>NC_142085.1:38158175-38803800 GCF_054644295.1 Miniopterus natalensis | reverse complement strand
TTCACGCCATGACTTTATCAGTCTTAAAATCTTACATTGATGAGTTAATGTAATTCTGAGTACATATAATTTTGTAGGTTTTCAAGCAACTTTTCAAGAGGATCTTTTCATTATGTCTTTTCAGCCTATCAGTATCTAACAATGTTTTTCTGTTTCCTTCACACATGAATGACTCTGTAGAGATTGTTCCATGATTTTCTGATGTTTATTGTTGCAGTGATGAATTTTGATGTCAGCCTGAGTTTTATACCAAGATGCTTACAGAAGCCCTGGCCAGTGTGACTCTGTGGTTAGAGCATCGTCCCATGCACCAAAGGGTCACAGGTTTGATTCCCAGTCAAGATACATACGCAGGTTATGGGTTCGGTCCTCTGTAGAGATGCATAAGAGAGTCAACCGATTGTTGTTTCTCCCTGCCTCTCCCTCTCCCTTCCTCTATCTCTAAAATCAATGAACAACATACCGTTGGGTGAAGATTGGGGGGAAAAAAAGATGCTTACAGGAGCTGTGTGTGTGTGTGTGCGCGCGCGCGCGCACGCTAATCTTTGTCAATTCACAATGTTACAAGGGTGGAATAAGGTCTATTTTTTTTTCTCCCTGGAAATCAGCAAGCCCTTTTAATTTGCATCTCTAGATTTTTCTACACTTAAAAAAAGTCTGCCTCAGATATATCTTTCATTATGTTCTGTCTCAATCATGATTTCTTCTTTAGAAGTGCATATAATTCTCAGGCTGGATCTCCACTATGTGTCCTCTGCATCTGACATTATGTCTCAGTATTTTATCCTTGTGTTTTGTGGTAATAGCTTCAAGGAGTCCTCCACATTACTGGATCAAATTTTTAATATTATCAATTCTATTTGTCTCCAATGCAAGTTTTAATTCATATAATCTCGCTATACTACAGTGGGCATGCATAAAGGTTCTAGAATCATACTGCATGTATCTTAATCCCAGTTCTACCACTTCCTGGCTATATAACATGAGAAAAGTGTTTTATATTTCAAAACCTCATTGAAAAGAGGACAATGTAGACATCTCTAGGGTTATCCTTTCTTCCTCTTTCCCTACTATAACTGATTCTCTGTTATAATCAGGCTTATGGTAGCAGGAGTCCCAACTCATATAAATCCCTTAAAAAAATAAAAATAAAAGAGGATATTCATGGTACAAACTTGTTGTGAGATTAAATTAAATAATCTATGGAAAGTGTTTAATCTAGTGCCTGGAACGTAATCAGCATTTAGCAAGCACTGGTTCCCATGTTTACCATCATCATCTCACGGTGCCTTTATATTTCTTTGTTTTCTCCTGTTTCTGCTCAAGAACACACATCACAACACAGGGATCTACAATGTTTTCATTCTTGTTCTTATTCTTATTTCAAGTCTATCTTAGTTGCAAAACCCCAAAAGATTGCTTAAACCTGAGTGTCTCCAACTCTCCATTTCAGTTCATGAGGTTTTAAGTAAAATGAGAGTCCACCTGATTTGTTCCATATCTCAGTTTATTCTGCAGGAAACATGTCCCTGGGGCTCTGTGAGCACAAAGTTTTGAATAAATAATAATCACACCCTTCTACTAAAATATGGTCAATAGAATCACAAGCAATATAAATAAATTTTAAAAGTCTGTCCTGACACTTTTTATCAGAGAGTAAATTTATATATATATAAAACACTATATATATGTATATATAGTGTTATTTATTTCATCCAGTACTTATTGAGTACTCACTACGTGCCAACCTGTGCTCACTACTATGAGCTCTCTACTTTCACCTGCTTTCATTAATGTTTTATGGGACATCTCTCCTTGTTTTCAACCCTTTCTGGATTATCAATTTCCTGAGTGGCTTTAAAGTATGTGGCTGGCAGCCTCAATACTAACCGAGTCAGTTATGTTCCCCTAAACTTTGCTTCTCCTGATTCAATCAGTGGTATGTAGTCCTTTTTAGAGAGAAAAGAATTTCACCATTCAATTGATTTATTAATGATAACAATTCAAAAAAAAAAAAAAAGCAATAACCAGAAACTAATAAAGCAAACTACACTTCCAAAGCTAAGCAAGTAAAACTGATGAGGGAAAAGAGAAATAGGCAAAGCAGAAAGATTAGTCTTCTAATGGGACTTAAGGAGTTGGCAAAGCAATGACTTCATCAACAATGATAAAAACCAAAATAAACTAGAATATAATACTTCCTTTCAAGATCTCAAAAGCCTAACTGGCAAAGTGATGACTACATCAACAATGAAAAAATAAAAATAAACCAGAAGATAATACTTCTTTTCAAGACCTCAAAAGCTTAAAATCTCTCTAAATTTAATGAATGTCTAGAATCCAAAAATAGATTAGGTTTGCATTAATTCCACTTTAAATCTCATGGGGAATAAGACAGAAAATCTCATAAGCACCTTATGAAATAAATATTCTAAGGTCATCTCTTACAGAAGCCTTTTTTCCCTCAGTTCAGAGTCAAATTTGTAAATAAGTTTTCTCAATGAGAGAAGCCCTGTGAGTAAAGCACATGAGGAATAATCATTACCAACAAGAGCAAAGGAAATTCTTTATGGAAAACCCTCTGACCTAGGCAACATGTTCATTAAAATGCTCCACATAGAAATCAAAACAAATATATAATCATGGAATGCGAGAACCAAAGATGTCTTTTAAAAAGCCATCTGGTCTGATCTTTTTACTTTGTGAATGGAGATTCTGAAGTAGCAGGTAGAAGCAAGTGCTTTGCTGAAGGTTCCTGCCATGCTGAGTGGACCAGAGCATTACACAGTGTTTCCAAGGCTGTAAAATGTAGACTACACCTCAAGCCACAACACAGTCATACAGCTGACAGCTGAGGGCACACTTACCCTAATATATCTAAATGGCCTGTGATCAAAGCCCTGGGCTAAATCACTGGAACCGGTTCTAGAACAAATAGATGCTGGCAGAGATAGTGCTTCAGAATAAACTAAAAACTTTTTACTTTTGGTCTAGAGTTTGGTATCTCCTGTAAATAAATATGAAACTCTTAAAAACAGTTTAAGATACCCTAAAAAGTTTCTCTAAACACATTTATGTAAGCTTTCTTCAGCTCAGATGGTTCCTTTTAAGTCAGATTTCCAAATGCTCGTTCCTCCTCAACAACTTCACTTTAATATGTCTTCCCTTCCTTCAGTTGTTAGCTCAGTTGGCACCTTCTCAGGCCTTCCCTGACCACCCTTTTAAAAATTGCAACATACTCCTTCACTCTCCATCTTCCTCCTCAAATTTATTTCCCTCCAAATTACTCATCACTATCTAACATGCTACATATGTTACCTACTTATTTGTATATTATCTTTCGTCCAATCTATATTCCTGTACCTAGTATAGGTTCTATTTTCAGCAGGACATATTTTTGAATAAACACATGACTAAGATTTTTGAATAAACGTGAATGAACGAATGAATGAGTGGATTTCTGGGAGTCTTATACATTTACAAGTAAAGAGTCTTTATTCCACTATCTTTTAAAAGATTCTTTATGAGTATTAGTTGATCTGATACTTTAAAGTATGATCAAAACATTTTTTCTTAATTAACCTCATTTCATAAAGTGATATCACTATGTAAACTGAGCTACAGGAGATAACTATACTATGTAATCACAGCATTAACTGAGCCCTTAAGGAAAGGAGAAAAGTCTTCTCCTGATATAGAGAACATAACTAAAAGGACAATTCTAGTTTTCCTAGTTGATGTCTAGAGTTAAACAATCTGTCTTTGAATTAAGACACTATTGCCCAACCCAGGATTTCATTTTTTATTCATATACTACGCCTAGGATTATCCTCAGAGTATCAAAACATATTAAAAGAGGTGGTACATGTATGCTTATATCCCATGACAACATAGCTATTTTTGTCATTGCTCTCCTTCCAGGAGACAACTGGAAGAAAGAAAAAAAAGCCACTTTCTAAAAATAGCATCATTCAGTACAAATGTCCATTCATTCTGTTAATTCAGTAGAATTTATTTCAAAGCACTCTTTAATTCTGATTCACAGGAACTTTAATATGTTGAGACTCGGAAGATTAAATGTAACATTTCTCATAGTACTCCACCCCTTATTTCAAGGTTTTGGCTCAACTGGCTAAGCTAAACTACTGGTTAAACTCCTGACATAAAGTGAGATTGTCACTTTCAGGTTTATCCTAAGTGAGCAGCACCACAATGCAAACCACTGGAGCCGTCATGACTTTTTTTTTTTAATTCTGAAAAACAGTTTTGTGCAAGGTTTTTCTGACTAATGAAAACTAACCAAGAAGGCACTAACTATTAATGAAATTTTTTCCTATAACACAACTCACTGTTTCTAGATCTTTACTATGCAAAGAATGCTTTTTTCTTATTTGAAGGGGAAAATTTAATGTTCCATTGCATGAAATATGGTTTGAAACTGAGAAACTCTCAGATATATGCAGTTTTTAAAAATATGAGAAATCCTTAAGGGATTCATAGCTAGGATCATATGGAAAGACCTGGATGAGATTGGAGTGAGGAGAACTGGAATCAGTTGTACGTAGGTATATATGATGTGAACATGCAGATACCATATGTGGGTTGTATATATATATATATGTGTGTGTGTGTGTGTGTGTGTGTGTGTGTGTGTGTGTGTGTGTGTGTGCGCGCACACTCTTAAACAAATATCCAAGACTGTCACAGAGATGAGGTATTTGAAAATCGAATCCAGAAAGATAACACTTATTGAACACTTATTCTGGATCAGGCACGGCAAAATATTTTATTATACATGATCTCATTCAATCCCCACCTTATATCTTTGTTTTATCCATTTTACAGGTAAGGTTTGCATTAGTTTCCTAGGGCTGCTATAACAAAATACCATAAACTTGGTGGCTTAAAGTAACAAAAATTCAATCTTTTATAGTTTTCAAGGCTAGAAGTTGGAATCAAGGTGGCAGAAGAGTCGGGTTTCTCTGAAGGTTCTTTTCCATGACTCTCTCCTAGCTTCTTGTGGTTGCTAGAAATCCTTGGCATTCCTTGACTTGTAGATGCATCACTCTAAACTCTGCCTCTGTCTTCACATGGCATTTTCCACATGTGTCTGTGTTCATCTTTTCTCTTTGCATGTGTTTCTGTTTCTTCTTTTCTTATAAAGACACCAATTACATTGTATTTAGATCCCAACCTACTCCACTTCGACCTCATCTTAAATAATTACATCTGCAAAGACCTTATTCCCCAATAATCACTTTCTGAGGTTCTAGGAAAGAACATATGATTTGGGGGAGGGGGGTCACAATTTAACTTAATACAAGGTTGCTGAGACCCAGAAAGACCTCAGGTACTAGAATTATCAATTTAAACATATAACATAAATATGTGTAATATGTTTAAAGAAATAAAATGTGGAATTTAATATATGACTAGAGCACAAGAGATTATTAAAAATGGAGGAGCCTATCTTGAGAAATAAAAACATAAAACTTGTTTGGAAATAAAAACCACTTTCACATAGTCATACAACACATTAGACACAGCCATAAATGAAATTAATTAACCAGACTATGTGAAATTTTCTATAGACAAATGGAAAATGTGATAAAGTGGCTAAGAGACAAGGAGAATAAGGTAGGAAGGTCCAACATCCATTTAAATGTCAATGAAAAAAGAGATAGAAAATTAGAAGAAACATTTGAAGGAATAATGGGTATGAAATTTACACAACTAATAGCTAGTTAGTAGCTACCAGAATGGGTATGAAATTTACACAACTAATAATTATTTAATAGCTACCAAAAGGCTAATGAATCTCAAGATAAGTAAAACGAAGACCACATCTAGGCACACCATGGCAATACTGTGTACCAAAAACAAAAGTTTTAAAATCAGCCAGTGGAGAAATACAGATGATCCTTAAATGAATGACAATTATATTGACAACTGATTTCTCAAAAGCAAAAGTGAAAATTGAAAGAGAATAAAATAATAACGTCATTGGGCTGACAGAAAATAAATGTCAACTTAGAATCATTGTTGTATACATGTTATATTACTTTTATCCCTTCACCTTCTACCTTTCTGTTTTCATATTTAAGGCATAATTTTTTAAAACAGCAAAGAGTTGAGTTTTGTTTTTATACTCTCCTGAATGCTATTATTTATCCATTAATTGGAATACTTAATATAAATGCTGCTATGTTTTATTTTAAACCCAACATGCTATTTTTTTTTCATCCTGTTTTGTGTTCCTCTTTTATTTCTTTCTCCTCTTTGGATTAATAAAATACAGTTCATTTCCCTTCCTCTGTTAGCATCTTTGTAACACATTTATTTACTATTCTTTTTTTAAAAATATGTCTTTATTGATTTCAGAGAGAGGAAAGGAGAGGGAGAGATAGAAACATCAATGATGAGAGAGTTATTGATTGGCTGCCTCCTGCACGCCCTACTAGGGATCAAGCCCCCAACCCGGGCATGTGCCCTGATTGGGAATCGAACCACGATCTCCTGGATCATAGAGCGATGCTCAACCACTGAGCCACGCCATCCAGGCTATTTACTATTATTTTAATAAATACCTTAAGGTATGCAATTTTTGTATCCCACTAGATAAACAAAATCTATGATCAACCTCTCAGCCTGGCAGCATTAAGAATGAGCAAATGCGTTGGGAAGAAAAGAAGTGAGTAACGTCTGGCTCACCTGTTTTTCAATTCCATTCTCTTCAGGATCCTGACCACACTCATTATGGCTGCTCCAGACTTTGCCAAAGCCTTCAAACAGGTGTTTCACATTTACTCAGCTTTTTTAGTTATTCTCAGAGAAAAGATTGGTTGGTTACAATCTAATCCATAATTCTTAGAAACAAAGCTTCAATCTTGAATTGTATACCCAATAAAAGTATACTTTTAAAACAATTTTTTAAAAATTCTAAAAAGCAAATCTGAGAGCATTTATTCTAAAAGACCTTCCTTAAAGAAAATTCTGAAGGATGTACTATAGGCAAAAGAAAAGTGATGTTCTTTAGAAATTAAAAGAAGTTGGCTGAGAAGAAACATTTAGTCTATTTTTAAAGACATTAAAGAATTTATTAAAATTTTAGAAAAAGGAAAAAAATAAAATAAAAACTCAAAAAAAGGGAAATACATTAAAAGAAAAATTAAGGTACTGTAAATAAATACAAATTAATATTAAACCATAGTAAACAAGTGTGTTTATTAAATGTACCATTTAGATAAAAATAGTTTACTAGATTTTTTAAATGCATCTGTATGCTGAAGAGACACATCTAAAAGATATAGACATAGAATAAATAAAAGTTACAGCACAGAAAAAGATATCATAGCCAAATACTAAATAAAGTGGGAATAAATATATTTAAATAAAAAATTATAGACTCTAAGTCTAAGGCAAGAGCATTATTGGAAATAAAAAGTCACTCTACAATAAAAGATTAAATTTAGCAGGAAAATTATTCTAAACTTGTATGTACCTAATAATATAAAAAGACAACAGAAATATAAAAAGAAAAACAGAAACACAGGCAGAAATTCACAAAATCCACTATCAGATTGGAATATTTTAACATATTTTTTTCAGTAATTGCTGGATTAAACAGACAAAATGTCATTGCAGACACAGAAGACTTCAACAGCACTGTCCTGACCAGGCTACACTTCGTTACAGTGCCCAAACAGGTCTATCTTGAAGCCTCCGTGACAACACAATACAAGTTTGTTTCTCCTTCCATCACAGTCACCAAGGATTCGGGGGTCATGACGCAATCTGTTTTGCGGCATTGAATCTAGAGTCAATTAGAATCCTATTGAGCCTACGGGATCCTCTGCATTTAATGGCAGAGTTGAGAGAAAAGGCAGGACTTTTCTTGACATTGTAAGGGCCAAGACAAAAGTGCCTTCTATTAGTTAGCCATTTTCCTCATGCTTAATCAGCTAAGCATTCACCTTAAGGTGTTAGGATAAAAAAACAGAACCCCTTTCCCAACAAAATAATGAAGGAAAAAATAAAGGTATGTGTAGAAATGAATGGATTATTAAATATACATACAATGTAAAAATTCAACCAAGTCAGAAGACAGTTCTTCAAAAAACAGTAATAAAACCAATTAAGTTTCGGGCAAGGCTGACGAAAAAAGGAAAGACACACACCCCTAGAGAGGAGTCCATGCAACATTGCCCTGGGTTTCTGTCATAATTTAAGGGAAGTTCACAACGTCCAAAGCACTTGACATCTTAATTGAAGAAGAGTGAGCTCACAATCCTTGCACCAGGAAACCACTTAGGTGGCACCAACCTCGGCGTTCAAATGGAACAGTACATCCTCCAAAGGAAAAGAGGTGGCATTGACATCGGAGTTCAGAAGAGGACCTGGGAAGGGCTCATGCTGGCTGTCCCTGGCATTGCTGCTGTTGAGACATTGTTGCTCGTGAAAGTCAAGATTTTAATCTAGAACACTTAGAAAGCATGTCTCCACCTCCACAGTGTTTGAAACCATATACAACTTGAAAATACACTTTCAAGGCCTAAATGTATGTCTAAAAATTATAAATCAAAGCCTGTGAATGATTTAAAGATGATTTCAGCTAGTCTGACTATTGGGAACTAGGGTGGAGAATCCAGTTGCGGAAGACTAGAGGTGGTTTCTAAGGTATCAGACATGTTCTAGGTCTGAAGCTGGCTGGTTGGGTCTGCAGGTTTCATAGCATTGTACCCTGTATATATATTTTAAAAATATATGTTTCTATGTAATTAAATCTATTCAATATTCAATGTTTATATTTTTTTAAATAGTAAACTTTTTTTAATACATACAGATGCAACTGCATAAAAAATGCCAAAGCAGTGAATTCAAGACATAGATGCTGATTAACTCTGAGAACAGTGAGAATTAGTGAGTGAAGCAAGCCATATGTATTAATTTGTATATTGCAAGCATATTTTACAATGATAATGTATTCATATTGAGGGTTAAAAAGTATGATACTGTGGGGTAGAGGGAGTCAACGGGGGGGTGGGGTGGGAAGGGGACATCTGTAATACTTTCAACAATAAAGATTAAAAAAGTATAATATAGTCATATAATAGAATACACATAGTTATTAAAGTTGTGCTGTAGAAGAATATTTAATAACATGGAAAAATGATCAAGATATATTTTAAGAGACTATAAAGTTTACAATTGTATTACAATGTGGTATAATTTAAATTTCTTTATAAGAAACAGTAAAACAATAAGCCTCCAAAATTCAACAAGATGGTGATAATTTCGATGGAGGCCAAGAATAAAAAGGGAAAAGTTATCCATTCATTGCAGGATTAATGTATCCTTGACTTCTATAAAGTCTCAAGTAAACAAATTCATCCTGATCCTCAAAGGAGACATTGGGCAAGACTGAGCAGGGTTTGTAAATTCCCCTTGGCAGATGCCTGTAGGCCTAACAGGCAAAGAAGAAAAAAAAATACAAACCACCTCTTTTACCTGAACCACGAGGAAACATTTACTCCCTGAACCTACTCTCTGAAATTCAAGTTCTTAGAGAAAGAAACTTCAGATCTGTGCTACCTCTGTTCAATTTAACCAACATTTGTGCTCTCCCTACTTACACAGAACTGTGAGATTCTATTTTTTTTTTTTTTTAAATATATCTTTATTGATTCTAGAGAGAGGAAAGGAGAGGGAGAGAGAGATAGAAACATCAATGATGAGAGAGTCACCAATCGGCCACCTAGCCCGAAACCCGGGCATGTGCCCCAATCGGGAATCAAACCCCTATCTCTTGGATCCTAGGTCTACGCTCAACCACTGAGCTATGGCTGGCCAGGTGAGATTCTATTTTTTTTTTAAAAAGATAACATCATATTGGTCTCAAGGAGGTGACAATCTAGTTAGAAAGGCAATGCTGATGCAAATTTAAATCTGCTCAAAGTGATGCATTTAAATTAGGGCAATCGCAGATTACTTTGTATCCTAGTTGGTTAAAGTACCTAGATAGTAAATTAGGGCAACAGAAGTAAACAGAATTGAAGGAACATTGAAAATGTAAGCAAAAGTATTGTCAGCTGCTGAACAAGGAGTCACCTTTCAGAACTTTCTGATAATGGAGACTACCTGCTTCCTAAACAATGTGTGCAGTAAAAGGTACCTTTTATTTTATCCAGTTATCTGTAAAAGTCTCTGAACCTAGATTCTAAGTCCAAAAATATTTAGCTAGTGAGTCTGAGGAAGCTTTGTTGAGAAAACCTGGCTTAACATGACACACCCATAAAAGCACCTTAGACTCTCCTTGGGGTTGATCTTTTCTAAGATTTCTTACATCACTGTGAACTTGAAATCACATAACTAAAGAACATTAGTTTGAGGGACCCTCAGTTATGACATTCTCTTTATTGAGAACAGTCTTCCTCAGTATCTAGACATTTCCAATCTTGCCCATCCTTCAAGGCCCAGAGCAAATGCTGCCCCCTTCATGAATCCTAATTTCCATCCACATGCTTGTAGCTACCATATCCTGTGAATACCCACAATGCATTACTGCACCTCATTCACAGCCTATTACTTTATATCAGGCCTTGTATTCAACACTTGCAAGGATTTGTGCCATGTACCATTGTATCTCCAGAGCCTACCTCAGTAGATGAAACATGCTCAGAAAGTGTTTGTTGAATGGACAAACTATGGACATGTTTTAGCATCCTTCAGAGCAAATGGCACAGCTATCTTTGTAACTCTAGAGTTCATGTACTTGACTCAAGTGTTGAATAAATGAATTGAGCCCAACTACGCTGATTTTGATTCTGAAAAAACAACTTGGCTTCCTCTAAAATCTCAGCATCAGATGCTGGGCTCAGTTCTAATGCTCATTACTGCCATACATTTTCTCCCCCCTACTCTCCCTAATTTCACTAACAAGGCCTCTATAAGTAACCAGTTAGGCATCTCACTACAGAAGAAAAAATTAAGGCATCAAGTCTGCTTGATGACAGGTGTGCTGGGAACATACATTTGGATGAGGTAATACTCATGCGAAGTACAATTTCCATGAGGGACCAGAAGCCTAACACCTTCTTGGTAGAGAAAATTGGATTTTAATGAGAAATGAGTATGTTACATAGAAAAAGTATGGAGCAAACCTGACCCTAAAATGCCCTGATCTTTAACATCTGAGCGAGATAGATTTAAACACAGCCAAAAATAATAATTTCTTGGTTTATTAGTTGATAAGTCTATTTGAAGCACATTTCTGAAGCTGACCCAAGCTAGGAAATGAGAATTTCCATAGTTACAGTGAGTTCGTTAGGCAGATGAAAAGGCCATTGAGGATGTTGCTGGCAGAATATCGCTTCTGGAGTCTAATTTTCTTTTTCACTGAAGGCAGTCATTCTATAGAGGGGAGATTCCATAACAGTATGATGGGGTGCTGACTCCTTCAGACCCAGCCCCTGATCACCAGGTTTGACAGCTGGAACACAGAGCCCTTTTTATTGTGTTCAAGGGTGACAGATTTGCCTCACCATTTTTGACAACATGTCTAAAACTTTCGAACTCCCAAATCTGACGTGCACTTTCTCATAAAATTCCAAATAGCTACATGTCTTATTTCCACAATATTCTGGAATTCTGTCGTTAATAATATATGTAAGGAGAAGAAACAGAAGGTGAGCCTTGTAAGAGACATACTTGACTTCCTCCTAGAACTTGTCTCCTGCTTTATCCAAGAAGCATAAATTACCTAGCAAGCACTTAAGAAATTTTTCAGGAACTTGGCACTTGACAGAAGGTCCAGCAACTTAACTACCTCTGAGATTCTTCCATCAAAAGCAGGTAATTATGACAAATTAATACATCTACTATTCTTTTTTAAAAACCCTCCTGGTTCATTTCCTTATATGCTGGTATTTCCAACACAGTGGCTGGTCATGGCACAGTGGCAGCAGGAAGCAATGGAGACCTGATGCACCTCAGCTCCTCAGTCTCCCAGCAAAAGCTTCTGTGTTGGATGTGACTGGTTTGCTGCAAAACTCTACCTGGTTTATCGATTCCTCTATTTCCTCTCCTCCTTCTCCATCAACAAACAGCATTTTCTGCACAAATACAAACTAAAAAGCCAAGACATCCATTCATTTTATTTATACACTTGCAGAATGTGTAATTTGTGCCTGGGAGTGTCCTTGTTACTGCTGGGGAATTGCTGATATGTTTATTTACATTATGGGCCCTAACTATACGAGAATGAAACCAGAGTTAACTGAAGTTTCGAACTTTGTGACAATAAGTGTCAGTGAAGAGAAATGATGAAAATCAAGAAAGGGAAATGTTTTGATAGCACAATATTACTGAATTTCATTTTAGACCTCTGCTGTGCTTGAGTTGCCAGTGTATTGTCCAGATATAAGACATTTGGACATTTGGACCACCTCTACCATAGTTTCAGAAAGCAGTGGGATTCATGACAGAAAGCAGTGTAAAGGGAGAAATGAATTGAATGTACAAGGTGGAAATGCACCTGTGTGAGACCTATGTGCCTCTTCTGAGTCTCTCAGCCTTACCAGTTCTGGGATCTTCAGCTGTTTACTCAACTTCCATTGCGAATACATCCTATGCACTGCAAAGCATGCAAGCCACATCATCCATCTTTTAAAAGCAACTACTTCATGCCTGCAGTTCCTGGCTCCTCCCATCTCTTCTAGACTTAGGGAAATGCTGCCACAGGGACTATATCTGTTCCCAAGGGGCTACCAAAGGGGCTGGATGACCCATCTTGTCATGCAAGGTACTTAACTCTTCATAGTGCCACACTGGCCAAAAGGAGGCAGGAAAAATAACTGATCAATTTCTTCTCTTACTCCCTCCAATCATCCTGCCTGAAGATGTTGGGTGTGACCAAGTGTAGGCACCTGGCAAACAGCAGTGTTTCTTTGTAGCTCACTGTGAAGAAGTAACCGGAGGAGTCAGCTGTACCTTCCTGACTTCCCATTCGTCCCTGCATTGCTTCCCTTTCCCCTCATGCTCACTGTCCTGAGATTTAACTCCCAAATCAGGTGCTAGCACTAAATCCCCATCTGAAGCTTTCTAGTCTCTGTCCTAGAACATGGAACCCAGACATAATGCAAAGACAAGGAGCAGTGTGGTAAACAGTGTAGCCTTTCTTCTGAAGTGAAATCTAGTGATTATTTTGGATGAGCAGTATGAAAGCAGTGTGGGAAACAAAGAGCAAGAGGTCTCCTTTCTCTCCTGCAATAAATGGTCTCCATTGGACAGGGCTGGGAGAGGAATTTTATGTTAGATATTGAGGGGTGGGGTTTTTTTGTTGTTTTTGTCTTTAAGATAAGGCTATGGTGTGATTATTTGTAGAAATCCTAAGGGAGCTATGTATGTATGTATGTGTGTATGTATTTTTAGATACCACATTATAAATTGTTTTAGGGTTAAATGAATCACTGAAGATATACAGATGACATAGTTCCATCTGTGAACTGGAGTTCACATCCAGATGATGAGACTGACTAAAAAGAGACTCAGTACCCTCCTAATAAATGCTTGAGGAGGCAGGTTCACAGCCTGGAAGAACCCAAGAGGGCACTTGTCTAAGGCTGAGGTGGTGGGTAGTGAACCAGAAAAGGTTCCTGAAAGAGCTGAGCTTTAAAAGACATAAGAATTGCCCAGATAAAGTAGAGAAGGTGGGACATTTCTAGGGGAAGCAATGAGACCAAGGAGTACTGAACGGAGTGTTTTAGGTACTGAAAAAAAAAACAGTTGGAAAGGGCTTGAGATTTACTAATTGCATGTGCTTGAGCACATCACTTCACCTGTCTGAGCCTCATTGTTCCCATCTGTAAAGTGGGGAAAATAGTACTGTTGTGTAGGGAAGATGTGAACATCAATGTGACACTGTGTGTCCAATGTTATGGCATATGACAGATGCTCATAGGTAGTAGCTGTTTTTCTTTTAAGCCTTGAAAATAGCCAAACTGCTGTCTTTCTACTATTTATGAAGAACTTGAAACAAACAGCAAGAGTGGAGAAAACCCAGTAAATTTCAGAATTTAAAAAAATACTGAAAATCAAAAGACAAGAAGTTTAAAATCTTAAAGATTTTGATTAAACACAATTCTTCTCTGTCTTTTAAATCACCATTTGTTTCATTTTGAGGCAAACTTTGCTCTCGTCTATTGGTTTCCTCCACATCTACATCGCAAGGATTTACAGTTTGTGTGTGAGCCTGTTTGAGGTCTACCAAGTCATAAGAATCAAACATCCTTCTCATTGCCAAAGAAAAATATGTTGCCAAACCCAAACACAGCTTGAATTCAGATGGAGTATCCTTTAAATTCAGAGCAATTTTTCAATTTGGCTAAAAAGACTAGTATTCCCTCAAAATTCAATACTTACCAAAGAGAAAAATCCAGCAAAGCAAGCCTCTTTTTGCTTCACACATAAGGACAAAGCAAAATGGCTTTTTAATAAAAAAACAACAACACATAATTCATACCAGATCATTCAAAATATGTTTGCACATATTTAAATCTTACAGATAAATCTAATTTAGAAAAATATGTGATTCTCAGTTCCTCACTTACTCAACCTTCTTTTTAGTCTTAATTGTGGGTGTGTGTCATTCTGAGTCCTCCAAACAGTCCTGTAGAATTCAGAAAGTTTGGCTCCACGACGTGTTTGATAAGTTCCATTTCTCATGCAATGGCAGGAAGAGGGAGACCTGAGAACATGTTCATGGTGACTGTTCCCAACGAATCACAGTCTGGAGAGGCCTCTGGCAGAACTATAGACAAATAATCTCAGGGTTCATTTGGAAGAAGAAAACTTTATGGAAATATCAAGCCCTCTTGGCTGTAGTCACTGACAATCTTGATTTGATTCCCACAGACTCATGGAGCATCAGGTCCAAAGTTCTGGATTCCACATGAGTTCCCAAAAAACATGAATGTAGAGTTGACTATTTCTCTGGCCTCGAAAACCGTGGGGCACATAATGCCGTTAAGAACAGTGAAAGGTCTCTCTTTTGCTTCTTTCAAAGGGCATAGAGAAGACTCCTGGAATTCTACTTATGAACTTGGAGTGCATCTGCAGGCTACTGGAGCTTTAATTCGGTTGTTAATTATCCCGTTAGTGCTTTTGTGTCTAGACTGTGAATGGAGGGTACATCATCTATGGAGAGCTGCCCAGAGGGCCCTATCTGACGCTCAGTCGCTGCACAATAAGGCAGCCTTTGAAGTCACTTTCTTCTCCTTGAGTTGCAATTCAACAATTAAGTAGTTAGTTCTAATACATATCGATTGAGTGCCTAGTATAAACCAAGTACTGGCAAGGCATTAGGGATACAATGTTGAAAAGATATAGCTCCTGACCTCAAAAAGCTCATGGAGGAAAGAGATAAGTAAATAGGCATTGACAATATTTTATTTTATTTTATATTTTATTTTATTTTTTGGTAAGTGCCATGAAATGTGAATGTATTAGGTATTGTAGAGGAGGGGCCTCTAACTCAGATCTGGAATTGCAAAGAGGATCAGGGAAGGTTTTCCAGATGAAATGCCCTCTCGACTGAAAAGGTGGGTGGGTGTGAGCCAAATAAGGAAAAATTGTTCCAGGCAGACCGGAAAACATATGCAAAAACCCAGAGGAAAGCCCAGCTGACGTGGCTCAGCAGTTGAGTGTCTACCTATGATTCAGGAGATTGTGGTTCAATTCCCAGTCAGGGCACATGCCTGGGTTGCAGGTTTGATTCCCAGCTAGGGGCTTGCAGGAGGCAGCCAATCAATGACTCTCTCATCACTGATGTTTCTATCTCTCTCTCTACCTCTCCCTTCCTCTCTTTGAAATCAATAAAGATATATATATTTAAAAAAACAAAACTCAGAAACTTTGAGAACTCCAGTGTAGCTAAGATTAAAGGGGTTTGGAAGATTGGATAAAAAATGTGAAGAGATCAAGAAGTACAAATTGGTAGTTACGAAATAGTCACAGGGATATTCAGTACAGCATAGGGAATATAGTCAATAATATTATAATAACTATGTATGGTACCAGGTGGGTACTAGCCATATCGGGGATCACCTCATAAGTTGCATAAATGTCTAACCACTATGCAATACACCTGAAACTAATATAATATTGAATGTCAACTGCAACTGAAAATAGTAAAAATTGAAATTGAAAAAAAGAACTTTAACATGGCTATAGTGTACAGTATAAGAGGGCAAATCTAAATAGCTGAAGCTAGCGAGGTAAAAACAAAAGGGGGGGGGAGTCAGAGCACACATAATATTTTTGCTAAAGCTTACAAGTTTGAACTTTATCATAAGGACTATGGTAAATTTTTGAAGGGATTTAATCGGGAGAAAAAATGATCCAATGTCTTCTTTGTAACACTTTAGAAAACTCTGGAGCATAGAGGAAGGAGTCAGGGAAAATCAGTCAGGAGTCTGTGTTCAAGGAATCAATGAATGACAGGATCCTGAACAGAGGCATTAGCAGTGAGTGTGGACAGAAACAGATAAACATGAGAGATGAGTATTTATAGATACAACAGATCTTGGAGATTGATTATTTGTGGGGAATAGTGGGAGCAGAGGGGCCAAAGATGACGCCTAGGATTTTAAATTAGGCAACGAGGTCACAGTGCTCACTGAGATTGGAAGAACAGAAGAAGCAGGGCAGAAAATAACAAGTTAAGTTTGGGGTGTCAGAGGAACAAATCATAAAAAATGACATCACCAGGGACTGTGCGTGTGTTATGAAATGTAGCAAGATCCTAACAAATATCACAGGAAGACCAACTGTTAAGGGATCAACCAAGAGAGAAGAGCTATTGCCAGGCAGAACGGAAAACCTCCCTGAGAACAAAGGGTCACAGGAGCCAAGGAAGAGTGTGTCATGGAGGAGATTCCAGTGAATGACATCAAAAGTTATGGAGAGGTCAACAATGATAAACCTGAAAAGTGTCCATATGACTTGGTTTAATTTCAAGCCAAGAAGGCTCGGTCCAAAAGTAGTATCCCAGCAGAGTTTTGATTCACTCTGTCTTATAGCTCAACAGCTTTTTTACAATAGCAATCAATTCTCTTTTTTTAAATTTTATTTTTATTCTCACCCGAGGACATTCTTTCCATTGCTTTTCAGAGAGATCAGAAGGGGGGAGAGAGAGAGAAACAGCGAATGTGAGAGAGACACATCGATCGGTTGCCTCCTACATGTGCCTCCAGCCAGGGAGCAAGCCTGCAACCAAGGTATGCACCCTCGGCCAGAATCGAACCCGGGACCCCTCAGTCCGCCGGCTGATGCTCCAACCACTAAGCCAAACCTGCCAGGGCAGCAACCAATTCTTTATATTTCTTATTATTCACAGATGAAATATACCCCTGAGACACAGAGCTCCAAGTTCCTTCAGCTTCAATGTATTGAGGATAAACCTGAAAGCTGAACTTTTCCTAAAGAAAATGGTTTGGGAGTGTTTTTCTTTTTCTTCCTCTATCAAGTAGTGAGCCAGTAATTACGTGGTCTTCACGCAAGGATGTACTAAATTTACCCTCTGTTTAGTGTGGGGTATTCCAGGCAGCATTCCTGCTGTGTGTCCTTGAAGTGAAAGTCAAATAGAGTTTATGGGAAATATAAATTAAACAGTGCGTCAACATAAGCATTTGATTTGCTCTGGAAATATTCATTTTTAATGAAGAAAACTCTTCTCTAAGTTTGCTCTTAAAGGATATTATGGGCAATTTTATTATTTGTTAAAACATGTGATCACTGATTCAGACTGTATAATACATACTACTATTTGTGCTATTTCAATTAAAGAAATAAAACATTTTTTTCCAGAAAGTTCAAAACTTCTTGCTATAAATATCTCCCCATCACTTAGCTAACTTTGAAGACTTAAAATGTGTAAGTGGTGAGTGTATTTCATACATCTAATATGAAGCCACTGGGGTAAAATCATTGTTCTCTGAATGCTCAGTACAGAACAGCCTTCAAAAACTGTGGGAACACATGAAAAACATATCTTCTTCTAATTTTTTTGAACTTAAATCCCAGTTCTATTGACAGTAGATGATCTTTATCTGTTTGGGATGGCTTGGGAAATAGCTTATGGGTCCAAGATGTCACAATGAATTGGAATCACTCAAGACACCAGATAATTCCATGCAGTTACATAAACTTGAAATTCAACCTTTGAAAAAGTAGGAACACTAGTTACATATTTGGAAATAAAAGTGATGGAACAATTCTGTCTTCCACAAAGTCCTCAGGCAGCCAGCTTTCCACAAGGTAAAGCGTTAACAACAGGCCAGTAAGAGTGCACCAAACACTTCCATTTAGTTTCCTTTTGTTTTTCATGAGAGTTTGGTAATTTTTCCTTTTTCCCTCAGAGTGAACATACTCAGGAACTGAGGTCTACATTAGGAACAAACTGAAAGATAGGTATCAGCCTTAACTGTCCCATCCTTCAAAGCCCAAATTTAATCAAGCACCATTAATAATAACAGCCATCATTTACTGGGTGTTTATTGATCATATCAGTTACCTGGTTAGGCACTTGACATTAATAATCTCATTTAATTCTAACCACAACTCTAGGAGGGAATTTCAATTGCACACAATGATAAAGGAAGTGCCTGAAGCTTAAAGAGGTTAACTGACATCATACATACTCACTTCGCTAATATGTGGCTTAGCCAGGATTCAATCTCTGACTCCAGAGCCCAAGATTTTAACCACTGTACACACTGCCTGTACTTACAGAGCCCCCGATGCCTCTTCTATCCACTAAACAACAGCTGAAAATGTAGACATTCATTCACATGTACAAATTCGCTTAAAATGCCCAGCCTCTGCTGTGTGCCCAGATGCCTACAAATACTTTTTCTTCAAAACTTCATTCTGGCCATTTGCTTGACCCATGAGGTGAAATTAGGTTACTGCAGACTGATTTACTATGCATTTTTTCCTATCCAAGAATAAGAGATGCTTTCCTTTGATGGTGTAGAAAGTGTGTGGAAAAAATTAATACAACTGGCAAAACAGTCCTTCCTTCAACAGACTTGGCTTTTCCATGGGAGTGTGCCCCATTCATTCTTTCAGCAAGCCTCGTCTCTAAGGTTGCACTCAAGTCAACCCGAAACTAGGCTCCAGGGCAGTCAGAAAAGAGTCTGGAGACTGGACCCTTGCTCTTAATAAAGAATGCCGCCTACCTGGGAAGATAATTAACTTAAATCAGATCTATATCCATATACAAGTCCCAGATAATACACTCCAGACTACAGGTAAGTGCCGAGGATAGCAGAGAGGGGGGAGACTGCTCATATTTTCAGACACACAAGCCCTTCATTTCTCATCTCAAGACTCAGATGAAAGGGGATACATTTGCTTTTGATCTCCTGACCACGGGGACTTTCTAGTCTTTGCAATGTGTGAGATTTCTGTACACTGGGAAGCCATAAGAGGGCCACAAATAAAACTAATAAGTAGCAACAGGTAGAAAGTGGTAAAGGCCCATGTCTGATGTTCCGAGAGATGTAACAGATTACCAGCCTTCAGCCTGGTGGTAAAGAGCATTTTATGCTTTTCTGCGGGACTCTACACAATTGCACATCAGTCCAAGCAACCGCATTAGCACAGGAGTGCTGAGTTGTTCCAAAGAGAGAATGAGTGAGCCAATAGCTACAGCTGGCAGCCAGGAAAGGGAAAATGTGCTCTGAACACTCAGTGAGTCACCCAAACAGACAGGAGGGAGTGTGTGCCAATTCAGCCTGGACGCTGTGCCAGTGCTCACATGCTCAACAGGGTCAGGATCTGCATAAGAAGTGAGTTCTCCAGAGTCAGGCAGTAGCTGTGAGTGACTGGGTGGGTGGGATTTTTCCTAATGGTGCCAGCACTAATTCCCACAGTTCTGAGGGTTCAGGGGCTTGCTTCCAAAGAAGGCATAAGGCTGAAGTCCAGCAGAGGTGGCAGGTCATTGAATGACCAACTCGCATGTCCCAAATTCACACAGGTGCACCATATTCATATACCTCTGGCTGTAAACCATGTTCCAGCTGAGGTTACTTCTTCCTGGCTCATTTCCTCCTGTGGTTTAAAATGCCACGAAATGCATCCATATGCTTCATGTTTGCTCTCTAGCTACTTGTTTGAAAGAGGAGTGTGTTGGATAAGTTTACAGTACAAGAGGTGTGTCCAGTCATCTGTTTTTAATGAATAAATCTAATTTAATTATTTTCAAGGAAAATTAAAACAGTTTATCGTGGCCAACATGGAAATAAAACAGGAAGGTGTATGGCTGTCAACACAGCATAATGAACCCATTCTTTCCCCATGGGAAGGCAGGTGGATCCTGATGAAAGAGGCACTTGGCCTAAGAAGGGAAGACTTCTTTTCTCTCCAACACACAGGTAAGAAGATAACGCATTTACACTACAGCTTCCACAGTTTTAAGTATAAGAATCCCCCAGGAGACTTATTTTTAAGGCAGTAAGATCCTTCATAGATTCTGATTCAATAAGATACAGTATTTTTAACAAGTACCTCAAGTGATTTTCATACAGGTCTGAGAATCCACTTGGAAAAATGCTGTCTTACAGTGTACGGGGCCACTAAGGAGGTGGCATTTAAGGGATCTTTGTCAGGACCTTCTACCCAAATGTTATCTCTATACTTAAGTGCTTAGCTGCATTACTTTGAATTCTGAAGACAATTCTGTTTTCTGGTAGGGAATGCAGAAGTGAAAGGGAGTGGTAGACATGACTTGAGCCATTACAAAATAGTCTTTTATACAGTATCTTAATATAAAATAGATTTTATAATCTTTTAAGAGATTAAATCTTTTAATCTTTTAATGAAGAGATTAAAATGTCAATCAGCTAACAGGCTATAGACAGGAATATGGAGGTTGGGAAAGAAAGTGGGAATGATGAGGCAGGTAAGAGAGACCCGAAACTTTGTCAGAGCCACAGCCTTTTACCTGAGCAGGGAAGGACCTCAGGCTTTTTGTTGTTTTCATTATCCTTACATTCAACCTACAAATGTCAAATATCTGCTTTGTGAAAAGCACTATGCTTGGTGGTCCAAAAGGATACCAAGACAAACCAAAAAAAGTTGGATATAATTATATCGGGATTAACAGAAAACTTAAATAATAATTAACTTGAGCTGCTCCTGCCCCTAAGGGAGTAAGAAGCATGCCTCCTCTCCAGTGTAGGTGATCTTCTCTTTAGCTTGCCACCTTGGCCAGCTACTTTGCTTTGGGTGATGGATGAGGCACCTAGCATGTGCTTAGAAATGTGCTGGTAAGAAAATAGATAGCTAAATTAGTTTGACACAAAATTAAGGAGAATTTGGGGGGGGGGGGCAAGGATTTCTGTGACACTGGAGACATGCAGAGAGGAAAAGTGTGTGGGGACCATCCCATTGCACAGGGAAGGTCTTGTGGAGAAATGTTAGCTCATAAGAAATGCCTCAGTCGAAGAAATGATGCTGAGGAAAAGCAGTATCAAATATCCCATGTTTACTACGTGGTGTCAAAAGGAGTCTAGATACTACTGTGACTTCAATATAATCTGTTACTACACATGCTTTATAGGAGCGATACTATCAAGGAAATCAAAGCAAAGGAGCCATTTCCAAGTATAGGTTGGGGCAGAACTGATAAGAAAAGGTTTCTAGGAGATATGAATTATGGGAGATTCAGACAAATAGGGAGTGAGAATGAGAGTAACTAATTATGACAATGAGGCTATACACCTCCCATAATTGGTAGAAATCATAGGGGAGGCCCTGAACTTCACAGAGGATGTGAAACAATTTTATATGTTTCAGGAAGTGGAGTAACCCCAGCTGACAACCAAGATACATGAAAGAATATAAGATATCTTTTCATCTCTACACTTTCCCTCCTACTTTCTACACATATAACCCTGGTCTTTAAAAATATTATTCTTAGGAGTGTAAGATACATTCACAATATTAAATTCAAGATGGCTCTATGTGCATGAGATAAATGGGGGTGGGTGGGAGGTGATGAGAGTTCTGGTCTATGTGTAATATAAGAAATAAGAGGCAAAAGGCCTTCCACTTGAGCAGGAGTGATTAGGGAGGGTTCATGGACAAAGTGAGGTCAGAGCTCAATCTTAAAAAACAACTAGGATCAGAATGTTCTATTGAAATTGAGGGGATAATGTATAAGCAAAACAAACGCTCAGACCGCAGTGGTTTAAGGACAATTTGGGCACAAACGAGGAAGGAAAAGCCAGGACGAGATTGCAGAATGAACTTCAAATGCCTCTAAAATGCATGGAAAGGTCTGAGTCAACCTTGGAAGACCTGGCCGGATAAGGCTGGAGACGTGTGGAATGGGGCTGCCGACGCAGTGTGTGGTCTTGCAGACAAATCCAGATACACACTCCAAGGGTCTTCTGGGTCTTAATCTCCTGAGGTCCCATCTGGAAAGACAGTTATGCATCCAGTGTCTTGCGAACAATACTCAGCTGCATCCAGGTCTCTATGGATGATCAGAGGCTGTGAGGTCTGCAGTCCTGATGTCTCTTATTTAAGAGATTTACCAACACTCAGCCTATTATCCCACAAATGTTTCATGCCTCAGATTCCCACAACCTCACTGCTTCATTAAACAAAGTGTAGATTCTCAAGAGTGGAGTGGGTTGTGCATGTGAGCAGCAGTGGCCTCAAGCTCTGCAAGATCATGAACCGCAGTAGTGTGTGGCCAATACTTCTCTCTGTCAGGCCACCATGGGAAAAAGTGTGACTAATTGCAGTTGGAAAGAATAATGATCCAGAAACGCCCTTTGTGGAGGACCAGAGCTGACTGTGAGGTTTTGCTGTAAAGAGACAGAACATACTTCCAGTCTCCTCATTGGGTTAGGCTTCTGGGGAGTCAGGAGCTTGTCACCAGGGGCTCTGCTTCTTGAATTGTCCTCTGTGTTTGCAGAACTGTCCTTTCCCTTCCTATGTTCACAGTGTTGGCCTCTAGGTCACCCTTGTACCCAATTCTGATCTCAAAGCCACCCTTCCCCAAGTTAAGCGGAAATTGGTCAGGTAGAGTGTGTGAAGCAGACTCCTTTAGGAGTTCATACCACATAGATTCATGCTCATCTAAGAGAAGCCAAATCCTCACATCACAGCGCTTCAGAAAAAGAAAGGATGAAATGCTCAGCAGAGCCTTCCTCAGACTTCTGCTTGTGGATAAACCAGGCAGTGATGTGTCAGAGTGAGGAGCTAATTAATCCAGACAGCATTGAAAGAGAATGGGAATGATGGGAAAGGGGGAGATCAGAGTACCGAAATCTCAGGATAAAGCAGGAAGAACAGGGAGAGATTTAGAAAATATTTGAATACACTAAAATCTTTGACACTGTGGGGACTTACTCTGTCCCCAAGTCCAAGGCAGTCCTCCAGCTTCCTTTTCCTCTGTCATGCCCCATCAAACCCACCAGCCCAGTGTCCCATTTCCTCAGGCCATGCATCTTTCTTCAATTCTGTTATATATTTCCAGCAGGCGCAGACACATAGTACCTTATTGTGTTGGTTACTAACAACATTCACTAAATACTATTTCTAATTCTTCCCGTTGGGTGATAAAGCATGAAAAAGAAATAAAACTGTTATTTTCATCCACCAAAATGTTTGGAGTTGTTACTGCAGCCTAGCTTGGCCTATCCAAACTGATATACATATGTATTATAATAGTGATTTTTCTAAAAACAGGAGCAAAATGGATGTGATTTTCATGTATCAAGACTATAGGTGTATGTTTCTGTGTACGTCTGTGTATGTCTTGTGGGGAAGGAAATGTACTTTGAGATAAAATAAAAAGACAGAGCACTGACAGTAAAAGAGATAGCTTGTTGTATGCTAAAGGATATTAAGTTGTACAAAACTGTTTGTCTCTAAGTGATCCTAAATAGTTCTAGTTCCTGAGATTGCATTTCTACTTGACTTAGTTACTCTTATGACTTCCTTTGCTACCCACTGTCCCTCCTTCCTTTGGTCACTGCTTGCCTTCAGTGTGCTCCATGCCCGCCACAAGCTACAACTTTCTACTTCTAATATGTTTCTTAGAATTGTGAGTAAATTAAAAGCAATTAGATTTTGAATAAGGACACCTTTGTCAATAAATAAGGTATCACATATAAACATTCAGAAATAATAAAATTAACAATTCATAATTATTTCTGGCATATTAAGCACTTTTACATTTGTGACCACTTTTGATTCTTACATCCCCTGTATGATCTTGACTATTTAGAAAATATGTTTGCATGCCATATTCATGTCTCTAGCCCTATTGTGAAGATTACTAAATAATTCCTTGCCTTTGCCTTCGGGTTTGCAGTGCCTCCTATTGGAGAAATATACATCCCTACGCCGTTGAAATGGGGCTTGACTATATGACTTGTTTCCACCAATGAAACATGAGCAGATGTGGTATAAACCACAGCTGGAAGATTTGAGAGACTTTATCATTTTTCTCCAACTCTTGCATTCTTTCACTGCTATCACCAGACTGTACTAAATAGCGACTATTCCTGCAGCCTGGGTTCCAGAAGGAAAAGATACCTGGAGTAAAGCTGAGCAGGTGCCCAGCAGCCATAACCAGTTTGTAGCCAAACACCATATTATGAGCAAGGAACAAATATTTGTTGTTTTAATCCACTAAGATTTGGGGATTGTCTGCTATCACAGCAAAAGCTGATTAATATACATTCTAAGCAGGGTATTACTAAAGAGTAATATGCTTAACTTTTTAAATACTTTTACATTTAGCTTTAGAAAGAGCGGGAAGTAGTGGGAGGAGCAGGGCCTTTGGTATCACGTAGACCTGCCACTTTATGAACTGCTTCACCATCGCCAACGTGAAACACCCTCCAACAATGTTGCCCCTCTTCAGCTACTTCTGACACAGGTAATTTTCCCCTTACATCCCACTCAGATTCCTGTTAATCAACTTGAACTCAGAAAGACTACTGACTGCAATAGTTTGAAATACATTATTATTATTAAAATCCACAAGCTCATTATAATGCACCAAAAAAGGAAAGCCAAAAATAAACTCACTAGTCATCACTGAGATAGTTTTGGCACCAACTTCCTATTGGAAATTAATGGGAAAAATAAAATGCTTAAATATTTCAACAAGAACTGTATGAACTGTTTTCCAGTAAAACAAATAGTACTGGTTGATGAGGAAAATTTCTTCTTTACAGAAGAATTTCAGGGAATAAATACTGGATAAATGATTATATATTAATATTATACAATCACAATTTTACAACCCCTAATGAAATCATGACTTCAGGAAATGAATATCAACAGGTTCTAAAACCATTTGGTGAAAGATTGATGGGAGCTGTATATTTGCAGGATAACAAATCATTACTGTATGGATAGTGATAAAGAAAACTACAACTTTACCCTGGAGGGGTTAGGCTGTCCACGTCATGATCTCTAAAGGTGGAACAACTAGATATGATGAGCCCCCTGATGTGGTGTAAATGAGGTCCACACAACACTGATGAAGGATTTTTGCCAGAAAAATGAACCCAAATCTAATCAAGCCTTTAGATATAGGTAAGTTTATAGAATATGGGGAATAGAGAACAAGTAGATTCCATTTGATATAGCCTTATCCTAGTTTTTTGTATTAATTAATATTATTAAGTTCTATTTGTTTATTTTCACTATCCATCTGCCCCTGGGAAATATAAGCTCGAATAGCACAGGAACCTTGTAGAGCCGATTAACCACTCTATTCCCAGGTTCTATTACCATGTTGGCACATATTAGGTGTTCAGTACAAATGTGTGAAACACACAAATGAATGAACATAACAAGTTATGTTAACCTTGTCAAACTTGTTTCCACATCTGTAAAATGAAGATGACAATATTTGCCTTAGAGGGTTCTTGTAAGGGTTAAAAGAGGTAATAAACAAGTGCCTGGTCCAGTTCCTGGTGCACTGTAGATGTTTAATAAATGCCATCTATTTGTTTCACATATTCCATGCATCTGATCCTCACAATAACAGTATGTTTATATGGCAGAACTTTTGCCCCTCTTTGGCAGATGAGAAAAATCAAGGCATGAAAAGAGAGGTCAGAAAGATGACTCTCACTTGGACTTTCAATGGACAGCCAGCCACACCCAGAAAAACCTGGCTTTTATTCTTGCACACCTGCAATGATCTTCACCCAAGTTTGCAAGACTCATCACCCCTACTCCTCCCTTACTCTCAGGCCTGCTCATTCCTGGGATGGGAGGTGCTGGGCCTGATGATACCTGGCAGACTGCCTCTCGGCACAAAGCTGGTGCTCCAGTTCCAAGGGCCCAGCTGAGCGCTGCCTACCAGGGCCACACAATTCCTTTAAGCAGAGCAGCTCTGTTGTCCTTGTGCCAATATGCTGCTTTACAAACACAGGAAGCCATGTAAAATGTGTATGTATCTTCTCAGCGAGGGCTGCGGTGCAGAGCCCAGTTCTGCTGCCACATCGGACAACGCCCGCACACATGCGCGCGCACTGTTTCAGGCTGAGCCACAGAGTCAACTTCTCATGCAGTGTGGACTTAATGACCCATCTCAACTGCCCTAATCTATATAGGTAGTGGTCCTTTCACTTACAGTGGATGTGGGAGGAATGAGTTCACGTTCATTTCTTTAACAGTCACCTTTTATGCTACTAATTCCACAGATGGTTTTCACTCCTAGGGCCTCCTTGACTCTGGTGCAACCACAGCCACTGAAATGCCACATAATCCATTTTTCCAAAAAAAGCTTGTTCTTGGGCTCTCTGCACACCTTACACATGGGTCACGCTGCACATTCACCATTTCCTGAACATTCTCCCAAGCATTCCCTTTTTCAAGCCCTTGCTGCCCATGGTGGAGTATGGTAGAGGGGCCCTAGTATCTTCCAACCTTTGTCTTTGTTCTCTGTCTTCTCACTCTCAAAGTGCTTGCCTGTAGTCAAAAAAGTTAAGACACTTTCTTCCTTCCTCCAGGCCACATCTTTCGTCTTCCAAAGTCCACTCTCAGGGCTAATTTAAATCATGGTCAACATTATCTCTTGTGCACAGAGAGAAACCAATGATATCCATCAAGCTCAGTCCTTCATGTTAAATGAAAAGATAATTCTAAAAATCCTTATTCTCTCAAACCTACTGCGAGTTGGCAGAATTATTTTTTGAATGTCTAAAGCTGAATATTAACTTTATTTAATTCTTTTGGTAAAAATCTTATTTTTCAAAATGCTGCCCTATAGTAAAGGTCATGTTCAGCCCTACAGCTATGTATGTAAGACAGGCGACATGCACATGCTCTTGTCTTTTTGTCACTGCCCCTCTCCATATTTGGAGATAATCCTAGGCATCCTTAAAGACTCTTTCATATGTTGCCTCCTTTGTGAAACCATTAACAACTTAGAGGGGGTTTTCTGTCCTTACTTGGGACCCCAAGTATTTTGATAGTGTTATTTATAGTGCTTTCACATTATAAGTATTTGATTAATACTCTCTTTCCCTTTAAGGGAAACCTACAGCTTACTTAACTTTCTCTCTCTAAACCCATGTAGGGATCCATGAATACATGTTGAAATGAATGCCTGATACCATGGTTGCTTTTTCTAAGATATTTTACTTTTAAGTACTGGGGCAATGCAAACTGCAGGTCCATCATCACTACTCTACTGGATGCTTTGGCAGATCATTCCGGAACCACTCCTGCCAAGCACTGGCATTTCCCAGAGGGGTTTGTGGAATAACCTTTGGATGCAAGCTTCATTTTTGCTTATTTAAATTATTTTAACATACCCACTCATAACACTATTAGATGAGAAAAGGAAGATCTGGGGATTGTTTTATTTTACTTAGTGGTTAAGACCATTTAAAATAATATTTGATTTGATATAACTGAGTTTGAATTTCTAAACTTCTGACTCTTACTTGTCTCAGAAGTTGAGACCTATCCAAGTGCTCATACTATAGCTGGTCCAGGATGAAATATTTAAAACCACCACAAAGTTCAGTAAAAAAAAATAATAATAAAATAAAATCCCTAAGCAGTTAAAACTAGTCCAAGGTGTTACACTTTAATTTCTGTTTCTGAAAAAGAAGCTTCAAAGTATTATCTGTTCTTTGAAAACCTAACCAGAGATGTGTATCCACCTCCCTTTCTGCAGAAGGCCTTACGTTTCAAACCGTTTTAAAGCCACAATTAGAGGGCTTGCCTGCTTGTTGACCTGGTGTTGTCTTCAGCTCTCTTTGGAACAACCAGCTCCCAGCTGCAGTTACACACTCGGCCTCGAAGCTCACGGCCCAGGAGGCTTTCCCCATTATTCCCAAATTCACCCGCAGGGAAGCTACAGTGTTCTCAAAGAAAAGGCCAAAAACTGCTTGAAGAGCTCCAATATAAGTCATACTTTCCATTTTTATTTTTATTTTTTTCCGACCCAGAGCCTTTCTCTTCAATGGGCTAATTTCTTAGAAGCCCGTGGTTTGGAGATATCAAATCCCACGGCAGCATTAGCATCGAACACTTTAAAGAGCTCCTATGGTGCATACATTTTCACCAAACGCTTTACATATTTTGTGGTTTTTAATGCTATGCTATATTGGAGTCAAGGAGCCACCGTGGAACATATTTAAAAAGTCAAAGAATAGAGAAGTATATAGAATGGAATAGTGATAGCTCCCCTGTGCATTCCAATCTATGCCGCAAATCCCCCTTGCCTTGCAAGAGGTAATCTTGACGCATTGTCTTCCTATGCTTTTCCTGTGCAGCCCACAAATGTATTTGCTCATGTGGATGCAGCTTTTTACACTTTGGATGATAGCAAGGGTGAAGCTCGTTATACATAGGTCAACATCTGGCTTCTATTATATGTTGGATGCTGCAGAAAATGAAGGAGCACAAAGGCCAACTGCGCTATCTCTGCCTTGCTCTCTTCCTCTGATCACACACACTCAGAAGCACACGCACGCACAAGCGTTTTTACTTATGTGGTGTCTAATACACCGCACTGTTCTGCGACACATTTATTTTACTTCTTCCTCATCATCTTCCTGTGTACACTCAATCGTTCCTCATTATTTCTAGAAGGCAGGTTTCCAGAAGTGGAACCCAAAGTGATGCATATTTTTGTTTCCGATCAATACCACCAAATAGCTTCCAAAAGACCATAACAATTACATTCCACTTTTTGTATAAAAGTCCAAGATTCCTTACACCCTCATCAACACTGGATAATAGGGAAATCCTTATTATGTGTGTATGGAAAAATAAATTTATGAAAAATATACATTGGTGTTTGTATCTCTAATCAGAGAAGAAACATTTTTGAAGCCTATTTGTTTTTTAAATTTTAAAGCCACACATAAACTTTAACATAACAGCACACATCATTTTCTGATTAAATGGAGCTATAACTGTGTTAGTTATAGTAAAGGATGAGTTCCTCTAATAAAGAGGATCCAAAATACAGTGGCTTACAGGATATAGAAATTTCTTCCTCGTGTCACAGAACTGAAATGAATCGTTTAGCTGAGTAGTACAGATCTGCCACATGTGGTCATTTAGAGGCCAAGCTCCTGCCACCAAATTGGTTTTTCATCCTCTGGAACACAAAAGAAGCTATAGCTCTACCACATCCAGCAAGAGCCTGGAGAAGTCTTTCCCAAGTTTTAATTTCTAGACCCAGACACATTACCAACTGCAAGAAAGGTCTAACTAAGAGGCTCGGACTCAACCACAACTCTATTTTCATAACATAAGGAGAGAACAGATTCAGTAAAATTATGAGTCTTGTCACACTTCCTAAACCCCCAAATATCATAGTAACCATTCAAGTAACTGAACTTAATGAAGGAGATGGCATTTCCTAAAGTCAAATCCAGATAGAATTGCTATATCCAAAAGGCAATGTTTTTACATACATGTGCTTTAAATTACAGAGAAATTTCCCTCCAATGATGGCTTTTTAAAGTGTTTACTCCTATTTGGTCCATCTAGACCATCTCAGGTAACTCATCCTTTCTCTTTATCTGCAGAAATGTCCTACAAAAATTGCCATGACTTAGAACAAAGTTCCCAGGACACCCCACTTGTTACGTTTCTTTCTTCAATTTGTGGCAATTTCATCTCGTGACTGTTCAATTATGGGCCACTTTCCGAGAGGCTAGACTAACATAAATTTGTAATAACATTTTGAAAGCTTACACAAATAAGCCTAAAGAGAATTTGGTGTCTAGAATAAAATTCACCAAATGTATGCTCTACAGCAAGAAGTCAATTCCAGTGCTGAGCCTGAGACAGAATGGAGGAAGCTGTAAACCCCTCTACTTGGACTTCAGCCCGCACTGGAGGACATGCTTAACTCCTGTCTTGCTGGTACAATGAACACATTTAACTAAATGCATACAAAGGGGCCTTTATTGTTTTCTGGAAGATAATAAGACCAGCTGAATAGTTTAATGTCTTTTTTGGCACTGGATAATGGAGTCGGGGAACTTTGGCAACTCAGAGAGAGCAATAAAATGGCCATGTGAAAAGGGCACTTTGGAAATACAGTAATGACAGCAATATAAGATGCATGTTGTGATCAAGATTTACAGCTGGAGATGTTACCATAACGTCTGATGTGCTGTCACTCTCTACTGAGCCAAGCAGCTTGCTGTTAGAGGAGAAGGGAGTCTATCATTAAATACCAATAAAGGTAACTTCAGGACTTGAGCCTGCAGCCTACTCCATTCTGACCTCATAAATAAGGTATTCTCTGGAATGTTCGTGTGAGCCAAAGGCTGTATAAAAGGTGATACAATGACTAAGTACTCGACATAAAACAGAAGAGCAGGTAGTTTACCGTTCACTTTACCAGATGGCTTCTTTAAGCACATCATAAATAATAAGTGAATGTAATATATATAAAAAGAATCAAAGGAAGAGAATGGATGGACAGGTGTTTTTTTTTAGCATGTGCATTTTATGAGATTTCTAATGTTTTAAAGAAACTTTGCTCATTTTTCTGGAGAAGGTCACACCTCAATCTGTGCCCCATTTAGATAACACTGATCAGTCTCCTCTATGCTCATAAACATCCCACATGCCCATGCTTGTGACCTAAACATATATTTTACTTTTGTTTTTAGCTCAGTAGATTTTCCTTTTCCAAAATGTGTCCCTCAGACTTTCCTTCATTAGTTGTTGCTCTCCTTTCAGTTGAACACCACTCACCCATGGCTAAGGACTCATTAGCAACTTAATGGGAAACAATATACATAAAGAAAACTGTGCCCAGGCCAACTACCTGTTCGAGGGACTGACTTTAATTTTCTTGCCATCTCAACCTCAATCTCTCTTTAGGAAACTGATGACAGGGTTCAAAGTGGATTATTTGTTTGATGGCTTTCTAATAGGGAGACAGTTCCAAGAGAGTCAGGAGTGAGATGGCCAATCTTATGCACATGTGTGACCCAAGCCAAATTACGGTCCAGATGGCTGGTGGTGAAAGACAACACATTAACCTGTGGTGACATCTGTTCAGCTCACACACCCTTTCCTGGACTGGAAAGGTCTGGTTCCTTTGAAATATTTATGGCACTGAAACTAAAGGTCATTCAATTCTTGTCTTTACCGGTATGTGTTGATTAAAACTGACACAAAATAATGAAATCACTTTCAAAAGTAGAGGGTAAACTCACAAAGATATGTCATTTCTGCCACGAGAGAAGTAAAGGAAATATACATAGAGGGTCCTGAAAGATAAATCTTCACCCAATTTTAATGGGAGTTTTATTCCAATATCCAAATGATAGTTTCCATGGAACCTCTTCAATTAGTCCATAGAAACCAAATTGAACATACTGCCTTTTTCTCTATGTGTGTGTCCTATTAACTGTCAAATTCTGGGGCACTTGAAACAAGTGCACAAGTAAAACTGAAACAGGTTAATATCACAAGAACACCTGCCACTAATACAGGTCTTCTGTGCGCTCATTCTCAGAGACATAGTAATGGCCAAATTAATAAAAATAATTTTGTAATTGTTTTACCAGACACTTTAGATTTACTTTTTGTAATTTAAAAGAAAAAATATGATCCAGATTAAAAGAACTTGTGATGTTAAAATAAAGTTTGTGACTTAGACTTGGGTTTCTTTTTTGCTTTCTCGATGCTTCTTCGCAATATTCACTCACCTGGGTGTCTCATGTCTTTTCCCATCAACCTACTGAAATTGCTGTCAACATGTGTGTTAATGACTCCTTTGCTATTAAATCTAAGTGACCTTTCTCAGTCCTTAACCCACTTTATCTCTTACTCATACATCCAAACAATATTTACCAAATACCTACTAAGTGCCAGGCATTGCATTAAATGCCAGTAAGAAGTGTTGACATGAAGCTTATATGAAATAGATAAGTTGAAAATTAAACAGTTACAGAAATAATCATTTGATTATAGTTGACTAATAGACGAACAAATATAATATGTACTAAGAGCATATACTTTGGAAAATATAATTACTCAGAGTAGTCAATGTCAGAAAAGTTTCCCTGAGAAAATGACTTCTAAGCTGAAACTTAAAGCGCTACTTATTCATTCAAAAACAGCTGTGCACGACTGTGTAGCTTCCTATCTTCCATTCAGCCAGTCAAAAACATCAACTCACTTGTATATTCACAAATATTACACAGTAATTGTTAAAATTTATAGTCATAATCCTGGATGAGAAAAGAACCTTCAGTGCTTTCTGGATTACCAAAACTTGAATCATACTTGGCTAATATAGTTTTAATGCCTACTGTATCTTAATGTTGAAAACTTTAAAAAAAGTTTTATTCATATGTAGACTACATGATATTTGCATTATTGTTAGTCCACCCTATTTCTTAACCAGCTTGTACATTATACTGAATTATCATATCACTTTTGTTATTTAAGAGTTGTTAATATGTATGTATAGATGCAAGAGTATGTGTATCTGTTATGTGTATATATACATACATATATATATATATCAACTGTCCAGTTGAAGCTACACATGTAAAGAGTTCAGAATAAGAGAGCATTCAGAGGTCTCAAATAAATTCTACCCACCAATCTGACATGCTAATGATGTTAAAATAATAACTATGATGTTAAGAATAACAATTTTAAACACTTATTGAGTGCCTACTACATATCAGGCACTGTGTTAAGAACTTTTTGCATATTACTTTTTAATCTGCACCATAATCTTATATAGCTTACCTGTTAGCTTTTTCTGCATTAACAAAGTACCCTAAAATAGTGGGGTGATGTAGTGACTTAAAACAACAGACACTAATTTAACTCTCAATTCTGCAATTTGACAATTTAGATTGGGCTTAAGAATGTGTTTCTTCTGGTCTGAACCAGGCTCAGAAGATCTTATCTGGGTTCACTTAAATCAATAAGCTGAGGCTAGAATATAGCATAGTACCTGGTAGATAATAGGCTGGTGGGTAGGCGGGGGCTGACTGGTTTACAATGACCTTGACTAGCAGGTCTGGGATAACTGATATTTCTTTCCTCTTAGTCTCTCATTCTTCAGCATGCCAGTTCAGGCCTTTTTACTTGGCAAGCACAAGGTTTCAAGAAGGAAAGTGGACACCTGCAAAGTCTCTTAAGATCCAGGCTCAGAATTCATGAATATCATTTCCACCACAGTATATACATCAAAGTGAGTCACAAGGCCAGCCCAGATGTAATGAGTAAAGGAGATGAGCCTACTTCTTAATAGGAGAAGCGGCAACTTCACATGGCAAGATCATGAAAAAAATGTGGAGGAACTTGTGCCCATTTTTGCAATGTACCACGATGAGGTAGGTGTTATTTCTCCCTTTTTTATAGATGATGAACTAATGCTGGAATATAGCACAGTGCCTGGCACAAAGTAGATATTCAATAAATATTATAAAGATAAAAGAATGAGGTCATGAATAAATTAAATAATTAAATTCATGCATATTTAAATAGAATATGAATCGGGTCTGGGTCGTCTGTTTCCATGGCCTGATTCTTTCTCATTACTCTATACTGGCTCCTAAATATAAAAAAATAAAATGAGAAATAAAAGTTGAGAAATGATATGACAGAATCAGACTATGCCCAGCTGGAGAATCCTGTTGCTAGCCATGAAAGAGCTACATATGAAGCAATGGCTTTAAAATATTAGATAACGGACAGCATAGTCCTGGATTCCTGAGAGAAGGGAAACACACGAGGAAAACTGCAAGTGCTCCAACTCGTCGCCCAGAAGTTTCCAGCCTACAGTGCAGAATGGGGAAACCCAAACAGAGCCTAGAAGTTTCCCAAGTTTGGGATTAGAGTTCAAGAAGGATGAGATTACTGGAATTTGTAGAACAGAGTACTGCAGAGGAAAGAACTGCACAGCAGAAAGCTCCAAAGATCTATAGAAAAATCCCTTGAGTCTGTAGCTGAGTACAGATCTGTGAATGTAAAAGAAGAAATTATCCAAAGCCAGGGAAACAGACTCAAATCGAAGTTTGTGAGAAGAAAGCAGTAATATTTGAAACTGAAAAAATATATTGGATATGATTAAGAATAGATAACAAGGCAGAAGAAAGGATCAGTGAACCCAAAACATAGGACTATGAATCATTCTAAATGAAGTACAGAAAGGTAAACACTAAAAAAGACACCACCCCCACTCAAAAAAAATCAGTGACCTGGGAAATAATACCAAGTTGTTTAGCATATGTGTAGCTGGGATCTCAGATATTGTAAGGGGTAAGGGAGAAAATATTTAGAGAAATAATGGCTGATATGTTTCCAAATTAAATAAAACTTATTAACCCAGATAGCCAAGAAGTTAAATGAACCCAAAGCAATGAAATAAAATATATAAAATTTAAAATTAAAATTAAATTAAATAAAAAACACACAACTTCATATCATACAAAAATTGCTGAAAACCAGTGATAATGAAGAAAACCTTAAAATCAGCCATGGTGGAGAAAACACATATGTACCAAAGAACAAAGATATGAATGACAACAGACTTTTTGTCAAGAAATATACAAGCCAGAACAAAATCGCATAACATCTTTGAAGAACTGGAAAGTTCTATAGTTAGCAAAAATATTTTGCAAAATGAAGGCATAATAAAGATCTGTTTTCAAAACAGAAGAAGAGAGATGCACACAAACAAATATTAAAGAAAGTGCTTGAGCAGAAGGAAAATGTTAACAGATGAAAACTAAAATCTACCGAAAGAATAAAGAATGCTGAAAATGGTATAATGTGGGTAAATGTAAAATCCTTTAAAAACTGTTCTGTTCTCATTGTAAATCTCTTTAAAAATAATTCATTAAAGCAAAAATAATAATGTATTTAAGGGTTTACAAATGTAGAAGTAAATGGATGAACATGTAAAAATGAAATGGATCACTTTGATAGAAAAAGGTCAGAAGGAGAAAAATGAAAGTATACTATGGTAAGATTCTTATGCCATCCATGAAGTGGTGTAACATTATTTAAAAGTAGACTGCGATAAGATAAAGACATGCACTCTAAACCCAAAAGCAACCACTAAGAAAGACAAAACTAAGAGGTAGGGTCAATAAACCCATAAAGAAGTTAAATGGAACCATAAAGTACTTAATTTAAATGAAGGCAGAAAATGGGAATAAGTATCAAAGAACAGATGGGCCCTGCTGGGCGTGGCTCAGTAGTTGAGCATCAACCTGGGATTCAGGAGATCGAGGTTTGATTCCCAGTCAGGGCACATGCCCAGGCTGCGGGCTCAGTCCCCAGTCGGGGGCATGCAGGAGGCAGCTGATCAATGACTCTCTCTCATCATTGATGTTTCTATCTCTCTCTCCCCCTCTCCCTTCCTCTCTCTGAAATCAATATATATTTAAAAAAAAAAAAAAAACAACACAAAAGAACAGACGGGACAAACAGAAAACAAATATCAAGATCATAGATATAAATTCTATGTAAATGGCTAAACACTATTTTAAAAGTCAGAGGTTGTCGGACTAAATTTAAAAGTGCCACCCAATTTTATGCTGTCTAGAAGAAGGCCACTTTAAATAAGTTAAAAATAAGAGAACAGAATAAAATATGCCATACAAACACTAAGCATAATAAAGTTGGAATGGCTATATTAATTTCAGGTAAAGTAGACTTCAGTACAAGTAATGTTACCAGGAATAAAGGGGAATACTTTATAATCAATATGGGATCAATTCATCTAGAGGGCAGGACAATGTTAAATACATTTTAAACTTTAAAAAATATAAATCAAATATTGAGAAAACTTAAAAGAGAAATAAACTATCCAAAATTATAGCTAAAAGATTTCAAAATTTTTCTTGCAGTAACATAGAACAATTAGACAGAAAACCAGTAAGATATAAAAAACATGAGTAACACTATCAACCAACTTGACCCAATTGATATTCATAGAATTATCTTCTAACAACAGAAGAATATGCTTTTTTTTTCAGGTGCACATTTACAAAATAGAATATATTCCAGGCCATAAAATCTCAATAAATTTTTTTAAAAAGAAGTCTTATAAAATATGTTCTTTGGCTACAAGATAAGCAAACTAGAAATTCAAAACAGAAAGATACTTGAAAATTCTCCCAAATTTTTGGAAATTTAAAAATATGCTTCTAAGTAATCCAAGGGTCAAAGAAGACATCCCATGGAAAATTTAAAAACATTTTGAACTTAATGAAAATTAAAATATAACATACTAAAGCAATGTTCACAGGATAATTTATAGCATTATATGATTATATTACAGAAGAAGTTCTCAAACCAATGATCTGAACTTTCCCCTTAATAAGCTAGGAGAGCAAATTAAACCCAAATTAAACAGAAGGGAAAAGGAATAAAGGGAAAACCAAAGAAAAAAAGAAAAACAATAAAGAAAAAAAAAGAAATTAAACTAGTTTTTAGAAATGATTGTGCCCATCCAAGGAGGCAAAATGAATTCAACAGATTATAGGATGCAGTATCAAATCATCTTCATACACAAACATTATCACGAATTACAGAAAAATCCTCAGTCCCAGGCAGACAACATGTTTCTCCTTGTTATTAAAAAACATTTTTCTTCCTGTTCTCCAGAAAATCTGGCACAGATATAACTAGCCTCTTTACCTTGCCTGGTATCAAAGTGGGGTGATTATTCTGTATTTAGGATACTGCATAACCCATAGACACAGGCAACGGTGTGACAATAGCCAGAGTAAAGATGGCCAAAGGGGAGTGAAATGGGGACATCTGTGACAGTGTCAACAATAAAAATAAAGTTAAAAAAGAGGACTACTACTCTGCTAAAGTATAACCTGGGAGAAAATGGTACGAGGCAGCCTGTACCAGACCCATGTCCATAGTAAGTCCTTGCCAGGAAGATCTAAAATGGAACAGAAAAGTAGGTTTTGTTTTTCTCAGATACAGAGTTGAAGAAGACATGCCCCTTGGGCTCTAAGTGTAAAAAGAAATCCTCTTGCTTTGAATACAACTTGGCTATTACATTTGTCTCATTGGATTTTCAAACCAAGAAAAAGAAATTTCAACTCACAACACTGTCCCCTTTTCCACTTACAACACACAGTATTGTGGACATTTTAAAAATTTACTGGAAGGTGAATACCTGAGATGGTAGTAGTAAGACCCTTGCAGAATCGTGTTAAAATGATTAGTCTTCTTAGGTTTCATTGTCATCGCTGCTGGGGTACCTACGTGTCCAACATTGTCAGTGCTTTCTTGGGAATAAATTAAACTATCCTCACACATGCTATTTTAAGTCCTTCCACTTAATACTGCTTTTGAAATAACTTATACTTTCAGACACTCCAGATGTAGTCCCTTCGCTGACCACACAGTGGTTTATTTTGAAAATGCTGTAAAGAGCAAATTCTTTGAATCCATATTTTCTCAGTTGATATGACCAAGCTGCTACAATCTCAGTGACATGTGACAGTTGTATCTGTAACAAGTCATAACCAGAGGAAACTCTGGCAGCTCAGTGGTTGCACAATTATACTCAACCATTGGAGGAATTAAGTATTTTGGTCTTGAATTCCAGTGTGGCCTGAGGAATGCTAGCAGTCTCTTTTTCCAGAGCTGCGGTGTACTTACAACCCAGTTAAGTCCTTACACCAGGCTTAGTCATGATCCCCTGTATATTTGGAGAATGTTTTTTGTGTGGCAAATAAATGTAAACTCATCCTTGTTTGGCTTCTTCCAAGCTGTAATTCATTAAATTCTTGATCAGTGAGTTGTTCCACTTCTTTAGTCTGAGAAAAGTGTTTTCCAGACAGAAATTTTGGCTATTACTCTTCTTTGCATAAGTGCAATTTAATTAGTCATAATACACCACAGAGGGGTCCATGCTGGCCCACTCAGAGGCTTCAAAGCCAGAAAGACAATGACAAACCTTCTTTGAACTCCTTTACACTCTCCACTCCAGAGCCCATGGCTCTCCATGTTAGGGATCCAACCATGACATCAACTCCTGAGTCCTCCTGACAACCCTAGAAATGCCCCCCAGATACACCCGATCATAAAAATCCTCATCGCTTCCAATAGTCCGAGATCTTTATTAGACTTACTAGAAATAATGTTAACCATATCACTTCCTTCCAATGGAAGATACCTCCTGTCTCAAGAAGACTGGCAGAAGTCACAATGGAATTTCCAGAACTAATCTTTCATACCAACAGTCAGTAAAAAGGCCTCTCAATACTTAAAATATGGTGTTCTGGTAAATACAACCAAGATTTATAGCTTGTAGATCTCTGTTACTCACTAACTTGCTGGCTCTATGTAAATCTCTCTATCTCTTAGGGTCTCACATCTCTAATGATATTCCTGGCTCTCAAAGTCTATAATCTTAATGCTATAAATATTCAAGGGGTAGAATAAGGAGATAAGTTAATTATTTTCTATTTATTCTATGTTTTAAATCAGTAAAATTTCCATAACAAAATATACCACTTCAATTATTATTATTTTTTTAAATATATATCTTTATTGATTTCAGAGAGAAGAAGGGAGAGGGAGAGAGAGAAACATCAATGATGAGAGAGTCGTCACTGATCCGCCGCCTCCCACACTCCCCCAACCCGGGACTGAGCATGCGCCGGGACCTGGAATTGAACCAAGATCTCCTGGATCCCAGGTCAATGCTCAACTGCCAAGTCACACCAGGCAGGGTTTAAGTATACATTTCAAGGATTAAGCACATCTACATTACCATCACCATCATCCACCCCAGAACTTGTTTTGTCTTCCAAAACGAAAACTCTGCATTCATTGAACAATAACTGTCCATTTTTCTCTGCCCCAGTCCCTTGCAAACACCATTCTACTTTCTGTCTCTATGAATCTGACTACTTTAGGTATCTCATATAGGCAAAATAATACAGTATTTGTCCTTTTTTGATCAGTTTCTTTTACTTAGCATAATGTCTTCAAGGTTCATTCATGTTTTAGTATGCATCAGAAATCCCTTCCTTTTTAAAAGCTGAATAATATTCCATTGTATATAAATAGCACATTTTGTTTATCATCTATTGATGGAAATTTAAGTTGTAAGAAAAATTATTTTTTAATTACTTGCTATAGTGTTATTTTCCTTTTCAATTAGGTTCTTAGCTACATGTCAAAATCACCTAGGAGTTTTTAAAACTACAGAGTCCTGGATTTAACCCCAGAACTGCTGAATCACAATTTCCATAGTGGGGCCTAGGAATCTGTGTCTTAAGAAAACCAAAGGCCTACATTCTTATCAAAAAGTAATTGTAGGCCCCACCGGGTGTGGCTCAACAGTTGAGCATCGACCTAGGGTCCAGGAGATTGAGGTTGGATTCCCAGTCAGGGCACATGCCCGGGTTGTGGGCTCAATCCCCAGCAGGGGGCGTGCAAGAGGCAGTTGATCAATGACTCTCATCATTGATGTTTCTATTTCTCTCTCCTTATCCCCTCTCCCTTTCTCTTTCTGAAATCAATAAAGATATATTAAAAATAAAATAAAACACCCCTTAAAAAAAAAGTAATTGTAGAACTGTCCCTCCTAAAAAGGAATTGTTTGTGGGATGATCTGAATCTGATACCAATCTCTACAGCACATCCAATATACTTGCAGCCAGTTGTGGTTACAACTTAAACAGGAAGCGAGTCAAGAAGAAATACACATGTGTGGAGGTGGATGAGTGACTCGGTTTTCTACGCAGAAGTAAAATGTTGGAATTGCAGCAGAAACAGGACACCCCTGGCAGCAGTGCATGCTGGGAGACTGGCTTTTACTGCACTTTTTTGGTTCATGGTATTAAGGGACCAATAGAATAGAATTGCACCTTGATGCATCGAAGTAGCTCTATATGGATGCTGACCAGATAATGAAAACCTTCCAATAACTAAGGATTCCAGAAAGAGATTCCTCCATAAAAATAAGTATAGAGTTAGCAGAGCCAAGTAAAAAATCACACCGATAGTCTTTTGACAATCTAAATTTTGCAAAAATCATTACATTTTAAAGAATGAGTACAGAGACAAAAATGAACATGGAACTGATTAATATGACAATGAAGGGAATGAGAACATCACATGAAGACTCAGATGATACTCACAGAGAATTCGAAAAAGCTGGCCATTCTCTAAAAGGATATCAAAGATACGACTTACAAAAGAGAGGCAAAAAATAAGCAGAATGAACAAGCAGGCTATGAGTACTAGTTAAGAAAATATTTACTGCTCTGGAAAATAAAGACCCCACATTTCAGTGGATCAAGAAAATCAGTTTATTTCTCTAGAATGTGAAGTCCAAAACATATGTCCCTGATTAGCAGATGGCTCTTCTCTTGTCGGCAATTCAAGGAACCAGGATCTTGCTACCATGTGGCTCCATCATCTTCAACACATGGCTTTTAAGGTTGCCATGGAACGGGAAATAGCATGGAAGATTGCATGTGGGAGCTTTTATGGGCCAGATCTGGAAGCAGTTTGGATCAGTTCTTCATGTATTCCACTGGCTAAATTTGATCATAGAAACATATCTAACTTCCAGAGGAGCTGAGGAATGTTTTAGTGGATGCCCGGAGAGAGGCGAAGCAGGTTAGGTGAACAGCTAGTTAGTTTCTAGCACCGTGACTACAAAAATCCTACAGAATGAAATGCACATATAAGAACTCAAGGTGGATAGAGGACTAGGTGAGATAAGGAAGGGTCATGTGGAAATAACAGGGCAGTAACAGAAATGAAACCCAGGTCAGGAAGCAAAGCGCAAAACAGAAATGGCAGGATATGGAACAAACTTATGAAGCCTTGCCTGAACACGGAAGAAAAGAAAAGGATCTGAAAATACTAAAAGAATATAATAGATATATGAAGGGCAGAGAATGAGAACAAAAATTTTAAACTCAGACTTGGAGATGCTCCTAAAGAAGTAACCAGAACAAAGAGTAGACATAACTGAAGAAAAATTTTCAAAACAAGAGACCCAAATGTGCAGCTATGGACAACCAACCATGTCTAGGTAAATGAAATTGAAAGATACCAATGCCAAACCTATGATGTGTAAATATCATCCAGTTGACTAAGGGAGTAAAATCACAAGTTCATGAATGAGAAAACTATGATATAAAAGTGTTAGCAGATAAAATATGATTTTCTAAATAATTGTTCAAAATCTATATACTTATTCAAGTAAATATAGAAAAATAATTTTCAAGATAGAAAATATAATTTCTCTACATTAAGCCCATATTATTTCATACCTTTTGAATTTTAAACCCTATGAGTGTACTACCCATCCAAAAATCATTAGAATTTTTTAAAAATTCTTTATGAATATTTTGAAAAAAGGATCTTCACCTCATATCATAAAGACAAATTTTAAGTGAGTTGAATAATTAAATGGAAAATTAGAAACTATGAAACACTTGAAAGTTATTAGTGAATTAACTAATTTTATTTTGCACAAGGGGATTTGAACAATATAGTCATTTGAAGAATGAAGTATTTATATATAATTTATATAACTGGTTATATAAAAAGATTAAGTTTTATATGTACCTAAAAAACAAATTGCAATTGAAAGCAAACTAGGAAAATGTTTATAAAGATTATGGAATATAGTGCTAATATTTTTATCATATGACAGGAACTCATAACAAATCAGTGAGACAAATATCTAATATTCTTTTAGAAGAGTTAGTGAAGGAAAAGAAAAAACAATTCATTAAGGAAAAAAAAATGAACAGGAACTTGTGGAAATCAGTTGACCACATTTTAAATTAAAGATATGCCTAAGTAAAAAGATACCATTTTTAGCCTGTCAGACTAGTGTACATTATAAAACAGTGTTATAAAATGGGCACTCTTATATACTGCTAGTGAGATCATAGAGAAATTTGTCAGTATTGGCTAGAATATGTTAAAGGGCACTCTCAGGCCATTTTCCTTAAGTAGTAAGCCCCATACATACATCACTAGTTTAAACAACATAAATTGTTTTTCTTATACAAACGTAAGTCAGAGATGTGGTAGACTCTAAGTTGGGTACAATCAGTATCTCAAACATAATATTAAGAACCCAAATTATTTTCATCTCCCCATTGTTTAGTTCCCAGTGTGTTAAGTTGGCCCTAATACTGTTGAGTTTCATGTTCAAAGATAGCTGAGCCTTTCCAAGAGTAAAGGCCACAGGAAGAAAGGATTACTCATCAGTAGGGGTGAGGAAATTTTCTCTATAGAAAAACTCTAGCATTCTCCCCCCCACATTTCATTATCCAGAAATAGGTCTTATATGCATCCATACAATTAGAATTATAACTCTCTAGGTGAAAAGGGATTTTAAATGCCATTTGTTATCTCAATGCTACTTGAATAACTTTCTTACAATTTTCTTTCTTACACAACTTTATCAGAACCAAAACTGATAAGCCACTACTTATGGTTTGATATTTCTAGAACTTTGAGTACTATAAACTAATACTGCATCTTCCAAATCTTATTAAATAGATTTGATGGTTGAATGGAATAAAAAAAGAGGTACTTTACAATCTGGAGCCCATGACTATTAAAAATGCATCAAGAATGATAGTAAACATTTTATTTTATTTTAAATATATCTTTATTGATTTCAGAGAGAGGGAGAGAGATAGAGAAACATCAATGATGAGAGAGACATCATTGATCAGCTGCCTCCCTCACTCCCTCTACTGGGGATCGAGCCCACATGCCAGGCACGTGCCCTGACTGGGAACTGAACCTCGATCTCCTGGATCCTAGGTCAATGTTCAACCACTGAGCCGCACCCGGCTGGGCAATGGTAAACATGTTAAATATTTTTTTCCTCTTCCTGAAATATCATCATTATCATCCAAATGAATTTATTGGCCATTAAATGGGATCTTTACTGCATGGGTTCCAATTGACCACAAGTTATATTGCACTAAATAAAAACACAACATATATATATATACACATATATATGTATATATATATATATATATATATATATATAATAAACATATATATAATTAAATATATATATAAACATGACATGTTTACCTAATTTAATCAGGTGTTAGGAATTTCTCCAAGCCTCAGAGGATTACACTGAATATGCAAAATATGAAACACCTTTTCCAAGAACATAGCCATTGGTTTTAGGGTTGTTAACAAAGTAGATGTTGTGGAAATTACAAGGCTATTTTGCATCTCTGTGAAATGAAGAATCAGCCTTATTGCTGGTTGTTAGAAATGCCCTTAAACATAGAAGGGATGCAGAATTTACTTATATTAGTTATCAAAAATAACATCAGAAGCATAATTTACTGAAATGTTTTAGACGTAAAAATTGGTAATATGCCACTGAAAGAATGAGACACAGGACGTATCTCAATGAAGATAACGGAAAATTTTTTACTATTTAAATGTGATGGACCGAGAGGAAAATGAACAACAAACAATGTGTAACTGTTAATTAACAGGTGGTGAGAAAAAACCACGAGGCATAAGACTTTCTTCTGCTGGTAACTATATAGGTTATGGGTGAAAGGCAAAATGTATTTAATTTCAACATAAGAAAGTAGGGACCTAATATACAAGGTGGGAAAAGGTAGGTTTACAATTGTTCAAGTAGAAAATAATACAATAATTGATAAATATTAGTACAAGAATAAACTGTATTTCAAATACTCACAACTGTAAACCTACTTCTTCCACCCCTGTATTGAATACCTGGCATGATCCACATTCTGGGTCTGTGTTAGGTTGCAAGATATAAGATCAATAGACAAAAGCCTTTTGTCTTCCTATACAAGAAACAGTCCAAAAATGAAATTAAGAAAATAATTCCATTCACAGTAGCATCATCAAAAATAGCAAAATACTTAGGAATAAATTTATCAAAAGAAGTGCAAAACTTATATTCTGAAAAACAATAAAACATTGTCAAAAAGTTAAAGATCTAAACAAATGGGAAAAAAAAATCCCATGTCCATACATCTAAACACTTCATGTTGTTAAGATGGCATTTCTCCCCAAAATGATCTAAAACCCCTATAAGAATTCCAGCTGATTTCTTTGTAGAAATGGACAAACTGATTCTAAAATTCACATGTATTGTCAAGTGACTCAGAATAGCCAAAACAATCTAGAAAAGAAGAGCAATGTAGGAAGAATCACACTTTTCCATTTCAAAACTTACTACAAAGCATAAGTAATCAAAACAGCGTGGTACTGGTATAAGAACAGACATAGAGACCAATGGAATAGAATTGAGTGTCCAGAAATAAACCCATAATCCATGGTCAACTATTTTTGTTTGTTGTTTGTTGTTTTAATCCTCACACAAGGATATGTTTATTTGTTTTAATTGATTTTAGAGAAAGTGGAAGGGAGAGGGAGAGAGAGAAAAAGAAATATTGATGTGAGAGAGAAACATTGATCGGTTGCCTCACATACACACCCTGACCAAGACTGAACAGGCAACCTGGATATGGGCCCTGACGGGGAATTGAACCTTCGAACTTTCAGCATATGGGACAACCCTCCAGCCAACTGAGCCACACTGGCCAAGGCTGGTCAACTGTTGTTTGAGAAGGGTGTCAAACTATCCAATGGCAAAAAAATAATCTTCACAACACACGGCAGAGACAAACGGGCAGCCATATGTAAAAGAATGAAGTTGAACTCTTCACACCACGTACAAAAATTAACTCAAAATAGATCAAACTTAAATGTAAGAACTAAAACTATAAAACTCTTAGAAGAAAACATAGGAGTAAATCTTTGTGACTTTGGATTTGTCAAATGATTATTAGTATGACATCAAAAGCATGAGCAACAAAAGAAAAGATAAACTGACTTCAAAATTACAAACTTTTGTGCTACATAGGACATAATAAAAAACGTGAAAAGATAATCCACAAAATGGGAGCAATCTGATTTGCAAATCATATCTCTGATAAAGGAATTCTATATATCTAGAATATATAGAGAACTCCTCCAATTCAATATTAAAGACAACCCAATTAAAAAATGGACAAAGAATCTGAATAGGCCTTTCTTATGTCCCTCCACCACCCTACTCCCATTAATAATTTTTTATTCTATCAAGACAAGCTAATCTTTCAAGTTCTTAAATTTCTCCATAATCACACCTCAACTCTTCAATATGCCATACTGCTCAGTCTTCAGAAATTTCATGTCCTTTCATAGCTAAAGAAACTCAAATTATCATGAGCATCTACCAATGTCTAAAACCCATTATGGGACATGGAGGGGAAGATGGCGGCCCTGTGAGAAACAGCAGCGCCCCCGCTCCCAGCCCCGGACTCGCTTTACTCCTAAAATCCTACGGAGCCAGCTGGGAAAAACCAGAGAAACTTACCTGAGTGGACGGAGAGCGGGTGGGGAGCACCGAAGACACATCCCGGAGTCCGGTAAGGGGGCGTAGGAAGGGGGACCCTCCCTGAAGCCTGTGCTGGGCTCCGAGCCCCGAGGCTTGGAGGCTGCAAAGCTCCCTCCCCTCGGGAGTGCGGACCGGCCTCCAAAAGCGGGGACCCCGCACCCGGAGCGACGAGAGGGGAAGGAGCGCCCCGCGCACAGGGCAGAGGCATCCCGAGGAGCAGTGAGTCCCGGAGGGGTTGGTGCCTTCCGAGGAAACAAAGCTTCTAATGGCGGACAGCGCCTTCCTAGTGAAACAAAGCCTCGAGTGGCGGCTGCAACGGGCGTCTAGCGCTCGGGGTGCCGACCACAGGGAAGGCTGTCCCAAAGTGTGTGGCACCCGAGCGGTAAGGGACCAGAGGACTGCACTGAGCGGCCACACACAGGACCCTCTGCGTCCCTGTGGGGCACTGTGCTGAGCCCCAGAAAGCGCTGAAACCACATGGCTCAGGGGAGGGGAGGAGCCCTCCCGCCCTGAGCTCCCGGTGCCGGGAGGCTGGGATTGGTGACCAGCCCTGAGGGGCGCCGTGGTGGTGCGTGAAGCCGCCCCAACTTTGCTGAGGTCAGCAGGGCAGGGAGCTGCGTGGAGCTGACTTTGGGTCCCCTCCCCCTGGTGCCTTGATGCGCCAGCAGCAGGACCTTGCAGGGCGGACTCTCTGCCTGTGTGCTGCTTTGTGCTTTTATGAGTCTGATGGAGGAACTGCTCCCTCCTTCCCAGCGTGCACTGGGCACAGACCAGCGGAGGCTGGGATTGGGGGCTGCACAGTAGACGGTCTGAGGGGCGGGCCTGGTGCGACCAGCCAACCAGAGCTGAGCGGAGGGGCGGAGCCCGCTGGACTCTCCTGCAGCCGGGAGCACCGCCCCCAACAGGAAAGGGGCGGGTCCCGCTCACTGAGGCCCCAGGCACACCCACAGGGCACAGCCCAGAGGGGGAAGGGAGAGCAGCTCTCAGGAGGACTTTTCAAGAATAAGACTCTCAGGGACTGTTGTTTGGGAACTGGAGGAAACGCTAAAAACCCCTGCTGGGGGCTGGGCAAAGGGCTCACCAGAATGTTTTTTTTAATTGAATCCACTGGGCCCAGGCTGTTGAAACAGCCCATACAGAAAAGGCAACAGGCTGAAATCAATCTGAAGCTGCAGTAGGACAGAGCCTAGGGAACTAGAATCAGAGGACAAGGTAGGGATTGAGGAGCTGGCGGTGGAGCAGAGACTAACTCCCACAGAGTGACCACCTGACAACGATACCTCTAGGGGGAGCGATACCCTGAGCTACACTAGCCACCCTGCACCCTAAAGACTCTACAGAAGACTCTGGAGTAAGACCAGGCAACTACAAGGTTGCAAAATAGCTGACAAGAGGAGGTGGTCAACGGAGAGCCTCAGACCAAACATCTACCTAAGGACACCAGAGCCAAACCTAGACGGCTCCTCACATTGGCTGATACACAAGACCTCCCAGGAGAATGGAAATCAGCCCACAAAACAGTGAGCCTCAGACACATAAGTTGCCCAGAAGAAACCCACCTGATTATCCTTTTTTCTTCCTTTTTTTTGTTTTGTTTTGTTTTGTTTGTTTTTTGTTTGTGTGTTTGTTTTTTCTCTTTTTTCCTTAGGAAGAAGAGATGGGAGAAAATTTGTTTTTTCTTCTTTTTTAAATTTTATAATAATTTTTTTTTAATTTTTTTAAAACATTTTTTAACTAAATTTTTTTCTCTTTTTTATAAAAAAACTTTGTCTTGCTTAGCTTCTTTTTAGTTTTGTTTTGGTTATTTGCTTTGTTTTGTTTTATCTTTGCTTCTACTATCAAGACTTTCTTGATATCCCTGCTGAACGATTGGGACTTTATCATTATAACCAACTTTACTGCTTTCCTCTATAGTTTCCACCAAATCTCTTACCAGACTGGGCTATATCTCTTTCTCTCCTCTCTACCCATTGGCATAACATTTTTTTCTTTTTCTTTTTCCTTTTTCTACTTTTCTTTCGTTCTTTTGTTATCTTCCCTTCTGTCTTCCTGTCCTTTTGTTCAATTGTTAGTTTCTCTTATTCTCTTTATTGTATTTTTGTTTTCTCATTTTCAACTATTATCCTATCCCTATTCTCTCCCTTAATTTTTTGATGGCCCTTCTTTCAGAGTCTTTTCTCTGCTTCTGTTATCTCCCAGTAGCTTCTCTATTTTTTACATTTTAGTTTATTTTTATTTTCTAAATTTTCACCAGTATTAAAAACAATATACATCTCTCTCTCTAAGCATTACTTTTCTTCCTCTCTTTTTTCAAACGTGTGTGTGTGTGTGTGTGTTCTCCCTTCACTCTCCCAGTTCTATTTTCACGTGGGTTGTTTTCATTGTGACTGTCAACATATTTTGTAAGATACCTCTTGTTTCCTGGAAGTTCAGTTGTGTATTGTCCTGCCTTGCCAGCACCCGTACAACATCTTACACGTCGAGGTTGGGGCTGAGACACAGTTAGCCAACCTGAGAGGAGGGTCCTCCCAGGACTGATCAACAACAATCTAGACACAACCACAACAGGAGAACATAAAGAAATCACAAAAGGGACATCCACAAGAGAGACACACCTAGAGCAAAGAGCTCAGAAGTATAAGGAAAACACACCTCTGGGCTCCACTGGACCCACAAGACAAAATCCCATCCCACAAGACCGGGAGAGAGCAAATATATCTAATATATAGATACAAACACTAAGACCTACCAAAATGGGGAGAAAAAGAAACAACCCCCAAATTAAAGAAAAGAAAAAATCACCAGAAAAAGACTGATGAGATGGAGTTAAGCAAGTTATCAGAAACGGAGTTCAGAGTATTGATTATGAAGACGTTCAAGGAACTTAAGAAGACACTAGATGATAAGATCGAAGACCTTAGTGAAGACGTGAAAAAAGAGATACATACCATAAACATAACTCAGACAGAGATAAAGAATGCTGTATCTGATATCAAGAATGCACTGGAAGGAATTAAAAGCAGGCTCAGTGAAGCAGAGGACAGAATAAGTGACTTAGAAGACAAGGTAGAAAAAAAATCACACAATCAGAGCAGCAAAAAGAAAAAACACTTAAAAAGCATGAGGACAGTCTAAGGGAGCTTTGGGACAACATGAAGCGAAACAACATTTGCATTATAGGAGGGCCAGAGGGGGAGGAAAGAGAGCAAGGGATAGAGAACTTGGTGGAGGAAATAATGATAGAAAACTTCCCTAGGCTAAGGAGAAAGCCACACAAGTTCAGGAAGCACAGAGGGTTCCAAACAAGAGGGACCCAAAGAGACCCACTCCAAGACACATCATAATTAAAATGGCAAATGTCAAGGACAAAGAGAAAATATTAAGAGCTTCAAGACAGAGAGACAAGCAGTGACCTACAAGGGAACCCCCATAAGGCTGACAGCGGATTTCTCAAAAGAGACTCTTCAGGCCAGAAGGGAGTGTCATGAAGTTCTGCAAGTAATGAAAAGCAAGAACATGCAACCAAGATTGCTTTATCCAGCAAGGCTATCATTTAAAATTGAAGGTGAAATGAAGAGCTTCCTAGACAAATAAAGGCTAATAGAGTTCAGTACCACCAAACCAGCATTGCAAGAAATGCTAAAAGGACTGCTTTAAGAAAAAGAATAGTGAGAGAAAGGTACATCAGCATAAAGAGGGGAATGTCATTAAACAAGCTTATATCAATAGTAACTATAAATGTAAATGGAATAAATGGTCCAATCAAAAGACATAGGGTAGCTGAATGAATAAGAAAACAGGACCCAAATATATGCTGTCTACAAGAGACCCATCTGAGAGCAAAAGACTCACACAGGCTAAAAGTGAAGGGATGGAGTAAAATATTCCATGCAAATAGAAAGAAAAAGATAGCTGGAGTAGCAATTCTTATTTCTGACAAAACAGACTTCAAAATAAAGGCCATAACAAGAGACACAGATGGTCACTACATAATAGTAAAGGGATCAATCCAACAGGAGGAGATAACCCTTATAAACATTTATGCACCCAATATAGGAGCACCTAAATATATAAAAAATTTCTCAGGGGACATTAAAGAGGAGATTGACAGCAACACAATCATAGTGGGGGGCTTTAACACCCCACTGTCAACATTGGACAGATCATCAAGACAAAAACAGGGAAACGCAGACCTTAAATGATTCACTAGACCTAATGGATTTAATTGACATTCACAGAACATTTCACCCCAAAGAAGCAGAATACACATTCTTCTCAAGTGCACATGGAACATTCTCAAAAATAGAACACATGTTAGGGCATAAGGCAAGTCTCTACAAATATAAGAAGATTGGAGTCATATCAAGCACCTTCTCGGATCACAATGCCATGAAACTAGAAATCAACCACTGTAAAAAAAACTCAAAATATTCAAACACATGGAGGCTAAATAACATGTTGTTAAACAATAAGTGGGTTACCAATGAGATCAAGGAAGAAATCAAACACTTCATGGAAAGTAACGAAAATGAACAGACAACAAACCAAAATCTATGGGACACGGCGAAAGCAGTCCTGAGAGGAAAATTCATAGCATTACAGGCCTATCTCAAGAAACAAGAAAAAGGTCTAATGAACCATCTAACACAACAACTAAAAGAACTAGAACGAGAACAGCAAGAAAAGCCCCAAGGAAGTAGAAGGAAGGAAATAATAAAAATCAGAGCAGAAATTAATGACATAGAGACTAAAAAAACAATACAAAAAATCAATGAAACCAAGAGCTGGTTCTTTGAAAGGGTAAATAAGATGCACCTTTAGCCAGACTCACTAAGAAACAAAGAGAGAGGTCCCAAATAAGTAAAATCAGAAATGAAAGAGGTGATATAACAACCAACCCAACAGAAATACAAAGGATTGTAAAAAATACTATGAGCAACTATATGCCAACAAATTGGACAACATGGAGGAAATGGACAAATTCCTAGAAACATACAACATTCCAAAGCTGAATCAGGAAGAGGCAGAAAACCTGAATAGGCCGATAACAACTAATGAAATTGAAGCAGTAATAAAAAAAACTCCTAGCAAACAAAAGTCCTGGACCAGATGGATTTACAGGAGAGTTTTACCAAACATTCAAAGAAGAATTAACACCTATCTACTCAAACTATTCCAAAAATTCAAGAGGAAGCAAAACTCCCAAACTCTTTTTATGAGGCCAGCATCATCCTAATCCCAAAACCAGATAAAGATACTACAAAGAAAGAAAATTACAGGCCAATATCCCTGATGAACATAGATGCTAAAATCCTCACTGAAATACTAGCAAACCGGATCCAGCAATACATTAAAAAGATCATACATCATGACCAAGTGGGACTTATTCTGGGAATGCAAAGCTGGTACAACATCCGCAAATCAATAAATGTGATACATCACATAAACAAAATGAAGGACAAAAATCATATGATCATATCAATAGACGCAGAAAAAGCATTCGACAAAATCCAGCACCCATTTCTGATAAAAACTCTCAGCAAAGTGGGAACAGAGGGATCATACCTCAACCTAATAAAGGCCATATATGACAGACCTACAGCCAACATCATACTCAATGGGCAAAAACTAAAACCATTTCCATTAAAAACAGGAACAAGACAGGGATGTCCACTTTCACCACTCTTATTCAACATAGTACTGGAATTCCTCGCCATAGCCATCAGACAGGAAGAAAACATAAAAGGTATCCAAATTGGAAACAAGGAAGTAAAACTGTCACTATTTGCAGATGACATGATATTGTACATAGAAAACCCTAAAGACTCCATCAAAGTACTACTAGATTTGATAAACGAATTTTGAAAGGTAGCGGTATAAAAATCAACATCCAGAAATCAATGGCATTCTTATACACCAACAGTGAACTTTCAGAGAGAGAAACTAAAAAAGCAATACCATTTACCATTGCAACTAAAAAAATAAGATACCTAGGAATAAACTTAACCAAGGACGTAAAAGACCTGTACTCGGAAAACTACGTGACACTGAAAAAAGAAATAGAGGAAGATTTAAACAAGTGGAAGAATATACCATGCTCATGGATTGGAAGAATTAATATCATTAAATGTCCATACTACCCAAAGCAATTTATAAATTCAATGCAATTACTATTAAAATACCAAGAGCATATTTCACAGACCTAGAACAAACATTTCGAAAATTTATATGGAACCAAAAAATACCCTGAATAGCTGCAGCCATCTTGAGAAAAAAGAACAGAGTGGGAGGGATCACATTACTGGACTTCAAACTGTATTACAAAGCCACTGTAATCAAAACGGCCTGGTATTGGTACAACAACAGGCATATAGATCAATGGAACGGGACAGAGGGGGAGAGAGTAACCCAAGAATTTATATGCATATATGCACAGCCCAAGGACACAGACAATGGTGGGGAGAGGGACTGGGGAGGGGGGTGGGATGGGGTGGAACAAGTCATTGGGGAGAAAAAGGGACATCTGTAATATTTTAAACAAAAATAAAATTTAAAAAATTAAAATAAAACCCATTATGAATTTTGTTTTTCACAAGTCCTCTGAAGATGCCCTCTTTGGTCCTCACCAATTTTCAGAGTGACAGTTCCCATAGGGATGTAGTTTCTTCCTCTTTGGACCATTTTCTATAAGAGAACTAAACACTATATTGTGCTCTCCTCTAATTATTCATATACCTATGTTACAGGCACCTCAAAAAATTCATTTTTTGAAGGTAGGAGTTACTCATCTTACTGCTGTTTTACAACGGTGCTGGATGCATCAAAAAACCAATCAATGGTTTTTGATTGATTGATATTTTTGCTTTGTTGGCTCTGATGTTGAAAAACAAAATGTCGCAGAACTATTAAGACTGTTTAAGTGAATCGTTTAAAATTGTCGGGGGTACCTCCAAACTAATGTATTACTGTAATGTACCATAAATAAAATATCTCTTAGAACAACCTAGAAGTAAGTCTTATTTAAAAATCTTACTTTCAAATTTCACAAATAACCAGCACTGTAATTTCTCCCAGAATGGAGATTTAGATGGAGAGGTTGATCCTCGATTCTAAGCTGGTTCCTATTTCTTGTGCCTAACAGCTCTGTGGGCCACTTTTGGAAGCCACATGTTATTTTGGCATTTCTTTGGATTTGTTATACAAGTAACACATTATTTCCAGTTCCTGGGCCATCTGAAATAAGTAAAAATTCTACCTTGGTGTTGCAGGCAGTTAATGACTGGATGAGCCCCAGTCAGGCAAAAGGCAGTTTGGTCTTTCCACATGCCAAACCTAAAGCAAAGATGGCTGGGAACTGGCTTGAAGAGTCCCAAAAAAACAGGAACTGACTTGAACCTCACTTAAATATAAACCAAATACCATAATGAGGTTTGAAATAATCCAAACCCCCATCTTTCCTTATTAGTTCTGTCCGTCTTTTTTTGTTGATGGTGGTGGTGTTTTTGGTACCCTTCAACCTCTCCTGGGTTTCCAGTCTGAACTGAAAGTGCCAGAAAAACAACAAAAATACTGTGATTGTATTTATGGCCTAACCAGAGTGGGAAGCACTGGAAACATCAAGACACCATAATTAAAGTCCATCCAATTACAATTCTTTCAACAAAGAGGAATTCACATAACAAGACAGTAGCCAATGTGGCTCTGAAAGGGACTAAGTCTGAGGCCCACTGGCAGAGTTTTTAAAAAGTACACATATATATAAATCTGGAAATAGAAAAGAAGAAATGAAACTGCCTATTTGGGAGTGATTAAAAGGCAAAGGTGTGAGCATACGTAAGTGAAATCCACTCCAAATTCCAGTATCCACTTTAACTATTAATATCAATGCCTTTCCTGCTAAAAAGTTTCCTTAATGTTAAGTAAAAATGGGTGGTTAAAATTCATATTAATTCCCTGCTTCTGTACAATGCCTTGAAGGTATCCTGTAAGAATAATCTTAAAAGGAAAAGAAATAAAGATATGGGTCATCTACAACCAACTTCTGAATGACTGAGACTGAGCCTTACAAAGTTGTAACTGGAGGCAGATTTTCAATATGAGTAATAAATCGGTATATATTGAGCAACTACCGTGCTCTCAGCCTTGTACAGACTGGAGACCAAGTGACTGAGAGTTTTGGTTCCAGTAACTGACCAGGGAAGAAAATGATGGCTCTTATCTTAGCCTTGTTACATGTTGAGGTGTATTCAGCAGGCACTTGGATATTCAGAGCCTGGGGGAAAGCTGGGAGCTGGAAACAGGTGTTGAGGGACTAAGGTGAGTATAACCTGGAAGGAGAAGAAGATGATGGCAGAACTACATATGACACTTACCAAGTGGACTGGATGAAACAGAGAAACCAGAGTCTAGGGCCAGCCTCACGCGTGTGTGACCCATGCAGTCTCGCAGGACCCCATGCTCAGAAGGTCTCCAAGCCTAATGAAATGCTTTTTTGAAACAGTCTAAAATTCTTAGGAAGTTTCCCTCTGCGCTTGTGTTTTGTAACTAAAGCTGGATGGGACATTTGTGTGAGCAGAGGAAATGCGTGCGATGTGCGCGGGGGGCGTGCTTGCCTCCCCGGCACAGGCAGGGAGCAGCGTCTCCTGGGCACAGCCCCAGCGCCGCGCGAGCTCAGCGGCCCCAGGTGGGCCCGGCGGCGCGTGTTCCACCCTCAGCTCGGGGAGTGGGGAAGCCTGGAAGCCCCCACAGGCCACGGTTTCTGTTCCAGCCAGAATCTGCTGCTTTGAAAGAAATCAATGGCATTCTAAGAAACATAAAATGACCACAAAAACCCTCTTGTGTCCTTTCTTTCTTAGTTTCTTCCCTGTATTAACCAGCCTCTTATACTGAAAATGATGACACAGAAGGAAACAAAAAAGGGCAACTCACAGCCCTACTGGTTTGGCTCAGTGGTTAGAGCGCTGGGCCACAGACCCAAGGGTTGTGGGTTCAATTCTGGTCAAGGAAACCTATCAACGTGTCTCTCTCACATCGATGTTTCTCTCTCTCTCCCTCCCTTCCTTCCACTCTTTCTAAAAAAAAAAAATCAATGGAGAAAATGTCCTTTGGTGAGGATTAACCAAAAAAAAAAAAAGGGGGGGAACCCACAGTTCCTTTCCCTTTCAGTTCTCTCTTACTCATCAGTAGCCCACAGTAGAGAGTGTTTGGAGGATATGTGCATTTCAAGAAACGAAATTTTCAAAGTTTGTTTTGGGCAGTGACTCCACTATTCTGGTAAGAATGAAATACATATGCATATGAGCCACAAAATACCGATTGTCATTTCAGTTAATTCTACATATAAACTAAATGCTCTTCACTTTGTACTTAAAATTAGTATCGTACAGTACGAAGACAAATGGCAAAACTCACACTAACAATCTAAATTTTTAATTTGTTTTACTTAGAATGACATTAAGTAGCAAATAGATAAATAGCATCACAGTGAAGAGAGGAACAGCAAGAGAAATGAAAAACCTTTATGTGAGTATCTTTAATGGTCCTTCTTCCTTGGTTTTGAACAAGGGAACCCACATTTTAATTTTGCATTGGGCCGTACCTGAGAGGATCATTAGACTGAAGTGGAACCCGGATAATCAGAGTCAGGAAGACAAAGAAGTATTTAGGGGAGAGAATATTTGGTTATTTGCTCAAATATGGCCTTGGAACAGCCCTCCTGCTGGCAGGTGGGGAGGGGACAAGATTCCATGTCTCACCTCCTAGCTGGCACAGACGAGGGCTCCAGGGAGATGGCTCACCTCTGAAATCTGCCTTTCTTCCCTCCTGTCCCCAGGCTGAGGACTGAAAATAGACATTGAACATGGAGGTTAACCTGGTGACCTTTGAGAGAGGAATATGGGGAGATTCACTAGACTGAAAGCCAGATATCAAAGGATTAAGGAGTCAGCAAAGAGAACATAATTGCAGCAAAGATAAATTATACTTCAGAAGTGTATTAGAAATCTAGACGGATAAATGGATGGGGGGTGGGTGGATGGATAAATGGAAGGATAGATAAATTGACTTATGTACCTTCCTTCTACTCTTTATTTTATTTTTTTAATATACCTTTATTGATTTCAGAGAGAGGAAAAGAGAGGGAGAGAGAGAGATAGAAACATCAATGATGAGAGAGTCTTTGATCAGCTGCCTCCTGCACGCCCCCAACTGGGGATCAAGCCCACAACCCAGGCATGTGCCCTGACCGGGAATCGAACCCCGATGGCCTGGATCCTAGGTCGATGCTCAACCGCTGAGCCACGCCCTGCCAGGCCCTTTCTACTCTTTATAGATTGCGCAATATATTATGAAATGGGAAAATGGGAGATGTTAATAAGATATATAAGAACCAAGAGCAACACTGAAAATACTGTGTAAAACATTCTATGCAGAACAAAATATACCTTTAGGTCAATAGAGTACTTGAATTATAAGTCAAAATTATGCTTTCACATATAGGTAACTTTTTTTTTTTTTTTAATCTCACCACTAAAAGAAAAGGGTGCTATGTCTGAACAGGATACTAGGGCTGTTCTAGACATTAGGCCCATTTGGCACCTTTTCCCCCGGTGATAAGTATGGGCTATGGTATGCTAAACATCTACACTCTTCTCTCAAGATTGAATTGTGTCCCATGATAGGCATCTGCCTGGTGTTGCCTAGAGATGGGAATTCAATCTGTGTCTTTGAAAGATGATTCTCTCTATACGAAGCCAACTGCCCCACTTGGGAGCTGGCTCTACAACTTCTGCCTCATTAACAGCTAATAAGTAGAGCTCATTGCCAAACAGGGAAATTCCTTGCTTTGATTATTCCAGGTTCAAGGGTATGGCATCGGTCTAGAGACTGAAAATGGCCTGCAGAAAATTGAAACACACCCCGTACTTATAAAAACACAAACTTATACACCGTAAGGCTACTTTGAGTGATTATACTTGAAAGACTAATACCAATTGTAGTGAGGTTGTTTGCTTTTTCAAATAGTTCCAAAAGTGTCATATTCTAGCCTCCTGCTCAGAACGAATTCCTGGCCCCAAGTATGTTTTCAACAGGTCCAATGATTGTACAGGGAAAGCCAAAGTAGGAGCAAATCTATCTTCCTACGAATTGCCAACACTTGTTCCTGTTATCACAAATCTGTTTTTACAGCGTGAACAAGTTTGGGTTTTAATCTCAGCCCAGAAACAAAGAGCTTGAGGCTCACTCACACTTGGGTATAAGTGGCCATAACAAAGTCTTGAAGAAAACATGAGGGAAAAGAGGCTCTACTAACCTCTGAAATAAATTGGTAAATACATTTTATGTTTAGAATACTACCTGTCTGAAAATTTCTTTGAACAATCAAGGAGTAGGGCTGTCCTCTCACCACCATTTCATGGCTCAGGACCTCCCCACCCCACATGAAAGATAGAAAAAGACCTGGATCTCCTTCCTCCCACTATCCATCAAATACCCTCTTCAGACTCAATAGCAATACCTACTCCAGTCACGTCTGCATGTCTCTGCAAGCCTCACAGGGGCCAGTACACCATTTCAGAGCCCTGATCATTTGTGGTGTGTCTTGAGGATGCTAGCTAGCTGTTCTTTCTTTCCTCAGTTGGTCCTATTCATTTCAGGTTGGGGTAATTGCATGTTTGAGTTCATAGCAAAAATACAAAAATCTGAATGATAAACACTCTCTAAGTCCACATGATTCGCATACACAAAATTAAAGAGGAAGAAGCTACAGATTTCACTGTAGGACTATTGTTAGTCATTCCAAACTTCATAAGGAAGAAAGGGCGTTGTGGGCTGGTCGGAAGTATCTGAATTATTTGTAACTTCTACCTCACTGCCTCAAATATCCGAGAGTCAGTGGCACAAATAACAAGGATTCTGTTGTCCTGGGTGGGAGCCCAGTGCTCACTATGAAGCTGTAAGACTATAAATAAGCTTAGAGTTGCCCAAATGTTAGTCACCTACAAGCCACTACAGAACTGCCGTATATCAACACACTCTTTGTACTCTGAATCTCTTCATATTTTTATGTCGGTCTTCTCAGACTTTTAGAGAAAACTTTAAAAGACTGCAACACTCCTTCTGCTTAACTGGGTTATATGTTGTGGGGAGCATGAACTTGATCCTATATTTCTCCTGTAATCTCCTTGGCCTGCAGCCCTGTGCTGTGCTTATAATAACACAGCTTGTTCAACAATGCTCGGAAATGAGGTCAGCTTTTCTAACTTCAAGGAATTCAGCACATGAATAAATTTCTACACACAAAGCACAGAAAATTCAAAATATTAATTTCCATGTGTGATGGAAAGGGAATGGGGGAAAAATCACACACAAGACTCATAGGACTTTAGACGTTGACTTGCTGCATGATCTTTTATTCAAAGAGACAAGAAAATAAATGTCTCCTAAAGATAGGCTCTTGAAAAAACAGTTTTTTGTAATCAAAAACATATTAGCCCTTGGAATTGTGTGGTAGTCTCAGCCTTTTTAGGAAGGCTCATGATAATATCCTCAAATCAAATTCTCACTGATGTAAAGGACAGAGAAGTGGAAAAGGTGGGTCAGAAGCAGAAATCAAAGTGGCCTTTTGCCTTCACTGTTTGTGCCCAGATTTGACAAGCATTCCCTATTTTCTCTGCTAAAAATTTTCCGAGTGTCATCAAACTGAGAACTTGGTGTATCTTGTCTGGTTTTGGGTAGAGAGTAATTACCATCTGCACCCTACAAATGTGGGCAAGCTTGCACTGAAATAAACCATCCAAATCTATGACGAACATCAAAATTGTAGACATAAGGAGCAAAGCGGAAAATTGTAGTATGACAAAATAGCTACATTTAATTATGTAAAATTACATAGAATTTTCTTCTTCTTTAGAGGTGCTTTATTTAAACAACTAACGGCACGTCTTTGGTTAATGCAACTTTTATTTCAAGTCAGGGAGCTGACAGAACATTTATTAAGCTTAAAATTCAAGCAGGTTGCAAGTTTTTAAGGTTTTAGGGCCACTTCTTTTTTTCTTTCTTTTTTCTTTCTTTCTTTGGCAAATCCTTTAAAACTATGAAGCCAAAAATAAAGCAAAACCATGAGGCCAACTTGATATTTTTTCACATCAAATCTTGCGTGTGCCCTTACCTATAAAGGCTTTTCTGCTCTCTTCCACAGTATAAATACCCATTTTAGGTTCCAGACTTCACTGCAAACTTTCTCTTCTAGGGAGCATTCCAAGAGACAATGTTCTTCTATACAGAGCTTGGCAGGTCCTGTGACAGTCCTTGGTGGCCTTATCCCTGGTCATCCCCGAGAAGGTACAATAGTGACCCAGCACTATCCTGGCACCAGGAGGGGCACTCTGGGAAGCTTGCTGGCTTGTTAGAGAACCAAAAACATCAGTGTCAGCCTCTGATTACACTGGGAAGTCATCAGGCACTATCATGCCTAACCTCTACGGCTGACCTCTACGGCCCCTCTCCTAGGTAAGCATCAGTGCCCCTTCTATAAAAACAAGTTCTATCCTGGTGCAGAGAATTGATTGAACCAGGGACTGGGGGCCCAAGAGTCACTCTGGGTTTAAATAAGGTCAGATTCCCTTGATCTAGGGGATTGAACATAAGAGAGAAAATTACCAAGGAGAGAACCAAGACTGAGCTGACGGCCACAAGGAAGAAATAGGAAGTCCATTTCCCATGCGGCTTCAGAGCCAGGCTGGCTCCCAGTTCCAGTCTGTGCCTATCCTTGCAACTGATCAGTATTTCCCAGAGACAGCCCAGCACCCGCTTGGTAATATAATGACACAATACATAAACGATCGCTTCAAGTGTGGAACTCTCAGGACCACTGTTTGTATGCAAAACGTGACCTTTAGCCCTTGAACCAGTTCTCTAGCTGTTTGCCAGGCCAGTTTTCTCTCAGAACCCGCCTTTTCCTCTAGCCCCTCTTCGATCTGCAATGTATGACCTCTGTGTGCAAAGACGGCATTTAGAGAATCAAAGAGACAGAAACTTACTAACTTCTGTCCATGTTTGGCTTCCAAGCCATGGTGCCACTGAGGCTCCATTTCCCTAAACCATGTGCTGTGCCAATTCCTTTATCAGCTGCCAGTGTCTGGATGGACACTTGAGAAATTTGGCTGAAGTAGAGAAATGTTTTATTTCTTGTGGGGGGTGGGTACCCCTAGTTGATCACAGTAAGAACAGCACCAGAAAGGACTTCCTGAAAGAACCCCCTACCCTACCCGCACCCCCAGGTGCTCCTCTGCTACACAAAATCTTCTAAAGAACATGTCCATTCACAGTTCATCTGCCAAGCTCTAGATAAAATGCCTTAGTTATGAAGAAATAACAACAATAACCAGCTCCTTCCGAGAGGGGGCCATCAAGCGCACGCTGGTCTTTGCCCCACCCTCCACATGTACTGCATCTGCCTGCCCTGACCCAGCTGTGGGACCAGAGGGGACACCTGACTCCAGCTGGGCCAATGAGTCCCCCTTCGAGAAACCTGGAATTAGGAGTAACAGATATTGAGTTTGTTAATTATGTCAAGCCAAGGAGCCAGGTAGAGGCTGCCATTTGAAGAATAAGGTGGCATCTGCCTTGGGAAGGTCAGCAGGGAGCAAAGAATGAAGCTGGCAGGCAGGAGAGAGGAGGTACCAAAGGCCCCAGGGAGAGATGGAGAGAGAGGTGGGGATATTAAAAATATATATACAAAAACTGTATGATAATTTTCTAATCGTAAGTCCTGGAATTCTCCCTGCAATTAGATCGATTGGAATTAATTCCACCTCACATGAATCAATGAGTAGATCTCTGGTCCTTGCAACAAAATGGACATGCACCAGTGGATTTCTTAAAACAAAAATAGTGTCACTAAGATAGCAATCTGTGAACATAGGCTCTTAGTTTTAGTGATATTGAATTCTAAGTGATATTGAATTCTAAGATCACTTTACATTTATCAACTTATTTTCTTCCATTTAAGTCATTATTCCTATAATGGGAATGCCATGTATTGTACAATAACCCACTGAGCTGCTCACTGCATGGTGACAAGTGAGGCAGGATTCTTCCTGCTGGGGGGCAAAGGTGTAAAGAAACAATGACAGTGCCTGTGGGGAGCCGGTAATAGAGGCACTGGCTGGTGCTCTGGGGCTCCAGAGATAGCCACTTATTTAATATTCACCTACTTCAAAGAGAGTTGTGAAAATTGTTACTTTGCACAAACAATCACACAAGACAGGTAAGCATTAGTTTAATTTCAGTCATTTGCACCGGAGGAGGTAAAGTGCTGTTCTCTGGACACCTGACTGGCATTTAATAAATGCAGGTCCCTCCATGTCGGGTCATGCCTCACCCTCTCCATCACCACTTTGGCAGTTAAAAAACAGGCACAAGGAAAGTTTGGGTATTTGGTGAACTTGTCTGAGAACAGAGCTTCCTTTAGAGCTGACCATTGGGCAGCATTCTTTTCATCCTGAGGTAATAGTTCCTGATAAGTTTCCACTTTTTAAAAATATATTTTTATTGATTTCAGAGAGAGGAAGGGAGAGGGAGATAGAAACATCAATGATGAGAGAGTCATTGATCAGCTGCCCCCTGCACGCCCCCTACTGGGGATGGAGCCCGCAACCCGGGCATGTGCCCTGACCGGGAATCAAACCGTGATCTCCTAGATCTCAGGTCGATGCTCAACCGCTGAGCCACGCCGGCCGGGCTTCCGTGATAAGTTTTCAAAGGAAGTGTACAGGCCTCTGGTTAAACCCACCTACTGAACAGCAAACAGGTTTATCTCCTCTCCTTCCTGAGATGGCATTAAAATAATTTTTAAAATAATTTTCTTAAAGTATAAATTCTAATGACAAAGACAACAGAAGAGGGGACATGGACACATTGTCAGAAGAACGGAGTGAGTGAGAGGAAGGAGCTGTGCAGAGGAGGAAGCCCGGCTCCCGGAGGAGGGTCAGCGAGGGAAGAACCATCCACAGGAAGAGGCTGGCTGGCTGTGACAAGGCCCTCGGAGGTGCCTCGCAGCAGGGCTGAGGCAGGGGAAGAAAACTAGGCGCCCCTCCCCTCATTCCCATGAGGAGAACCGGGTATCTACCTGGAGATCAGAGGTTCAGCCCCTGGAGAGGTTGAGGGAGAGCCTTTGGGATCAGGAAAACCTGGTTCAGGGCAATAGGATGATGCAGAAGGTGGAAAATGGAATTTAGTGTTGCATCCAGTCCCTAAGTCCAAGCAGCACTGAATAAATCAGGCTGCCACCCTTTAGGTGGGAGGTTAGAACATTTTTCGTGGCCAAAGCCCCAGAGGAAGTCGTATTCTGTACTAACAAAGCTGGGCCCTCCCAGAGTGGCAGCTCCCTGCTGGTCACCCAGAAATGAAGGCCAGACCCACAGACACATCCGGAGCTCTCCTGGTCAGCTTTAAAAAAATAATTTATTGAGGTGATACTCATATGACATAAAATTAAGTTTTAATTCAGTGGCACTTAGCACAGTCACAATGTTGTGTAACCACCACCTCTGTCTAGGTCCAAAACATCCCCATCACTCCAGAGTCAAACCCCTTACCCCCTAAGCACCTTCTCCCCATTCTCCCCTCCCCAGCCCCTGGCAGCCACCAATCTGCATTCAGTCTCCATGGATTTATCTATTCTGGGCGTTTCATATAAATGGATTCATACAATATGTGACCTTTTGTATGAATCTGGCCTCTCTCAGCATAATGTTTTGGAGCGTCCTTACGTTACAGCATACATATATTCATTCATTCATTTTTATGGTTGAATAACATTCCACTGTATGTACATACTACAATCCAAATCAATCCTGGGGGAAAAAACTAGCAACCATCTCATACCAGACCAAAAAAAATTTAATATAAAAATGGAAACTGGAGGAAACAATATAATTCAGAAAGCATCCTGGGAGATTTAAAAAATAGACACACACGTATATATATTTATATACATGTGTATATACACACACACACTCACACATATATAACATCAGCCTTAAATTAAGAAAACAATTATTTGAGAAAAGAACAAAGTTTTTTTTTAAAGATGACCAAAATAAAAATAACATATAAAAGGTTATAAAATAAAGTTAAGGAAATACCCCAAGAAGTCTGACAAAGAGACAAATTTTGAGAGAAATAATAAGAAACAAGCGTGAAAAGGAAATTATGCAATGCCTTAACTATCCTGAGACAAAAATGTTTCTTAGCCTAAAAGTTTACACTCAGCCAAGCTATTAGTCAAGGGTTAGAGTAAGGCCATTTTCTGACATGAAAGGACTCAGAAAACAAGCATCCTATGAAGATCTTCTAAGTAATCTTCTGGAGGATGTGCTCCAACGTAATAAAAGAAGAAAGGGAAAAGCATGGATCCGGGAAAGAGATGGAAGCTGGCAAACGGCACAGAAGAGCTGCCGCATGGCCGCTGGGCCGCAGGCTCAGCGCGCGGCCAGCGCAGCTTTTCGCGGGAAGGCTGAGGACCCGCACAGCATCGTTGCAAATCGAGGGCGCAGATGCCCTGCCATGAATTTCCACCAGCAGAACACACAGGCATCAGAAGCTCAGGCCTGCCCAGCAAAAGGTGGCATGGCCAAAAGGTATCCACACTTTGCACCAGCTTAAAAAATAGTAAGCTAGCAGTTCAACAAGCATCTACCTGGCAGTCTACCGTGACATGGGGCTCCCTGTGCCGGTTACGCTCCCCTCGCTCCTCCATATCCATTCTCCACCCTTCTTTGCCCTGCTCCATCTCCGGAGAGGCTGACTTCTAGGGACTGCATCACCAGGCTACCTGGTTGGGTCAGTGGGCCATCATCAGGGGGTAGGAGACAGAGACCAGGATACTGGACCTCTCCCTCCTGTTTCAGCCACGGCTGTTTCTCTGTGGCCGCACCTCTTGTCAGGCAGCCTCTCCTCCGTGGCTATGTCTCTCACCAGGCTCCAAGGTCAAACCCCCCCGTGCTCCTTTGGGCGAGGGGTAGCCACTGAATTCCCACAGTTGCCAGTTCCTAGGTGCTTCCCCCTTCCTTCCCGGTTCCCTACATTTGCCCACACCTTTGTACCTTGTCTCTTTATTACACTTCATTCAATGAAAACCTTTAAATATGACATGTTTTTTTCTGCTGTGACCCTAATATATGCATAAGTCTTAACAGAAAGTCAAACTTTTACAAAGGCATTAGTATAGTGCCGTAGAAGGTGAATTATTTCTTTTTTCGTCTTCCCTTCTGAGATTGTCTAACAAATTATTCGTGGGGCATGTGTGTGTGGAGAGAGGGGGTGGCAAGGGAGGAGTGGGAAGAAGGGGTATGGGGGAAGAGTTTAAGAGGGAGAAAGAAAGAAAGAAATGTATTTTATTTTGGGTTCTTGCAGACAGACAAAAAGATTCTTTAGTACTGGTGCTTAGCGGCCGAGTTTTAAAGAATAGGCAGGTTACGCAATGCTTAACACTTGCTAACAGTAAGTATATATTTAGTGCTTTATTACTTTGCATAAAAACATGCTAAAAAAGACATTCTTTTATTATAATATACCTCATGACCCTCTCTCTAACACTGCTGTCATAGTCTCTATTCCTGTGCAAGAAAGTCATCAGTAATAATAGTTGTAATCATATACATATAATTTTGCATCCTGATTTTTCCACTTAAAAGTATATAATGATCATGCTTCCATGATGCTACATAATTTTCATAATCATTCCTTGCAAATTCTACATTGTATCTGATCATACAGATGCACCATTAATTACAAACCACTGTTGTGCCATTTTCTCCTGGGCAATTTTACCAGAATCTATATGAAAATTGTTACTGTGCACAAAATAACATCCAAAAAACCTGACAGCCATGAGGTCTTTCCTTGGAAGAGTAAACCAGGTTAGGACTAAAGTATGTTTGCCCTAAGATTAGACTGGCCTGCAGGATTGGCGGGTGAGTGGGCCAGTGGTCTGTGTGCTGAGAAAGACAGGAGGCTGTGGAGAAGCCATCTCAGGGATGGAGCTGGGGACCCTGGCTCAGACCAAAAACAATGTTTGAGCCCCAGACAGGGACAGAGGTTCTAAGTACAATTTTTCTGACACTATGGCCCGTTTCACCAAGAGATGTTGGGGGCACACAGCCACACTATTTGGGCATCCATGGATCTCAATGGAAGATAAAGATTTCCTGCTCCCAGGGAGAACACAGAGCCCCATCACTGCTCCAGGGGCCCAATGACAAGCAGCATCAATAGAATTCGTGTGGTTGCTGTTCAAAAACAACCCTCCTAGAAGCAAGAAACAGACTGAGGAATCTCAGAGGGAAGGCCGGGGGGTAGGGGGGATTAATCAAGAATTTATATGCATATATGCATAATCCATGGACACAGACAATAGTGTGATGGTCTGGGGTGAGGGGGGCAGGGGGTAGAGGGGTCAATGGGGGGGAAAAGGGGGACATCTGTAATACTTTCAACAATAAAGATAAAATTTTTAAAAATAACAAAACAAAAAACCCTCCAGCAATTCCCCCAAGTCATTAGGAAGACCCCATGAGGCTGTCTAGCACCTGGGACAGAATTTTTTTTCAAGAAACACTACTTGTTACTATTAATGGAGCTTTTCCTCTGGGTGAGGGTAGCTTAGGAAAGATAAATTGTATGTCACAACGTTCGTTAGGTGAAAAGTGCACATTCACATTGTTCTCTAACCTCTTTGCAACAGTTCAAACAGATGAAATAAGGGGTGAAGTAAACGTATGCTTCAAAAGAAGGAGGGTAAATATAGGGAATTTACTCATAGTATTCTCAAAGAAAAAAATTGCTATTAGGCTGACAACAGGCATATTACACTTCTTTGAAAAAGAAAACTCCCAAGGGCTGTTTTTCAGCTACATGGGGAAGTTTAACAACAGTTGTAAGGTCTCAGGACTTCAGTCAAGAACTTTATATGCACAAGCCCCCAGAGAGGCAGGCTTCTAAAAAACAGATGCTGTGGAACTGCCCATTTCCTGCCCTAGGAGAAGGCTGCCAGCATTCAGGCGCAAAGTCTGAATTCATTTCTTTGATGGCTAAGATAGTTATTAACCCCACAATATCTTCAGTGTCATAGATAGGAAAAAAAATCAAGCACAATTCATAGGCCAGTCTCAAAGGTGAAGGGTTTTCCTCAAGTATATTAAAAACAAGTGGACTTTCTTGTTTCAAACTGAATATATTCATAAGCATTTAGAAGAACTGAATTAGGATGCTATGGGTTGTAAGCAACAGAAATTCAACTTGGACAAAGAAAAAGGCAGTGTATTGGAAGGATCCTGGGAGGGTTCCTCGGAGAACGAAAAGAAGAATGGGACGGTTGAGGGTGCCTGTGTCAGAAGTGAAGCTGGTTTGGGGTGACTGACTCTGGAGACTGGAACCTGGCCGGGACCGAGTCCCCATTGCACTTCAGTGTTCCTCATACACACGTTATGTTCCTTTTCAGAAAAAGATGGCCTTTCTCTGTAGGGAAGGTGGCCATAGCTCCCTCCACAATAGCATTTTCTTAAAAATACTTGTTTAAAAAATCCTGAAGAAGGGCTCTGACTGATCCAATTTTGGTCACCTTCTTCCCTCAAGCAGTCTTTGTGTCCAAGGGGATGGTGCCCTCCCTCTGGCCCACTCTCAAGTCTGCAGATTCTACCAATCAGGAGGAAACAGCACAGATAGGGCCACTGGGAGGTTACTTTGAGCCAGGCTAAGAACAGAGATTAGGAAAATAAAGACAAATGGCTGACAATCGCAGCACCCTTAAATGAACAGTTTTGAAGGAGCATTCTAGTCTGGTTTGTCCACTTGCATATACATATTTTAATGTACAATACCGTCATAAAGCCACTTAAAAAATACATGGTTTTGAAATCTATTTGAAGAAACAGGCCTAAAAATACAGAAACAATGCTCATCTCTTGGGAACCCTTGGAGGTCTAGCCCTATATAAAGGGCTGTTTCTATTCTTGATAAAATTACTATCAAAATATCACTTTAAATATCTACAAAGTGGGCTCCACCTAAGTGCTTTTCTGGTGCAAGGTCTGATTTAAGTAAAGGCCTGCATTTCCTTTCACCTGTTTGTTCAGCGTATGGGAAGCCTCTGTGGACCAGGCACTGTTCCAGGCTCTGCAGAAATAATAGCAAACAGACCAAAACCCCCTGCCTTTGTGGAATCAGTGAAAATTGTGAATGAAGGGAAAACAATTTTGGGATAATAACAGCTAGGTAGATGATCTAGGTGATCAACATAACATTTAAAAAAATTATTACCCTAATTCTTTATAGTCACCGTTATCTTATGAAAATTCATAGTAAATAAAATACTTCGAGTAGCCTAGTAAGCCTCAGCAAGAAACCGAAGGATTTTTAGCAAAACAAGACCTTGATAGTTTCTTAAAATAATGGAATAAAATATCCTAATAATAAAGACCTTTGCTTATCAATACTTCTGGTAAATGATTAGGTTTTGCTAAAAAATTTCCTCCCTTCAAAAGGACCCTCACAGCATTAGCCGACAGAGGCACAGCCATTTCGGGGCCTTTGTGTGGCGATACCATGATTACATAAAAGCACAGCTCCATCCTCGCAGGGCACAGACGTCAGAAAATAAAAGTTTTCATTTTTAAAAAAAAATAACTTCGATCTTACAGCTTTTTCTCATCTGGAACTTTCTGCTTTTCACTTTATTATTATTTTTCTTTCTTCTTACGCTTCCTCCTCTTTATTCTTACATTCTTGTACTTTCCGTTTTTCTTTTTACAAGATTTAAAGTTGAAGTTTCTGAATTTACCTCTGAGTAAAACCCTGGCAGAAGCACATCAGTGATCTTATGCTCTAAATATTCTGTAATTGCTTTACATTTCCTCCGTGGTTCCACAATTATTAAGCCGGGTGCTTTTTTTTTACTTTTAAGTCGTTGGAATATTTGTCATTAATTTGGGATGTGGTCAGAAAACATGCCTTTTAATACTCTTTGAGGAATTTATGTTATTTTTGGGGGCCTTAATATATGATCATTTTTTTAACTGCTCGTGCATACTTTAAAAGGTGGTTATTCTATGTTTATAGAGGCGTAAAGTTTAAAATACATTTCTATTGACCTAACCCTACTACTTAGGATTGTCAAATTGAAAGCAAGGTGGCAAAGCCTTGTACAACTGTTCTGCACATATCTTCTGTATTCATAAGTTTTTGCTTACATTTCACTATTATGCATTTACAACATAATTTAACTGGGGTAATATTCCTTTGTCAAATGTGGACCATTTGTTACATAAAAGTTGTATTTAAGACAATTATTTAGGTGTATGTTTTTGTTTTCATTCTTACCTCCCGTCCTTTCCAGCTGTGATTTCCTCAGCCTTGTTCTAATTTTATTTCTTATTTTCCAGGCAAATATCTTTAACTACCATATTCAGGGAGGTATCAGATATCAAGGTTTTGAAATCTTTGCCCACATATGAATGTTTTCTATTTCTTTCCAAACTAGATGGACTAAGGAAGCATATCAGAGTCTCCAAGCCTCACGTCTCTCTGGAAATTCTGTCATGTCAGCTTTGGGGTCATGTTCCTGATCCCGAAGAATTTCTGCTACAGGTAATGCCATGTGATTAGCTGGTTAACAACTATCAGTTGTACCCTCATGTGTACTTGAAACAGGTAAAGTTTGGCCCCCAGTCTTTTAGAATTTAGTGTCGCTGACAAGGCTGAGGCTATGTCTTGTTTCTGCACCGGCAACCTGACTTTCTATTCTGAGGTCCTCGGTCGGGCCTGGGCCAGGGCCATCCCTGTGGGCAGCGCTGGTCGGCAACAGGGCTGGCAGCCCCTCCAGAGCCACATGCGGTGGGGAGAGGGGGTTCTCTAAACAAATGGGAGTGCTGTTACTAGAAGGTGGGGGCAGGAATGCCAGGCAGCCAGAGACCACACGTGTCCACCACAGGCAAGCTGATGGGAAAGGGATTTCACTAAACTGAATGGAATGTCTATGGGATTCTCACCAAGAGTTTGTAGTTATGTGACTTAAACCTAAGGGACTGGATTGAGGTCATTTCTGGATCTTGTGCCTCATTTATTTTGCTAATGTACACGGGTCTGTTTACTCCTCTTGGATAATACCTATCAGTTGTACAGAATGTGGATGCTGTATTTTTTCCAAACAAAAATGGATAACTTGAACTATGGAAGATTGCATTCACTTATGTATCCAAGTTGTCACAGGGGGCAGACCTACTACTCAGCTGAGGCTGAGTGTGGGGGATTCTGGTTTTGGCACTGATTTAACATCTCTATGTGTCTTCTCCTCACCATTTTTTTATTTTTACAACATGGGACATTTGTTTCAAGTAAATAAATGTATGTAACACAGTTACTTCCGTGTATATGTACATCTTGTGCTATAAACTGAGCTCAGTATTAACCGGAATGGAAGGAGTATTTGCTGGTGGGGGCTGCAGGGCTAACTGGAGGGGGAAAGGCTTTCCAACTCAGGCAATTACTGCATAGATTCTCCCCACAGTTGTCCTCATGCTTGTTGTTTCAAAAACAAAGCTAAAACAAAATTAAAATAGCTATAGGAAAGTTTTACAATACCAAATGAGTAGAAAAAAATAGTATTAAAAAGTTACCAAAGGCAATATAACTTAAAATAAGCAACTTCAACTAAAATCATAAATAATATCCACTGAAAACAAAATAAGTTCAACTAAAACAAACATGTTCAAACAGAGCCCACTGTAGGCCAAGATGTGGCTGAGGACCGCACATCTTCTGCTCTGCCAGGCTGACCGCGTGAGTGCGGGCTTCCCAGCGAGGATGCCTGGAGCCTTCTGTGGAGAACCAGGATCCAAGCCAAAATCCATACTGAGCTTTGGCGTCTTGACCTCAGAAAATCCTGGACAGTAAGCCAGGGTTCCCTAAATCTTTCCCCAACTCGTTTCTGACAAGTACATCTTTTCCATCCTATACTGTACAGGTGTTTCTATTGTGTTTTCACCCCTAACAAATGCTCTGGTTCTTTATTTCAGCCCCTGCTATCCGCATTCTGAGATTATGTGCCTTCCCTTTACCTCCAAGTTTCTGGCAACTGACAAATGTTACTTTCTGTATCTTCCTCTAAATATCTGATAAAAATAAACAGGACACATCTTTTAAATTATAGTTTTAATGTAACATATATATTTGTAATCCCAAGAAAATGTCCATTTTTTTTCAGTATTTATAAGAGAAAAAAAAAATACCATCCTGTTTTTCTCTGCTTCTTTTGGTGGGGGGGGGGGGGCTTTCTGCAGGACCCGTCGGGCAGTAACTCTACTGGACCTGTGGGAGTGGGGGCGATCTAACAGCACCACCCCTAAGGGCAGGCAGGGCTGAGGGGTTCTGGAAAGGGACTCCTTGGCAGTCAGGCATGTCTAAAACTATGGTGAAGGGTGGTAGAGGCAAAGTAAGAAACAAGAGGCCCTGGTAATGTCCCCAACAAGGAGCCTTCCTCCTGTTTGAGCAGTTTGCTGCTAATGTTTGCCTTTTTATCGACATAATAACATAAAGAACAGGGGGGGAAATATTTCCTTTGTAATATCATGGAAAAAAAAAATACTACTACAGCAAAAGCGTGGCACCTTTAAAACTAAAGACAGGCTCGCGCTGTTCGTGCGGAGAGGCAGCAAGGATGACGCTGCCACCGTACTGGGGGCAGGGGGACACTGCCTGAGCACAGCTATCACCGCCTGGTTTGGGCAAGAAGGAAGGAGGAGGAAAAACATTCCAGGAGTTTTATCAATGTACAACCACCCATCTTAACCACAAAAAACTAAACAAAATATAATAAAGTTGAAAATTCAGCATTTCTAAACATTTCATTTTACTCAGATCTAATTAACAGGTTAACAAGTAGTCTGTGTGAGGGCTAAAAAAATATTAATATTTTTTCTCCCACCTTATAAATTCTTCTCGCTGGGCTAATAATCAAATGAATAGAAACAAATTAACAGGAAAAAATCAGTTTTAAAACATGTGCATGGGAAATTCACATCAGCATGAAGATTCCGTGAAAATTCCAAAGACAGGGTGGCCAAATTGGGTCTATATAAGACATTTCTGGACAGAGGAGAAAGCGGAGGACCTGGGTCTTAGATTTCAGAAGTGAGAACAGACGATTTGCAGGGAGCTGAGGAAGAGGGAAACATACAAGGCAGGCTGGCCTGAAGCCCTCTTGTTCACCATATTAGCTCAAACGAGGCTAAGGCGAGCATCCCAAGGTCTCTTTCCTGAAGCAGGTTTCTCTGCCTGAATCTCTTGGGCAGGAGGAAGGGGAACTGGGGAGGGTTAAAGGCTCCCTCTGAGTCTGGTGTCTTAATAAACAGCTTAAAATCCATATCTCAAAAGAGTAGCTTCAGGGTGGCAGAATTTTGGTTCCCTTCTTCTGCAACAAAAATTCTTTTCACTAATGAAAAAAAAGACACACAACCTGAAGACCAATCTGGTTTTGCTTTATTGAATACTATCCCACACCCAATATTTACAGATTAATTAAGCAGAATGGAACATTTTAAAAAGTTAATCTGAAACACTCTTACTGGAAATCAATTCATGTGTGTTAATACAATAACTAATTTATAATTTTTCAGCCAATATTCATCATGCTTCATTTCATAAAAATTCTATTTCCAAGAAGAGATAAATCTGAAAAAATGTAAAAAATTTCAGAAAAATATTTCCGTATCTAGTCATAATGCTCCAGTCATTCTGTAAAAGAAATTGACAACAATTATAGACATTCTGGTCACTGTGAATTAAATACAGATTTTTCTTAACTGCATGACATGCCATATTTAACTTTTAGTATAGAAAAACCTATGCATATTTTATCATATTTTCATAATAGGCTAATTTTTTGTTTAAGAGGAAATACATAACAAATTTTAAAACCAGTACCTAAATACTACTTTCAGAATAGCAACAAGGCATGTGGCCACGTTACCACCTCGACTCTCCACTAGGATGGTCCGTGGGAGGGAACGCGATGGAGAAAGACATGAGGAGGCCCCCTAACCAGTCCTCACGCGACTTACCATAGAGGCCAGCGGCTTTCACAGGCATTAAGGGGACATCAGGAATAATGCATGTCTGGGAGAAGACGAAGGATATGTGGACTAATGGCCCTAACTTCACAGTGTTCTCAGAGCAGAACTACAAATACTTTGGTGTGGAGATCAGAAGGGCAAAAGGGGGGCAATATTTTCTCTATCTGCACAAATTTAAAGGCCTCTCTCTCTGGTTTTAGGTGAGCTAGCTTTACTACCCATTCACAGAATACGGGAATACAGGATTTCTATCTTTAAAAGTATGGCTGTGTTATTACAGCACTTAATTCCTATCTACACATATGGAATCATTTTAAAAATGACAAAGATAAATCAGTGTGTCAGTAATAGAAACTTCTATAGTATTAAAACCCTAAAAACTATCTTAGCAATGTTTAATGGTCTTCGTTGTTGCTAAACTAACAGGCTGAAGGGGCATATACTAAGCACGACTTAGAAAATCATAATGAATAAATATCATTTACAATTTAAAAACATTCACTTGCCAAAAAGATTCCTGAAATGGTGGTGGTGCTGGATATTTTGTTGTTGTTGGGGTTTTTAAAGTGAAAATTTCCCTTATATACAATTGATAGGTTTCCTGTTCAACAAACCTATTCTTTCAGATAATATAAAGGCAAATTTCAGAATGCTATATATGGGTCATCGCAGAGCGGAAATCACTGGAGTCCAAATTAATGGCGCTTAAAGGGCCATTTTTAAATAATAGAAATTACCCCTATTGGTGAAGAGTTTAAATAGCTGATAAAATGTACAGAAATGAGGGTAAAAGCTGGAACAACAGCAAAGGGTGTATTTGCAATTAAACCACGGCAGAGAACACCCTCATCTAGTGATTATTCAACGTTAACCAATGCACACATCTGAGAGAAATCAGACAATACACATGCTTACTATGTTTCTATTAAATGCAAATATGCCTATGAATTTAACTTTTTTTCTGAAGTCCGCATTGTGTTCTGGAACTTGCCATTTACCAAAACACAACGCACTGGTGTCGGGGCTCCCTGGGTCACACTAGCCTTCCCATCCCAGGGCAGACTTACCCGCGTGGTCAATAGTTAATCATCTTTCGAAGCGCGTCGTAGCACTTCCACTTGTCTGGGATGTAAAACGGCTCGAAGATGTGAGGGAACGGTGTGTCATACCCACACACCCTGGATATGGGGGCCTCCAGGTGCAGGAAGCATTCCTCCTACAGGTAAGAACACAGCGCTGAAACATTTCAACTTAAAATACAATTGCATTCAAGGGCATTCAAATAAGTCTATTGTAATGTGAAAAAAGCAGGTAAAAAAAAGCAGGTAACAAACAACATGTTCAGCATGATCCCAGTTTTACTTAAAATACGTTTTCATATCTGTATATGCATTTTATGCCTATATGCATGTTTGCTAAGCCAAACCCAGATTATACCAGACATGCTGTTGTGCAAATATAAATATAAGGCATAACAAGATGTTCACAGTAAACTCTGCAGCTTGAAATTAGTGATGGGATGTTTTCTCGTTTCCTGTAATTTTCAAGTTCTATATACAATAAACATCATAATATTATCATAATAAATGTTTGTAAGTACTCTACACAGCCACACTAAACTTCTCCCAGTCACTCGACGATGTCCGGGTCCCTCTCATCACCAGGCTTCTGTAGATGCCCGTGGTGCCTGGGCCACTGATCCCCTGGGACCACCGCTCTTCGCCTGACTAACGTGTGCACATTCTCAGGTATCACTTTAGGAGTCGCCTCTGCTGGGAAGTCTTTTTGACACCTCCTCAGTCCTGCACCACCACCAGCAGAGGAAGGGCTCCTGCCCTGAGTTCCCACAGCACTGGACTCAGCATAGCCCACTGTAGGTGTTCAACTATCTGTCTCCCCTGAGACCGTGGGCTCCATGAGGCTAGAGACCTGGCGTAAAAATGGAAAATCTCAACTACAGAAAAAGCCTGTAGTAAATTATCTTCAGGGGAAAAAAACAACATGTTATTCTGCTGACAAATTCAAATTTGAAAACATAATTTTTAGAGAGTTAAAAAAAATCTAAACAGAGAGATATATGATTAAATGTTCTTAGAAATATATTAATTTTCTCATTCATAGCAATTACCTGAAATAAAACCTTTGGTGTTTTTTTTATACACTCGATTTCTACATTGCTTTGCTTCACAAAGGATTTGAGGAGATTCACACTTTCTTACATATTTTACTATCTGTATTTTTACATCTACATTTGAGGGAAAATTTTCACATGAAGGAATACTGATGCCTGGTGTTTAATCCCTACCCTCTGTGCTTATTTTTTCTAGTGACAAGTATATCGGAGCAGAAAGGGCACAGAAACAGGGCAAATTAGCTCCAAAGGGCACCAGCTGGCCATTTACACACCTCTCCCTGCCCCCAGGAGCCACTGTGACTTACAGTATCCAACACCAAATAAGTGTTCATTTTCCTAGCAACAGGAAGTCTCAGTATCAGCCCGAGAACCTCGAATACATATGATTTAAAGAGTCACCTAAGAAATTCCACTACTAATAAGCTTAAAAGAAATGACAGATTGAGTGGATTATTTCTTGAATGAAACAAGTAATTTTAAAAGGATTTAAACTGTCCATTTGGGATTAACTCTGTTTTATTACATTCGTTGACACGAGCTGTTTTTCCATCTTCCCTGAACGTTGCATTTTTCACACACGAACTAACTATCCAGGGACGCTGCAAAATACGGAAAATCAAGGGCAAAAAACTTCACTAAATGCCTTTGATTTTACACTAGTTATAAAATATTACTCTTTCAAACTAGTCCTGGAAAGCTGGCCTACAACAAAATAATGTCAGTATTTGTGAAAATCACTTCTTTTAACAAAAATGGCTAAAATCACCAAACCGTAAATTTTTCAAATAGCAAAGCTTCTAATTCCTCCAGAGGGAGAATCACTTTTTACGAGAGTCCATCTGTTTGCCCAGCACAGAGAAAGGCCTGCAAGGTCCCAGGAACTGTAAACAGTGGTGGCCCTTCGCCACCGGGAAGGGCAGGAGGTGAGGAAGGAGTCCACTTTGGACTTCATGAGTATTGTTGGAGTTTTTATGACACAGTATTATTTTTGTAATTAAACGGCACTAAAATAAAGGGAAAGTAAAGTGAATAATTATCTTCTTATGTGAGTAATAGTTCCTATTTTATGTAATTAACAAACACAAATTTGTTATTTTATATGTAGCACTTCCTTAATTTGAAAACAATTACTATAAATTATGTGGAATTAAATGATTATAACATACTATATATAATATGTGAAATTTATTATAAAAATCATGGACAGTATTTCAAGGATACAGAAGACTATCATTAATTTTATAAGGCTATTCCCTGACCAAATGAAACAGTTTGAAAATTTAACACTTTGCTAACTAAAGTGTATTAAGGACATTTCAATTATTTTTTCCATGGACTTGTGTTAAAAATTCCGTTAAAGCAGTTGGAAATAAGATGTTTGGAAATAAGCAGCCACACAGAGTTACTTCCCACTGAACTGGTTCACGTACAAATGATTTCTGTCTGAGGTATTGTTTGTTTGGGCAGCCACCAAACAGGCATCTTGCTCTGCATCGGTTTTCTTCTTCATACAGAAGCTGTACACACACAAATACACACACACAAGCACACACATACACATGCACTACGCCCACTCTTAGAAAAATATTGAATCTCATTGGTAGATTTTTAGATCAATGCACCCAATTAACTCTCCACAAAGTCTCTCACTCTTGTTATATACCACAGTGTGTCACCATAACTATAGAAACTATGTGTCCTAAAGTTTCCAAGCAATCCAGATTAATCATGTCTTCTTTTCCACTGATCATGTTCTTTGTATTCCACAAGCACACTCATATTTTAAAAACTGTGTTTGATGACTTTTGATTCAGAAATAGTAATCCACAGAAAACTAGGAAGGAATAATTACCTAGCCCACTGGGTCATTGTGAGGATTACAGGTAGTGTCAGTTACTGGTTTCTCTCCCTGGGGAGCTTGACATGGAAACAATGACATGTGACTGGGAGGTTCCAAAGCAGATCCTAGTGCAATAGGTAACCAGGCAACAGAAGAGAACCCAGACAGGTGCCCACAGAAACTTCTCTCCAGCTATTTATGGTTCAAAGTTGCCACCTGAATCCAGTTAAAATGTCTGAAAATGAACCCTAAACCAGTCATGTAGTAACACCTACATATATTTTGCTGTGGTGTGTGCTTTCACATAAATACTCAGGTATTTAATGAAAAATAGATATTCCTTCCATGAGACCCTTGCACAAAATTCTATATATGGTATTTGAGTTTATTTCTGACTATGTCTTTCCGTAACTATGAGAATTTTCTTTCTAAAGTATGTTAATAAGAATAGTGACCAGTACTTATGATATAGCAGGCATGGTGCTAAATGAGTTCTATTTTATCTTATTTAGTCATTTTACAAATCCATGAGGTAGGTATTACATTCCATTTCACAGATAAGGAAACCAAGGTGAAGGGACTTGCCCAAGGTCAACTAAGTACATACACAGCCAAGTAAGATTCCAACAAAGCCCATGTTCTTAGTCACCCTTCGGCAGTTTTAGAGCACTACTGTTGACAACAGCAATAACAAGAGAAATAAAATAAAACAGGGATAGATAAGAACAGTGAAATGGAAGGCAGGCTGGGATTAAGGTTTTACAATAGAACCTCAAGAGGCATAATGGGTTAAGTTCAGTCTGAGAAGTCCCTTGCGCACCTATAGGGCAGGCAGAGGCCAAGATGTGAAGAAGCTGAAAGCACACACTTCAACATGAAGGCCCGAGCAGTAAGCAGGGGGTCCTGGGTCTCAGGAACCTCCGAGGCTATGCTAAGTGATTCAAATAAGCGCACCTCAAATTGTTTATACATTAGCCATCTGGTTTGCTGTGCATATTATAACCAGAAAAGGAAGCAGGCAACGTGGAATGACAATTTCAAATCATAAAAATCATAGACTTGGGCAAAATGAATTCTTTATTTGCCTATTTTCTGTAACAAAACAAAACAAATATATTCCTGTCTTGTTGAAATTGCAGAGGACCAGAGATCCTGTAAATATTCTAGCAGGTAGAGAAGATAAGTAAAAATAAAATATGATCCTTTATTGTTTTAAGATAAATAAAATATTATAGATATATTTTTAGAAATTAATTGCACTGCAATTATTCCTATGTTTTGGTGAATGTAATGTAGGCTACATATGTATATGCATGTAAATGCATACATATATAGCTTCCGTGGGATCGCTCAAGATCACTCAACACTTAACCCCATTTCCCCATTAACGTTTTAAGTACATCAACCCTAAATTCTCCTGTCACCACATCACAGGAGTTACATCACTAAAATCAGTCTCAGGCATTCCACACTGTGGTTTCAGTCACCCTCAGCAAATCTTTTTGTCATTTTTATGGCAGGGCTGATAATAAAATTGATACCGCATGGGATTTGGAATTCTTTCTGAAGGGAATCTATGTTCTATTATGATTTAACCACTCCTAACCTCTGATTACTCAACAGCAAAACAGAAGTATTAAAAATTCTGCTCTAGTATCTTCCTATTGTTTTGCAACACTATTTTTGCATGCCTGTTTGCTTCCCTAGATTGTGAAGTAGCCTGTGTAGAAGTTTTGCGCCTGACACATCATAGCGCTCAATTACTGCGAGGTTTCTGTTTTCCTCTTAAGATTTTCCAAGTTATAATAAACACAAGGTATCTGAAATGATAGACCAAATCATCATTGAAGACAAGATTCTGGTGCACAGAAGAGTTAACAGTGAGAAGTAATATCCCTGATAGCACAGAGCCTGAACAGCTACCATTTATTGGACACTTACTAAGCCTTAAAAAAATGTAAGGAAATACCAAAACTAAGTTTAAGTGCTGTAGGAAGAAGGAAGGAGAAGGAGGGTGGAGACCACTGAGAGGGAGTCTGCAGGGCGGCACCCAGGCCCAGTGCTGACCCCTGGTGGGGAGCAGGGACCTAGACACTAATTGCCAGTTCCTAAGGCTATAGTCAAGGGCCATGGAAATGGTTTAGAAATTTCCTCCAAAAAGAACATAATTTCCAAGCAGTGCTACTATAGAAAAGTAGCCTCTCAGTAAGCTACTGGAAGGTTACAAATAAACATAGATAAATGAATATAATCAAGGAATATATACTTCAAAAAACAGTCGAAAATAAAGACCATACAATACCATTGATTTATTTTAAAAACAATCATTTGGCTTTTGTATTTTAATTCAAGGCAATTCCAGGCTCAGATTCTTTCTAAGAACAACTTTGGAATAATTTTTATTCAGGTCTTCTAATGACAGAAAGTTGGCCATAGCCCACTGTGCAAGAATACATACATATTATCTTGAGTTGGAAAGTTATGAAGTTTAAAGTGATAAGAAAAATTTAGGTCTTTTATACATGTTCCTACTTTCTTAGAGCTGAAGTTGGCGGATGAAATTCCTTTCATTTTCATGAAAAACTATCAACTAATTTTTCTAAACATTTAGTGGAAAGTCAGAAAAGCAGGACACTGTAATGAGAAGCACATCACAAGTAAAAACAGACACGCACTGCCTACGAGATTATCGGATAAATCAGAACTGTGTTCCTCCTTGGAACTATGAGAAGCATCCGTCCACAACTTACTAATAAAGTAATAACTCAAAAACACTGACTTTTAAAGTACTTTCAAACAAAAAGATCCAAGTTATATCACATAATCGTTATTATACCACCGTAACATTTAAACTATGAGAATATATTTTTGTTTCAAGAGGGGGGTGTGGGAGGGTAAATTAAGCTATAAATGTAATGAGCATTCACCACATAGATCACAAAGCTATTTCTTCTCTAGGAGAAAACATTAAGAAAGAGCTTTAAATGATTTGTGAATGTGTTTAGCTTTAAACAAATTCCAATATCATTTGTTCCTTGTCTATTATTATTAATAATAAAACAATGGAGACTTTGCTTCTAAATGCAATTACTTGTCCAGATGTCATAATGAGCACTCTAAGAGTTAAACTCTAAAAATATCACAAAAACTAAACTAATATACCAAAATGATATACATTTGATAGCATTAAAGTCCATGAACTTAGAAACTTATTTTTTATAAGTTGATTAGTACTAATTATTTATGTAAAGTTAGGCTTTTCCCAGCTTCCAAATTTTATCAGAGAATATTTGTTTTAAATTGGTTTTAAATCTGCCATGAAAGCTTGCACATAGCCTAAACATAAGTTTTAGCAGATGAGAAAAAAAAATGATTCTGGTGTCTTAAATCATACTTTCTCAGGAAAGAAGTCAAAGAAACCTGTAAAGGCACTATGCCAGCAATTCCAAATTATTTTCATTATTGAATTAAATAAATACAATTTTGTTAATGTAAAATATTTTTCATTTAAGCTAATGATTTAAATATTATGTATAATATTTTTGAAACAGCTTAAAACATATATTAGTCTGTACCAATTTTCTATAAAGCACAAATCTATGAAACTAATTCTTCAAACAGCAAAGTCCCTGACCTACCCTCAGACTAAGAGAATACTCCCCAAACATTAGATCTATGTTTAATTTATTTTCTAATACCACTCACATGAGATATATTCAACAAACACTTGTTGATATGAAGTCTCTCACTTTTAAAACACAATTGACTCTATATAACTAAATGAAATAGCATATAAATATTATTATTTTATCCAGGTGTATAACACCTGAAACATTACAGTCAAGCCCAACTACTTCAGCAAAACTTCCATGTAAAATCATAATCATGACTAAATTAAAAGCTGACATCTCTACTACTTCACTAGAATGCATTCAATGCCTGCTGACTTTTTTTTTTTATCCCATTTCTTCCTCTTTAATGCAAATTACTGGCAATTTGGTACAATTTTTGTTTCCTAAGATTTTTTTCAGCTACTTAAAGAATGAAACTGAATTATAAACTAAGATTTTCATTTAAATTTCAATTCCATTTTTAAAATGGAAACTTATTTTCTGAAGCTAGAAATACTATTTCTGATCGAAGCAGGTTTCCCTGGATACAGTCCAGCTACCTAAAACAAAGTTGGAGGAGAATAATATTAAAATATGTGTAGAAATGCATTCAAATTCAATTGTCATATCAGAATACAAGCATGTTAATGTAGACTTATCTATTAATCTTGATACATTAACTGTTTAAATTGAAGTAGGACAAATTTCAATATCAAAATTTAACATTAAAATCAGTAATTTACTATATAATACAGATTGCTTTCTTTTCAAAATGATAGTTTTATAAATTTAACTAATTTTAAAATCAGAAATAAATGAAAGCAAATGACAAATTCCTAGATTTTACCTTATCTGAAATCACTTTTAAAAAAAAGTAATAGTGCTCATTATGGTCCAGGGATGATACTAAGTATTTTATAAATATTAATTCATTTTAATTTTCATGAAAACTAAATTAGCAATCACAAAGGTAAAACCATCATCCCATCCAAACCACTGTGGTTTTCCATGTATAACCTGTAAAAGTTTGGTTCTGCTTTCAAAGCTTCCCCTAGATACAGCCTTGAGCTCTGACCCAAAGCTGCCTCACCATTTTCACCTGAAGAGCACTGTGAGAAACAACGGCTAAAAACCAATTTCTTCATTAAATCTTCCTGCAACACATTCTGTTTATTTGCTGCAGTCGGTCTCCAACAATGCTCTGAGGTTTTAAAAGTTCAAAGTCTAAACTTTAAATTCTTTTGAGATATACTATGTGCAAATTTTGACATTTAAAATGTACCGTGGCTACATTGCTTTTGTTAAAACAATTTATATTCAATAGCAGAGGGAAAAAATGCAATGCACTCAAATTTCCACAGACCCTGGAGCTTCTTGAGTTTTACAGTTCAATATTCTTCCTATAGAAAACAGCGTGAACGGCAGCGAAGTTGGAAGGTGGAACTGCTTTAGAAGGCGGGTGCGTAACGATAAACATAAGGGCCTGCAGCCGAGTCATCTCAGGAACAAATCCTTCTCTGTAAGGTAGGACTTTTTCTTGGCTTGGCCCCAGGAAATTCAAAATACTCCAGTAGAGCAAAATTTGAGGATCCTATAAAGCATTCACTTTTTCTGCTTGTTTTTTCCACAAAATTCTTCATACAGCATTCCAGCACCACTAATGGTGCTCGGAAAGGAGAAACGAATCCTGGCTAAAGCAATCTGAGGATTCCTTTCTCTCGTGACATGGAAAACATATTCTCTCAGAATCTGGGGGAATGAACCTGCACTAAAAAAATTTCTGTCGGTTTTGTTTTGTAATTAGTTTTAAGATTCAAGACTAATTACAAAATGAAACTACCAGAATAGTGATTTCCCCCTATCAGGCAGAGAGGCTGGATTTAAAAAATAATGCTAAAATATTTTCTATTTTACCAATGTTGCTCTTTTATTACAATATAGAGCGGTTTATTTATTGCTTTTTCCTTCTATTTAAAAATGTTGGGATTTCTAGTTTGTCTTTTAGTTTATGTTTAAAAGAGTGCTAAAACGACTTGTTAAATAAGGCAAGGAAAAGGGAAAAATCAACTTTATCAACATAATGCCAAGAGATGTGTCAATGTTTTCACTGAAATTAAATTTTTTTAAAGTTAATCTTGGGTGTCATAGCAACACAGTCTTTAAGCTTGGTTAAAGTTTGCTAAATGAATAAATCACACCAAGTTATTTTTCAGCAATTTAATTCTGGTCACTGGATCACTGCAATTTTACTAGGAAAAGCACAGCAGAAATAAATGTTCTAGGCTATCACCAATAATTAGGGAGATGTGGTCAAACACTCGTTAATTGGATCCCAGTAGTAGTTGCACTTCCAAAGTTTAATAATGGAACAAATTAACAATGCAAACAAGTTTCTGCGCAGTCTTCGACCGAGGAAGGACCGGCTGGTAAACACCCTCATTATTCACACGAGCGTGGCGCTCACTAACATAATGAAATTGACCAATTCGTTAAACCTTACGATTGTAACTGTCAGCATCAAATTAGAATAAAATGCAGAATCCCAAATATAATTTCCTCTTCACTGTACTTACATATCTATGTTTCTACCTGTAAAGCTAGTTAATATTTCCTACAAAGAAGTCGTTCAGGTTGAATGTCTATGCATTTGCACACATACATTTTCATATTAGAATTTTAAGAATGGAGAGATGTTTCAGAATTAAGGATAGATGCCTCCTTCTTTGCTCCCAATATTGGGTATATTGTATGCTGATAAGAGGAACCCAAGTCTGCACGAATTGCATGCTGTGTATGGACAAATTTCTAACAAGCCTGATAAAACCACAGATACACTAGTAAGGGGTGGTTAGGGACTGGGATCTAGCTCTGGATACTTTTATAGTTAAGTGTAAAAATATAATATCAGAATTGCCCAAAGTTACTGTTTATTAATAAATTTAGGTGAACTAAATTTACATAGTTCATATAAAATGATAATGTTCACATAATTTATTTAGACAGACCAAAGCACTGACTTACTATTTTTTATCTACTTACTTGAGACTGAATGAACTATAATCAATTCAATCAGGTGCCTCAGTTAGGAATCAGAGCTAACACGTATTACACTGCCTCTGCGGAAGCGATCGCAGAAGTTTCCCTGTATGTCATATATCACACATAATGATGTACATAGCACACATGGACACAAACAAACAATCCTGTGTTTAATCAACACATTCCGGCCAATATCCGGAGAAACCACATGGCAGCCTACAGGAAAAGAAATGTTTGTCCATATGCCTGTTGGTTTAGAAGAAGGAATATGGACATGCATTCGGAGAACAGAAAAGCCAGACATTCACTACACAGTAACCAAGGAGATGCTCTTATTTAGTAATAAACAAGTGTAATTATTTGTCTAGTCTCAGTCCTTTCAACAACTCTACATGGTGGTAAGTGAGGAGCTGAGGTTGGCCAAGCTTAAGGAGGGACAAAGATCACAACGGTGCTTGCAGTTTTGTTGATATTTAAACCAGCTCTCCTGGTTAATCTCGAGTGTACTGAGAAAAAAATTAAGATTAAATAGTGGGCCAAAGAGTCTTCCTTGGATACAAGGTAATATTTGTGTCTAGTGCTATCATTACACCTGTGAAAGAAAAACTGGTGGAACTGTCTGCTTGTTTTTGTCAGTCCAATCAAGATATTTTTAACTTTAATAAAACACTTTAAAATTTTTGCCACATTACTGGTTATGCTGTGTGCCTGGTAGGCTGGACTAGAAATAGCTTGCAGGCTGTACAAAAAGGAGGGGTGGGCTAAATGTGGCCCATGGGCCAGAATTTGCTAACCCTTGCCTTCGAACAATCATATAAAAATATGACTTACTATTCTCATCTTCCACAAGGCATGGATTAGGAAAACTTAGGTCAAAGTAACATAGCTTTAAAAATATTTCTAGGCTTCTTTGTCTTATTTCACAAGAGCCATGGAGCTCTCCCTTTCTCTGCTGTGCAGTTTCTAGAAGGGGCAGGGTCAAAAACTGAAAGGAAAAAAAAGCTAAACAGTTTAGTGCCTCTTTTTGGGGGGAGTGGAATATAGATGGGCCTTTTAAATTAGTTACAGTAGGTTAGGCTCTGGTTTACATGTTTGTTCCTTTTAAATGCTTGCTGGGGAGAAGATGCAAAAATGAGGGGAGGAGGGCACATGAGTAGACTTGCTTCTGTTTAATTACTAACAACTTGCTGGAGTGCAGGGCATGAGCTGTCACTCTGAGTCCTGAAGCTGTGAATTCTTGGGAAAACTGGGTGTTCAACCTACAGTAGGCTGTAAGTTTAAATTAAAAAAATCAGTAAAGTGCTCCATCAGGAAATTAAATTTGCTTCCTTTCATTTATTTCCTTATCTCTGATAGAATCTACATGAACTTAGGCAGCAATGTAATTTGATAAGAATGTGACAGCTTTTTGATAGATTAGAAAAATATTTTAAATAAACATAGGTTACAAGTTTTATCGTAGCCTTGACTTAAATTGGAATATGAAATGTAATCCTCTCCTCACAGTAAATACTTTATAGCTATTCCCCACAGTTAAACTACTTTGTAGAACTCTAAAACTACAGAAGAAAATTTCTGAAGTATTTAAAGAAATGTCTCTTAAGAATAAAAATTTTTGTGTGCAATTAAAACAACAGACAACAGATAAGATACTGCGATTAAATTTATCTTAAAATGTATATTTAAGTGCGGTATAGATTTCCCTGTCTCAGACTATGCTTGCCAGCTTCGATTAGTGGTTATTGGCACAGTCTCCACAGCTGAATGGGGGTGTTTATTAATAGCTGTGGGCTCTCACATTATAGGTACAAAGCTAGTTACACACATATAAGTGGGGTCGAGTAGCTGTGGCTGTGTGCAGATGGGGCCATCCCCACGCATGGAAGCAGACGGGTCCCAGTTGTCCAGACAAGCATTTCAGTCATCCCTGGGAAAGTATCACTTTTAAAAGCTCGATTGAAAAAATATGTAATATATCTAGGTTACGATGCATTAGAATTTCATCATTTTCAATTCCCAGTTCCCTAAGTAAGCATGCATACATTCGATATAACAACTCACCAACCCACAAGGATTTTCCTTAGGTTTCCTCAAATACTAATTATGTAGCAAATCTAATTAAGTACATATGATTCACTTCAGCAGTAGGCACTTTGGTTACCTCAGAATTGCCAAAGGGGATCTGAAGTGTGTATTCTCCCTCCAAAACAATCACGCTGAGCGCCAAACTGATACTGTTAAACACAGCTGCAGAGCAAATGTGCAGTCCTGGTCCAGTAAACACAGTGTTCACACATCGAGCTGCCTGCGAGCAATTGTGGGTTCAGAACTACCAATGGCAGGTTTATGTTACTGTTGTACAATTATCATACACGAGTATTAAGTCACTTAGCACGGCTTGTGCAGATTTCTATAATGCCACGATTTTCCTACACCTCACACACTCACTGAAACTCTGAAAATCCCAAATATTGATAAACACATTTGATCAGTGTCTTGCTGAATTGGTTTTCAAGTCTATAGCCCACATGAAAAAAGAGTAAAGGTATTTGAGTGTTTGAGAACATATTTATGAAATAATTAACATGCAATATATTTAACATCATTCCTGAAGAGAACCACATATACTATGTTTTTTATACATGCTTTTCTTTTCATTATAGAAGATAAGTGTGCAAAACAAACCTATGGACAAATCTGCGCTACAGAAATTAAACTACTTTTATTTCAGTAACTCAGTTTCCATGGAAGGAAATTCTTTTCAGAGGGGCTCTCCAAATGGGGTGGGTTGCTGGAGCTTAAGGCCATGACCGCAGTCCCTTGGAGGCTGTTAGATTGCTATGGCAACTACCCTTTTCCTATCAATAAGCAACAGCTCTGAGCACTAATATTCTGGGGGGAAAAAAGGTTTCACTTTCTGTGGGGATAACAGTATGAATTAGTTTCAAGACTAAAATATACCACTTTTTTGTGCAAAACAAACAATATCTTTGCTAACTGAATTACTTCACTAGAATTCCCCTTTATAATAAATGCAAAATTATTTAAATCAGCCATCATACTCCAGTTTCAAAACGGGAAAATTTGTGACGTAAGTAACCTAAAAATGTTAAGCCAAAGGAGGTCATGTGTGCAAGTCCAGGCAGAAGAAGAAAATCTATCTCCAGGGAGCAAATGACACATAAGAAGCAAAACTGACAAGAAAACAACATATACTTCCACGTAGCTCTTGGGGTTTCTTAACAGCAGCACATTTTCAATGCTTATATTTCTTATCTGTGGTTGTTTAAGTATTACTGTGCAGAGTAATAAATACATTGATTATATCTATTAAATTAAACACATCTCCCTCCTATTTAGGATGGCATTTGCCAGCTTTGCCTTCATTGGATCAAGTATCAATAGGCACATCTTTGAATTGTGTCTTAATTTCGGTGTGTAAAACCAACACTGCAAAGTGTCATGTACACTGGTTTCCACAGCCTACTGTATTAGAGACACAATGCCTGACACAGAGGAGGCATCAGTAATTGCTGACCAAACAACTCCAGTTTTGACTTCTGTTCTAGCTCACTCTGGGGCATTAATGAGCTTGGTCACTGGTGAGGGGAAGAATCAGCAAGACAGAAAGTGGGGTGTGGAGACTTTTACTACTCAGCAATTACTGCACGCAGTCTTACTCACCTACCAGATGCCACACTGCTACCGTTGTGATCATGTCCCTCCCCTAGTTAGAAGTTTTTCCTGGCTCCCCAAAGCTTACTCTTTATTTATCCCTATTTCCCTGCAACCCAGTACAGAAATGCACAGGCCTACCTCCACTGCAATCTTGCTATTTTATAACATAAACCTCTCTCTTCAAAATCTCTGATTTTTCTATCCCCTGCTATCTTGACATAGTCTACTTTTCAAATTTAGCTCAAATGCCCTTTTCCAGAAGCCTTCAGGATCTTGATGCTGATTTTTTAACTCGTTTATTCAATCATTTGTCAATCAAGTATTTCAGAGCCCATAATGTCCCTACCTTCATAGAGTTTTATATCCTAGTGAGGGGTGTCTAGAAAGGACATCCACAGAGGTTTGTGGCAGACTTAGCAGAGCTCTAAGTTGTATAGAGTGCTCAGGGAAGGGCTTTCTTAAGAAGGTGGCTTGGCCAGGTGACAAAATAAGTACAAACACATGGAGGCAGAAAAGAGCCTGGTGTGATCCAGAGATTGAGAGGGAGCCCTGGGACCTCAGCAAAGGCAGGAGGGGGGAGTGGACCATGAAGGAGCAACAACAGAGCAAAGGGAGGAAAGGAGGGGACAAACAGGTGGCCCGATGGTCAACAGACTAGCCCCGACAGTGACAGATGGTTTTCAGATTTTATATATGTGTATGTTACACAGCACATGCAAGAAGTACCTACAGGGAGCTGCAAGATTCTCCAGGTAAACTCAGGGCTCATTTATAGGAAATCCGATATATAATTAGAGATGAATGCCAGGGTTGCTGAGAATCTCAGTAAGACGTGAAACAACACAGGGGTGAGGGTAGTAAATCAACAAGGTATACCATATGAGTGGATCGCTTTTTGTGTAATTTAGGGGAAATTATCATTTCATTTAGTACAAAATGTTTTAAGGATCAACAATGAAATATCCACTTCTGAGGAAGTTAGGAAATTAAAATTGGAAGTACTTTACTATAGTTTGTGGCTAACTGGAATCCTTTCTTGTCTAGTTTTCAAATGTCTTTTCTCTTCTAGTAATCTATTTATTACCATATCCAGTGTCTTAATGATAATATCAATTTCCCACATATTCACACTACTGATTTCCTCTTCTTATTTCCTATCTCTGCATCTCTCTCAGTGGTGTTTATGATTATGGACTGTAAAGAAAAAGGCTCAAGACTGAGCAACCTAGCAACGTGCATAAAGATAGTATTTTTATAAATGATATCTTTTGTTCCTTTGGTAAGGAGTAGGAATTCACTGCAGATAAAAACAGGCTTCCATATGCTTTATCTAGGGGCAGTAGAGAAAAACCTCCCCTCTCTCCCCAAATCATGTCCTCTCTGTGTTGTCAGTTACCAAGGTTGATTATAATATAGCAACTGAGCTGCAATATAGGCTGGGCTAGTCCCATAATAATTTTGCTACCCAGCAACTCGGAGTGATTCTCAGAGTAATCTAAAAATGAAGGCAAAATATAACTAGAAAATGTTCCGTATACCCAACTATACAAAATTCAGAAGAATGTATTTGCTTAGCATTTAATTTGGATTTATAAAAATTCGGATTGTTTGAAAATTCTGTTATGTGGAATTATTAACTGGAATCTATGTACAAACTAATTTCTTAGACAGTTTAAGAAAATTCCAATTAGTTATTTTTTCATGCTGTGAAAAATGTTTCCTTTGTGAACTAAAGAATGATAACACATCTCAATTTCTTTGGTATTCAGGTTCATATTGTACTAGAAAGTAGAGGACTTGGGTCCTTGTCCTGAATCTGTTACCAGCTGGGTAAGTGACAGGATAGTGCGGCTCTAGCTTCCACTCAATCTGATAAAGAAAGAAACCAAACTCCCATTGCTGAAAGAATAAATGCCTCCTGATTCCCTCAAACAGAAGTCATCCAAGCACACAAGGTCTGGCACACAGCAGTACATCTGAAGTTGACCTGAACACTTCCAGTTTTCATTTATCTTCATCTCTCTCAAGCTGGGAGGAAGGCAAGGGCCTGAGAGTCTTATCCATCAATACTGATAACAAAAGCCAGCAGATTTTGAACAAAAAGTATATTACCCCTGAATTCCTGACAAAGCATAAACTTAGGAAGCTGTCAGTTGACCATTTTGACACACAAATGGCAAAAAAATGACAAAATATAGATGGCCACAGAACCAAAACAAAACAAACTCACAATAACAAAAACAAACAAACAACAACAAAAAGAAAGAAACCAGAAACCCAAGGACCTTAAAAAGTCACAAAATGCTTTTTGTTTAAGGTTAATTCTGAATAAATACTGAAAGGGGCTAACTTCATAATCATGAGATCAAAAAGTACGCGAGACTTCCGGTCTTGGTGGTGTAGGTAAATGCGGTACTCGCCTCTTCCCACAACCACATCAAATATTCTCCTCCCACAACCACATCAAAATTACACTAAACTACAGAACCACCATCATTCAGAACTGCCTGAAATCAAACTGAATGGAAGTCCTACAACGAGGGAATTAAAGAAGAAGCCACATTGAGACTGGTAGGAGGGACAGAGACTCGGAAAGGGCTGGGCCCAAACATACATGTGGGGGATAAAAACCAGGAGGGATAGCTCGTCTGTGGAGGTCCCCCCTGACGAACGAGGGGTCCGAGCCCCATACCAGGCTCCCCAGCCCATGGTTCCAGTCCTGGGAATAAGGTCCCCATAACTTCTGGCTATAAAAACCAGCAGGGATTGAGGCCGAAGGAGTCGGAGGGCTATTGGAGTCCCAGGCAGTTATTCTTAAAGGGATCACACATGGACTTACTCAGATTCACTGTGTCTTAGCTCCAGCACTGGGGCAGCAGCTCAAAAGGTACCAGGGACGTAAGGGGAGGAACTGAATTGTCTGGCATCCAGGCAATAACTGGGGGGCAGCTTTCTACCAGACAAAAGCACTGGCAGATGCCACTGTTCCTTTTGTGAGAACTCCCTCCACATAGCGGGCAGGTAGGTGCCATATCTGAGTCTCCATCAACCTGGCCCATACTGTTTGCGCCTTCCTGGTGATTCCCTGAGACCCTACCTCACCCAACTTGCAGGCCCACCCAAGCTGTTTCCAGTGGCTTTTCTATATGAAAGGCCTGTCTTGGCTCATGCTTCAGACTTTCCTAAAATCTCTCAAATAAGCAGCACCTGGCCTCAGTGAGCCCCATACCTCTCGCTAAGTGGCTGCAGCCCTGGCACTAATAGCAGCTAACTCTGGCTGGCAGCTTGGTCTTGCTTGGGCACCTACAAGTCCAACACAAGTAGCAGCCATCTACACATGGCTTTGTAGCTCATGTTTAGTGGCTCTGGGCAGAACAAAAGTAGCGGCTGACTTTGGCCTGCACCTCCCGGGAGGCCTCAGAGCCACCACACCCAGTGGACAGCTTCAGATCACAGCAAAGCACCAACCAACAACCTCCACAAGTGATACATTCAAGGGGTAGACTCAGAGGGAACAAGAGCCCTACTGAAGTAAGTTTTGCTCTGTGGGGTGAGTTCCTGCATAGCTGATCCTCCACAGGGGTCCATGGCCATAGGCACTCTTTGCAGCCTATCAGCCTGGGGATAAATCCTTCCCATTGAGGTGCCAACAGCAATCAAGGCTCAACTACAATAGGAGGGTGTACCCAGCCCACACAGGCAGAGGAGGGAGGTGGCGGGGACTTGGAGTACCCAGCTTGGGTGATGAGGGAGGCTGTGTCCACTGGACCCTACAGTATACCTACTACATAAGGCCACTCTATCAAGCCCAGGAGATGTAGCAGCTCTACCTAATATATAGAAACTAACACAGGGAAGCTGCCAAAATGAGGAGACAAAGAAATGTCCCAAATGAAAGAACAGAACAAAACTCCAGAAAAAGAACTTAACAAAATAGAGACAAGCAATCTACTAGATGCAGAGTTCAAAACATTGGTTATAAGGATGCTCATTGAACTTAATGAGAACTTCAACAGTATAAAAAAGGACTTGGAAACCATAAAAAAGAACCAGTCAGAAATGAAGGACGCACTAACTGAAATGAAGAATAATTTACAGGCAATCAACAGTAGAGTAGATGAAGCCAAGACTCAAATCAGTGATTTGGGATATAAGAAAGCAAAAAACAGCAAAAAAGAAAAAGAACCCCCCCAAAATAAAGGTAGTATAAGAAGCCTCTAGGACAACTTCAAGCATACCAACATTCACATTATGGGGATGCCAGAAGGAGGAGAAAGAGAGCAAGAAATCGAAAAACTATTTGAAAAAAATAATGACAGAAAATTTCCCTAACATTGTGAAGGAAATAGATGTACAAGTTCAGAAAGGGGAGAGTCCCAAACAAGATGAAATGAAAAAAGCATACACCAAGACACATCACAATTAAAATGCAAAAGGTTAAAGACAAAGAGAGAATCTTAAAACAGCTAGAGAAAAGCAGTTAGTTACCTACAAGGAATCTCCCATAAGACTGTCAGCTGGTTTCTCAGCAGAAACTTTGCAGGCCAGAAAGGTAAGAAATATTCAAAGTGATGAAAAGCAAGGACCTACAGCCAAGATTACTCTACCCATCAAAGCTATAATTTAGAACTGAAGGACAAATAATAGCTTCCCAGACAAGAAAAAGTTAAAGGAGTTCATCACTATCAAACCAGTATTATATAAAATGTTAAAGGGTCCTCTTTAAGAAGAAAAAGAAAAAAAGAGATGAAAAATATGAACAATAAAATGGCAATAAGTACACATCTATAAACAACTGAATCTAAAAGGAAAATTAATGAACAAGTAGGACATAAACAGACTCATAGATACAGAGAACATTTAAAAAAGTACATGAGAGCTGGCTATATTGGTGAAAATAATCTAATCACCATAAACAGAATGGGTGGGAAAAGACATCCCCAAAAGGAAGTGTGACAATCCTCTAACAGGGAGTAAAGGTGGAAAAACACTATTTATTTTGTAATAAGAACTCAGAAAGTCTGACTTCTGGGGTTAAAAGGTAAAAGCCATCTTTTCAAAGGAAATCAGAACTTCTAGGAAATAGTAAGATTTACACAATTAGTAAAGGCAGCAAAGGACAGACTGGAAGCAAATATTTGTAAACTACGTATCTGACAGATCATGAGTCACAACATATGTAAACAATTCTCAAAACTCAACAGTTAAAAAAAGAAATGATCTAATTTAGGAAGTAGGCAAAAGACTGAAACAGATATTTTACCAAAGAGGAGATAGATGACAAGTAAATGAAAAGATGTTCAATACCATTAGCTATTAAGGAAATGACAATTAAAATCACAATGAGATGGCACTACATACCTATTGAAGAGAAAAATAATGATAGTGACAACACCAAGCTCAGGAGAAAGCGTGGAGATGCCACACACATCAGTGGAGGGAATGTAAAATGGTACAGTTACTTTGGAAAATAGCTTAGCAGTTTCTTATAAAACTAAACATGCATGTACCATATGACCCAGCAATTTCACACTCTTGGGCATTCATCCCACAGAAATGATACACCCAGGAACCACATTTTTCCATAAAATAGTAACCAGAGAAAGGACAGCAATGTATTTGCCTGAAATTTTCCAGAAACACAATGATAAGAGGCTAGATTCTGCCACAAGAGTAATGTTGTGAAGTAACAAGTTTTCACAAAAAGAATAAGACATGAAGCAGATTGCTATAACTTCAGTGCTTACCTAAATAAATTATTTTCTTAATTAAAATTATTATCTGATATATATCACATATTTAAAACACCACAGAAAGATGATATTTTTCTAAAATATTTAATGCTCAGAGAAATACTATCACTATTGTCACTGATGTCTTGGTCCCACTATCCACCCCAGACCCAAATGCTCTGATTTAATTATTCTAGGGTATGGTCAAGTCATCAGGTTTTTTTAAAACTCTAAGAGATTCTAATGTACAACCAGGGCTGAGAACCAGTACACCACTAAACAGCTGCTACAAATGACCTTTGATTCACGGAAGTCAATGAATTGTTCTCAACTATCTATACCTAAAGCTGAAATAATAGGGAAAACAGTCACCAAATACAAAAAATAATATTTTTCTCACTAGTAATTCTCTAGTAATGCTGGAAAAAGAAGAGTAGCAAAATCATTGTACAGAATAGAGGTCTAGCAATATGGAAGTGAGTTGTGATGGCTAAAGTGTGAAAATTTTAAGGAAAGCAAATACTATTTGAGAAATTTTATGTCAGGGAAATACTAAAAGAGAAAAGGGAGAAATCACTGTATACAAAATTTGTCAACAAATTCCTCCCTATTGCAGAACAGTTTAAAATGGGCTATGCACTAAAGTGTAAACTCACTTTTTAAACTCTTATTAAGAAAAACTCTCTAATGTGTTTCATTGTCTAAATTTGTTTTTTGGGGGGAGGTGGTATGTGTGTGTTAAAAAAAAAAAATGAGGTAATGTACTTTATCACTTTTCTGTAGTTTCAGAGATAAAAATGATTATTCTAAAAAAAATAAAGTTCAATTTGTATTATGTATTCACAAGCAACAGAATACTTCAAAAGGCATTACTAGGAGAAACCAAATTAAGAAGGTGGGTTGCTGTAACTGAAATAACACTAATAATATTATAAATAGGTAGCTAACACCTACTGAGCATACTAGATGCCAGTATTAAGTATCTGACTTGCATCATCTCGTTTAATCTTCACAAACGAAGGGTTTCTGTATGCCAGGGAGACACAGCGGGAACTGCAGTCACCCTCTTAAAGAGCCAAATCACAAAATTTCATGTGCAGCCACTCACCTTGGGCTCCAGCACAGGGAGGGCAGAGTGGACTGGAGATAGGGGATGAGAATCTAGGGTTGTGGGCTCTGGAGATAGAGATCAGAAGGCACCCGTCTGGATTCCTGTGCCGAGTCATTCCCCCAAAGTGCAGAGGACATGTTTCTCAGGCAGACAATCTGCTGCTTTTACCTGGGGGGGCAGGGAGAAGCAATTGCCCCACCCTGCTGGGAAACCTCTACAGCCTGAGGCTCATTAAGAGACAGATAACAACCAGCTCCACCACCCTGTGTAGTTTCTACAGGCTGAGGCTCATAAGAGAATCAGATTAATCAGCCTGCAGACAAAGGCAGACCTCAGGGTGCTTTGAGTCTTTGCCTGATCTGCTTCTGGACCCAGGCCTTGGAAAAACAGACTTTGGTGTGCATCTTGATCCTGTCCAACTGCACCCAGCCCTAGCAGAGGGGACCTCAAGCCAAGGGTTGTTGATAGCTCCAAACAGGGCACTCAGGGCCAGTCACAAACTGGATCTAACATTGGCCTGTACCAGAGACCCTCCAAAAACACTGAGAGTCTTAGCAGATCTACCTAATACATAGAAACAAACCCAAACAGGCAGCCAAAATAGGGAGACAAAAAAACAAGCCCCACATGAAAGAACAAGAAAAGTCTCCAGAAAAAGAGCTAAATGAAATGGAGATAAGCAATCTATCAGATATAGAGTTCAGAATACTGACTGTAAGGATTCTCAGCAGCATGAAAAAAGATATGGAAACTATGAAGAAAATTAAGAATGACATAGCAGAAATAAAGAATACATTGGAAGGAATACACAGCAGATTAGAGGAAGCTGAGGATCAAATCAATGAATTAGAACACAGGGTAGAAAAAAAATCACTCAACCAGAGATCCAAAAAGAAAAAACAATTAAAAAATAGGAGGAGAGTCTAAGGGATCTGTGGGACAACATGAAATGTAACAATATTTGTCTCACAGGAGTGCCAGAAGAGGTAAAAAGTAAGCAAGGGTTAGAGAATCTGTTTGAGGAAATAATGGCAGAAAACTTCCCTAACCTGCTGAAGGAAAAAGTCACACAAGTTCAGGAGGCACAGAGAGTCCCAAGCAAAAAGAATCCAAAGAGGCCCACACCCAGACATATCATAATTAAAATGCCAAAAATTCAAGACAAAGAGAGAATATTAAAGGTAGCAAGAGAAAAGCAATCGGTTACCTACAAAGGAGCTCCCATAAGGCTGTCAGCTGATTTCTCATCAGAAACTCTACAAGCCAGAAGGGAATGGCATGAAGTCTTCAAGGTAATGCAAAATAAGGATCTGAAACCAAGACTACTCTATCCAGCAAGGCTATCTTTCAAATCAGATGGTGAAATAAAGAGCTCCCCAGACAAAAAAAAGGCTAAAGGAGTTTATTACCACCAAACCAGCACTGAAAGAAATGTTAAAAGGACTGCTATAATAATAAGAAGAAAGAGAGAGAAACATAGGCATAAAGATTTAAAATGGCAATAAATAAGGACCTATCAATAATAACCTTAAGGACTTTAAGCAAGAGATCAACAGCAATAGAGTCATAGTCATGAACTTTAACACTCCACTGTCTTCACTAGATAGATCTTCTAGACAAAAAGTCAACACAGATACAGTGACTCTAAATGGCACACTAGATCAGATGGATTTAGTTGACATTTACAGAACATTTTACCCCAAAGCTGCAGAATATACATTCCTCTCAAGTGCACATGGGTCATGCTCAAAGACAGACCACGTTAGGACACAAAACAAGTCTCTACAAGTTCAAGAAGAGTGAAATCAAATCAAGCATCTCAGAATCACAAACGCATGAAATTAGAAATCAACTACAGTAAAAACACTCAAAAACATTCAAACACATAGAGGCTAAATAGCATGTTATTAAACAACGAATGGGTTACCAAGATCAAGAAAGAAATCAAAAACTTCCTGGAAACAAATGAAAATGAACACACAACAACCCAAAATCTATGGGACACAGTGAAAGCAGTCCTAAGAGGGAAGTTCATAGCACTGCAGGCCTACCTTAAAAAGCAAGAAAAATTTTTAGTAAACTACCTAACCCTACAACTTAAAGAATTAGAAAGCTCCCCTGTGAAGCCATCCGGACCAGGGCTTTTGTTTGCTGGGAGTTTTTTTATTGGCCTGTTCAGGTTTTCTGATTCTTCCTGATTCAGTTTTATATGATCTCACTCATATGTGGAATCTAATAAAATAGACTGAGGAACAAAATAGATCCAGAGACAAAGAAGCATGGAACAGACTGATACATCTCAGTGAGAAGGCAGGTGTGGGGGAGTGGGTGCAGAGAGATTAATCAAAGAATATATATGCATATATGCATAACCCATGGACACAGACAATAGTGTGGTAAAGGCCTGGGGTGCGGGAATGGGGGGGCAGATGTGGGGTGGAGAGGATCAATGGGGAAAAACAAGAGGGATATCTGTAATACTTTCAACAATAAAGATAAATTTTTTAAAAAGCAAATATCTCAGAAGGTGTTACATTTGTTTACATTTCAAAAATATGGTAATGTTGCATATGTATAAATGTTACAAGAAAATATTTGTTTATGTACATTATAAAGCAAGAAGATGGAAGAAAATGACCTGAGGACATAGTTGTTACTATTCAAATATGATACTATAATTAATATTTTATTTTTTTTATTTTTATTTTTTTAAATATATCTATTGATTTCAGAGAGAGGAAAGGAGAGGGAGAGAGAGAGATAGAAACATCAATGATGAGAGAGTCATTGATTGAGCCCGCAACGGGGCATGTGCCCTGATAGGGAATCGAACCCCAATCGCCTGGATCCCAGGTCAACGCTCAACCGCTGAGCCACGCCCGGCCGGGCTATAATTAATATTTTAAAAAAAGCTATGTTGAAGTGTAAAACAAATTTAAAAATGTAAACATACTCTACCAAATTTGGTAGAAAAAACCTTAATTTTTATAATGGCTTTATAAAAGCTGAATTCATGCTTTCTCTATTTAACAAACAAACAAAAGTGTGTTCACTTTGATATGACCTTGATTTCATTTTGCTCATTTGAGACTAAGGAGAAAGTGCTCATATCTAGTACATTTTAAATTTAGCAATACATATATTTAGCAATTTGTATAATGTTTCCTATTTCATTAAAGATTCATAAACAAATATAACATGTGGCTGATAACCCAGCCTCAAAAAGAAGTGATTTGACAATCTGCTTATTAATATTTTAAAAGAAGCTATGTAGAAGAGTCCACTTTTATTTAAAATTATAATTATATAGCTTAATCAGAGTAAAAATTTGTTTTAAATTATCATCCTCCATGTTATCTCACTAAATTTATAAACAATACATAATTTAAAAAATGAGATCATCTTCCTAATATAAGTTAAACATTATAAATTCTCTTGTAGGAAACTGACAGTTCCTAAATCTAAATTAAACACATTCCCTCACTGGGAAGTTGTATCCTCATGGCTTTACCACACACCCACATACACAATAGCACCAGAAGACTACAAGATTCCTTCAACAACTAGAGGCAACTCCAGAACCATAAATGAGAGGAAAGCCAGCCTGAATCAAGACATTTGTTGCATATAATGATGGCATAAACGTGATGAGTAATGCCAGACAGATCATGATGATAAATGGTGACAGTGATGCATTACAACATTATTAAATGTTTTCTGTATGCTGCATACCATTCTAAAAGTTTAACATTATTAGCTCATGCAAACCTCACACTGGTTGGGAGTTGGGTGCCACTGAAGGAAAAAGTGAGGATAGAGATAAGAAATGTGTGCAAGCTCACACTCTTGGGGAGGTGTCAGCCACTATTCTGATTCCTATCAGTTCCTTTTAAAAGCAAGGAGTGAGAAAGAAGAAGAAAATTATGTGGCTGTGACACATAATTCTTTTCCACATAAAAAAATTCCACAAGCACAGCTCTTTCCACAGAGTCTGAGTGAAAGCAGAAGGGTTCTCAGATTAGCGTGCTAATCTAATCTGCTGCCCAGACCCAGAGCCTCTGGACAACTCCACCTGAATCCCCCCAGGAAGACCTGAGGGCTATCTTTCCTGTACTCCCATTATAACACACACGTAGATATATAAACATACACACCTAGACACATATCCATCATGTACACAGCAATGATCATACTACATGTTTGACTCCCTATTACACTGCTAGCTTCTTGAGAGCAAGGGCCATATCTTTTTATCTGATTATCCTTACACCTTGTACATTTAAATGATTAATTAAATTTCTGGTCTGGTTTTAGGAGTCCCAAACTGCTCTGTACAAAGAAAAGCTGCAATGGGAAGGAGTAGGGGGTTACGGGCTGGTGGATTACTGTCCAAACACCCACAACTGTTGGGATTTGACTGCCAATTCTACAAAGTACAGTGTATGCCCTGACATGGGGAGGTAAGGAAAGTTGCACAAAGGACACTGGCTGGCTGACTGAAGACTCAGTGTATCAAACATTTCAAAATAAGTCCCGGAGTTGCTGGAGGAAAGTAGACGGAGAGACAGGCAAACATCCAGTCTATTGAATGGAAGGGAAACGGTCAGGATGAGAAGCCCTGGTCTGGAGCCAGAGGCACTGGGTTCTATGCTTTTAGAATGACTATATCCTGGGCCCACTATATCCTGTGGAGGAAGAGAGATGGTGGGCTCCTCCAAGTTCTCAGAATAACAGAAAAAAAACCTCCACTCAAAAGAGGAGATTGTCGTAGGAAAAATAACTGCCCTGAAAAACACCTATGTCCTAATTCCCAGAAACTGTGAATATGTTACCTTTCATGGCAAAAGGGACTTTGCAGATTAAGAACCTTAAAATGGGAAAATTACCCAGGATTATCCAGGTGGGCCCAATCTAATTACATGAACCATTCAATTTGGAAGCTCCCCAGAGGTGGTCAGCAAAAGGGAGATGGGACCGTGGAAGGAGACAGAGAGATGCAGGATTGCTGGCTTTGAAGACAGACGAGGCACCATGAATCAAGGAATGTAAGCTGCCTCTAGAAGCTGGAAAAGGCTAGCAAGATCCCCTAGAGAGTCCTCCAGAAAGGAACTCGGCCCTAAGGACACCTTGATTTCAGCCCAGTACGACATGTGTGAGGCTCCAGACCTACAGAACTGTAAAATAATACATCTGCGCTGTGTTAAGCCACTAAGTTTGTGGTAACTGTTATGGCAGCAATAGAAAACTAACACAGGGAACTTTGAATTATAAATCAATTCTGCCCAGGGATGAGGGGAAAAAACTGAAGAGGTACCCTGTGTGTGTGTGTGTGTGTGTGTGTGTGTGTGTGTGTGTGTGTATGTGTGTGTGTGTGTGTGTGTGTACAAGCCCAGGCAGAGAAGAAAGTTACATCTGACCCTGACAGCTCAAGGAAGACTGAACAGAATGGAAGGACAATTTTGAAAGAATTAGAGCACACCTAGAGAGAATGCCTGATGTAAAAGGTTGATACGGTAAATCTTGTTTATCTTTGGAGAAAAGTTGCTCTAATTTCTAAACCTTGCCTCAAGATTCTCTTCTGGGAAGCCTAATTTGAGCTACCTTAGAATGTATAAAGGCAAACAGAATAAAAGCCACAGTGTTCGGTGCTCCTAAATGGTATCTGCCCTGGATTGCAAGCCAAGGTCGAGAGTAGCCTGTGCTGGAGACAGGGAGGCAGCCTACAAAGCATTTTCTAACAAAGTTCCCACCTGGGCTGCAGGGAAACAAGCGCTAGCCACTGAGAGGTTGGCACAAATAAGATCACTTTCCTCTCGTTACTGCCAGTACTTCTAGGCAAAGAAAGCAGAAATAACAAGACAAAAGTTAGTGGTATGAAGCACTACATTTTAAGAACTCGTTGTGGGAAGTATCTTGATTTCATAATTTTTCTCCATTAATTAAGAGTGGAGTTAAATTAAAGGACAAATAGACATCATAAACATTTTAGCTAATGTTGTTACACAGCCTACGGTCATAGGGTTTAAACCTAGTTGTTATTGGAAAGGAAAGTTCTGACGGAAAGGAGCATACGTCTATCCTTGTAAAAGAATTAGAATAATGACCATGTAATTTGGAAAAAAGACTGATGTAAAATGAAAAAACAAAACCAAACCAGTCTGTGTTAGAATTTTACTGAATATTTGTCACATAGTGATACAAAACTAAAATTACTTTTTATATACAAATTAAATCATTATGATTCAAGGAAAATCTACAACAAATATAGCTTATGTTCTTAAGATGATTGAACTCAATTAAAAAATAGCTCACTGAGGTTTGTAAATGTTTTAACATCTGTTTTACAATCTAACTGTCAAACTAAATTATCCTAACTTGACGCTGTACTGGCCAACCAAGCCTACCGGTTACTTTCACTGTTTCAGAATCTTGAAGCTGCAGAAGGGAACTAAAACCTAAAAGTCACCCTAGTCTAACAGCTTGCCTGATGGGAGTGATCTCCCTGACAGAAACTTTCATTTTTCATTTCGTTTTCCTTAGAATCTTCTACAGACCAGGTTAGGCTCTAACCTACGCAAAGGAAAAAGAGAAGGACGTGGTCATTTACTGCACCTGCGTTATGTCAGGGATTGTGTTAGGTGCCTCCCATATTTTCAAGGAGTTTACTCTTTGTATCATCCCAGTAAAATACAATGAGCTGCATTTTATAGATTTAAAAAAAGGCCAAAATAAAGAATATTACTTCCTCTCTAACTAAAATAACTAAAATCAAATTACAGAACAAGTAAATATTGTTTAAAATATATTTTAATAAAATTAATGAAGCTAAAGAAAGCATGAGACAAAAATCGATTAAATGCATTCTTGATATTCAAATTTACTATCAATAATCTACATTTTTAATGTAGAACAAAAGAAATATTTTTTTAAATAATACTAAGGCAAATAATAGCAGGTACACAATAAATTATGTTAATTTGGGTAAAATTATGAAAATCGTGTTTATATATATTATATATATGTGAATGGCAAGCTAAATTGGAAAATAAAAATCTTTTTTCATTTAATTTGAATAGTACTCTTTAACATTTATATATACAAAGTTAAACAGTACAATATAATGATCTGGTATTAACATTGATGCATATAGTAAAAAAATATATTTAAATACATTCCATGTTAAAAAACCAATGTTAGTGATATTTTGCTCTTTCATTTTTTGCCGAGGCTTGAAGCAGTGAGTACACAAACTAAATGGTAAGCAATAGAAGAATATTTAAACTACTGGCATATGATGGCCATGACACAATATTTTTGAATATAGTTAACGATATGAGACAATGCTCATGGTATAATACTAAATGAAAAAAAGCAGGAAACAAACACACACACACAAAGCATAAATGTAAAAGTGTAGAAGTAAAATGATACACATATACACTTAAGTACACAGGGGCAAATATGATAAGAAATAGCCACTGTTTAATGAACCTTATAGTTTTAGTGTAACTTTTTATTTTTCAAATTTTACTCATCTTATTCTATTTTATATTTTAATTAATTTGTATATTTATTTCATTTCTCATTAGACTGTAAGCTTTTGGGGTCAAGGGACCATCCCTTAGTTGCAGTCGCAGAGATCTTTGCTGTATTTGCATTCGAACATTTTTGCTAGACTAAATTGAATGAAGTGTAAGGTAGTCTATGATTTTACTTTGGGAATCGCGTCCACATTTTTAGTTTTTTTGAAGTCACATTTACAGTGTTATATAGTCTAAAATACATCTGGACACAATTCTATTCAAATGGAGTATCTCTGCTTTCAGTAAATTTTCTCCTTAAATGGGTCTATATCCTAATTTGAAAAATTGACTCCATTGTAAAGTATGTGCTTCACATTTTGTTAAAAGAATGAGACAATAAAAACTAACACATGTCAGCTTGGACATTTAGATCATGCTCTGTATTAAAATACATCTAAGGTGAATACAAATAATTTATAAATTTTCTAAATTATATATTTTGTAGTTTTATTACCTTTTCAAGTATGATATTGACATTTTTCATTAAAAGGTACTTTTGTAGTCATTAATGGACACAACCGGGGACTTGAGTTTCATTTTACTGAAAATTTAAAAGAGGTATGCTCCTTTTGTGAAGTGTGTGAAAAAATGTAAGAGAAAGTCACTAGGGCAGAACACTACAGAAAGGGTATAGGGGCATTTAATATTGATATAGTCCAATTTTAGAATATGGAAAAGAGAAAATAAACAATGTGCTGCATTCCTATAATGTATTTGGCAATGCACTAGGCACTTTGCATATATTGTCTCACGTAACCCTATATGTTAGATTGCCATCCCCATTTTACAGATAAGGAAATTGAGTTTTAAAAGGAAAATAACTTTCCTAAGTAAACACAGCTATTACATAGTAGAGTCTAACTCCAGTCTGTCTAAAGTATTTTTCTCCAAGGCCACGATTATGCCTCTTGGGAAAGAAAAGTTGGTGGTGAAGACTAGTTGAAGGACTGAGAAGCCAGTCTCAGTATAAGCTGCTAGTTACATAACTTAAATGACAGGAGAGGCTTGAAGACCAAGGTTCTGCTTCAAGGGTGGAGATGTTGTTTCATGAACAGATCTTGGATGGGTGGAGCTTGGCCTGATGAGGGATGCTTCTGGAAACTGACCTTCACCTCACGGAGTCTCACGGTAAACACCACCCAGGAGTGTGATGCAGTTTACCGTACCAGCCACTCACTCTGATTAGCAGGCAGACTTGGAGCCAGTCTCCAGAAGAATCTCCAGTAGGTATGGAGCCAGCTCCTGAGAGGAAGCTGGGGTCAGGACAAAGGGAGCACTCATGCCTGCTATCGATCCACAGCTGCATGACTCCGTGGGAAATGCAAAGCTATACTTCCACGTGAAAGCACACTGTGTCATCGCCTGATCCACTTGTTTCCATGAGTTTCTGTATCATTTCCATTAAGCTAAATTCTTTATCTGCATCTGATGGTGTCTCCATCAACACATATCCTGTTGCCACAACCTTACAAAGGTTATTAAGTAGCTTCTTCCTATGAATAGAATTCCGGTCATATAGGCCCTGGCTGGCATATCTGCTTACATCCTGAAGACACTTTTACTCATCCTTCAGACCTCAGAGGAAACCCTACATTCTTCATGAGCCTTCCAGATTGATTTTCTTAGGATCAGGCACCTTTTCTCTATGTTTAGATTGTATTCTGCACCTATTCCCATTTTACTGGTGTCTCAGTAATCATATTGTTCATTAACAAATGTACCTTCCCACTAAAGCGACACCTTTGACCTGATAGTTCCTTAAACCCAGGCTTATAGTACAGTAGGTGCAGTATTCACTTGTTAATTAAACCTGCTATTTGTTGATTTTATCACATAAGGCATATATTGATACCAGCAATTTAACATTGAGTTAAACCTAACACAAAGTATTTTCAAAAGATGACACAAGGATAAGAGCATTTTCAGAAGAAGAATAACAGTATAAAAAAATAAAAACAGTAATAGCTAATACTTCCTAAGTACTGTGTGCTCGTTTTACATGTATTAATTCATTTAATCTGCACAATAACATTTTGCAGAATGTACTACGATGTCCCCCATTTTCCAGATGAGAAAGCTGAAGCAGAGGAATATTAAATAACCATCTGGGATCATACAGCAAATAAGAGGTGGAGCTGGGATTCGAATCCAGACAGTCTGCCTCTAAACTAGTTTCTCTTAACCCTGCCGGTCAAAGCCCTCCCTGTGTTAGTGATTTCTTTTCATTTTACCCGAGAGCAGTTCTGTAAGACAGGAGGAATATACTACGAGGACAGGTCAAGTTGAACCGACTGGGTCTGGTCCCTGGGCTCTGAGGGGAGCGAGCAGCAGGGCAGGCGTGATCAGCGCTGCGTGTCTGAGTGCTTGGTGACAGACACAGACAACCGATGCCGACACTACCTGCGCCGGGCTGCTCCTGCTGCGCCAGCAGGTAGCACACTATCCCTCACCTGCGCCTCCTGTTTCAAGTACTTTGAGCCCTTACTTTTCTATAACATCTTAGAATCAGCTTGTCACGGTTCAAGAAAAAAACCTGCTTGGCCTCTGTTTAAAGTTGGACTGAATCTATAGATCAGTTGGACAGCAACTTACTGTTGTAGTGAATCTCCCTATCTATGAATGTAGTCTTTTTTAAAAATATCATTTAAAATTTTGTTTTTTAAATGATTTTAAGTTTTGTAATTTTCCCATAAAGGTCTCAAATGATTTTTAAAGATTATTCCCACATATCTTGTCTTATTGTGCTAGACATGCAGTACAGCAATAAATATAATTAGTTACAGTGGGTTTCCTGGTTTCTGATTTTAAAAGTAATGCTTCCAACATTTACCATTAAATATCACCTTTGTTGTAGGCTTTTGGTAGATAACCTTTATCAGGGAAAGAAAGTTACTAATTTGCTAAGAATTTTTTTTTTCTTTTAATGATAAGCAGGTACTAAAAACTATTGAATGTTCTTTCTGCATCCACTGAAATGATTCTGTAGTTTTCCTTCTTTTACTCGACTAACGTAATAAATTACATTAATAGACTGTCCATTGTTAAACTGCCATTCCTAAAATAAACTCGACTTGGTCTTGAATGTTTCTGGATTCAGTTTGCCTTAAGGACTTTGCGTCTAAGTTTATGAGTGAGGTTGGCCTACAGTTTTCTGTTCTTGAGTTGCCCTTGTCTGGTTTTGAAGTTATACTAACTTCATAAAATGAGATGGGCCAGGTTCTCTCTTCTGGTTTATATATAAAACATTGAACTCCAGAAAAACTTACCTGTAAAATAAATTGGGTCTGATGCTTCTTTAAGAAAAGATAAGTTACTGGTTTAATTTCTTTTATAGGAAGATTTTTGTTTTCCTAGTCTTCCTGGGCTAACTTTGGTCATTTTGATTGTTCTAGAAAAGTCAGAACTGCACAATTAATTAACATTTACAAAATTAAATTAAGAAGTTTGGGGAGATATTAGAGAACAAAAATTTATAGCAAACCCACTAAATCAGATCCAGAAATACAAAATACAAAATGCAGCAATGGTAAAAAAAAAAAAAAAAAAAATACCAACAATCTTGACCCACCAAAAACAACAAAAACCCAGACCTGCCAAAAGCTCCTTCTGAATGAAGAACCTAAGAAAACACCAGGGCAATGCTAACGTGTTCACCTTCTTATACTCTTGATGAGTCACAAATCCAACTTAAAGTATTTGATCTTACCAGAATGGTAACTACTTATAAATTAATCACTTATTATTACTATAGCTTTCCTTGCCTTTAGCAAATTTTAGACTGTTTTCTAAACTTTCTAATATTCCTTTGTATTCATATAAAACAATCTTCAGTATGGTTCCATTTTTTACTTTTCCCCTGTTATTATTCCAACTTAAAGAAGATGTTAATCAAATTGCCTGAAAATATGACACTAAGTAAAGTTTGGTTATTCTGAAATTGAGCATTAGGTTTTTCCAAATGTCAATCAGAAACAAAATGATAAATCCATAATATATGTGTCTGATCTGCTTTAGTGACATCATTTCCTCCTTCGAATTCTTGAAGAGAGGTGGGGTAGAGTAAATAGACCTTCACCTGAGGAGCTTGTGGGTTAAAAATTTTACACAGCACTGCTCATGACACCTCCAATTAACTCCCTCCCCGCTCAATTTCACACTAGAGAATCGATCTGTTACCTAAAGACTCAGTTAGAAACTGGGAAGAAAAAATTACTGCTTGCTATGTTTTCTAAAACACCATAAGGAATTTGGAAGATAAAAGTTGTATTTTCTAAAAGCCCTCTAAAATGTACTCAACATTTTCAGACAACAATAGCTTTCTTTAAGAAGTGACATCTGCTCATCTTTAAACCAAGATAAATCCAGTCGGTGGTCACATTGTGCTCCCAAACTTCTACAGGCAACTAAGAGGCCCCCAAAATGATGCTTAACTATGGCCTATAAAATAATTACATTTTAAAGGCATATAGGAGAAAAGTAAATGTGTAGAAGGCTGCAGACAGGAAAGCATTGTTGGGAGAGAGATCTTGAATCAGGAGCAAGGAGGAAGAATGGTAAAGAAAGAAAATATGACCGAGTCTCAAAAGCATTTGCAGATGGTGTTAAACTTCATCCAATTTTTCTTGAGCTGTTAGGGGGTCATGTCCAATTTTCTCACTCGGACATTTTAGATATTCCTGCAACCTTCATCATGATGTAGGTAGAAAACAGGCTTAGCTGATATCCCTAAAACATCAGCCCAGGCAAACAACCTAACCTAAGAACCACTATTTCCACACTTTCTTCTCTCCACTTAAATAAGCACAATTAACAGAAAATACAAAGATGGTACAATAACAAGAGGTTTAGGGCAATGGGAAGCTAAAAATAAAGCTGAGAGTAAAACAGACCAGAAGTGAAAAGCTGACGACCTTCTCCCATGCCTAGAGGGGAATTTACAGCTTCAGGCTGTAACAGGATCCTTTCCTGAGGGCTGACGTTGTAAACTCTGCCTAGGCATGCAAATTACCAACCTCAAATACTACAGTGCCCCAAACAAAGTGAGATGCAATTTTACTAACAGTTTTATGAATACTTCAAACGTATTCAACAATTCATTCAAATAAAATACACACTACCAAAACTAAAATCAGGCACATAATGAGTCCAGAGAAATCAGTGACTAGAAACTACTTGGCACAGAATAGGCAGTTGTGTCCTCTGAATGCTGTCTGTTCTTTGTTTGATTGCTTAATATATGTTTTTATTGATTTCAGAGGGAGGAAGGGAGAGGGAGAGAGGGATAGAAACATTAGTGATGAGAGAGAATCATTGATCAGCTGCCTCCTGCATGCCCCCTACTGGGGATCCAGCCTGCAACCCAGGCATGTGCCCTGACTGTGAATCAAACCATAACCTCCTGGTTCATGGATGGATGCTCAACCACTGAGCCACACCAGCCAGGCTAAATGCTGTTATTTTTTAACTACGTACTTTTAACTGAATCAACTAAAGCAAAAAAAAAATAAAAATCTATATTCCTTTCTAAATTATTTATATCATCACAATGAATCTTATCTGTCTGGTAGCTTTTGTTCATGTTTGTTGATAATGTAAAAACAATTTTTAAAAAGAAGTGGTATATGATTAACTTGCTATATATTTCACTTTCTATATTTAATGTTGATTTTTAAATTCATGCTTGTTCATTCATCCAGAGCATAGTAAAATAAAATTTTTAAAGGACATTAAAATATAGAAAAGGTTTCTTCAGTTATGTTCCTGTTTTTTAAATGAAGATCTGGTCACCTTATAAAATAAGCTTATTGTCCTGGCCAGTGTGGCTCAGTTGGTTGAGCACCATCCCATGCAGAGAGAAGTTGCAGGTTCAGTTCCTGGTCTGAGTACATACATGCCCGGGTTTCGAGCTCGATCCCCAGTAAGGGCCATGCAGGAAGAAGCTGATGTTGATGTTTGTCTCTCATTGATGTTTCTCTCTCTCTCCCTCACACTTCCTCTGTCTCTAAATAAATCAATAAAAAACATATTTAAAATAAAATAAAGTTATTAACCAGTGCTGGGAAATAGCAGTACAAGTTGAAGATCAAATTAAAGATCAAAATAAACACACTCAAAACTCACCACATGCAGACATATCATCTAACAATTAGTTACCTATATATTCTTTAAAGAACTGTAAACTAAGATCTTGCTTGCCAAACATTTTCTATGAGTAATATAGAAGTTTACTGGTATTTGAAAACTTATATTACCTTTTACTTACTTACCTTTTAAAATTATATAGAATTAAATCCTCTAGTTCTTTAAGAACAAAAACAAAAATATCACAAATAGAATGTTATAAATAATGCCTACTTGTGTTTTAAAAACTGGCCAAAATTTATGACAAATAAAATACGGCACAATTTGATAATTTTATAAAGCTTGCAAAATTATCCTGCTGTTTAGAAACAAAAATAAAAACAAAAAGAAATCATTATTCAACTAGGGGTTACTTATAGTATTTGTTTTTCTATCAGTAAAACTTGTATCAGTCACGTACTAAAACAAACTAAAAAGAAATTGTAAGAATAATTCCAATGGTCCCAATTCTTTCCTAAACATTCTCACAATTTTTAATGATATTATTTTTTTAGAGAGAGAGAGGGGAAGGGAAAGGAAGAGAGAGAGAAACATTGATGAGAGAGAAACATCAATTGGCTGCTTCCTGCATGCTGTCTATTGAGGATTGAGCCCCCAACCCAGGCATGTACCCTGACCAGGAATCAAACCAGTGACCTCTCGGAGCATGGGACAAGGCTCAACCAACTGAGCCACACTGGCAGGGCTCTCACAAATATTTAAGGGCTCTCACAAATATTTAATAGAAGTGTCTTCAACTTTTACTAGAGATAATTTATCTGTTTTTCTATCACAAACAAATGTTAGAAAAACTTAGTCTGGAAACACATGGCCAAGGTTCAAATCTGCTACCTACTAACTGTGTGATCTTGAACAAGTTGCTAAACTTTTCTGTGCCTCAGTTCCTTCATCTGGAAAATATAGACAACCATGGTTCCTATTTTATAGCATCATTCTTTGTTAATAGTTTTGTGTTAACAGTAAATATTTGTTAATATATCAATATGTAAATTAAATAACCCAGATAAAGATCTTAGAATGGTGCCTGGCATAATAAATGTTGGCTATATGTCCTGTACCGTATTTTCACTTTTTATGTTCCCCATTTTCCTTAAACACAATACCCAAAGATTAGTAACACACGGTTAAAAAATGAGCCAGGGGGGAGGGGGGACATCTTTAGAAAAAAATATATCTTTCAAATTAATTACCTAATACAGACTTCATTGGCCCAATATTACCTGTAATTAAATTCCTTGATTACTTAACTACAACATTTTTAAAACGCTGAAATGTATAAGATTTTTTTTAAATTACTGAAAAATTTGAACATTCTTGGAACACTCCTTTTGGGATAGGCTGCTCTTATTAATATTTTCTTGAAGACCCAGTTAAGTGGACCTGTTATCTGTGTAATAAAAAGCAGAGACAAAATAGAGACATAGCTCTAAGAAGGTAAAATGTCAGCATGATAATGAAAGAATTGGTCCACAGCACCATCTTATGAAGTGGTGCAATTTCTTAAACAAAAGCAAAGAAAGGGGTGCTGGACATCAGGTTGACTTATTAACAAAAACATTAAAACAAAAGCCAATAAGCATATCAGTTGATAAGAGAAAAAGGTATGTAACGTGAATAAAAGAAGATGAACAAGATTACAGAATGCAGGAACTACCTTCCCAAGGAAGACGTGGCTATTTGAAGAGTTTCTACTTCCATAGTAAGAAAGGGGAGAGGCAGGAGGAGGGGGCAGCGGGGGAGAAGAGAGAGATCGGACTCACTGTTCTCATTTTGTCCTGGGCTAGTTTTTGAAAAAGAGATCCTGACACTGGCAGAGTTTACCTCTGTGGAGTCTTTTCTTAACCTGCTGGAGGCCTTGCTGATCCTCATGAGGAAGCTGGCGTCCGCTCCACAGTGGGTTTGTGTGGCGCCCTCCTGGGCATACCAGAGAGCAGGATGTAGAAAGTTGGGTTGGACATTCTCTGACTTTTTTTTTTGTAATTTCATATGTTCAGCCCTAATTTTTAGTTTCTTTTGTCTCTCTATCATCTATTTTTACCAGGCTTATCCAGTTATAACTCGTAAGTGGACTTAGCTAGAATTGAAAGTGCTTTCTTTTCTCCATCTGTCTGCTAGATTTATTACAGGAGCATTACCTCAACATTAGAGGATCTTGACATAGGATTATGTAAATCCCACTAACTGAAGCCATAGGATACAGCAGAACTCCCCTCTGAGTTTAGGTAATATCATTGGAGACTTTTCCCTGTATGATTTGTACCTCCTAGTTTTAATAAAATAAAGTCCTATCTTCATTTCTTGTCATACACACTAGAAATCCTGGCCTTTCTTAAGCATCGTCATGCCATTGACACTGACACTGATATCTGTGAGTCTCAAACATAAGTAGTGCTGCCACCCGACAGATGTTTTTTCTAACAAAGGCTGCTTCGTTCCATATGTTCCCATTACAGTAATGTTTATTTCACAGCATAGCTCATATTTCACTTTATTCCAAAATTTTGTTTCAGCACAACTTCATCTATTTTCCATTATTCCTTTATACTGTAACTGAAAACAACAAATCTACAATATCGTTTAAAGCTAAACAAATATAAAAGCACAATTAATGAACTAGTTGTTTTCAGGGTCTGACTAGCTAGAAAATTCAAATAGGTTTGCACTGACATATAAAAGATGCTTAGTGTTAGCTGGCTGTAGGGGAAAATGCTTCTATCACCTACTTGACAACATGTGTGTTTGGCAGAAAAGTCAGCATTTCAAACATCTAGTCCTCAACATGTATCATGGTGATTATATCATGATTACAGAACTAAATATTTTGCAAAATAAAAGGTGTGTAATAAGTTTTTGGCATTCACAAGACATCATTTACAAAACTCATAGGAAAAACTCTAGGATTTGTTCTCAAAAATAAGTTCTCTCTGTCTTTATGACAAGCTTCCTATTTTGGCCCTAGGTAATGGGAATTGGTCAAAATGGAAATAACTTTTCCTAACATTTGGACAACAAAGTTGGTCTAAGTTCCTCCTCCCAACTAGGTCACTTCTCCTTAGCCAGACATGGAAGCTGAAACTCTAGGTCACCTACTATTGTATCTGAACATTTCTTCTATTTTAATATAGGTGTCAGCTCTATTTGACATACAGATGATCAAAAGCTTCAAGAAAACCAATGCAAATATGACATTACACTCAAAATGTGAACATATCTACCTCTATGACAGCAAAAAGCAAAATAAACCTTCACTAATAAATATGGATGTTAGATTTCATCTATGAAATAGTTATTAGTTTTAAAATGTTATAGAAAGTAGAGAGACTGTTGGTTTCACAGTTGTAAGGAAAAAGTCTTTCAACAAACAAACTAGTATTCACCTGATGGGTCCACCACTTACCCTTCCCAATATCTCAAGGGAAGCACCTCTATTTGTAACATGAAGTTCTATCCTCTCAGAAAACATTACGTTAGACGCTAAGTGTCCCCAAGGAAAACAAATTCATTAGCTGGCAGCAAGTGAGCCAAGCTTTGGTTCTTAAATAACCCTTTTAATAGAGGTAACACAATGATGATGTTAAGAGATAACTGTTTCAGACTATGAACTAAATGCTTCTTCATTGATGAAAAAATAATATTTTGTTCCAATTTTAATTAACAAAGCAAGTAGTAAAGTCATACAAAATAAACTTGTCAAGTACCTAGCAAGTTTCTTCAAATAGCATAACCAACATTTCAAAATGGGATTTTTTCCCCCAGGACATTTACTCTGAAGGAAAAAATGAAAATTGGGCTCACTCTAAGGGGAAATCATTTTAAACTGTCTTAGGGACCCCCCCACTTGTTTTTTGCCTTCATTTCAGATTTGGAGAAGGATGTCTTTCTTAATTATGTGTCATAATAATACCCCTCTTTTCAACTTGAGCAAATTATCCTCTAACAGCACCATTAAAACCACAGTTAGCCCTGAGAACCTTGGAAGGAATAAACAACCGAGCAGAAGTTCCACATATAACACCCTATCCCATTATGCCATTTTGAAAAACCATCAGTAAAAAAGCTAATTCATATAGTATTCTTCAGAGGAAAACACGAACACACACATTTCATACTGATAAATGATTCACTTTAAAAATACTTTCCAAATTGTACTAGGTAATTCTATAAATGTTTCTGATTAACCATGTGAAAATGCAAATGTTGGCCTACACCCAACCTCATTCCTTTACCTTCTTCTAGTATCACAGGGCACTTCTGACTCTTGCCTGCTAGAATGAGAGGCCTTTTAGAAACACAGGCTGCCTAGAATAATGCTTAGTCTGTCCATGGTGAGAGAAGTACAGTTTTGCTGCCAAAATCCACATGTTTGCTGAGGCTTGCACAGAGAAAAGCATCAAGAAAGGCAAAGGGAAAGGAAGAGAGGGAGAAAAGTGAGGAAGGAAAGGAGGGAAAACAAGATACCGTGGTTCTCTAAAGCTAAGAAGGTATCCAAGCAGCATGTTCACTAACAGGAGGGCTTAGCGTCACCTAAGCTACTGTGGCTCCCAGGGGTCAGTGTCAACACAGGTTAGTCAAGGTCCTAGTTTTGTAAATACATGAGTGTTACTAAAATAAATACTGAACTTAATTTATTAGGTAAAATAATAGCTGCATACATAATAAAGCATTGCATCATATTAAAAGACTATTTTACCAACAACTGTATAGAGTACTTCATTACTTTACTGTATCTGAGCTATGTTTTTGGAATTGCCACAGGAAAGCTGGTTTTAATAAATTATAAGATTATGTCATGTTAGAATATTATTCACAAAATACATTCAATTTGGTCTGCTATGCATATTTAGGTAGGAATCTATGCCCAGAAAAGTTCATGGTTAAAAAAATAATGCATAAATTTATTGTCAGGATGCAGAGACAGGAGATTCTTCAGTAAGGAGCTGTAAAGGTAAGAGTAAGTTTCGATTTAACTGTTAATACAGAGCTAACTATTGGTATTTTTAAAAGACGTGTGGAATAAAGGGAAAAAATGGTGCTAGAACATGTAAAGTACAAGTCATCTCAGGGAAAATTGAGATTCTGACTGACTAGTTCAGAAAGCAACAAACGATATAGACATGGTGAGTATTTTATACTATTCATATTCTAAGATGTGAATTTAAAATCAATCCAAGAAAGAAATGCAGAAATGTAGCTATGAAAAGGGCAAACTAATCCTTTCAAGAGATAGGAAATAATCAGGCCTTGTTTTAACCAATGACACAACTGTAATTGTGGATGATACAAATGTGAATTTTGAAATGTTAGTCATCTCAAGGCACCTCTTGAAACATAAATATTTAGATACTCTTAAAAGAATAGTCATGAATTATTTTTTCACCTAATAGTTTTGATAAAGACAAATAGATTATTGGTGCCATTAGCAATATAGAACTATCTTAATAATAAATATTATATGATCCTCTCAAGGACTGAAACATAAAAGTCTTCAAATGGATCAAGAATTAAAAATAAAGTGACTTCTTTAACATTAACTTGAAAGGAAATCAAATATTCAACACTTCTCCAATCAAATGCAAATTTTCAGGCATTTCTGCACATTAAAACACCTTGAACACTTTCATTAATATTAATAGATTTTAAAAACCAAAACAATTATAAACTAGATGACTTCTGCTTATAGCTTTCTTTTCAACTGCTTGTTTTTGCAGCAAGTGCTGATTGTAACTTGTCTTAATTTCCATAAGTGTTCAGATTCAAATGGAGCAGAAAATTCATTAGTAGGAGTTAATCTCTATTTGAATGTCTGTTTTCAACTCAACAATGTTTTGGTGATCTGTGAACTCATTCATGAAAAGAGATGATGATCCTTTAACAAAACATAAACTAATTTGTGCTACAAATTTAATTACACTAAATGATGAAAATAAAATGTGCTTTCAACAGCAGCAACTTCACTGCCCACCAAGATGCACGACAAACTAGCTGACAAATTTAACTCTCTCTCTAAGCAGCCAACCCAGTCCCTCGCTGATTAGGAAGACAACACTGACAATACATGCCTATCATTTCTTTACAAATTTAATATGCTTCTCCATATTTGCTTCAGGTGTACTACAAGGTGGTCAAGAGGATTGGCCTGGTCATGGATACAGGCTCTCTCATTTACAAAATTTTAAATTACCTTATTATACTTTGAAAACCTTTAAGACAACGTTGTACATTTAAAAAAGTATTTTGAAATATTTCACACCAAATAAGTAAATGAAATATTTTTAAACCAATTATACTAATTTTCTTTGAGGATACAACCAGATGTTCAAGAACTATTGCTCTGAGAGGAAACTATAACTCTTCAGGTACTAAAATACAATTTAAAGTATCAAATTACAGAACTTGCTAACTTTTTAAAGAAAGTGTTATTTTCCTTCAGAGAGTCCATTTTACTCATTTAGCAGTCTACTCATTCTATGAAGCTTCACTGGTACCTATGTAAGTGTCCGTGTCTGCTTTAGCCTCACTAAAGAATCAAAAGGAGGAACAAAGCACCGCCAGGCTACTGGAAAGAAATATCACTTTGTCGAAAGGACACAGGGTAGAAATGTGGAGGATAATAGCGTATAGTATCAGCAACTTCGCCAAGGCAAATCTTTTTGCTTTTTGGTCAACAAATTAGAGCAGTGGTGTATAAAGGGCCGCAATTCAACCTATCAGTCTTGATGACTAGAAGCACCTATATACAATGTAAACCAGCAAGAATATCACTCTCCTTCCAAGAAATGGCTGACATCAGCGATGCTTGGGGGACAAACGATTCATTTAAATTACTCAGCGCCCGCTTAGTGCCAGGCCTGGTTCTGGGCCCCAGGATTGCAGGCGTGAACAAGCCAGGCTCGGTCCAAGCTCACAAAGCTCGCCTTCTGTTGGGGGACGCAGGACACTAAACGGACAAGACGCCTGCAGACATTTCAAGGGCTGTGAGGACAGTTCGACAGTCATGTGAGAAGGAAGGCCCTGGGGCGGAGGGGGCATCAAGGAGAGCTTTCTGGGGAGGTGCTATTTCAAACAGGTTTCAAACGGGGAGAACCCACATCCCCCGCCGCCGCGTGCTGAAAGGCCACATTCTCCCAGCGTAGCCTTTCAGCAGAGCACATTTCCTGTCAAACATTCCAGCAAAGTTCATTTTCCCATCCAACCGGCAGGTCAGTCAGTCTTAAGTGAGATGGACAGGAGTGGTCTTGGGACATCACCAAAGGGACATAACAAAACGCTGACCAGAGGTTACAAAGAAAGGGAGAAAAAAGAGGGAGGTTTAGCATGAATGCACCTTTGAATTCAAAGGGGGCTACAACTGACTAGAAAAATATCAAGGATTGTGTGAGAGAAATGGGGACGCTTTATCATTACCCAGAGAGATGAAATGTGGACGATTTTTTTCTGACTGGATTATGTCCAGAGAAACTTCAGAAAGAATCATGGACATCCGTCATAAAGCTAATGCCATTTGGCTGACGCGGCTCAGTGGCTGAGCATCAACCCATGAACCAGGAGGTCACCAATTCGATTCCCGGGCAGGGCACATGCCCAGGCTGCCGGCTCGAACCCCAGCAGGGGTGTGCAGGAGGCAGCCAATATTTCTCTCTCATCAATGTTTCTATCTCTCTATCCCTCTCCCTTCTCTCTAAAATCAGTAAAAACATATTAAAAATAAATAAATAAAGCTAATACCAAAAGGAGGGAGGGAAAATAAGTAGGGGATCCAATGTTTGTATCATTACATGCTGGTAATGTCGATCTCAGTACCACTGGCCAGTTAACACAGGAAAAGTAAGTAATCTGACTGTTGCAATATAATGCTGTTTTCACTTTTACAATGAGAGCAATGAATCAAATATACCATGTGTGTCGGGGACAGCACTAACCTGAAGAATGACCAGATCTATGCAATGGGGTTCCACTGGTGTTGAAGCTATCCCGCATCACAAACCTGAGTAACTAGTATCACTATGAATGACAATTCCCAAAACTCAAATGTATATGATTAAGAAACCATGTCAAAACAAAATACAAAATTTTTTAAATCAATTTTATGAGCAAAATGGGCTCTCATATTTAAAACAATTTAGGAAGAAATATAAGACTTATGCCATTTGGGAGAGACATCTAATTATAATAAAGCTTTTAATTATTATGTCACATGTACATAGAAAATAAACAATTAGAAAGAAAATATAAACCAAAAGAAGTCTTATTTTTTCCCTAGGCACAGGAAAAAAACATACCCATGTATATATGTCTTTTTTCCTTTTCACAAAATTGGATAAGTGAAACACCTGTAGGCTTGCAGAGTGAGTTTTTAACTTAATAGTATATGCATACAAATGTTACAGTGTTGTTGACTACTCTTTTAATGGCTTTAGTAAATCCACAACATTCATAATTTATTCAACTATATCCTTGTTGTCATCAATATTGTTTCAAATATTTTCCTATCAAATGAACGGCACTGAGAAAATGCCCTTATACATTTTTTGTGTGCTATGCCAACATGATGATTGCTAGAATTCCTGAATCAGAGAAGTATTGATACACATCCCAAACTGATTTCTTGAAAAAAGGAATCAACTTCTACATTCACTCTGCACCACCTCAATGCTAAATATAATTAAGTTTTAAAGCAGTCACTCTTATGGGTAACAAATGATACTAATATTGCATTTTTGAAATTTGCATTTTTGGTCTTATTAAATGTCATATGGTTTCATGTTTACTGGCCATAATAGTTCTAAAAAAATAATCTGATCTTTTAACTAAAGGAGCTATTAGTTTCTTATTGGTATTTAATAATGTTAATATAATGCACATATTAATCTTTTGTCATGTGGTCCAGCACTTTCCCAGGTGTTATTCTATCAATTGTGCTTTTTGTCACGCAAAACTTTTCATTTTATGTAAATATATTCATCTGTAACAATATGACTGATCCTGTTGCTTTTTTAAAATTTTTTGCTCAAAAATTTCTTACCTACCTCAACATCAGTTATTTCCTACATTTTTCTTTTAGATTTTGTGGTTGGGTTTTTTTCTTTTTCTTGTTTTCAGTTCACCAGGGGAATGGAAAGCAAAGGACAGATTTGGGGGATATTTGAAGCCCAGCTGCTAGCTGGGCTGGAGGCCCAGGGAAGGGGATGGTGCTGGGAGATGGGGACAACCAGGGGGGCTACCAACCAGGGGTTCAAACAGAAAACGGCATTCCATGCTGGCAAACAGCATGACCAGCCTGAACCCATTGTAACTACTCTACTCCCCCCCTTTCCTTAAAGGTCATGCTTCTTCAAACCAGTCTATTTTCCTTGTTTCTAATATTCGCCTTTCATTCACTGGCCAGCCCAGATCCAATGTGGCTCCCAACCTGGCTCCTCCTCTGCTCTCATCAAAGCCACCACTGTCTTCCAGTCGCTGCTTTCAAGGCACAGCCGCCAGTGTAGCCAACAAAGCCCGGACGCATTTAATACTGTCGCCCATATGCCATGGTAGAACGCCCGCCTGCCTCCGAGACCGCCGCCTGCCCCTCCTCCTCTGCCCCCCCTCCTCCTCTGCCCCCCTTCTCGTCCTCTGCCCCCCCTCGTCCTCTGCCCCCCCTCGTCCTCTGCCTCTCTTCTCCTCCTCTGCCTCTCTTCTCCTCTACCCCCCTCCTCCTCTGCCCCCCTTCTCGTCCTCTGCCCCCTCCTCCTCTACCCCCCTCCTCCTCTGCCCCCTTCTCGTCCTCTGCCCCCCTTCTCGTCCTCTGCCCCCCCTCGTCCTCTGCCCCCCCTCGTCCTCTGCCTCTCTTCTCCTCCTCTGCCTCTCTTCTCCTCCTCTGCCCCCCTCCTCCTCTGCCCCCTCCTCCTCTGCCCCCTCCCCCGCGCCCCCCTCCCCCGCGCCCCCCTCCGCCGCCGCTCCCGCACTCTCCCTTCCCGCTCTCCTTCCCCTTTCTCAGCGTGGGCCCGCCTGGGGACTTCTTCAGAAACTTCCATTCTGCAGACGGGGCTTTTCCCAGGGACACAGGCATCCCCGAGGCCTCAGCCGCCACAGGATAACTCCTTAATCCTCTCCTGCCCTTAGGCTCTCCCCTGAGCTGCAGACACGTTTTCATCCTCATTTCAAATCCTATGAGTCTAAAATGACTCCATCACCTTCCATAAAAGGGGCGCTTCAGTCTGTCCTCCAGGGATACCCCAGCTCAGTGAAAGTGGCCTCCAGCCACCAATCGCCCAGCCCGGGCACAAGCTGAGCCCTGCTCTGCACCCGGCCTGCCTCTTCTCACCCGCTCCTACCTAAGCAGCCAGGAGTCTTTCAGGTTCCCCCTCCTCTCTAAAATTCTCCTTTCTCTCCACCCCCTCCCATGTCCTCGGTTCAAAAGACCCTTCAATCTCTCGCCTAAATTACTCAAATAGTTTCTTAATTAATCTCTAGAACTTCCTGCCTCACGCCTCCCAATGAACGCATCCTCAATGCAGTGCCTGAGTTTTTCTAAGTTGTAAATCTTTCAGTGTTATTCTCCTGCTTAAATCCTTTAGTTACACCCTTTTGCCTTAAATAAGAAATACTGTGACCATTTTTTCAAGTTTTTCAAGTTTCTACTATTCCCTACTTGCCAGGAACTTTATAAAATGTACTTTAAATGCATTACATCTAATATATTTAAAAATGGAAGACCTGGATATATTGCTGGCTCTGTTCTCATGTCTACTTCCTCCATATAAAAACAAATTCCTTAGTATTACATATAAGATTATTTAAGATTTAATTCCTACCTACTTGTTGACCCTTACCTTGTGCTACAAGCTTCACATGCTATTCTTCAATTGTACCAAACCCTTCTTAATTCCTAGAATATCAAATATTTTTTTTGCCTTCTTTATTCATACTGTTCCTTTCGCCTAGAATCCCCACCCACCTTCACTCACAGGATCATACTTATCCTCCCAGAGTTAACTTGCTGTCAAATCTGGGTTAGATGATTAAGTATTTTATAATTTCAGTCTTCTGAATGAATATTTCTCTATCCTAACATAGGATCATTATCTTTTTAGCATCTATTTCTTCTACTAAACTATTAAGTATGTACAAAACAAGGACTCTATTTCTTGAATGAAATGCCCAAATTAAGCCTGTGCCCAGAATACTCAATAAAGATTGGTTGGAAGAGTGAGTGTGATCAGCATACTGGAGTCCTAAAAGGATGTGAGAAATAACACTGGAAACCTTGGTTTGGACAGATGAGGATCTTGAATGGCGACATAAAGATCTATTTCTATAGCCAAAGAAGATCTACTGAAGGTTTTCAAACAGAGAATGGACAAAATTTGATGTGTGTTTTAAGAAAATAATGAATAGTAATGTGATGAGATGTGAGAGGCTAAAGAAGACAACTTAAAAGGTACCAAAAAAGTTGAGGAGAAATAGAGCTCATTTTGATATAAGCTGATTCCTAGAAACTGGGAGATAGCCAGCCATGTGCTGGTATCTACCTTTTCCCGCTGTCTCATGTTAAAATCCTTCCTTATAAACTATTTTATCATACAATTTTCTTATCACTACCAAACTTAGCATGAAGTTAGCACTTTGAGTCTAACACTCAAGAGCAAATCTTGAAAGTTTCTAATTGAAAAGTTTCAAGAATAGCCATAAAATGACTGAGACTGCCCAAGAAAAAATGGGGAGAATTAAAGGGCTGACGGCAGAACCTTGGCGGCACCTACACTAATGAGCAAAGGAGAAAGAGACATTGACAGACATGGCATGGTCAGGGCAAGGAGGAGGGCCGGCAGGGGATAAACTGTTTTCTAACGCTCTGGCTCCATCTAGGTTTTAGTACAGAAGCCCACCTTTCCTGGTTATTGTATCTGTTGTTGTCGGCAAATTCTTTGCCATCATTAGTTAAAAAAAAAAAAGATTACAAAACTGCAGTAAACCATTTGTCAAATTACTATTCTGATAGTTTTCTCTGATGATTTTTACTTTATCAACATAGTAATTTTAATTAAAAATATTTCCACAATGATAAAAACAAGACCACTTAGGACCTTTTTCTTCTTCTTCAGATTGATGCTTTTAAGAGTGCTTGTAAATTTGGTAGTAATATTAAGTTCACTGGATAAAATCCTTTTGTATAATCCTTTCTAATATGAAAGAGTGAGAAAAGTAAAATTCCTTTACTTGAAATTATGAAAGTTTCCTTTTACATAATGGTTTGTATAAACCCTATAAAAATCTTCTCAAGCTATTAGAATATGATTTATTTAAAAAATATATGTTGGTATGTACAATTTCTGCGTTCTTATTCTAGGAAAAGAGACCGCACAGAAAGGATGAAACAATGGTATGGAAACTTATCATCCTCTCCAAATGGACTCTTTATTACAGACTTATTGCTTCCATGTGTTAAAAAAAAAAAAAAAAAATCAAAACTTTAAGCCAATCCCAATCCCTAAAATTTTTGGCATTCTTATTAAGCACTGAATCCAGAAAAAACATTTTTTTATTATCACAGCCTATCAGAGTTACAATTTATTTCATTATGGGAATGTGTTAGAAATTAATAATAAAGGTTGGTTTCTACAAGGCTTAAAGAAAGTATGCTATTTAAAGCTTAAAGCTGTTAAAATACCACAAATTACTTGGTCTCAATATTTAAATAAATAATGCCTATTTTGAATATTGCATTCTAGAACATATAAATTCATTTGGATGACTATTAAAATAGATGATATTAATACTTCTTTTTACACATAAAGTTGGTTTTTTTTACAGCTGTGGTCACATAAAGCTGAGGAATACAAATATCACTTAAAATTAATTCATATAATTTTCTGAAATAATAAAAATCTTTGCTCAAATTATACAATGAGGTCAATGAATTTCCTAAATTCTGTTGTCTTTCCACTTTTCCACAAATCAGGGTGCACAGTGGGAATGCATAACTCCCTAAAAGCACATCTCCAAGTTTTGGGTGTGTGAGTGTGTGTGTGTGTGTGTGTGTGTGTGTGTGTGTGTGTGTGTGTGTCAAATGAAAGAAGGAAAAAGTTCCCTCACCCCAAAATGAGAACAGATGGGAATGTAAAATTAGATGGGAAGAGACAGTGAAGCTTTGGATGACCCACCAAGAAATCTCCCCCTGAGGGGAGCCAAATATACCAGACCTCAGCTTGTTCTGCTTCCCAGTTGGCTTTCGAATTAAATCTAATAGGAATGTAAAGCAGTTCTGAGATTCAGTGTATTAGTTTTTATTTTTGTAAGCATATATTTTATGAAGAAACTACTGATAAATATAAGTAAAAAATTTTCATATTCGATATAAAGTAATCTCCTAATCACTTTTGTGAGTTTAACATTACTTCAAACTTAGACTATTAACAATAAAATTTTTAAAATAACAAAATAAATAGCTTATGAAAAAGAGGAAACAGGAATGAGCAAACTTAAGATGTGGACACTGAACTCCTTGTATAATGGAAATGCCGTCTGCTGTAAGTTGAAAAACCTATGTGACTAAAATATAAATATATTTTATGTTCATTCTTTCATATTTTACCTGTATTACTAAAAATAGTCAATAGTAATATCAGCAATATTTCCTATACCTACCAAAAAAGTCCCTTTATTTGCTATCCAATTTTTATATAGCATCACAATTTTTCTATCTAAAAATACCAATTATAACCTTAAACAAATACCCTCTATAGTGCTGCAATCTCTTCAATTCTTTCTACTTTTAATATGGGTAATAGTTTAGAATTTTAGAAAAACAGAAAATCATGCTCTTAGATTTTTAATGCATTTTAAAATAGTAGTTTCATTATTAATAATCATATTAAAATGTGATGATAAAAATAAAATATTATTTTATAAATATTACTTTATTGGATAATAAAATAATAATTATTAAACATAATTTTAAAAAGAAACTTTGTAAGGTTAGCCTTGGCTTTTAAAGAGGTAACAAATATCTTCCACAAAGATACTTTCCACATAGTGTTTGTCAAGATTATTTTGTATATGTTCACTTTCACATAAAATTTATTCACTGATACAAGGAGAATAATTCAGTCTTTAAATCAATAGTGCTCAAATTTATAGATCATTCTCATCCATAATTTCAAACTTCTTTTCCAAGACAACAATGAAAAGTTCTCTGTGTACCTTTTTCCCTGCCATCCCAAAAAATTGGCTTTCAATATCTTAAGCATTTTACCTTTTTTAACCTTGCTAAGTATACACAACAAAAAGAAATACAGAAATATGATTTGTTCCAAGCAGTGAAAGCAATTGCACCTCACACTTGCGTGATTTCAGTTTAAACAACTCAAGGCTCTGGTGATTTGATACCGGTTTCACTTTTAATAGAGAATGAGGCCTTCCATGAAGAAGATGCTCAATACAGTACATCGCATGCAGCTGAATGTGTGCATGAAACAATTACTGAAAAGTAGATCTGGTTATTCAGAATACTTTAAATTATATGCAATCACTATTACCAAAAAAGAAGAAAATCTCTTGGGGTATTTAGCTTTCTTTATTTTGTTTTCTCCCTTGTCAATACGTTAAAGCTGACAGGCAAACTTTTGGGGATACTATGTGGGTTATATTATATTAAAATTCATTTTCCACACTTTCCGTTTGTGCAAATAAAATTGGAAATAAGCAAAAACTGTAAACATTTTCAAATTCATCTGCATACTAATAAGTAAAATTCTAATTCCCCAAAATATCAAATGCAGATCCCCCTACAAATTTTATATTATTGCCTTAATTCATTTTCTTGTTAGTTGGTTGAACGATTTTGACAGAGAACAGACAATATTTTATAATGAATCCAAAACTGCTATCTTCCCCTTAGAGGTGAGAGGCTCAGAATAAAGAACGTACATGCATACACACAATCACAGAGCTTCCACTGTCTTTTTAAACCAGGTAAGTCACAAGCACTCTAGATGACAAACACTTAACTATAAAAGGAACATGGCTGGGTTAGGTTGTCAGAATTTCTCAAATGGCAGACACCTGAAGATCTCTGGGCATATTCTTGGGAGTATGAGAGTATTATAGTGTCTTGTTTTGTTTAGGTGTCTTCATATTATGATATAAATATAATTATATTCTGGTTGATCTCCTTCACAACTTTTAGCACCTATTAATATCCCATAATTTCAGGATCTGATTTTGAAACAGTGTTTATGATCTTGCTGGTGTTAGCTTTTTACGCTGACTGTGTTCCATTCAAAATACAGTGTTCTTCAAATTAGAATTCATACTTGTATTCTTGGGGCCTGAGAAACATTATTCTGTCAACATGAGTCCACATATTATTCAGCACCAAGAGACACTAGATTAGATATAATCTTTCCAATTCCTTCCCAGTTTCAAAAAATAAATTACATCCTATTGCAGCTTACTAATAATTTATGAAGATCAAGTTTGAAAGGCACACTTAGAAAGCTAACTTCACAAGAGCAATTAGGTATGTTCTACTTGTTTTCCTTTTATATTCAAATGCAAATGAATTTGAGATAAAAATAAGAGATGGTATTCAGTTGAGAAAACAAAACAAGGTTGTGGGATAAAGGTTCTATTAGCAACAAACCCTATCATTTCAAATGGTTTAGTGAACTACATATTAACTAGGAGTCAGAAAATCCCAGTTTCTTTTTTGAGTTTTGTCTCTAACTTGAAATAGCATCTTGGTGTTGAAATAATTCTTTCCTGCAACATTCATTTTTTACAAAGTTAGAACAGTATACTAGTCAATGAATAAAATGCACAATAAATACTGGGTACTATGTGTTATATAATAAGCAGTATGTTTCAAATTTTAATTTATGTAATAAATAGGAAAACAACAAATCTACAAAACTCAATGTGCTTTTCTTAATTTTGTTAGTGACAATATGCATAACATGTAAAAACAACAGTATATTTTGTTTCTGAATGTACTTATGGGTTATTTTGATCTAGCTTTAAAAACATTTATGTTTTAATTTGCTTAATCTAATTTTAAAATATTTAATGTTGTCAATTACAACTTAAAGATAGTTTATTGTAGAAATCATTGTTTACTGGTTAAAAGTTTAAAAATAAAAACTTATCATTTCTCATATATCACAATCATATATCAAGTTTTTAAACCATATACTCTTAAAGGAATTCTCAATTTATATGTATTTTAACAACAAACTCATCTTAACACCCGTTAAAAAAAAGTAAAATGTTAGCAACCTGCAAAGATATTCTGAATGTAAAATTCATAGACTTTACATTTAAAATACAGTTATATAATTTTTAATTTTAAAATTAGGGAAAATGAAACTCATTTAAATCATCTTATTCATATCTGTGATACAAATGTGAATAAGAATTTTAAGTAAAAATTCTCCATAAGGAGTTATATAGGATATTTTTCCTGATATGCAGCATCTTAACTGAACACTTTTGAAACAGAAATAAGTTTTAAACCATTTCTAAAGTGTTACCAATAGCATAACAAAAAATGACTAATTAATAAAGTAAATGATTGATTTTGTAATTACCTATTGAATTTACATTACATTTTAACAGATTTGGGTTTTTTGTTAGGTGAAGGCAGGAGAATCTAAGATCGATTTTGTAATAACACATTTCATAATAAGCTTAAGTTTTATCAAGAAAGAAATATCACATTCAAATATCACATTCATACTTAAAAGTTTTCCTGATATCCCAGCAAATATAACTGACATTAGTTTATTAAATTCACTTGAAACTTTCTTCTTCCTATAAAAAAATTTTAAGACTTCTTTTCTAGGTGATGTAATTAGACAATTACTGAACGACAGTGAAGTGTGAAATGAAAACTGCACATTTCCAAGCACGCCTACTTCTATATGTTGTGATAGGTAATTTTCTTCTTGGAACAGACATGTGCAATTGCACAAATGTTAAAATCAATGCCAAAAAGTGACTGTACCTGAACTGTAGAGCTGATCTCCGATGCGAAGCCTCCTGTCAAGGGAGCTTCGTGACTGATTAGCAGTCGCCCTGTTTTGATCACAGACTGAAAAAGAAAAGGAAAACTTAATGTTCAAGAGAATACACATTTTCAAGTATATGATGGTACTTTTGATTAAGCAATAAAAATAAAATATTTCAATTCAATACATAATAAAAAATTAGTAATTCTATGCCAAATGTGTTACAACACAACTCTTTCAACTGGACAGTCATTTGATTTTTCCCTGTTAATCCTAGTACAAAATAAGAGACTTATAATTCAGTGTATTTCATTATAAAATAGTTTTGTTATAAACTGAATTACTGTATTTCACATTTTCATATCTCAATCTTTTTTCTTCATATTACTTTAAGAATAAAAGTATTTTTTAACACTTTTGGGGGTATAGTTTCATATAAACAGACAGTCTTAGGAAATACTGCTTTGTGGGGAAGGAAAGCGCAAAAATAGCATGTAAACTATAGCAAAGGAAAAGTTCATGTTACTAGATATTCAAGGAGACCTAGAAGGAAAAAATCATTGCAAAAGTAAAAGTTTACAACCCTCAGTCCACGTGCATTAAAATCTGGTTAAGAACCTCAACTCTATTTTAACGTAGAAAATGTCAAAAATAATAAAGATGTATCCTCAATGCTGGCTCAGTGTGGTTGTTCACACTGTGCATGACATACTCTGTGCAATAATAAATCAAAAAGTATAGCTATGACATCATAGCAGGATACCAACTTTGTTGAAAGGTAAAAAAATACTAAAATCAACAGCAAGTTATTACTTAAAATATGCTAAACAATTACCACATTACAAAGAGAAGTGGTAATTCCTCCTCTACATTTCTAATAATTTATCACTTTCCTTAAATTCTACATTACTATTTTATGATTATGAAATAAAATCTTCCAAGTGAAAATATGTATATAAATTAATTTTTTCCTTCATTCTAGGCAATTAGAGTTTAGAATTTTAAAAGAATGCAGCAGTTTAAACTAGCAGATGTTAAACTCCAAGATATGGCCAGTAGCCGTGACAAAAACAAGTTACTGTATCTACTAAGTAAACAGTGACTGAGGAACATAAAATTTTATGAGCACCATACCTACCCCCAATGAAATGCTAAACTTGGAATATTGCTGTTTGAATTTTTAGAACTGCGATTAGTTATGCTATTTATGACATTCACAAATTAAATTTTTTTCCACAAGTTCTTTTTCTTTTTTTTTTCTTTTTTGCTCAAACCCTCCACTCCACCCCTCTAAACACCCTCCCCACCAGAGCTGTCACAAATTAAATTTTCATGTACCTGGTTAGAAAAGTAAAGAAACAAAAATATTCATGATCACGAAAAAACAAATGTATTCTCAAAGAATTCTCCAATAGATGTCCTGATTTAAAGAATTATTGATTAAAAAAACAGATTTGACAATCAAATCTTCCTTATAGCTCAAAAACCCAGGCCTCTGCCAATGTAATAGTGTCTAAAGATGACAGCTAAAATCTACTCCAGTTAGGTAATGCATCTTAAATTTCTAAGAGGTAGAAATGAGAAACGTCTATAAAAATGCTACTGTTACCTTAAAACTCCACACAACAGAATTAGTCCTCTGAACTGAGACCCATCCAAATGACAACTTTTCAAATGACCCCTAAAGGCCAATAAGCAACCTAGGCTTCCTATAGCCCATCCGGTGTAGTGAGGAAACTAAGCACAGATGTACCCAGGACAAAAGCTTCCAGCCTGGGAGTTCGTACAACAGGAGGTGCAAGCAGATGAAATCCAGAGACCTTGAGAGTCTTTCCACAGGAGAAAGGCTAAACAAACCAAGATATATCAATACAGTCAAGTATTACATAGCCATCAATAAGGTTGAGAAGACTAAGGACGTGAAATGATGCCCATAACTTTGACAAAATAAGTAAATTACAGAATAATTTAATCTCATGAAAAACCAGCACCACAGCAGTGGGAACACCAACAAGCACAGTCCTACACATATGGAGCCACAATGAGTCAGGAGGATTCATTCCAAACTATCAAAACTTACTCCTCCTGAAGGATGACAGTAAAGGAATTGCAGGGAAGGGACTTTGGTTTTTTACATTATATAAAAAATACTTTTATATTATTGAAGTATTTTCAATAAGACTAAAATAAATACAAATAAGGGGAATGTGTCTGAATTAATGCTGAAGGTAACAAATACGTATTATGTAGCAGTCTAATTTCCTCAGAAAAATGTACCATGTTTTTCTGGTGTTTTAGGACTAGTTTAAGATACAAGAAAATCCAAACTTCAGCAGCAAAGAGACAAACTAAAAACACAGGGAACAGGCCTTCCCATGCCAACCTTTGTAAGATCTGCTGAAGGTGAGGACTTTATCCAGCCCATCTCTTGACCAGCAAGCTCTTGGATCCTAGTGAAGTTCTTCAACACCTCTGTATGTGTGCTATGTAAACAAGCACGTTCTTGAAAGGAGTTATGCACTGACAGTTAAAGAAGTAATTCCAGAAATTCCTAAAACACTAAGAGATGGAGGGAACTGTCATAGTATACAAACCAGTAAGAGAGAGACAGTGTGGCAAGAAGAGAGGAGTCAGAAATGATGATCATAATCAAGAACAACTGATCATTGCAGGAGTTGCCATGTGCTAGGCTTTGAGCTCAGCATTTTACACTGACCACTTCATTTAATTTGGAAAGTACCTAAGTTTCATTTTTGCTTCTTAAAATCAACTCTGATATCTGAAAAGTATTAAAATATATAAAACAAATTATATCAAAATTCTGAAAAATGCCAAAATTTAGAAGTAACACTGATATTTCAAAGTCACACCCTCAAATATAAGTAGCATATATCATTGAAAGACTGAGTCTATAAATACAGTTCAGTGGTTTTGTAAGGTATAATATAAATTCAACTTGCTTTGTGTTTTTTGTGCTTCATAATTTTAATTTACCAAAATTTCTGAAGATGGCTCCTTTACTATTTTGAAAATTATTAACATTTTGTTAATACTATAATGAGATTGTACAAATCTACAAGTTTGAAGAGAGTTACTTTTTCTATTTTTTATTCAATTAGATATTTTGATTAAACTATATATTTCTGTCAACTGTAATAAGCAATTAATTTTTATACACTGAGACACAATGCTATAAAACTGCTGGAAAATTCTTCTAGCTAAATTTAGTATTTTGATGTACTTAGTAAAAATTAATATGGTGCCTTTCAAAGGAGACAGCTGTTAAATTTTTTCAAATAAGTAAGTATAGCTATAAGTACAAATAATACTTTAAAATTTATAAAATCAATTTTCTTTTGAGATAAATGTATTTCATGACTTGAAAAACTTTTAAAGGTTTAAACAACTTTTCAGTACTAAAGCTGAACTTATCAAAGGCAGGAAAGATCACATAAGGCTGGATTTTCCAGTATCTGCTGCTTCAACTTCTTGCCACTGAAACCTGCTCCAAGGACTCTGGCCATAGGCAGCCGGAGCACCAGTAAGTTAGAGGGGACAAATGTACCAGGGAAAGCTGTGCCAATACAAGACTAGACTGAGAATAACTGTTCTCTGTGTCCTCTACCACAAAACAAAAGGGCTTTGTTCCCTACAGGGTCTCAAGACAATGTATCAAGAAAACTTAAAAAGCAATTCTGAAAGGCAAGGAGCAAAACAGCCTGTGGGCTGCTCAGTCGGTCAGCAATGGTCTGCCCAGGATTTCCCCCGAGGAATCTCACTTTTTCTCACTATTTCGGTTAGTGGCCTCCTTTCCCAGAGCAGCAACAGAATACTATTACAAGAGCAGCTATCAAAATCTCAACACAAGACCACATCCCCAACAACACGCATATCATGACACCCCTCTTCTGACAGAACCCCGAAGATACCTTGTTCCTGACTGGGCCACTTCATGACTTTCCCATTGTTCATCTTCTTCCCAGACGTCATTACTAATGGTCATAGCTTCAAGTTTTCTAGGCAGGATATCTAGCACAATGCTCAGAATATGGTATACACTCAAGAAATTTAATTAGTTAAAAGTCTATTAAAATAAACTATATTAAGCATGTTCTCATTTAACTTACGAAACTATTGCTTTCTTGGCAAAATCCATTCTTAAAAGAGTGCAAACATATGCTTCAGCACATCCCAGAACAATTTAAATATAAAATAGACTCCAAATTGAGAATATTTTAATGCAGCTTTAACAATAAGATACCTGTGATAATAGCAGAGTTGCTAAGTTATACTCCATTAAAATGATTGCACAGGTTTTGGCTGTCCAAACATTGGACATATGTTTTAGTGAATGTAGCCTCTAAAGATTTTAACACAATCCAACCAGGAAAACTGTTAAACTGTCATTCCAGGAGAAAAATAAAAGAGACAGGCAGACCATTAAGCTTGCATATGACTGAAAGTGTAACAGTGACATTCAAAAAGCAAATATATAGATACATATTATTTATTGCTCACTCAAAATCTATAGCAAGATTTTTTTCCCCTATGAAGCAACTCAACCTGACCAACACCAAGTTCGGCCACCCTTTCTGACTGCTGTAAGTAGGAAACTAACACTTTGGATAGGCAATTTATAGCTCTTTAACATTTTCTGCTAAATACAAAGCTAATGAAAAGCAAAGAAAATCACAACTGACGTTTTCCACTTCCCTTTTGAAATCAAAGTTGCTTATAAATACATATGAGCAGAAATAATAGTAAAATCATACACTTGTGTTTCATTAATCAAATACACTAATTAATATTTATGTGCACAACTTACAATCATTAAAGACATGATTTTAATTAGCTTCAAATTCACTGCAAATGAATTAAGTTTTTGAAATGTTTTCTTGTTTAGTAGCCAAATGCATTAAAAAAAATTAACCAGAAAAACCTCACAATTAATCCCAGGCTAACAAATGTATTAATATATGCCTAGTGACTATTATCAACCAGCATGATCTTCACACACAATCACCACGAGCTGATATTCTACTGGAGAGATGCCAATGATCAAAGAGAAAGCGCAGTCATGAAGTCCAGAGAAAGTTTGGAAAAGTCCATTTTGGCAGGGATATTAGTGATGGAGTTACAAATATTTTGGTATTGCAGGGAAGTGGTGCGAGCTGAGTAAACCTAAGTCCTCAGTGCTCCATCACCCATATGCAACACATAGGTAAGGGGTCAAGTGACACAGAGAACTGAATGACGTCAGCAGGAGAATGAGCAAACAGTGCCGGGAAGGCACGAAATGTGGGGGTTCAGCCATCCTCACGGAGCCCCACTTGCCTGAATTATTTGTATGATCAGAGCTGAAACACGGAAGAGCCTATGAAAAACGACTTTTGCAAAAACTAGAAGTGGACATCTTTCTGAATGTTACACCAATTAAACAATAACTCCCCAGCCCCTGGCAACCATCATCATTCCACTTTGTCTCTATAAATTTGACTACTCTAGGAACTTCCTATAAGTGGAATCATCAGTGTTTGTCTTTTTGTGACTTATTTCACTTAGCATAATGTCTTCAAGGGTCATCCTTGTTGTAGAATCTGTCAAAATGTTTCTCCTTAAGGCTGAATAATATCCCATTGCATGCATATGCAACATTTTGTTTATCCATTTGTCCCTTGAACATGTGGATTACTTGTGTCTTTTGGCTATTGTGAATAAAGCTGCTATGAACCTCAGTGTATAAATATCATTTTGAGTCTCTGCTTTCACTTCTTTTGGGTATATACCCAGAAGTGGAATTGCTGATCTCTTGGCAATACTATGTTTAAATTTTTTTGAAATAGCCATACCATTTCCACAGCATCTACATCATTTTGAATTCCCACCACCAATGCACAGGGGTTCCCATTTCTCTATAGCCTCACCAACACTTGTTATTTTCTGTTTTTTTAATAGTAGACATCCTAATGGGTGTGGTGTAGTATCTTGTGGTTTTGATTTTGATTTGCATTTCCCTAAAGATTATTGATGTGTAATTACTAATCATTTTATAATCTTTTTCTTTTCAATTTGTAATCAGGCTCTTTATATTTTGTTGTTATACAAAGAGTGTTTTAAGAGCACTAATGCATCTAATTTCTTAAATTGGTATCTTTGGGGACTGGAAATAACATCTTTTCAGAGTATGATATTCCATATGGGAAAAAATATAATCAAACTCAATGGTTCACCATGTCTTCCTTCCTGAAAAAAGCTTCTCATCTGGTTTCCTCACCATCCTCCATTCCAAAACAGACACAAGGACATTTCTTCAAAAGATCACTAATGTCACATAGATCCTTTGCCAAATTGATTATCTAAGACAGCACTCCTCTCCTGAGAAGTCTTCAATAGTAAATCAGCTAGCCAGAATCACAAAGATAAGTTATAAACAGTAACAGCAGTGCAGTCCACTGCCCCAGGAAACCATGGAGTCCAGTTACACACTGCAGAACCTTCTGAGCCTTTTATCTTTGTTCCATTCATACACTGCCCACAATTAGGATAGAATAACGTCAACAAAAACACTGTGGAACATGAGTACAAACCAGACAATCACCTTCATCTTCTTATTTGAGTATTACATGCTATTTCCCAATAGATTTTTAATGTTGTATAAGTTCCAGAGGTCATTGGTTCATATCAAAACCAATTTCTTGAACCACTCACATGTGCCAATCTTGGGGAAACAAAGGTGAGTTAACAAGGTTCTTTAAAGGATTGTAACATGGGTTCCCACAAGCCTAGGGCAAAGCATATTCAAAAAGAAGAAAAGCAATTTTAAGATTATTAAGGCAGAATACAGGAATTAAGAATCAAATTTCTCTCTCCCTCTCTCTCAAATCAATTCTTTTTAAATTATTGAAAAATAAAAAGCCCTGGCTGGTGTGGCTCAGTTGCTTGAAGCATTGTCCTCCACAGCAAAGGTAGTGACGTGGTGGGGTTGATTCCTGGTCAGGGCACATACCCAGGTTGTGGGCTGGATCTCCAGTCGGGGCCCATGTGGGAGGCAGCGAATCTATGTCTATCTGTCTCTCTCAAACAAATCAATTTTTTAAAAGTATAAAAAAAAAAACAAGTTATATTTTTTAAAAACAATGGGTTTTTTTTAGAATTATAAATTTTAACTCCTGAGGTTTTTTCCAAATAATACTAAAAAAATGAATTTTTATTTTCTTAAATAATTACTAATATTCTCTCCTTCTCTAATCGTGAGTCTCTATTTGGCAAATTTTTCTCAAGTGTTGACAACAGAGGGAAATACTATGTCTGGCCATCACAAGAGTTCTAAAGGGTAGAAAATGACATCATCCCCTGTGCTTCCAGCATACTGTGTAATAAGAAAGTGACTTTAACCACAACCAAGATTGTCAGCAGTTACATTTTACACTGCTGTTTTAAGCACATATCAAGGGTACAATTTTGCCTGAAGCCAGCTGGTTGTCTACCAAGGTAATTCCTCTCTAAGGAATGATCAAAAGTATAAACACTGCTACACTGCGGCATCACCATGGATAAATGCTTTTATTTTCTAAAACTTGGTCCAATTCTATCAGAGTAAATGGATTTTTAGTCCATTATGAAACAAAAAATTATGTGTAGTTCATAATACATGGGCAAAACTTAAAATCTTTTTGGACTTTGTTAGATCTGACTCAATAAAGAGGTATAGTGAAACTCAAAAGATGTTTCAGCACAAGTTACACTTATGTTTTTCAGTACATATAACTAAGATAGCATAGAGAGAAAGTACATAAATTTCTTCTTCTCATTAAAACCAAGGTGATGAGGAGAAATTATTTATATGATAGGTGGTTTCAGGAAAAGAACTCCTTTAGCAGAAAGAAATTTGTCACAAAACATTCATTGATTATGTGATAGACAGTGAGGGGCAGAGCGATAGAAATCTCAGGGTCGAGAATCACAGTAGTGATGAGTTAAGATGCAATAGTATTAGTTGACCAGAAATATAATTCAATATTTAAAATTCAATTTATATTTACAGTTAAACCCCTCCTTTCTTATCCAGGGAAAAGCTCTGAAATTTTCTTTCCTTATAAACCACAAAAATATTAATAACCCATTCCTGTTAGACTTACAATTCTATATTCTGCAACTTTTTATTGACAAGAACAAATAAAATCGAGTAAGGTGACTGTGGCCATTATACCACAAGTAGTGAGACATAACTATAATATCTTAGATTGTAAATAATAAAAAATCACTTTTTTGAGGAGGGATCCAAGATTTTGTGCTTATTGACTTACTTTATCATAAGAACTTGGTCATTTTGCTATATCCTTCATGAATAAAATGATTATTATAAATAAGAAAATATTACTAACCAATGAAAATGTTCCATCCCTCTAATAATTTTAAAAATTTATAAGTAAAATATAAGAACAAAATGGCACCTCATTCATTAAAGTCACAAGATAACTTAAATTTAAATTCTGGCAAGGGTATAGTAAAACTTTCCTTCCATTGCCTATGCAAAGTAAATTAACATAAATCTTTTGAGAAATATTTTGGGAATATATTTATCAAAAGCTACTAAATGCTTCAATTCCTAGAATAAGCAACCACAAGTCCAAGATTTATTTTCATAGAAGGATCGAAAAGATGTAAAATGCTGGACTTCTGGTTTAAAGTCGTGTGTGTGTGTGTGTGTGTGTGTGTGTGTCTATACTGGGTCAAAAAAGTTGCAAAATTTAAAAAAGTAAGAAACACTGTTTTAGAACCAGGCCCTCACACTAAAGACTTAAATACCATACTTGGCTCATAGGCAAATTCTGTTTAAAAGGGCAAAGCACTTTGGAAATCATTGCGCTTCAACGCCTTCCGCAGCCACCACGCACTGCGTGCGGCCCAGCACCACGGGCGCGCGTGACCTTCTTGCCGCCTCACTCCCGCAGCCCGAGCCGCCCGGCCCAGCGGCAGAGGCGGGCAGCAGGGCGGCCCCTCCCCGCGAGCGGCCCGCCGCGGATGGGCAGGCCGGCAGCTGCGCCTAGCCCCCGGCGCGCACGGAGCGGGGCATCGAAGGGAATCCCCACCCCGTGCTTACTGGCAAGGAGCCCGGACAAAACTGATACCACTCTGTTCAAAACTGAGTACAGGAAGCAAGCGACAGAGGAACCCATCCAGCCTCCAGGGCAGAGTGCTGGGAATTAATGATCCTGACCCTGCGAAGGAAAGCCTCTGAGCAGGATCTACGCAAGATCCAGGTGAAGCGGTTAAGCAACTACGGAGCCTTCTCAACAGGATTCAAGATGTAACCTCTGCGATAGGAAGAAGGCCTCTAACGAGACCATAGGGTGATGAGAAAGGACAGACGGGGCCCGAAAGTCTCACGCAGACACAAACCGCACTGCACAGCGCAAGCCCACAGCGGCCGCACCTGCGAGCCTGTAGCCCTCCCCTCCCGCTCCGCCGGCCACGCCGCGGCTGCCCTCCGGCGGGCCTCCCGCTGTCCCGAGGGGACGGGCGCGGTAAACCGGCCTCCCCGCCCGCGTCAGAAAAACACAGGGGACAGCGGCGAGCGGACGGAAAGGCGAGCGTGTCCCCTCTCCGGGTCGCAGCGGCAGTGGGGCCTCCCCAGGCGCCCGCCTCCCCTCAGCACCCGAGGGCCCCTGGGGGAAGCAAGGACAGGCCTCCCCGCTTCTTCCGTTTCCCTTGTTTGACGTGGGCCAGGGACCCGGTATTTCCCAAAGTAGGACGGGAACCAGGAGAAGGAAAAGAAGGAAGGAAAAGCGATTCCTCCCCTCAGCCTGACAGCAGCTCAACGGGCGAGGCGCGCACAGCAGGGCCGCCGCCCAGCAGCTTCCCCGACACGCGGCACGAAGCGCACGCGTCCGCGCCCGCAGTAATGTGCGCGGGGCAACCAGGGAACAGTCTCTGACCGAGGTGGGCAAACTCTTTTTTTTTAAGTATTGTGAAAGCCAAGCAAAATATGTCTCCAGTCTGGATTCTGCCCAAGACCTTGCAACCTATACTTTAAGGAAACATCTTTCTGGCGAAACAATACTTTCATTCAAATATCAAGATGTACTTTCTGCCATGTTATCTCTACCCACAAAATTATACACTGAATTAGGCATTTTCCATTCTGGCCTTCCCAAACATTTTGCGGATATTTACCAATATAAACATCCATTTCGTTGAACGTTACATTTAGCAGAGCAGACCCAGTGTTTCAAAAGAAAGACACTCGAGCCATTTCTTCACCACATGTTTCTAAAACCCAGAAAAACAATAAGCTATCCAAGATAGCTTAAAGTTCTCAGTAGTCCTGCTGTATGTTCCAAAATGACATCATAAGTGGAAATTACAGCATTTGAAATTTTAAATGTACAGGAGGAAAAGTAGCCTACAGCTCTGAAACTCTGGCTCAGCACTGCACTCCTGAAGCATTCAGTGCCCTTCCAGTCCTCCCAGGAGGTCTCCAATGTGTTTACACCCTAGTGAAAGTGAAAATCAGCTTGCCAATTATTTCTAGTCCTTCAGAGGAAAATACAGAGCACCAAGAATATCTGCAATAGATGAGATGCATTTTTATTGATAAAAAAGTTTTAATTCTACCAGAAATATAATTTTCTAGAAAATTCTTTACATAAAAGGGAAACTACAGAACTATTTTTTATTACCCTCCTACCCCCACACACACAAACCACCACCACCACGAATTTTTAAAAGTGTAAATTGCTACTTTTGGCCATCAGCACTGGGAGCTGGGCCAGGCCAACAGCAGTGAGAGTGTCTGTCTTCATCACAAGGAACAGGTATGAAAAGGAAGCACAGACTCCATAGCCAATAGCTTCAAGCAGAGGAAGAGAATAAGGTGGCATCAGGAAAATAACCAGGCTTATTTCAGGACCCACACAGAAAGGGGGCTGGAAAATCCAAAGATGTGAGTAATGAGGATGCCACTATGAGGTTCTCCTCACAGAGGCATGATACCGGCTCAAGATGATGGGTACCTATTGCTTCACCATCACTACTCCCACCTTCCCAGAGGTACATGCCCCCCAACTTGGCATGTCTGAACTAAATTCAGAAACAGTGCTCAGATTGGGGGTTGACCTTTACTAAACATAAATTCACTTCTAGTAAGTATATATATTGATGTTTTGGAATCTATTGTACACTACCCATCCAGTTCTGAAAGGAATTAATGTAATCAGCATGTACCTTGCTGAGGTACATGCCCTTGACCAGAACCAAACCTGAGACCCTTCAGTCCACCGGCCAGCACTCTGACCACTGAGCCAAACCTGCAAAGGCAGAACATGGGCAAGTTTCTTAACCTGAACCTCATTTTTTGTCTATAAAATGGATGGAGTGACAACACCTGCCTTGGGATATTGTTGGGATATTTAAATTTAATAATGCATGTGAAGTTTTTTTAACATAATGCCTAGCACCACAGTAAGCATTCTACTATTTTTTTTTTAATATATCTTTATTGATTTCAGAGAGAGGAAAGGCGAGGGAGAGAGAGAGGTAGAAATATCAATGATGAGAGAGTCACTGATCAGCCCGCAACCCGGGCATGTGCCCTGACTGGGAATCGAACCCCGATCGCCTGGATCCTAGGTCAATGCTCAACTGCTGAGCCACGCCTAGCCGGGCTCTACTATTTTTAACTTAACTATCACTATAGCATAAAATGAGTTTTAGTTCTATGTCAATTCATATTCTTTTTACATATTAGTTTTTAAATATTTATATTATGTCTCCACTCCCTTTTTTTAGCAACAGAGTCCAATAAATTAATAACTCAATCAATATCCTGTGCACAGCTTATGTTGAAAGTATTTTTGTGGGTTAGATTTGAAGCTTTAATAACTCCCTATCATTATCCAAAAAAATTATACATGAGAGAACCAACTGTCTGTTGATGTTGGTTGCTGCAAACACTATAAACAAACAGAACTACATGAAAGAAAAAGATGGTCTTTGAGACACTAAGAGTAGTTTTCCATGAGAATAGAGAATGTGAGTGATGCTTGAAAACTAAGTCCTGGAGTGAGAGTTGTTGTCTCTTAATTGTACATAATATCTTTGGTTTATACAATAAACATATGGCAGAAGGAGAAAAATCCAAACACAAAAAGGACACATGGCTCACCTCCCTACAACAACAGATTGCTTGGAAATTATGAGCATTTGGTTACAAATATTATCTTAATAGAATTTTGCCTTTGTCATATGTCCCTGTGACAGGCTGGGTGTTCTGGAGACATTTTAAATAAGTTTATACTATCCCTTAACCTTGCATAGGACACACTGATACATAATTAAGTTGTAAATTATCAATTAAGCTATTTGTTCTATTTGCACATCTTACCTGAAAAATGGCAGGGTTATTTGTAAAAGACTCACAGTTGCAATGGCTGTTTAAATCTAGCAGATAAGTCAAACTCAAATCAGTTGATAGATACATTTTTAACAAAAGGGAGAGCTAGGTTTTTTTAGGTTTTTAGTTTAAATGACTTAACCAAGGATACTACCTAGTTAGTAGTGAAGCCAAAACAAGAAACCTAATCTCCTTCAACAACCAGAAAACAATTCTTAAAGAGTTATTACATAATTCCTGAACAAATAAAGAACTTACACATTCACCATTTAAAACAAAAAAATGCTGCTACAGCTACTACGGCTTTACACAATGATCACATCAAACCCTCACAACTCTAAGTGGGCTTTATCACTGAGGAGTCAGGACCAGAGAGGTTAAGTCACCCAGCTTAACACAGGGAGCCAGTAATTCCTCTTTGGTAAGCACACTCCACTGCCCCACATAGACTCTTGTGGGAGAGATTCATGGTTACCATACTGTATTCACTCCATCTTCCCTGTACTGTAAAGACTTCATGAACCCAAATCCGATTCCGATTCTGCTTCAAATGATAAAATATAGTTCCAAGGTACTTACTCATTCCAATCAAATGACAGCAGCAGTATTATACAGAAAGGTCCTCACCTTCCTTAGCTGTCCAAATACCACTCTTCCTGTCTCTAGGATGAAAAGCGGTATAGAGACCTCCAAACTCTGGTATTCCCTCCCCTTCTCCCCTTTCCTCCCATTTCTGTTAATCAAGGGCTGTGATCAGACTTTGAGAAGGTAGGTATGGGCCTCTGAATAAGAGCTGATTACATGTTGCAAAGGCTAGAATCCTTTTTTTTTCTTTTTTCTTTCCTTCATTGGTAGAACAAGATTAAGATTGGGGCTGGAAGTCAATAGCCACAGTTTTATGAGAGCTTATAAAGAAATGCTGGAAGATCTGTGAGGAAAGTTGACACCACCATGATCTAAACGTCTAGCCTCAGCTCTCCCAGATGGAGTGTCAAGAATACTAGCTGTGAGGCAGGGAACCAGTGGTCAGAAACGGAGCCAAAAAACAAGATGCTAAATACCCTCTGAGGTTGCTCTCTGAGCCAATCTCTGCACTGCACTGCTCTGACCTGTATACCATGGAGGTAAGTGTGGGACGTGAACAAAAGGAAAGAAAAAAAGGAAACAAAACCCTGGCCCTCACAGAGCTTATACTCTCGTAGAGCAATTAATAGCATCATTTCAGAGCTACACACACAGGCCTGTGCTTGCAGGTAATGCACCTTATAAATGTTTCTATAAACTTGAGTAACTAATGCTAAGAGCAATGTTTCAAGCTGTAAGTTAACTCAGCTACCATGGCAGGTAATTTCTTAAGTTACTTTAAGTTACTTTCTTATATTCTTTTTCTTTATGAACTATTTTTAAAAGTGTAAATTTTAAAATATTAAGTACTAATTCTTGTGTTCATTTATTTATTTTTACAAATTACTATAACAAGGTTCATGTTTACTTGACTTGAACCCCACCCTCTTACCTACATCCCTAAGAGTATTCTCAGGTAACCCTTTTGCATGTTCTGCCTTAAAATGTTTCACACACAAAGAACTGGCAGCAATTCCTATGAAAGGGCTTCCATCCCTTCATTTACATATGACACACAGAGAGGAAACAGATTTTACTTGAAACTAGCAACAATCTGTGATTTTATGTGCAGTAGATTTTTTTCCAACTGTAAAATTACTTAATCAATCCTCCCAAATGAGTAAGTTGCAGAAGTAAATGTATTTTTTGGCTATTTTGAAACAAAAAAACTAACACAGTTCCTCTCAAAATGCTTTACATAAACAGAGAAGAACTTGCTCTGGTGGCATTATCTAGCCCATGGGACACTTAGCAATGTCTGCAGATAGTTTTGGCTGTCACAGCTGGGGTGGGAGGGGTGGGAGGGGTAGGGAATGGAATGCTATTACCATCTAGTAGAGACCAGAGATGCTGCTAAACAATCTATAATGCACAGCACAGCTCCCAAAACAAAGAATTATCTGAAATAAAATACAAACAGTGCTGAGGTTGAGACACTCTAGTCTAAGAGTGTCACTGATTGCTAAAACTGTGGTTTTCAAAAAGCCTATCAGCATGTAATTGCCTCAACGTTGCCACAGCTATTTGAGGGGTCCTCCCCCACCAGGATATCTGTTTACAGAATAATAACCAAATTCCCCAGTAGGAAATTTATCTCTATTTTCTTTCATTCACTCCCTTCTTTCAATAACAGTCTTTATGCTAATGACAACCAGATCTACCACTTGGAGTCAGAGCCTTTCCCAGGTATTACACTGTGGACACCTCATGCTTTCCCCATATCCAAAGCTAACAGCAATCTCTCATCACCCCAGCTCTGCCCCAATCTGCCCTCCTTCTCCACACCATCTCTTGTATTCCCAGCTTTGGTGAATGCACCACCATTGACTGGTACTCAAAGGAGAAGCCTAAGTCCCTAGGCTCATCCCTCTCCCCAGTACTATCACTATATTTTGCACATAATTGGCACTTGATCCAAATGTTAAATATGAATTAATTTTTTTCAAACCAATTTGTAAGTGATAAGCCCAAAGAAGACTAGAGTAAAAAAAAAAAAAAAACAAAAACCCCACCATGCAGCAGAGAATGTAGTGCAGTATTTTAAAAAGCAGCATGTTTCTAAATGTATCCCATGTTCAAAAAAAAAAAATCACAGGCCCCAAAAGAGCCAAAGCCCCAGGACATGACTTACACAGTGAAAAGCATGCTGAGATAACAATGACACTGACTAACTAGGGTGCTGATTCGGACAAAAGATTACCTTCTTTAAAAATCAACCTTTACAGGCAAGACTATCCCAAAGCATTGAAAAGAAAGAAAAATATCGTTCAGTGGGACAGTTGATAAAAATTAATAACAACAGTCTAACACTTGCATAGAATTGAAGTTTGCAATGTTTCTATATTTTATCTCATTTTATTCTTGGAAAAACTTTGAGGCAAGTAGGTCTTATAATTACTGGGCAATGATACTTGGAACTCCCACTGATAAAACACAGGGGTTTTTAATAGCAATTTAGAAAGAGCTGTGGATCATTCTGAATGATAAGTAGCAGAAAGCATCAAAACCACCCTGTCACGGCCAGTGTTCAAGTGGTCCTCATCACCCCAGACTTCCACTAAGAGCCATGAGCAGCAATCCACAATGGTGATTACCCAAGAGCTGCTATTTCAGGAACTGAACAGGGGTCACTTCAAGAGCCATTTGTAGTCATCTTAAATGTCTAACAATAGAATTTGGTCGGCTGCTGATATCCTTCCACAGAGCCTCCAAATAAACAGATAATATTGTTCTAAGTGAGTCATTCTGTCTGTTTGAGATAAGATTCCAGAAGGTTTAATAAAAGTAAAGATATCCAAGTGAATCAGAGAGGAGCCAGAATTTAAACTCTGACCTATAGTTTCCCCTCTACATCTAACATCAGCTTACCTGTAACAATTATGTTTATAAATACTCATGGCTAATAGCCTGACTCATTATCACAGTTAGGGCTGTAAATGACTGAGTACTCCTCTCCTGTGGTGTAACAACTCGGGTCTAGGCAATACGGTTCAAGAATAGTATCTCTGAAATATTTTCTGGTTTACTTTTCATTCCAACTGAGACAGCTTCTGCTTTGGCAGACAGGCAGATGCAACCAAGAACAAAGGCTCTGTTGTTCAGTTCTAACTTTCCAAATAGAATTTTTAAAATGAGATCAGCAGAACCAATTGTCTTAAAACCCACGCTCTCTATTGCAAGAGTTTGAGAGAGAGATGGTATGTTTCGATGTTCCAAAAGCATTTGGCTTGGAACATTTAGAATTGAGAGTTTATATGCAAGTTACTCAGATAATGGCAACAGCACAATATATTAGAGCAGTTTTCCTGGCATTAAGACAAGAGACAAAAGTCTGATTGGCTGATAGAAAGATGTAAGGACCAAAGCAGCTAACTAGAGTTTAGGCATTGTGTGGTCCTTGAAGGCATATATGCAAGTGTGAGTATGGAGCGGGAAGAACAGGAGATGGGGTAGTAAGCTGGCAAAAAATTTAGATGGACTGAAGGTATCCACAAATATTAGGGGCTTGTGCCCAGCTTCCTATTAAACTCTCTGGGAGAACCATTTTGATGGGTCCTTCAAGTCAGTATTGGGGAGATACCACAGGACAGCAAAGATGGTGAAGTTTGCCAGGCAGAACAGGATTGAGAGCTCTGAGCCTCCCTGTCTTCATGGCTCCAGTGGGATGTCAAAGAAATCCAAACACATTCCCATGGCCCTTTCAAGGGAGGTCTGATAAAGCTTTTCTTGCAGCAGTGTGGGGAGGGGAGGGGAACTCTGAGCAGGGAGAACTATGGGGTCAGTCAATGGATCAGCAAGCAGTCAACATTTTATCTTACCCCCCAAAAATCACAATAAGATGCCTCAGTTTTTGGTATAGCAATAGGGAATACGATGGAGGCAAAGGCCAAAGCCCAAGCAGGATGATACACACAGGAAAGACCAGGGAGGCCCAGGGAACAGTGGGTTACATGGACACATCCCATCTCCCAATGCTTTCCCAACACTGAGACTCCATGCTGCAGTGGGGGTGAGGGTAGGGATGGACAGAGAACCACAGAATGGCAACAGCCCTAAGAAGGACTATGAATTTTGAAGATTGCTACTTACATCTTAAGTTTGACTGAATATTTACCAACTGCTAGAGAGATGTTAACTTGAAGTAGCAATATTACATGTTTCCTCAGTACCAGCAGAAAAGGTGGGTCCTAGGGCTAAATTGAGTTCAGTTACAAAGAAATAAAGTCACAATTCTGCACATCCACAAATGCACAGATTTTATACTGCTTAACAGTTTACAGTTTTCACAGGTCAGGGAATCACAAATTGTTTTAATATCAAAATTATCTTAAAGCATGATTCCCACATGTTGACTTTAAAATGTCTTCCTTTCTTTTATTCTCAACAAGATATACTCACTCACCTATCTTCATCTTAATTCGTTACAACTGACAGAGAAGGACCATGACATGAAAGTGTTGCTCATCTTCATGGCTTCTTCTAACCCACCCCAGAAGTCAATATTTTGTCCAGTAGTACAGAGAACTCTACACTAGGGAGAAGTCATTTGCCATTCTAATTATTCCAATTCTATCAGACTCAACTAGACTCTGTAATTGATAGTACAAATAAAAAGAGAATCAGAACTTAAAATGATCTCCATCATGTTTTTACTGAGTATCTAAATGGTGATTACATGCACTGCTAGGCCCAGCAAGAAAGGAAGCTCAAAATGCTACAAATGAGTGTGTCCCAGCCTCTGGCTTCATCTTCATTTTGTTTACTGGACTTTTGGAGGAATATTTTCTCCTTTCCTACAGAAAACTGTTCTTGAATTTTACTCCAGAAAAACCATCCCCCTAAAATTATTATTTGTTCCATCTCTGTGTCACCACAGCAACTTTTGATAAACGTTTTCTTGGCATCATCAGAAAATACTGAAACTGTTGGGTCCCTTTCCTGTCTTTCCCACCAAGGCAGTGTTAGCATCTTTAAATCCCCAGACTCTAATGCAGTGACCTTCTGTGTTCAAGTGGCAAGCATGGTTCTAAGTACTTTACATACATTAATATTCAGTTCAACCTTAAAATAATCACAGAGGATAAGGACTGTTATTATCTCCATTTCAGAAATGAGGAAATGGATGCACAGAGAGGTAGAACAGAACTGAGAATCAAACTTGGGCTATTTGAATCCGAAGTAGATGCTCAATGAAGTTTGTTAGGTTAAATTGAACCCAAGCTGGAAAAACTATGATTCAGAAATTCAAAGTTCCTGTCTTGCAGTTACTGCCTTTGGTCAGCACATTTAGTAGTCCATGAGAATCCAATTAAAGAAACACTGTATCTTTTGTTTAAATAATTTGTCTGTTGTAGTACAGATGTCTTTCTTCCATTGCCATACTCCTTCACTTTTTCCAAGATATCATTATTTTCTTGAGCCAAAACTCATAATAATATAATGACTTTTGTCAGCTTCCACAAGGCTAGCTTTTTGGTAGAAAAGAAACTAATTCTTTCCATGAGCTGCTAAAAGACATTATCTGTTACTATTATAGTCGATGCACACACATCAAGTACAAACCACACAAACAAAACGCCTTTACCCACTTATCCCTCAGAACAAAGACAAATCTGTTCTCTATTTAGATAATAACAAAACAAAAAGATTTATGCCTAATTCTTTTAATGGTAATTTTAACAGCGCTATTTTTTTATAATTATGTTGGAGACCTTCAGGATTTGATTTATGAGCAACCCCTTTTAGAATCGCTATGGGATATTACCTCAAAAGGAAGCTTAATTTTCAAACATGTTTTTGAAACCACTCATTGCCTAGCTATTTCTTCCTACCATAACACATACCTTTAGTTATGCTATTGCATGGTTTAAGATATATATACATATATACATATATATGTATATAAAATTACACACACACCAAAATAACCTCAAAACTCTGCCCTTCCCTCCCTACATCTCTCCAGCCTTCACTTTCATCTGTCATAAAACAACTCAGCCTTCCCCAAATATCAGTGCTTCACATGTGTTTCCCAGTTGCAGTTTCCCCAACATAAACACCTGGTAGCTTCTGTCATTTTAAAGACTCAGGTTGATAGAACCAGTCAGAAAATAGTGTTATTTTTTCATAGACACTTTGCTTTTATTTAGAGCCTATAACTTCTTACTATCATAATATACTGAAAAAAGGTTGGTCATTTGTTCTTATAAAAATTTATCAAAACAGGCAAATATACATATGCTTCATAATTCTAATTTCCTATACTTACATTGAGATCCATTTAAAGTACGAATTTTAAAAATACACACACTTAAGGAATTGTCTCATTAATTGATAGCAGTTGATAAACAATGCTTAATTTACTCTGGTGATATCCAGGCATGGGTTTAAAATATTTTCTCTATGAACCCTGAATCTTCCCAATCAGATACATACAGATTCAGCTCCTATCATCTCATCAATGAGCAAAGTTTGTCATGAATGGGGCTCCCAACTCCTTCCCCCTTCCCAAGTGTGATACTCCTGCCTTTGGGATTATATCCACTGACATTCCAGCCTTCATGTTCATACTGAAGAACAAAACATAGTAACTTTTGCCTGGTATTCAGCAGGCTCAGTGTCATTCTAATATCCCTGTATTTCTAGTTGGGTCTCAGTGCTAGGTCATGCTCCTTTTTGCTTTGTCTCTTCATAGCTATATTTTATCCTGTTATCCAGTCTTTTAGTGACTAGACCCTACCCAGTTAGTCTATGACTAGAGTATATGGCATTATAGCCCTGATGTTCGATGCCTGAGTCCTTTCCCCTTAACCCCTGATCAAGAGATAGAACGCTTTGCCTGTTAAAGAGATGCCAATCTCGGCCCTGGCCAGGTACCTCAGTTGGTTAGAGTATTGTCGCAATATGCCAATGTTGCACGTTCAAACCCTGGTCAGGGCACATAGAAGAATCAACCAATGAATGTCATCAATAAATGGAACAACAAATCGATGTTCTCTCTCTCCCTTTCTCTCAAATCAATACATTTTTTAAAAGATGCCAATCTCTACCACCTGCCAAACCATTCTCTACTCTGGCCACTAGCTGAGTACTCAGACTACAGACCTACCTTTATCCCTGTTTGACTTGGGTCTCTGGACAGGACACCTAACCAAATGGCATACTTTATGTGTTCTCTTCCATTTGAGATCTCATTACCAGTGGACTATGTCTGGACATCACACAGATTCTTCAAGTGTACAGTCACTATACCTTAAATCTACTAAAGGCATTACCTCCTAGCCTAGCTACTAATCATCACCACATTCCTCTCCCATAATCTCTGCTTTCAGAATAAGTAGTCATGTTTTGTAGCACTGGGTGACTATCGAGCAGTGAAATCAAGTACTGCACTGTCTAGATTGAGATAGTTTTGAGAAGAAAAGGAGTATTATTAATAATTATTCTGGAACAACAATTACGCTGGGCAAACTGGGATGTGCAGCTATTCTATAGAGGACTGAACCAACAGTGAGCACTTGACCAATATTTTTTTTAAAAGCTAATTTGTAGGCTGGCCATCAACCTGTAACCTTTGAGGCTGATTAGGAAAATGATTGGATCAACATGACAATCTGCAATTTAAAATAAGATGTATAGTTGAATCAGAGTCGAAGACACCAGAATGGATAAGATAGCAAGTGGAAAATGGAAAAACAAACAAACATCAGCAAGGATCAAAATCAGCCTGACAAAGAGCCCTGAGACCCGGCTGGACTCCCCCTGATTCCCCATTTGGTCCACGCAGTGCTATCTAGACCACTACTGAGCTAGCTCTCATGAATTCTAGTTCATACAATCAAAGCTGACTGAATAAAATGTGGTCCTCAAATGAACTTTCGACTGTCTTTCTGGAACACTCCCTCTAAAGCACCCACCCCCCTTTAACAGGACCATCGTCTAAATATCGCTGTGCCGGCCTCTTTTCCTTCACTTCACTACTCTCCTCCGCTCCCCTCCCCTCCCCTCCCCTCCCCTCCCCTCCCCTCCCTTCCCTTCCCTTCCCTCAGTCACCAAATTCTGGGACCTGCCTCAGACAGCTATAAAACAAGGCTCTCTTCTCCATTCTTACTGATGCTATTTAGTTCAGTCCCTCAGTATGCTCTCTCCATTTTAGGAGCCTCTGCCTCCTCCAAACTGCCCTTTCCATTACTAATCCCCTCAACCTCTAGATAGCTCAGGATTCAATGATAATGTTCCTCTGGACCAATAATAGGGAAAGAAAATAGAATAGGAAAATATAGATCCTATTCATCACAGTAATTAAACCTTCAGGGGTCTATGAATAAATCAAACCAAACATGAGCAAGGAGTGTGTGGCGAAACATACAAAAGGTTATTAGAGAACACAGAAAGGCTTGAATAAATGAACAGATAAAACACATTCATAGAAAGGAAGAATCAATATTGCCAAGATGTCACATTCCCCAAACCATCTACAAATTAAATGCAATTCCCATCAAAATGTCAGTAAGTGCATATGTGTCTGTGCATGTGTATATAATTGACAAGTTAATCTTCAAGTTCCTGTAGAAAATACAAGGACCAAAGATAGCCAAGAAAATGTGCAAAAGAGAGCAAGCTGGGGAAATTTGTCCTACCAGACATCTATATTTATTATAAGGCTATGTTGTTAAGACAGCAAGGTATTAGTGAAGACTTTAAAGAGATGCAAAGAAACAAATAAAGAGCCCATAAACAAACCCATCATACATGAAAATTAGTTACTGACAGAAGATGCATCAGAAACCCATGAAAAAGAACAGACTATTCAAAAAATGGTGCAGGGTCAAAAATAAAACAGGATTCCTACTGTAAAGCCCATTAAAAATATCATGTGATTAAAGGTGATTAGAAACCTAAGTTTGAAAGGTAAACCTTTAAAACTGTTCAAAAAATATAAAAGAATATCTTTAAACATGTGATAAGAAAGGATATGAGACAAAAGAATCATAAACTATAAATAAAAAGTTGAATGACTCTAACCACAACAAAATTTAAAATTATTGTACATTAAAAGATTCCATTATAAAATTGAAAATTTAACAGACTGAGAAAGGATACTTATAATATACATAACTCATAAAAATTTATTATCAAGAAAATATAAAGAACTCCACAAATTAATTTAAAATTTTTTATCTTTCCCCAAAAGAAAAATGGGAGAGAATTTATAGAAGAGCATCTAGAATGGCTAATACACTTTGGAATAGATGTTCAACCTCATTAGTAATTACAGAAATGCCAATCTGAACCCAGTAGAATATCATTTCACACAATCAGTTTCATCACGACAGGACATTTCACATACTGCTAAGTGTATAAATGATACCATCACATTGTATAACATTTGAAAATATCTATTACAATTGAAAATACAGATAAAATATGGCCATGAAGATTCATTTCCAGGTGTCTATAAGAAAGAAATAGTGCATATATGCACAAGGAAACACAAACAAAAATATTCCCTGAATTTCATATTGCCTTGTGTGTCCTACCTCGCTGATCACTCCTCAGTCTCCTCTGCTGGTGCCTTCCCTTACCACTGTTCCCTATAGGTTGGAGGGTCCCAAGGTTGTCTCTCTCTGTCCTCTATCTACACTTAATCCCTTGGCGATTTTATCCAGTCTCATGGATTATACCATCTATATGCTTATGACTCTCATCTCAAATGTATATTCCCAGCTCAGAACCCTTTCTCAAACTTCAGATTCATATAAGACATATGAAACACAACACAGTCAAAACTCAGTTCCTGATCTTCCCTCCACAAAGCATATCCTTGCAGTCATCTCATCTCAGTTGGCAACAACTCCACCCTCCAACAGCTTTGGTCAAAAAATCTGAGTCATCCTTCACTCCTCTTTCCCAATCATCCAATCTGTCAGTGAATCTCATTGTCTCTGACTTGAAAAAAAACACTAAACCACCCAGAATATGACCACTTCTCTCACCACCTGTACTGTTACCCACCTTGGTCCAAGCTGCAATCATCTCTTCCAAATTGCCGCAGTAGTCTCCTAATTGATCTCCCTGACTCTGCTCAATGTATTCCAACACAACAACGTGATCAAGCCTTTTGCAATCTTACATCATTTCACTCCACAAGAGCCCGCATTTCTCTCAGTAGAAGCCAAAGTACTAACACTCCACTCTCCTCCCTCACCTCTGACTACACTTGCTGTCATCATCACTGCTCCAGTCACATGAACTTCTTTGGCATTTCCTAAGAATACCAGGCACACTTCTGCCTTACGGTGCCTGCACTGATTTTTCCCTCTGTGTGGAGCACTCTTCCCCCAAGAGTGACATTTGGAGATGTATACTACCTCTACACGCTGACATCAGCATCCAGGACTGCATGTTCACCACAGAGGAACCAATTTCCTTTCTCAAAGGTGCTCAATAATTACCTGTTATTTACTGAATAATTTAAAGATAATGTCAACACCCATTGCTTGTTTTAAAAAATAGTAAGTTTTATAAAATCATACCAGCCAAAATAGAACTTTAAAAAATACATTTAAGTTTTATAACATACTTCACCTAGATATAAAATGGTTTCTACCTAATAATTTCCTTCCTTTCCCCCATTCTTCTTTCTATTTTAGTCCTTCCTTTCCTTATAACAGTCTCCTCCAATTGATGGTGATGATCCGAACCTTTTCTCCTGATGTAAACAATAAAAGGCAACATATTCTGAGGACTTTACCTTACTAATTATCTTGATTTTCAATTTCTGGTCTGGGCTAGGAAGTTGAAAGGTTGTGTTGTTGTTAGGTAGACGAGTTTCAGAGTATGAAAGCCTTAAGCTCAAGCCCTGGCTATGCCAATTTACTGGCTTATGTGAATAAGGGCAAGTTATTTAACCTCTCACCTATAAAATGGGGACAGACAACATAGGTTCCCATCCATATCTGAAAGGAGAGTGTTGCTATGAAACTTTTGTAAGCTGAAATGGTGTAAAGGGAAGAAGCAATTACCATAATTTATATGAAAAAATTTTCATGTTCCCAAATCATACAAAATACTCTTAATTACATTCAGTTTTACACTAAGTATAATACCTTTATGAGCTCTCTTAAGCTCTTCTGATACCTCAGTGCACAGCTTGCTAACAGCTACACAAAATAAATCAAGCTAAAGCACAGATGCTCACAAAGTTCAAAACTACAGTGACTGATGCTTAGTGTGGTCCCGGGAAGGAGCTTGGCGGCACACTCCTGTAGCTCTGGATGCAAGCTACCCCTATAACAGGGCCCATTGCAAAACATGCTCTCAATGCTATTTCTGCTTTTCCCTTTTTGTAAAATTGAAAAAGCCTCTTTGGATTTCTTTCGGTTAGCAAAAACAGGTACTAATTTCATAAAAGTGAAGTGGCATAATTCAAACTTTCAAAAAGCAGGAGGTGCCTGTAATGACTTGTAATACTACTTACCCTAGAGGGCTACTGTGAAGAGTAAGTAAGGTAATAAATACAAGGTGCTTAACGAAATGCCTGACACAGGATAAACACTAAGGAAACGTGAGCAACAATTACTACTAAATTTCATGAATGATTTTTCATGAGCTTGATACTATGAATAGCTTTGTGACAGGTATTACTTCCTACAACCACTGGGATTAATGAGCATAAGCTTCACTAGAAATCACCTACACTGATCTTTTCTAGGTGTACATATAGAGTATCATGAAAAAGGAGGCGGTCTAACAAACTGAGGCCCCACAGTACTCCATTTCACTGGACATTTGACAAGCAAAGTAGATAAAATGAAGAAATTAAGAACTACAAACAGATATGGTATTGACATAAAGAAATTCTAAATAATCCCTCTGATCTAAGGGAGCCTAATTGAGAAGACTGGTTCACAGTAATGAACACTATGTTCTGAAAATAGTTGGAAACTACCAATCCACAGAGAAATAATCCAGAGTCAGGTAAGAATAGCAATGGCCTCCTCCAAGACATAAAAGCATATAAATATTTGGATAAGAGTCACTTATTTGGATTCCCAGTTAATGACACCGAGTAGATTTCACTGTATAATTAGAATTCCATTTTGTAAAAGTCATATTAAATTGATTTGCAAAAGGCCATTGCCCTGGATACAGCTAGGTTGATAAGCGTTATGAGCCATCTTAATGGATTACAGTAAAAATCAGAACATTTGAAAATAAAATGGAATAGAAGTTTTATTTGTTATTGGAATTAGGACATTTTAGGCTTGCTAAGGACAATGAGATAAGAACAAAGATTACGCAAAAACAGAAACTGATTAATTCCAAAGAAGTACTTAAAAACATAAAATAATAAGCTATTACTGTTGAATATATTAGTCGGAGGGTGGGTGATCAGAAGAAAAGAATTTTACAAGTGAAAGACAGTAGCAAAGCATTAAATGAAAATATAAAACATTAAATTATTCCTAAGGTATTGTTGTTATATATTACTATGCAAATTATACATTCATAGGGTGATATGAAAAATGGTGATAATGACTTAAGGGATGAGCTCCTGGGCAATTTTTGTCTTGGATTTTTGTTGTATTTTAATGTGCTTGCCATAAAGTAAGAGTAAGAGAGAGAATACATTTATATGTATTTACATAAAATATATATACATACATATATATGTATGTTACAGAGAGAATATAAATATTTATGTATATCACAGAAAAATTCTGTTTATAGGAGCCCCAGAGTAAATTCTTTAATAAAAGAACAGACCTTTGGGAAAATCATGATAAGCAAATATCTAGATCTATTAAACACATCTACTGCAGAATCACAATTAGTTTGTTAGTTGTAAGGAATGCCTACTTTTCTCTCTGTTGACAGTTCAATAGAACTAGTCACCCCTATGATGTAAAATCTTGGGTTAATGTAAGGGTATAAAAAACCTTCACTGCACATGTTAATAGTGTGCTAACAGTGTGGCAACTCAATAAAAAATATGCTTTTGAAGTGCAGTAATAGTTATGATTCTAGTTATATTTATTTCTAGTTAAATGTTCCAATATTTGGGTGCATGTTATGGATAAGAACTGTGCTAGATACTAGAAAATATTTTGTCTCTTCCTGAGGTATAAAAAGTGTCATGTCACTGATTTGCAATTAAATAAAAATTTTAGTTGAACTAAATTACTGTTTTACTTTGCATTACTCTCAAGGTTTTTAAGATTCCTTAAGTGATCATGAAAATAGCTATATAGTTTTGTCCCCATTATAAATTTACTTTCCTATGATATTTTGTTTGGTTCTACTAATGACTCTTTCATTAGTCTATAATCTCTGTGAAGGCAAAAGTCATGTTTATTCTGCTTACCACTGTATCCCCATTGGCCAGGTGCCTAGAACGTAGTAGGTTCACAATATATATCTGTTGTTGACTAAACAAATGAGTAATTCATATTATGTATTCAAACTGTAATATCTTAAATTATAAAGTTAATAGAGAGCATAGAATGTTCACAATTAGTATTATCTTCCTTCCACTCCTTAAGGATTCTCAGTTATACAGAACACAAATGATTGTAGAGGAAAAATATTGAATATATTCTAGCCAAAAGATATTACAATGTCCATATTCTAAAGGTCAGTCACATTACTCTTACAAAAGTCCTCTTCTGTCAGGCCTATGGGATCTCAATTTGTACACAACACCAACTCAGCTCTCTCTTTCCTAATTAGAAACAGAAATACAAAGGTAGAGAAAGAAAGAGATATAGTGAGAAAGAGATATCGCCTGATAGCAAGGGAGAAAACAGACCAGTATAAAAAGCATTTTACCTATACTTCACTGAATTTCTGCACTTTGACACTCAGGGTACCGGGCAGAAATCACAGTGTCAACATGCAGCTCGGACATTTAGGGTGCTTTGTGTTAATTAAGCTGTCAGATTCCTCTAGTCTGCACCAGTTCCAAACCAGTTGCTAGGCACCTAGGAGGTGGGGAGTTGTGCAGAGACCTTGGTGGCCTTGTAGATATAACACCAAAGATGCTATCCATGAAAGAAATAATTGATAAGCTGGACTTCATTAATATTAAAACTTCTGCAAGACAGTGTATCAAGAGAATGAGAAGGCAAGCCACAAATGGAGAAAATATTTATAAAAGGTACATCTGATAAAGGACTGTTATCCAATATATACAAAGAACTCTTAAAACTCAACAATAAGAAACAAATAATCCAATTAAAATGGGTCAAAGATCTTAACAGACACCAAAAAGATATGCAAATGAAAAATAAGCATATGAAAAGATGTTCCACATCAGGTCCTCAGGGAAATGCAAATTAAAACAACAATAAGATACCACTAAGCACCTATTAGAATGGCCAAAATCCATGAACTGACAACACCAAATGCTGATGAAGACTTGGAGCAACAGTAACTGATTCATTGCTGACAGGAATGGTACAAACACTTTGGAAGAGGGCAGTTTCTTATAAAACTAAACCTACTCTTATCATACAATCCAATATTCAAGCTCCTTGGAATTTATCCAAAGGAGCTGAAAACTTATGCCCACAAGAAAACCTACACACAGAGGCTTATAGCAGCTTAATTCATAATGCCAAAATTGGAAGCAACCAAGATGTCCTCCAGTAGGTAAATGTATAAATCAACTGTGGTATATCCAGACAATGGGATATTTGGAACTCAAAAGAAATGAGCTATGAAGCCATGAAAAGACTTAATGCATATTATCAAGTGAAAACAGCCAACCTAAAAAGTTTACATAATGTATGATTCAAACTATATAACACTCTGGGAAAGGCAAAACTATAGAAAAAGTAAAACTGTCAGTGTTTGCCAGTGGTTATGGGAGTGGGAGAAGGGATGAATAAATTGAGCACAGAGTATTTCTAGGAGAGTGATAATTCTCTGTATCAGCGATTTTCACTGGTGTTCCACGAGAATTTTTAAAACATGCAATGCCTGACCTCTTTTCTTTAGACTGTCAAATAAAAAGACAACAGCCAACACAATAGCCGTCTGGTGTGAATGGATCAAAATTATACCTTTTTCTTGTCAGATCAGCAGAAAATATTATATTTTTTGGTGTGCCGCAGAATTTTAGTAATCAGTTTATATGTGCCATGAGATGGAAAAGGTTGGAAATCGCTGCTCTCTATAACGCTATGATGATAGATATATATCATTATATATTTGTCCAAATTCACAGAATGTATAATACCAAGAGTGAATCCTAAGGTAAACTATGGACTTTAGGTGATGTAATGTATCAATGGAGTCCATCCTTGTTTTTTGTTTTTTTTTTTAAAGTACCTTTCTGATGGAGAATGTTGATAATGGGGGAAGCTATGCATGTGTAGGGGCAGGAAGTATATGAGAAATCTCTGTCCATTCCTCTCAGTTTTTGGTAAACCTAAAACTGCTCTAAAAAAATAAAATCTTAAGAAAAAAAAGCAGGGAGTATCACAAAGCTAGGGAGTCACTGGAAAATACCTATACACTTTAATTCTCTGGAAACATTCTGGTATTTTAACCTAGAACAAAAATTTACGCTGTAATGACCCTGAGCTTAAAAAGAGAGAGAGATCAATATTGAAAGGTGTATTAAAAGAAGGCAGTGACATATATAGTGTGGTTTTAGAACGTTGTGCCTCAAAATGGTGGTTTTTAATGTAGAAGTTTAATATTTCGGCATGATATAAAAACATTTTAAAGGATATATGCCCTGTCATTCTACAAAACTGAAACCATACTTTCTATATTACTCTAAAATCTGTTTTTCTCCTGAATAATACAACATAAACCAGTTTCTTTACCTATGGATATAATTTAAACTATTTTTAACAACTGCACAAAATTCCATAGTAATGATACACAACAATTTATTCAATTATTTCCTATTTATGGGCCATTCAGTTTCCAGGTACTCACAGCTACAAACAATACTGCAATAGGTATCTTTTCACTGTAACCCTTGTCTACTCATGCTTTTATTTCTACAGGGTAATAAACTAACATTTAATGAGCACATACTATGTGCAAAGCACTGTAATACCTTATTTGTACTACCTCTTTTAATCCTGCCAACTGTACTATGAGGTGGGTACTACAGTCTAATTATCCTGTTTCACAGAAGAATTCAGTTCCAGCATCTTTACCAACAGCCACTGGCTATTTGATTTCTCTTTTCAAGAACTCTCCTTTTTGCCCTGTTTCCTACTGGGGCACTGTAGGGGCACTTTGCATATTAAGGATATTAGTTCTTTTCTTCACATATGTTATATGTATTTGTCACAAACTGCCATTTTTGTTTCTCTACTGTCAAATTTTGTCCATAAGTTATCAAATTTTGTAACTTTGCCATAAATAAAATGTCATGTATAGTCAAATATCTCTCTCCTTTCCTTATACCTTCTATATTTTCTGTCTTGTTTAAAAATATATCCTCCAGTCCTAGATTACACAATATTCTCTTAAGTTTTCTTGTATTATTTTATTGTTGTTTTTACATTTAAATTTTTATATGCCAAGAATTTATTTTTAGGTATTAGATAGGAATTTAATGTTATTTTTTTTCAAATTAATATAAACTTTGTCAGGACTTTTTATTAAATAAACTGTCTTTTCCGAGTAACTTGAAATATTACCTTTGTCACATGTTGTTATCTATTTCTGAGCACTATTTTACCATCTATATCACTGATTGGCAAACTAGTTTGAAAAGTAAATCCATCATATCCATATAGTTGCTTTCATGCTGCAAAGCCAGAGTTGAGTAATCAAGACAAGAGACCATGTGGCCCACAAAGTGCAAATATTTACTATCAGACCCTTACATTTAGAAAAAGTTTGCTAACCCCTGACCTACATTAATTGCTAACCATAGATTGTTAACATGACTTTGAAGTGAGTTTCAGTTTCAGCTAATAGAAAATCCCTTTCACTGTTCTTTCTTGGCTATTTTTGGACATCCATTGTTCTTTACATAGATAGAAACTTTGAAATTCCATTATGATTGAAACTGGGATTGTATTGAATGGTGTTTATGTGATAGTGCTTTGCCATCCAAGAACGCAGTATGTTCAAGTCTTGTTTTAAGGCGTTCCATAAGATTTTATTATTTTCTGCAGACATTCACTATCTTTCTTATAAAATGTATTCCTAAATATTTTATAGTTTACTTGTTTGGATCATGAATAGGATCTTTTGGTCATTTTCCATTTCTGGCTATTTATCAATAGTATAGGAAAAAAATCTATGGATTTTTAAAATATTCTCTGTATCTCAAGCTTCCTTTCTCAATTCTTTTATCAATTCCCAACTGTTTACGTAAAGTCTCATGGGATTCACTGTACAAAAATGCCATCTAAAATACAAATAATTTTATGTTTTCATTTCTATATTTACAATTTTTAAATTTTCTAGTCTTATATCATTATTTAGAGGAGTCTACAGAAAAGTGTTGAAAATAATGGTGAGAGCAGGGATTCTTCCCTATCTTGTTTCTGACCTGGCTGCTGGTTACTTCAATGACCTCATCTCCTAGCCACACCAGCCTTGTTCCTGTTACTCCATCAAGCCAAGCATGTTTCCTACCTTAGCCCTTTGCACATGCTATTGCTGCTGCCTACTCTTCCTCCCCAGATACGGCACACCTTGTTTTATTGCTCTTCTCTTCTCTCTTCTTTTCTTTTTTTTTAATATATCTTCATTGATTTCAGAGAGAGGAAGGGAGAGAGAGAAACATCAATGATGAGAGAGTCGTCATTGATCAGCTGCCTCCTGCACGCCCTGACTGGGGACCGAGCCGGCAACCCCAGCTTGTGCCCCGGCCAGGAATCGAACCGTGATCTCCTAGGATCCTAGGTCGGCGATGCTCAACCCCTGAGCTACACCCGGCCAGGCTTTTGCTCTTCTCTTTATTGTGCTTTACAGATGTTGCATTTTTTTTTACAAATTGAAGGCAAGGCCTTCTGCCAGCAAAAAGATTAACACTTGCTTTATTGTTGTGGTATGGAACCAAATGCGTAATATCTCCGATATATATCTACATTTACATAGATTTCTTCTTTGCTTAAGTATCTTCTCAAAAAAAAGCCACCTGAGTGGTCATCCCTGGCCAACCGTGTAACACAGCACCTCCTTTCACCTCGCTATCCAGTTAAACTTCATCATTCTTCATAAAACATACTGTGGCCTGACATGGATACAGAGATAGATACAGACATAGATTTGCTGGTTGCCTGCCCAGTAGACTCTAAGCTCCAATAGGACAAAATATTATCTGTCTCCTTTGCTGCTCTGCCTCCATTTCCAGCACACCTATAAGGTCCTAGAAGGTGCTCAATGAATACTTGTCCAAGAAATAAACTTAATGAATATACAATTTCAACGAGCCTTTAGCATATCCTAGTCTGACATGATGTCTTCTATAGTATTTTAGTGAAGAGCCCTTGGTAGGTGCCAGGACTACAGGGCAGGTGCCAGGCTCCCCTGAGGAGTTCTCAGGCTCCCAGGCAGCTTTGAGGTCCAGGTACTCACACTAGGTCTCTCCACTGCTCGATTTTCCCCTCCCATCCTGCAGAGAGGAGAATAGAGTTCGGAAGCCTTCTGAGAGCCCAGGGTGGTCACTGCCTGAGGCAGGAGAGCACTGGGAATCTCTGCACACGTGCCTGTTCTGGCTTGGGTCTGATCTGAAAAGCAGTGGAGGCACCAAAGGCTGGCTATGACAGATGTAGAGCCCTCTACCCCAAGCCCACCCAAATAAACAGAAAACCCTGGAAAAACACTGTGTGTATCAAAGAAAACATCGTTTTAGAGCAAGTCCTCTAGTAGTCCCCTCCTTAACCCCAAGTTCCTTCTCCTAGAAATTCTGAAGCTGCTGTTTTGGTGACTGAATGGGATCTCCAAGGCCCAGGCTTAGATGCCACCTTTCCAGAATTCCCTTAGGAACTGGATTTCACTCCACTGTATGTAAAATACAATTTAATTTACAAAATTTAATCCATTACTAAACATTCAAGAAAATGAACCGCACCCAAGTGCACTACCTGCTTAAATGTTTTTGAATATTGGAAACAAAGGCTCTAAAACAGCTCAAATAGACTATTAGTTCACTAAAGTTTTTAAGTTTTACCAAATCAATGCATTTTCTAAATAATTCCAGGAATCATGAAAACAAAATTTAAATGTATATTTAAATCATATATTCTCACCTGAAAATGGGAAAGGAGTTTGCTTATTTCTAACAGCATGACTGCTTTCCTATCCATCTAGGCATTTCCCAAATTTTCCTGTAGGAGGTCATTTTAAATTTATTCCTCTACTACTAAACATTATATCTGGCGAGGGAAAATGTCTTACATTCTTTATTTATTGTACGTTCCTTGGAACGCTGTCGCTGTTTGTTCGGAAAGAACCCCATGTCATTCCAAAGAGCAGAATCACCACATATGGTGGTTGGAAAAAGCAACCACCGTGTCATCCCACAGGCAGAAGAAAGACTATTTCCAACCCCCGACAGTGTGTTACTTCAGTGGCTCATGAGAATAAAAAGCAAGGGAAGCTACAAGGAGTCACAGACTTACTCTTATAGGCAACAGTTCTACCATTAGTAGAGTGACTTAGAGTTTTCAAAACCTTCTCACATTATGCTTTAGCCTGTTACCTTACCTCAAGTACAACACTTTTAGGTCCATAAACAGATTTACTTCAACAAGTTTTATGGTCATACACCTAAAAGAAAGATGCATTAGTAACTGCAGATTACAGCTTGGGTTACTGACGTCTGTTGGTTTACAGAGCACCCAAAGATGAGAAGTGCAGTGTTAATGAGCTAATAGGATTTTCAAGGCATAATAGAAATAGACTTCTAGGAGACAAAAACTGAAATTAAACTTACATAAACTGGAACCCAAATATTTTTTCAGGATGAGCATATTTCATCTACTGTTTTATAAAAGCAAACAAACAAACAAAACACAGCAAAATTAAATCAAAAAGTGAGAACACTAAAGAGCTAAAATAACCCTGGTGAAATTTAACATTTTGGTTAACTAGATGATTTCAAAGGGTCCACATGAATGTCCACAATGAGACTCCCTGAAGGGGCTTTAAGAGTTTAAATGACCAAAACCTACAGTGTCCTGTGAAGTTCTTTAATGCTATAATACAATTTACATGGACAACATAAATAACTACATTGCTTTTCCTCAAGAAACTGAAATTACTTATACAAATTAAACTAAATTTACATCTTTTATTTCACATAGACAATCTGGAATACATATTGAACACATTTGGGACATTTTGTTTAATTTATTCTAATAATCTGAAAAGTCACCCTGTATGCAAAAGTCAGGCCTGAGGAGAAAACAAGTCCTACTGAACATTCAACTAGACCAGCAATATCTCAAGTATCATTTTATTAAAGTATCGAGATAGGTGTTAATTCACTCAAGAAACTCTTATTACCTTTACTTTAGTTGTTGTAAACATTTTTTTAAAGAGTAAGGAGAAAAAGAAATTCTCAATTTTATAAAGCTAGGAAAGAAAACAGAGAAGAGGCTGACTCACTTGCCCAAGGACATCCAGCAACCAGTGGAAAACTGGGGCCTGAGATCCCTCCCTCCTCATGCCACTGTGTACTAGCCGGACCAGGCAGTTGGCCTTACAGCCTGGGAGCTACAAAAGCCAGTATGGTACACTTCCTGGTAGCAAAATAAGGAAGGAGTGTATTGGGTTATCCTTACAAAAGGCTAAAGGCAGGCGCCTGCTATAGGAAAACTTCACAGTTCCAGCTGGAAGTCTTTCTCAACCATTCTCCAAAACAAGTTAAGTGAGCCAAGCAAATGCAACTTCTTACTGTATATTTCTGGTGAGTGTCGTTGGGGAGACAATTGGTAAAATCAAGAAAAGGAGAATATTCATGACTCACACCCTACACTTATTTGTCAAAAGACCCAACACACCATCCACGTACACCTACCATTTTCATATTACCGGGCCAAAAAGAGATTTAAATTGACCTTACTTTTGTAGCCCTGGCTTGATAAGATGGCTAGCGGCTTCGGTCCAACAAGATGATACATGTTCTTTCTCAAGATTAATAGTCGTGGAAGTTTCAACAAGCCTCCCTTCCCCAAGGGTGGAACTGTTACAGGCCACAATTTACTTGAGAGATTTTCGTTTTTAATATCCTTTCCTTGTAACACAAGAACCCTCTCATTGAATCTTTATATGCAACATATTATTGGACTAAATATCTCACAACAACCACACATTTTAAAAATTACTCCATGGAAAAAGATAAATAAGACTATAAAGTGGAATGTTGCTATCATAGTCACTAAATAATTACTTGTCCTAAAACAGACTCCACAAAAACTGTCACTGCCATAACTTGGCAAAATCTATTAGCTACACAGCCTGAATTTATAGTAAGGTCAATATATATTTCAATAACTTTATTTTTGGATTAAGAGTAAACAATACTGCACTTACAAAAATGTCATTGATAAATGGCTGAGAAAATCTAATAAAACACAGTTAACATTATCCTGGCAAAGGAAATGGCTAAGTAATTGGTAATGGATAAAACAGTGCTAGTAACGATAATAAGGTTTTTTTTTAAAGTTTGTAACTAGTTGTGTTGTCCCAAATATTGACTCGACACAAAATAAACAAACAATGTGGAAAAAACTAAAGTGCTGTATGCAAAAGTCAGGCCTGAGGAGAAAACAAGTCCTACTGAGCATTCAACTAGACCAGCACTATCTCAAGAATCATTTTAAGTCATTTGAAATTAAAAGGGTCACTGGCCATTGAGAATATGTCCAGAGAATAACAGTGAGTATGATGAGAAATTTGGAAACCAGAAGATTTAAGTAACAGCTGAAAAAGCTGAATAGAATATTCATCCTAGAGATGAGAAGACACAAAAAACACATCTAAGTGACTCACACGGAGATTAATAGTTCCAAGCCTCAGCAAAGGGATTGTAGTATTGTTACCACAAGTGATATGTCACACCTCAATGTCTCGATCCACAAGAATGGAGGATTAATCTCTCTCCCTTTTTCCCTCCCCACCAACCCACTTAAAGTTTGGAAAATGTTAGAGGGAGTTCATGCAAAATAGTATCAGAAGGTGTTGAAACATTTGAAGACAAGTTGTGTAGAAGCAGATACAAGAGATACAAGCATGGTCTTTTAAAAGAAAAGAGTAAGAATCAAAAGGCGGAAGTTACAGAAAAGCACATTTCAGCTAAAGTCTTTCTAACAACAGAAGAGCACAGCATGAGAACTGGCTGCCCCATTTCCCAGGAAGCACCTGGTAGGAGCTCGATGACTGTCTGTCGGGGTGTTACAAGACAGTGCTCAGGGAGCCAAACTCGGTGGCTTCCAAAGTCTGTTCACTTCTGGTTACATCTCTATTTCCCTACAGGACCTCGAGCAAAACGGTCAATCTCTCCACCTCTCAAGTTGTAAAACTGTGGTAATACAGTAGCATTATAATTTTATGGTGGTATAAGAGAGGAGAGATAATGAAGCACTAAGCAGCCCTCTGCCTGTGGTAGATATGGACTGATCTGATTACAATGCATGTGAAACGGAAGAGCAGTGGAGACCTTTATAACGCACACGATGGGAGGCTAAACCCCCGTGAATGCCTTTGCAGCCACTAGGGAAGCAAGAGCATAAAAGTCCCATGAGCAGCACCCTCAGGGAACCGCTGGAATCTGAAAGCAGGGGAGCAGGTTACCCATGAGTATAACTCCCAAAGAGAAGCTTAGCCACCAGAAAAGCTGGCTCTAATTCCTAGTTGTGAAAGCTTTTCAACTGCCAATTTTTTCAGTCACATGGGAAGTGAGCTTGTCAGGCTTCCTTAAAATTCCATTCTTCAAAAATAAGCCTCTCATCCCCAGAGAGACTAATTGAAAACAAAAATCCGTATTTTCAACCATTTCCCTTTTGGTCAGAAACACTAAAGAGAAACTAGACTCTCAGATAAAAGACTACTTAAAGGATTAGTCAACACCCACTCCACCCTTTGGCACCACCAGCCCAACCTCCCCTGGAGGAGTGTAACCACACTGAGACATAAGAACAGTCTCCTGTGATTTACACCAGGAAGATTAATAGCTCCAAGCCCCAGCACAGGGACTTGCACTATTGTTACTACACGTGATGTGTCACACCTCAATGTCTCGATCTACAGAAATGGAGGATTACCCTCTCCCCATTTTCCTCCCCACCAATCCACTTAAAGTTGGGAAAATGTCACCAGGAGTTAATATAAAATAGTATCAGTCCCATGATTAAAAGAACTAAAGAATAAGAAGAGCCAAGAGAGAAGGATCATTTTATTAGTTTCCAAATATGGCATGAGAAATCAGAAATGAATAGAAAATGCCCTAATGAAAAATTGCTACATAACTTTACTAGTAATGTGAATATAACTAAAGGGAAATTAATGATTAGAAACAAAGCACCCGTGCCCTGCAGCTTTTAGAAAGAAACTCAGCAAGAACTCATTTATTTAGCACTGCAGGGGCTGAGTTATTCAACGTATTTGAGAGTTCACCCCACTCATACCTTTAAGCAATAATATTGTATTTCAAACAAAGAATATAGAACAGAAATTAATCTATTCATGATGACAAGTAGAATTTGGAGCCTCAATTATAATATCATGGGATCATGGCAGATGCCTACCTTGTTCCTACGTTAAATGACTACAAACTGTTGTAATTTTTAAAAATTATTCTTATATAGTTTTTATTGTTTTTTTCTCTTCCTATAGAGTGCCTTGTTCTCAGGACATCAATAGATCAGCTTTAGTGTTGCCAATATGCTTATCTCTGTCAACATAACTTTTCTCCATCTTCTAATGTGTTGCTTCTAAATCTAATGTGAGCTATGACACTAAGTAAAGAAGTTTGTTAGAAATCTATGTAAAGTAAAAGTTGAAGAGATAGGATTAAGGGCCTTGGAGACTCTCCTACAGAATTCATGCTTGTGTGCTTTTACACATGGGTTTTACAGCAACCACCTCAGCTACTGAGAAGTCTTTTCTACCTACTTCAATATTCTTAGCCATAGCCTGGAAAAAATGAGATTCTAAGAAACCTAATCTCTGATAAGTGGGAAGTTCATATATTATAGGACAAGAAATAAATTTTTATTTCATGTCTACTATATGCCACTACACATACCAGTAGTTGTGAAGATACAGATACAAAAGGCAGAGTCTACTGAGAAAACCAGACCAGGCCAGAAAAGACAGCATGAAGGGAAACCTGCTCTGAGCGCGCTGGGTGCAAAGCACCCTGCGAACACCGAGAAGACAACACAGTGCAGACTTAGAAGGCAGGTCAGAGAAAGCTTCTAGGAGGGAAATACTGTAAGCTGAGTGCTGAAAGACTCCACAGATCTCAGTCATCCAGGGACAGAGGAGACAGCACGTGCCTAGGCACTGCAGTACCAAAGAATGGATGTTTTCTGGGAACTACAAACAATGTTGTATAGCTGGACTATCAGATATGCGTGGAGAAAATGGCAGAAAATGATATGAGTAGACGTGAACCAGAAAATGGAGAACCAAATATATAATAATAAGTATTTACATTGTGTCTTGACGGCAACCCCAAACCATCAACAGAACTGAGCTGTAAGGGTAGGAATCCAAGCACTTCTTCAGTTTCTAAAAAACTACTCTGGCAAGAAGGAAGGGCTTAAAAGGAGCAAGAGGACACTATGCCCTAAGTAATTATTATGGCTTGAATAAGGCGATGAGAATGGAAAGGAACACATGGTTCAAGAAGTGCTGCAGGAGGTCCAGGGTAAGTCAAAGTGGGTCTAAACCTGGGGGGATGTGGGCAGATTGTAGCAACTATGGAAAGTTAAAAAGGAAATGCCAGAGATGTTACTGGGTAATGGATGTCTGTTCTACTTACAAAACTGGAGCTTATTTACCATTTGAAAAAAAGAAGATAAAGCTAGCAAAAGTTTAAAGATGCAAGGTATTTTACCAGAAATATGAAAGACAAGTCCTGTATAAAATATAAACAGTAAATTAATAACTTCTTATAATAGCTGTAGTACTTTATTACATTATTTAGTTTTGAGATGTAATACTTATTATATTCCAAAATGCTAAAGGATCATTTTCCTTTATTTCACACAATCTTTGATGTAGAAGACACTGCGTAGGCTGCCCTCCCCAGTCCTTCTCTTAACATCTCTGCCAGGTGAGTCTGTCCCGTTACTGAGGGTCTCATGACCACAAGAGGCAACTTATTTCATTTTTTGACAGTTCCAACTGATTTAAAGTCCCTTTACAGAAAAACTGATATATAATCTTTTTCTTTGACATAAAGTCACTTCCCTGCAACTTCCACTAAGCATTTCCAAATACTATATGCAGGAGTTCCACATCATGAATCTGTTTTAATATCTACAGGCAATTCTTAAAGCACCTTTAAAAAATAAAAGTAAATCAATAAGTTAATTTTCTTCTACATGAAACCAATAACCAGATCTTTTTGTCCTTGCAATGACCCATTGTTTAGCTGTCAGTCAGGTGGGCTTTATTTATCACATGCAGGTATCTCTCCAGTGATGGTTGTTTCACCAGGTATTTATTGACTCCAAGGTAGAAGATCCATTATAACTGCCAGTTAAGTAACTTGTTTTTCTTGATTTACTGTCAAAAAGTAGAGTTAATTTCACTGCCCAATACAGGCTTACCAACTGAATCATCTAAAATTTGGTAAACTCTACTGAGAGGATTTATTATTTTACAAAAGTCAACTTTCCCTTCTTTCCCATCTCCAATTCTGAATTGTGGTTACTGGCATAAGAAGTATAAGAGATATTCAAGCTGTAAGTGCCAAATCCATTCACTCAAAAACACTACCTGTGCAGAAAATTTCTGATACCTTTCTCAACGAGCCAGAAACCCATATAATGTACTTTCCATTTTCTACTTAATATTTCAATCGGTTCGAGATAGAGCTTAAAAAATATCACATTCAATGTCTACTATCATTACTGTCATTTAACATGTTCAGTGGTTCCCACCAAATGAGAAATAAAAAATAAGTCTATAGAGTAAAAGACAAAATTGGTCTTACTTGCAGAATAAGATTACCAACCTAGAAATCTGAGAAAATCAACTAAGAAACTATTAAAATAAGGAAAATGTTGGTGAAATGACAATACATAGATGGAAATATACAAATCATCATGCTTCCTGTTAAAAAATAAAAATATGTAATAGAGAAGCTTTCCAACTCAAGATGATGGGCTGAAAATATATGCTTTTGTCTCCCCTGCTTTCCCAAGATAGGAAGTGAACAGAAAAGGGGGGAAAACCTAGAACAGCCAAAACATCTTAAGTTGGAGAGGGGTAGTGATTATTAGACAGAAGAGACTAAGACAAGTCTCCTGTGGATGTTTGACGAAAATGTAGACAAAGAGAGGAACCTAAAGCCCAGACACGGGAGGGTGGGAAAGGGGGGTGCACAGGGAAAGAGGAAGCTCATCTCCCCAGAGACCCCAGATGGGCACATCAGCAGGTGTGGAAAGTGGATATAAAAATTGGGAATGAAAACAGGGAAATTAAATAAAGCAGCTGTACCAATTGCCCCACTTACCCCAATGAAACATCTATCTAACCCTGACCCCACGGACAATCCAAGCAAAGAAACTAGCCGCTGATAAAACCATTCAAATTGCCTACCAAGATAGGCCTATACCGCAAGGGCTGATATCAAAGAGGCAAGCCCAGCTCATCTGCACATCCAGAGACAGCCCCTCCTGCCTAAGGACAGATTCACTCACCCTAGAACAAAGTCTCACCCATATGAGACTCACCCACAGATCTACTCAACTATTCCCATGAACAGATGCCTACTGTGGAAAGAGACTTTACAGGAAAACTGCACCAGTCAACTATGAGAATAATCAACAAAAAGTATCACAAAAGAAACAAACTACTGAAGAAACAGAGATAATTTATAAAACAGAACTTTTTAAAATTATTGTTGTTTTATTTTATAATATATATAAGTATAATTTATATTATATTGGCATACCCAGAACAATTGAAGAAGACATGGCATAAAACAAACAGCATGCTACAAAAAGAACTGAGCATAAAGAAGAAAGTTGATTGCTGAAATTAAAATATTCAAAATAAGAATGAAAAGATAAAATAGAAAAAATGTCCCAAACATTGCAAGAACACAACTGGACAACAACGAACACAGAAAAGATGTGAAACACAGAGAATGAATCAATCTAGGTCTATTATCCAACTAGGATGAGTATTTTAAAAAATAAACAAAAGAGAAAGGATATAATTATTTTTAAATCAGTAATAAGTTCCTAGAGGAAAGTCACAAGACACAAGATGAGTGAAACAGACTTGGATTTAGACCCACACCTGTGGCATTTCAGCATAAAAGGGCAAAAAAAAAAAAAAAATCATCAAAGTTTTCAGAAAAACAGAGAGATCACTTACAAAAGAATGAGAATCACACTGATATCAAACTTTTTCCCCCAGCATCACACGTGTATCATTATCTTCAAAGTCCTAAGTGAAATTACTGTGAACCTAGAATTCTGTATCCAGTCAAATATCAATAAAGTGTGAGGGCAAAATAAATAACACTTTTTTCAAATACAAGTGTTGAAAACCTCTCTCATCTATACACCTGTTGCTTGAAAAAGTTATGTACATCCCTCATCGAAATAAGGGAGAAAACCAGGAAAGAGAAAGTCACGGTCACAGGACCCAGAAAACGTCTTCAAGAGTGAAATGGAGAAGCATCCTGGAAGACTTTTGTGCAGGAGATTTAGAGAATGGTAGTCAAGGCTAGAACAGGAGGTCAGGTTCCTGAAGGCGCAAAAGAAAAGTGGATTCCAGGCAATCATATTAATCTTCAAGATATGTTAAAGGCGGGTTATGTTTTTTCAAGGAGAAAAGGAAAGGTTATTAGAAACTCTAAATCCAAAAGAATCTAAAAGAATGCCATGGCCCAAATATGAAGCATCTAAAATGTGACAAGATTTTATGGAATTGATGTACTATAAAAAAAAAACAAAACCATTTTATCTGGATGCCAAGAACATCTCCTTTAAGGGGCCCATGGGCAGATACACATGGTCTAAAGTAAAAAATAAATAAAATTTTACCCCCTTGGTCATCTCAGTGGTGAAAAGTATTTATTTTACCATAATAATATCAAGAGTGTCTTTGGTTTTTAACTTTTAGAATCAACCTATAGAAAAAAAGGCTAGAGGATTTAAATGTGATTATGGAACAAAGTTTAATGTTATCAGTTGGCATAGAAAATGGGAAGGGAAAAAAGGGAGTGAAGGTAGGAGGATCAGAGGGCATTAATGTCACCTTCCTCTAGTGAAAGGTTGAGACATACTGAGAAAAGCTAATAGAGAATTAAATCATTGAAAATCAAAAGGCAATCCGTTAGAGGAAATAAAATAATTCAAAATTGGGTAAAAGAAGAGGTGAAGCTAACAAGTAATGCAAGCACACTGAGTCTTCATTGTCAATGTGGGGAATAAATAACGTTTAAATCTGATAAATGAAGATATATGTACACTGATACACAAACATGTATCACATATGTGCATGTGTGTTGGACCTCTTATTCCTGAATAACACAGAACATTTTAATACATTCTCCACATTTTCATAGTTTCCCTAATTATTAATCCCACTTTCTCAAGGTAGAATGCAAAAAACTCCGTTTTCCAGTCTCTATCATAGCTAAAATAAAGGTGTAACCTAAGCGTTGTCAATCAAGCCTAATTCAGCATTGAGTCACGTGAGTGAATGGACTGGGCAAGGGGAGTCCATTTTTTTGTCATAAGGGGTAAAATGTGTTTTAAGGTCAGAGGAAGCAGCAACAAACTAATCGCATTGGCGTGTATGCTACTTGCCCCAGCACATTAATGTTTTACGTCTCTAAGAAACAGTAAAAGGCAAGGCATAACAGAGCTGAGAGCCTCAGAGAAACTCAGTTCCGCACACTGTGCCTTTTGGCTCAGGCTGGCCCATCTGCTCCGATTCAGAAGTGTTTATTACGTGATTCTCCCAACTTTTATGCATTTTGCCCTTAACTCCATAACTCAGCAGGTTCAATCCTTCCTGACTCTAATTGCAAACCCTTACAGAGTTGTATAGGTTTTAAGAGCTCTGCCCAACCTATTTTTTCTATATTTTCTATAAACCGTTTGTTTTAGTGAGTATTTGTGTAGAATGCAGGAGTCTGCAAAAGCGAAAAAACTGTCTTACAGCCAAAATACCTGTACAATGTTTTACTCAGAGGTACAGAAATAGCCATCAGGAAAACAAAATAGAAAAATAGTTGAAAGTGAATATGTTTGGGGAGTGAGCCTAGGGACAGGGGCAAAAACTGTTGCTTTGCATCATAAGCTCTGCTAAACTCTATATGTTGTCCACATGCTGGCGTATTACTTTAATTTTTAAAGTCTCTTCTATGCCACATATAGAAAAGAAAAAAGATGGGAAGGGGGAGAACTACAATAAAGATACTGTTCACAATATCAACAAAAATACATAAAATGTTGAAAAAATTAACTTGAGATGTGGAACAGCTATGTAAGAAACTATACAATTTAATTAAAGATGTAAAAGAAAAAAGATAAGCAAGTACAGAGAAAATCAAGTTCGTGGAAGAAACAGCAACAGAAGTGACAGGGAGTGTATGTGTTTGCAAGGGCTGATTACCTGTGATTGATAAGAGTAATGAAATTTTGGGGTAGATAAATTAAGAGGAGTAAAATGGTATATTTCCTACTTTTGTTTTTTAAAAACCTTTTTAGACCACAGTTTCAATACATTTTTAAGTTAAATTACAACAGCTAGATACTATAAAACTGTGGTTTTATAATAGAAAAGGCAAAAACAGAAGAACAGAAAGTCAACAAATGTAGATTTCTTACTTTACACCTAAAATGTTAAACTAGGAACACAAAGTACCTATGATCTTTTTTCACCATGAAATGAGGTAATGATTTCTTTCTTTTCACCGCTGTTCCTAATAGTAGAAGCAAATAGTTTAAACAAAAGGGAAATCTTGAGTGAAACTCAAATAATTTAAGTGTATAAGGGGGCACATCAAAAAGGAGTAGAAACAGAAAAACATAATTATATAATGTAATCTTGCTTTCTCTAGTTCCATGTAGAAAGGGAAAAAAGCCAAATGAAATGAAACATGAGAGTATGATTTACAACGTGTGTACAGTATTTAGGAATATTATATATTTTTTAAAGGTATTCTACAGGTTGGCAAATGTGAAAGAAAATTCCTGAAATGTTATAAAATATATTGCAAGCTCAAATTTAGAAGCATATTATCAGCAAAACTCATGATAATTATTAAGGCATGAAGTTAGTTAACTGTAAAATAGCCTAACATGAGGCTCTGTTGTACAAGGAAAACATCAGGGTTCAAGAATTTAAGACCTGTGATTGAACTGCAGTTCTGCCACTTATTAGCTGAGGGACTTAGGGAAGTTCCTAATCTTTACAAGACTTGGTTTTCTCATCTCTAAATTGGGAGTAATAACTCTTAGCACACAGGGCAACTGAAAGGATTAAACCAGAACACATATAGTGTGACAGATAGCCCTACACAAAATAAACATGAGCTAAAAAGTAGTATCCCTCCCTATAAAGACATTTCTATTGCCAATATCTTTTACACTTTCAAATTACATTCAAATCATATCATAAGTCCCAGTTATTAAATCACATCTGAAAATTATTTATAAATCGTGCTCAAACCCTACTTGAGAAGCTGCATGCTTCTCAATAAAAGCAATAAAATAAAAAAGCAAAAGTTCTGGAGTCCAGCGATCTGGGTAGAGCCAGCTCTGTGAGCTGTGTGGCCTGGAGCAAGTTACTCTACCTTCTCTAAACCTCAGCTTTCTCATCTACAAAATAATGGTACAGATGTCTAATTAAAAGAACAGCTGTGAAAACTACAGGAGATATGCATAAAACATGTCATTTTAACTTTTTTTACTTACCATTTACCAGGCACTATGCTAAGCTTTGTTATATAAAATATATTACACAAAATTAGATCAGAACCCATTATTTTAATCTTCAAAACATATCTAAAGCGTAAGTCATACCAAAAATAGACCAGGGGGCAGGAGTGACACACTCAGTTAAGTATATATTTTTTCCTACAGGAATTATCAGTTTCTCCTATAATTTCTTTCACTTAAAAACCAAATTACTATTACATATTATTTTTGAAATTCAATAAGATCATTCAACAAATATTTATGAGTATCTTCTACATATTGGACATCTTCAAGACTCTTAGGGATACCACAATACAAATACACAAAACGCTCTGTCCTCATGAAATTCAGAGGAACTGGCCCAGGGTCACCACACATGGCAATAAATGTACAGTCACATGGCAAATACAGCATCCGAGAGCCTAGAACTTGTTCTAATTAGTACAACTAACTAGTTGTGGTAATGACAAAAAATCCTATGGGAACAATGACTTGGCAAAGGTAGAACCAAGTCTGCTTTCCTGGTATGGAAGAATACAACTTTCTTATCAGACAGGATGACCTTGCCCTGCCTGCCTGCTGTCTCAGCAAAGTCAATCTTAATCTAAAGTAATCCCAAACTAAAAATGAGACTTATTTTCATCACTCCTAACAAAGTGTTTCATTTTACCCCAGATAATATTAAGTTAAAAAGAATTTTGACTCATTTCTTAAATAGGTTTTCTATATTAGAAGCTTAACATAATCATGAGTGAAATACACAATTTTTAATATACAATTTAAAATAACTTTACTTACAGTTTACCATCAGAAAAATATAAACTATTCTCAGTGATAAACACATGTTAAATCAGTAATAATTTTAAAACCAAATATTCCTGTATTGTCAAAGAGACAATAATTTTCATCTGGCCATATTCTTGATTACATGTTTTTACTAAAAGTTTATTTAGAGAAGGAGAATAGAGAGCAGAGATTTCCAATTTGTTTTCAGTCCAATAGATAATCAGTTATTCAGATGTATACATTAATGAAAATATTTGGGTTACATTATAATATATTCTCTAGAAAAAAGTAGTTTCATGCTACTTAACATAAAACATGCTTGATTTACATCGACACAGCCAGACCCCACTGGAAACCTGGTGATATTAACCATGAAACTTGGCTTAACAGAGGCCTCTAGTGGTCATTAGCAGTTACTAGCTCCCCTTCCCACCACCAACCTCCGCTTTCTGGTAAAGCTCTTGTTCTCATTCTTTCATTCATTCTTCCCCCTCCCCCTCACCAATTAAAAGTCTTAGCAAAATAGTTAGTATTCTATCACTGAATTATTCAATTAAGTCCCAGAAATCAACTAAAAAATGTATATAACTGGTAGCATTAAACCATTATGGATTCTCTAAAGGTAAGTTCTCCAACTTCCCACATAAACTCACTTTAGAGACATTTGGTAAAATACAGACCCTAAATGTTACCTTGCTAGTGTTAGCAATCTTAATAAAAATAAAATCTATGGTAGTCTTAAAAAACTCTATGAAAATAAAAAACAAGCTTAAAGTCTACAAATTCTAATTCAAGTCATCAAATATAACACACACATTTTACGTTTATCTTCAGTTGCACTATGGGTCTTCTAAACATGTTTTGCACTATTCACAAATACTTAACACTAATACCAGGTGCAAATCCAAGGTTCTTTATATATAAATGATTACCCACGTTCAGACGACTAAGGCGTAACTCTTTTCCAGTTCCACTCCTACAATACTCCTTCCCATTTTTACTGAAGGCCTCTCTGCTTCCAGAACCACCACACACCGACCCCACCCTGCCAGCTTTAGAAGCTGCCTTCTTTACCCAGGGCCTCAATGAAGTCTTTTGAAGCAAGAATGGAAACAGCTGGACTGCAAGGGCAGAAGGATATTAAATCTAGGAACACTGAACCCTTGCCCCCCACTATCTTCACTCTCTCATCCCACAGATGAATTATTCCCAGCCCTGTCCCACATTGCTGAGGCCTTGCCCTGCTCCAGTGATAGCCTACCCACCCCCTCAAAATACTCCAAGACCTCAATATGTAGCCAAAGAACAACCATTTGCATCTATGGGCACAGCATCTTTTGCCACATAACTTAGGTTTTAAAGATAAAGGAGAGGGGAAGCAAGAGGACAAGGTGGAGAGAAGAGTGGAGGGAGTAAAGAGAAGATCCTTTTTATGTCATTTCCTAACTTTGTTAAAAAAAAATTTTTTTTAAACCACCTCCCAAGTACCTCAAAAAAAGTAGATTACTTCTGGGGAAGGGGCTTTGAGACAATATCTTGTACCATAGTGTGTTGGAATAGATAAAAATCCTGATAAGAAGCACTACACAAGAGCTGCGATGGATAAAAAAGTCAAGGGTCACTCCTGGGACCAGTAAGAAGGTCAAAGGGAACAACCCCAGGCTGACCTCTTCCAACTCTAAATTCCATGACAATGATCTACCTGCATTTCAGACAAGGAAATGAGAGGAGAAAGGTTCTGTAAAGCCCCAAATTGTTATTATAAGGTTAAAGGTTAAGGTTGAAGGTTAAAGCATTTGTTCTTGATTCATATGAAAACATTACAGGCCCTCCTTGGCCAATGTACATGTCTCAGTTATAAAATTTGGTCATCTGGATTCCATGCACATCTGGCAATAATGTGACAGCAAGAAGTAAGGTAAAATTTAAATTGGCTTAAAACCACAAAAGTTATGTACAGAAATGTACCAATGAAGTAAATGTAAATGTCTTAACACAGTACAACAATCCATATTTATTTGGATTACTTTAAAAAGATAAAATTATATATAGAAGGTTCTGGAAATACTGACATTCAAAAGGTTAAGAAGTATTTAAAGCTGAATAGTAACTCTTGTCTGTGCAGAAAATGGAATTATCAAAATAACTTGTTTCTCAAAAATTATAGATAGCTAAAGTTGGCTAGTTAATTTCAGCTTGTTTTATAAAATAGATAAATTGGCCCTATTCTAATGAGAATTCAAATTAATTTTTATATACCATTATAAAAAATGGACAACTGTTAAAAACAAAAACACAAGGTCAAACTAAAAAGACTTTTAAATGTTTCAACTTAGAATAAGTTAGTAGGCTTATTCAGAGCAATATTCTAGAGTTACTTTTTAAACCTTTGTATAAGCAACAAGAAATATGAAAAAGCACCAAAATGTTTCAATATTATAAGTTTTCATAACATATTATCAAACTTTTCTCTTGTTGATATTCATAATAATTTTTCGGCATTGTTTCAGGTACTGAGAATTCAGTAGTGGACCAACAAACAATCCCTGCCCTCAGATAACTTATATTCTAATAGGGTAAGAGAGATCAACAATATAAATAATAAAATAACATAATATTTTAGATCGTGTTGATCTCTCCAGAGAAAAAGAAAGAAGTAAAAGTGGGTCCCAGTAGGAGGGATGGGATTAGATATTAAATAAGCTGGTCAGGGAAGGCCTCACTGACAAAACAGTATTTGAGTAGTGACCTAACAGAGTCAACCAAGAGCATTTCATAAGGAGTAGCTGGGTGTTGGGGTGTGAAATTCGGTGAGGTCAGGTACATCCCAGTAGGAATCTGACTTTCCCACTAGCTTTAATGAGAAACCATTGAGGCCTTTCAAGACTAGAAAAGATACAGTGTGACTCACATTTGAAAGGATCAACTGCCTATGGCATAGACAGTAGTTAGGAGGCTCTGGTCAAAACCCAGGTGAGCAAGGCGAGTGGTCTGACCAGGGTCAAAGGTAATAGCAGTAGAGGTGGTCCGATTCTGGACATACTGTGTAGGCAATGCCAGCAAGATCTGTTTTGGAATTGAATGTGGGAAGGCAGAGCATGAGAGGAGAGAAATCAAAAAGACTCCATGGTGGAAAGGCAAACTCTTATTTATTTCAATAATTAGCATAATTTAATCTTCAATTAAAATGTAAGCATGTCAAAATTGTGTCAATTTTCTCTATAAATGTGAAAATCAACTTGTAAACTGTCATTTTTTTCTTTTCTTTTTTTTCAGTATTGTATGTAGTTGATTCTAAGTTGAATAACAACATGATTCTTGAAATCCTGAGTTTCTTTCAAAGCCTGTCATTCTCCTGCCAAAATCAAGTTCCTATTTTCCATAGGCAGCTTCTCTGGATTTCTACTTATTTAAAAAAAAAAAAGATCTTTTCAAGCTAGGCAGCACCTCAAGACCCAACTCTGCCTGGCCACTTTGTTAACATTGTAGCTCACTTTTTAACTCATTTTGATTGTGGTCTGTGTCTCAGCAGGAAAGCCCATTCAAGCCCACAACTCTTAACCACTGTTCTTACTCCTAGAAAGACTCTGGAAGGACAGCTCCACTTATGAGTTCCTATTTTCCATCAGTGTGACAGCTGAGCTGGGTTATGAAAAATGGAACAAGGGACGTGGGCAGAGTTGAATGACAAAAGAAACTCCTGCAGGTCAGAGCACACCAAGGCTCTCCCAGAACCTATAAAAAGGCCCACTATAATAAGAATCCAAGAAAACTAATCAAGAGGAGAGTGGTTCTTTTTTTTTTCTTCTTTTTTTTTTTAACTTTCTGTTATTTTCTTTTTTGTTATACAACACTATACAAAAAAAGAGCACAAAATGAGTGTTCTGCTCAATTTTCAAAAATTGAACCTATATAACAGCACTCAGAACAAGAAACTGTTACCAGCATCACATACCGGCCCTCATGCCCTCTTCCAATGATTAACCACCATATGGAAACACTGGTGACACCTAACACCACAGGTCAGCCTTGTCTAGTTTTGAACTTTATATAAATTGGATCATACACTATGTACTCATTTGAATCTGGCTTTTTAAAGTCAAATTGTGTTTGTGAGATAAAAACACATTGTTCTGTCAAATTTTTGGTTCATTCTCCTTGCCAAACAATATTCTATTTATTTATTTTTCCGTTCTCTGGCTGATGGTCCTTCAGGTAGTTTATAGTGTGAGACTATTAGAAATAGTGCTTCTAGGAACATACTTGAACTTATCTCTTGTACATTTCTGTTGGGTATATACACAGGAGTGCTAATTGCTGGGGTTACAGGATTCAGGTAGATAATGCCAAACAATTTTTTTAAATGGTTGTACCAATTTATATTCCCAACAGTAGTATATGAGAGAGGTTGATCCACATCCTCAGCAATGCTTGATATTTGGGTATTTTTCATTTTAGTCTGAATGATGTCCTTAGTGGTATCATATTGTGATTTTTTAATTACTATGTCCTGAGGACAAAAGAAACTGAACATTTTTTCATAGTTTTACTAGCCATTTGGCTATCTTCCTTAGTGAAGGGCCTTTTCAAGATGTTTGCCCATGATTCTACTGGGATGTCCTTTTTTTTTTAATTGTAAGAGTATTTTATATTTCTAAACATAAATTTTGATGTTTCCCCAAATCTGTGGGTTGTCTACTCTCTTTTTTTCTTTTTTTAAATGTATCTTTATTGTTGAAAGTGTTACAGATGTCCGCTTTTCCCATTGGCCCCTCCCACCCCACCCTGCCCCCGGCCCCAGGACTTCCCCACACTATTGTCTGTGTCCATGCGTTGTGCAGACAGGCACATACGTTCTTTGGTTAATCTCTTCCCACCCACCCACCCCTGCCTTCCCTCTGAGATTCATCAGTCTGTTCCATGGGAATTCTTGAGGAATAAATTTAAAAAAAATTTTTTTTTTAATCCTCACCCAAGGATATTTTTCCATTGCCTTTCAGAGAGAATAGAAAAGAGAGAGAGAGAGAGAGAGAGAGAGAAACATAGATGTGAGAGACACAAGGACTGGATTCCTCCTGCATGAGCAGAGGGATTGAGCCAGCAACCGAGGTCCATGCCCTCAGCTGGAATCGATCCCAGGACCCTTCAGTCTGAGGGTGGACGCTCTATCCACTGAGCCAAACTGGCTAGGGCAAATTTTTTAAATTTTGATGAAGCCAAATTTTATCATCCTTTTAAAATGCCAATGTTTCTGGGTTTTTCTTTTCTTTTTGTTCTATTTAAGAAATCTTTGCACAAGATCATAGAGATATTCACCTATGCTTTCTCCCAAGAGCTTCATCATTTTTTTCTTTGACAATCAGAATTGGAACTCCATTGGAGTTGACATTTGTGTGATTCTTTCCATGGTATCCAACTAAACCAGCATCATTTATTTAAAAAAACCACCTTTTCTTCTCTGGATGCAATTTCACCTTTTTCCTGAAGGAGATGACCCAAAAGTCTATTTCTGGACTCTTTATTCTATTCCATTGGTCTATTTGTCTATCTTTACACCAATACAATGTTGTAATTACTAAAGCCTTATAACATATTTTGACACTTGACAATTAAGTTCTCCAGCTTTATTCTTCCAAATTGGCTTGGCCTTACAATCATTAACATGGTATGTGCTTCAGTTAGTTTGGATCTTCTCTATTTTCTCTAAATAATATTTTGTGATTTTTCTGTATAAAGTTCTTATACATGCATCATAATCTTCACCTAAAAACACTCTATGCTACACTTTTATAGCAGGAGTAACTGCAGATTATTTTCATGTAACTAACCTATGAAACAGTCTGTAAAGCTATGAGAATGCCAAAGTCCTTAAAAATAGTAAATGTAAAATACCCTAAGGTCTTAGGACTCATTTGCTATAGCAATAAATCAAGGAGGGAAAAAACACACATGCAATGTTACCTAAACTTCAGTAGATAAAACCATCACAAAAAAGAGTTTAACCTTACTTATATAACAAAATGGGAAGAGGTGCCATTGGTTAGTAAGTGAGTGAGGACTAAACTGTATACTTGAGAGCTGACTATGTGAATTATATTAATAGTAAGCAACAAGATCAATGTAATCAGGCCAAAGTTCAAGAGGAAGCTTATAGGAAACTATAAATCAGAGCAGCCAGAATCCCACAACATAAATTCAAACAATGATCCATAGTATTAAGGCTATATAAAGAGCTCGTTTTTTTTAAATAATCCATCTCCACTTCTTCTGGAGAAGAGACAAAAGAAAATTCAGCCAAACCGTCTCTGTCTATATTAAACCTAGCTTATTAAATCATAACCAGTCAGAAGTTAACAACTCAGATTACCTCCCTGTGCTTATTTGCAGTACTCCATTACTCACACAACTCAGCCCAAGTTGGCATATGAAGGACACAGTTTTGTAATATTCTCAAATCAACATAGAGAACTATGGAAGGAAAAAAACCTAAGCAATTTGTTTCATGAGCATTTGGCTTATTATATAGCATACATTTCTTTCGTGATATAAATTTTTTAAATTTTAAATCAATCTAAAATGCTCATGAAACTCAAAATTTCAAAACAATTCTTTGCAAATATCCAACAAATTTTGCCCAAGATTGTAAGGGAATGATACTCTATCAACACTATATTCATACCTTGCAAACTGTATCCACATCCCAAGGTATTATAGTCCTCAGATCAATGACTTCACAAGACACTCCAAGCTTTTCTTGAGCCATGGAAGCCACCTCTCGGATCACATGAACCTGAAATAAGGAGAAAAATATGCAGACAATGACTACAGAAATTCAGGCCTAAAACATTAACTGAGTTCTGACATCATTAATAGAAGTAGTATTTAAAGTCAAAAGAACTGATCTTCATAGAAAATTAAAAAAATTGTTTTAGACATGTTGAAGCTCATATTCTACCAAAATAATTTTTAAAATATAGATATCTAGAAATCAGTTGGAAAGATGTTCTTAGAGCAGTCAATAGTAGAGATATAAGGAAAGCATTGTGCCCGGCCGGGCGTGGCTCAGTGGTTAAGCATTGACCTAGGATCCAGGCGATCGGGGTTCGATTCCCGGTCAGGGCACATGCCCGGGTTGCGGGCTGCGGCCAATCAATGACTCTCTCATCATTGATGTTTCTATCTCTCTCTCTCCCTCTCCTCTCCTCTCTCTGAAATCAATAAAGATATATTTAAAAAATAAAAATAAAAAAATAAGGAAAGCATTGTTTTCAATTCTTCACAGTATCAGGATTAAAAGTAACAGCTTCCAAGAACATGAACCTTACCAGATGGTGTAAATGTTACTGACCTGAGTGCCCCAGGCAACTAGAGTGACATCACTCCCTTCCTGTATGACCTCGGCCTGGGACAGGGGGATGTTGTATGGTTCCACAGGAACCTGTTCCACTGAATATAAAACAGGGAAAAAATGAAAGGTTAATTATTTTCTGTTATGTGACACTTGTGCATAAAAGAAAATAAGAACCTCATTGTGGCAAAGCTTTACTTATTCTTCCATAAGTTCCAGTTATTTATAACAAAAATAACATTTACCATACAGCTTCATGACAATACTACACAGATTAAAAAGTACAATATAGCCTGGCCGGGCGTGGCTCAGCAGTTGGGCATCGACCTAGGATACAGGCAGTCGGGGTTCGATTCCCGATCAGGGAACATGCCCGGGTTGCAGGCTCGATCCCCAGTCGGGGGCATGCAGGAGGCAGCCGATCAATGACTCTCTCATCATTGATGTTTCTATCTCTCTCTCTCCCTCTCTCTTCCTCTCTCTGAAATCAATAAAGATATATTTTTTAAAAAATTAAAAATAGAATAAAAAGAAAAAAGAAAATCTACAATATAATGTATGAAATAGATCAGCCCTCCTGGAACAGAAAAAAGATGTTAGGTAAAAACTAAGACAATAAAGTGTAGGCTTTAGTCAATAATAATGTATCAAACTGTACCATACTAATGAAAGATATGAACACCCTGTTGACCAGTCACGAGCATACATGTGTTTACATGTCCAAATGTTGCTGACTGTCCACGAGATAACTCGTGTCTGCAATTACAAATAATTTAAGTAATTTTAAACACCTTGTTGACCAAAGTAGCTGGCTGCACAGGTGAGTTCTGGCTCAAAATAGCCAGTCAGCACAGAGGAAATTGGGTGTGGGGTGTATGGAAACTCTCTGTACTACCTTCACTATTTTTTTGTAAATCTAAAACTGTTCTGAAAAAGAAAGTTTAAAAATATATCTGCTAAAATTTTATTGGACTGAATTAAGTTCCCAGAAAAGTTTTCTATCAAGGAGCAAATTTACAAAAGTTTCGGGAAAAATAAAACCACATAGCAGGGCCAAAATTTTAAGCATATTTTATTTTTGCACTTTGCATCTATGAACACTTTATCAACCATAGCAGCTGACAACACCTTAGGTTTCAAGGCCAAATCCTGTAGAACTCAAAAAGAGAAACTGAATCAGCTCCACCAGGCCAAAATGAAGGATAGCCACTGGCATCCCAGAGAAAACCATTTCATGATTTCTCTGCCCAACCAAGTATAAGCAATATAGAGCTGACTGAATTTGAGAGGAAATCATAAGGCAAATCTTTAAATGAAATTGAGTAGGAAGTTAATAGAATTATCCCACTATATTGGGAGGCCTTCTTGAATTTCTATGTGAGAGCATTATAGTGGAACTGGTGGGGGCAAAAATACTCCCTTTAGTTCATTTCCCCCATGGTCATATTATCATTGCTACTTTTTTTTAATTCAAAGAACACAAAAGAGTAAAATAAAAGGTTCCCTCTGCTCCCCAGCCAACCCTTCCAACTCCATTAGCCAAAAATAATCAATGCCAACAATTTCCTGGGTGTTTGCAGTAGACAGCTATTTCTTTGTGGCATCCAGATTTTTTAATCCTATCCTACATTTGGGAAATGCTCCAGCTTATAAGGCAGGTCCTTTTCTCCACTACAAAAATGAGGTCCACATAATCACTTTCCCAGCTTCCCTTGCAGCTAGGGCACAAAACATGGACTCTGCCAACTAAATGCACCCATGCCAGGCTCTGAATTGGGAGCTGATGACACACAAGAACAGCAAGTGTCCAGAATCTATTCCAGAGTACTGGTAACAGTGGAAGCAGACCAGTATCCAGACACAGAGGTATTAATGATTCAATTTGTATTTCCATGTCCACTGACAACTGCTAGAGAATATTTGCAGGACCAATTATGCAGTGGAATTTTGGGCATTTGCTTCTAGATACATATACAGCCTCTAAGCCAGATTCTCAGGTACATACAAAGACATAGGCAATTTTTTTTTCTTTTCATGGAATCACATTGTACTCACTATTAAGAACCCTTCTATAAGTTAAGAACCCTTCTGCAAACTCCCTTTTTTCTCCATTTAGCAATATATCTTGGCCATGTTTTCAGGTCAAAAATATAGTTATTTTTAAATCATATTTATAAGTAAAAACTATGAAATTCAATGGTGCTGTTATCAGTGACATAGTGGAAAATTTTATTCCTAGTATTTTTGTATATTTTTCAATCCAATGACATTTCTATAACCAGTGCCAGAGTAGGCTGAGTATTTTTTAAATCACCAATATGTTTAAATAAAATAACAAAATGATAAAACCTATAACACTACTTTTGTGAGTAAACATCAAAGTAGATGACAGGTAAGCTAACCATCCTGAGTTAAGCTGTGTTAGAAAAGTATAAGCATTAAAAGCATATTTTAAAGTTTAGCACACAAACTTTGTTGAGTCAGATACTACAACAGGGGTGGGCAACCCATAGCCTGTAATTTTTTGTAAACAATGTTTTCCAATAAAACACAGCACACCCATTCATTTACATATTGTCTATGGCTGTTTTTGCCCTACAACAACAAAGCTGAGTAGTTACAAGAGACAGCATGGCCTACAAGCCTAAAATACTAATATCTGTCCCTTTACAGAAAACATTTGTCAACCTTAATTCTAAACATGCTTTCAGAAGTTGATTTCAACCCATTCATTGATAGCTTAAATACAATATTAGGTGGATGGACAGACCGATGGCCACACGGATGGGTAGATGTTGGATGGGTACATGGATGGATGTATAGACAAACAAAGGAACAGACAAACAGGAAGACAAACATTTGACTGTAGTATATTCTACATAACAGTCCTCAGTGGCTAAACCAAAGTGAGGGTCAAGAACAACACTGATGGCATCTGCCAAAGGCAGCACACAGGTTCTTTGACATCGCAAGTCTTTCCCCAGCAGCAAGATCTGTAAGCCAATAAACAACACTGGAAGCCAGTACACACTGGGTCTTACTGATAAGTCAGTGGCAATCATTCAAGAGTCCTGTGTTTCCCGCTTTGTAAATCAGTTGTCAGCTGGTGATTAGCAAACCCCCGGAACACACAATTCTATGAGCTGGCACACACAAAGTTTTGTATGCCACCTCCTTTGAAAAGTTGCCAATGAAAGAGTGTTTCAAAGTATTAAATTACCCTGAATAGTAAGACCTCATTACTTTATCAATTAAATAAGGAACAACATGGCAAACAAAGCTTAATCCTCCATCAAAAAAAATATATCATGCAGAGAATTAGATTCAAGAAGAGTCTCCTGTAAAAAACAACCCAAAAATCTCTTAAGATTTGCATAAATTTAATCCTGAGAGGAGAGAAAGAATTTTAATATGTTCATTTACTTAAACTTCACAAACAGGAAAGGAACCTAGAGAGCAAGCTATAAGTCACAGGTACTTTTTAGTTTCATTAATTTAAAAGACATTTATTCTAAAGGAAGGTTATTATTTCAAATCAGCATTCTTGCATTCCTGTCCCACAGCTATGTGCTTTTTGAAAGAGAGCAGTTGAGAGATGTTGGAGCATGAAACTTCAGGAACCAAAGAGTACCCTATACAGTCATATTACAGGTTCCTGTTTTCATAGCAGTGGGACTGAGACCACTTCTTTTAACCACATGCTGATTACGTCTTAATCCATGCACTAATGAGCAGTCCACAGAGAAATCTTTTGGCATCAGGTATATGTTGACAAAAATGTAACTTAGAAAAATAAGAAATAAAGCCCTGGCTGGGTAGCCCAGCTGGTTAGAGAGTCATCACGATACACCAAGGTTGCGGGTACGATCCCCAGTCAGAGCACATACAAGAATCAACCAATGAATGCACAAATAAGTGGAATGACAAATTGTTGCTTCTCTCTCTATATATAGCTATCTATCTAAAATTAATAAATAAAAAAATCTTTCCAAGGTCAAAATAAAGAAGATGCAACCTTTCACTCAACTATCAGACATAGTTTTTAATGCATATTGTAAGTTCCATATATATGCTCCCTCTGTAATTGCAAATGCACTTATATTCATATTACATATACACTTATAGACTCATGGCATGAATTAGTTCATGCTTGGTCCCATTTTATTTCCCATCCTCCTCCTTTTTCCTTCTAATTTTCCTCTAAGTTGTATTCTTTTGACGTCTTAAACATATTTGTAAAATAAGGTAGAGTGTATAAATATAAATACTATTACACACATTTATTCATTTAATAGTTATTTCATAACCAACATATGCAGCCATTATGCAAAATGCCAGACTACGAAATTGTAAGAGGCAGTCCCTTTGACAAACACACACTCAACTGGGAACACAAAGATGGAAAGTGGTGAACAGAAAACAAACAAAAACATAATATAGCAGCAGGGACACACGGGTCTCGGAACACAGAGGGAAGCAACAACCTGGTTAAAGGGATCAAAGAGGCTTTGCCACCAAGGAGGGCACGAGTGATAGGGGTCTTCGAGAGAAAGAGAAAATTTAAAAGGTATTCCATGTAGAAACAAAAGATGTTCACAAAGATATGGAGGTGTGAAACTGTGTCTGTGTGTGTGTGTGATTACATCTACAAACACATGTAAACACAGGTTTACATGATGTTTCAAGTAAAGGTGAATACTGAAACTTTTAAATTATACTTCCAAGTCCCGAGAAAGAGCTTTCCAATTCCTTCTGATTTCATACATTAATAACTAATGCAGAAAGCACCTGCAAGAGAACAATTCATTCTTAACGATGTAAGTTCCCCTGTGAGGCACAATCTTACCATTACAGAGATAATAGGGTCATTTCTCTGCCCTGGCACTAATCTACCATTAATGCTCCTGAATGTGAAACTCCGTAGGCCTTTATTCATGTTGCATTATACATGATGCAGTGATCAAACATAAATGTTCTTTTAAAAAGTGTATATTTCTAAAATATACATTACTTCATGCTGCCTGATTACGAACAGTATAGTCAAAGTCTCCATTCCTGAGAAAGTCTATCTTACTTGTCAGAATTTACAGTGCAACAGGAGAGGGGCAGGTAAATCCACCCAATCAAAAGTCCAGTCCTGGCTCTGGCTCTGTATCTCTGTATCTAATTAATTTGGTGATCTCTGACAAAGTATACTATTGCTTTTGTGCCCCAGTGTCCCACCTGTAAACTGTGAAAGCAGCACGTGTCCATCTGCCATACCATAGGGACAGAATGAGGACTTACTAAAATAATCATTGTAGACATCGTTTCAGTTCTTAGAAGACCAGCTTCCCAATTTAAAATAATTCAATGATACAGTCATTAAAACTGTAATGGAAAGTTTTCATTCTAGAAAGTTACTCTGACTCCTATTACTATCTGCTGTATAAAACTGACATTTAACCTTAAACTATATTACAGTTGTGTGTGTTTTTCTGAGTAATCTTCTTTCAGATTTGAGGTTATTAATCATGATCATATTTTTATAATTTTCACTTCTATACCAACAATTACTTTTAACACTCGTGTTAAAAAGTATACAAACAAGAAAACTAAGTGCAATTTCTTCTAGTAGTTACTTTTAAACTATTCTTCAAATATAACTGTATTCAATCTTCCCCTCACCTCTTTGCTTCAAATAACTGAAAATTTAAAGATTAACAGTCTGTATTAGAAAAATCGTATCAACATACTGCTAATATTATGTTTATTTGTCTATAATATCTGTCATTATAATAGTTGTTATATTAATATCACTGTCTAATTAGAAGACTAAATTAACTTTCCATAAGTAAGAATAATTAAGTGCTAAACTTTGATACTATTTAGCTCATGGTGATTACTGGGAGGATGCATGGGCAGCATACACTGGTATATTAAGTCTCAATACCATGGGGGGGAGTAAACCAGAGGTCTCCTGGGATTGACAGCAGTTGAGGGTCACAACCATATCATAACCTAGGCCTTCATACCATAAGCATGTCAAGGTTTTACTGAGAATTAGGGCAAAAGGATTGCAGAGAAGTGAGGAAGCAGATGAACTGGAGCAAACAAAGAAAACCACAAAAAAGGTAGATCATGAAGAATGAATAAAATTAGGTGCACAAAAGCAAAAAGCTGGCATTCAAGGCAGTCGGGTACCATATATGAATAACAGAAAAGCCTAAACAAGCAAGCTAAGAAAAGCACGCCATCTTACACAGTGCATTGGAAAGGGCACGGCATCGCTGCTATGGTATTCTTGCCAAAATATATACACAACCTGAATTTAATCACAAAGAAACAGCAGACAAACTGAGGGATATTCTGTGTAAGAGTGGACCAAATGTGGAGATAATGGCAGACAAAAAGACAGAAACTGTCTACCCAAAATAAAGAAGGCTAAGGAGAGAAAACAGTAAGTGAAGATTTTGGATTGGATTTGGATTTTAGAAAAGGACACTAGTAGGACTACTAATAAAATCTGAATTAGGTGTCTCAAAGAGTTAACACTATTGTATCACTGTTAATATCCTGGTTTTGATCATTATGGCTACGTAACATATGAAGTTAACATCTGGGGAAGCTGAGGGGAGGGCAAGTACATAAGAATTCTTTGTACTATTCTGGTAACCTTTCCACTTCAGCATATTTCAAAATAAAAAGTTTAACAATTTTTTTAATATCAAATTTTTAAAAAGGAGTCTGGCCCACCTTAGCAAGCCTCCCACAGATTTGGGAAAAATAAGGTGTGATATAATGGAAAAGTATACCAAATTATGAACATGACTGAAAACCAACTATAGACAACTGAGCTAAATACAAGGCATGACAGAGGCAATGCAGATTGATACAGCCTTGGAAAACAAGCTCTGTTTTCTGAAGTTTCAGTATAGATAGAGAAAAGGAGGATTACTAAAGCTATCCAGCTGTAAAAGAAGCGCAGTCACATTTGGTGTTGCATTTGTGACCTCATCTACCTGGATGAATTTAACAGTGTCTGATTATACAGCGACAGGAATACGTGAAGACATAAGTCCAATATCTGTTCATGCCCGTCAGCTTGTTGCTAGACACTCGAGCACTAAATAAAAACCAGTAACCAGTCAAACTGTCTATATAAATACAACATCAAGTCAGAATCAGCAAATATCTTGCATGTAACCAGGAGATTTCTCACACTGAGATACTTTTAAATAAAAAACATAAAAACATTTAAAATCTTAAGATCACTAGTGTCAGAAGGTCATTTTATCACTAAAATATCACTGAAAAATAAGAAAACTCACCTATTTTTCAACTGAATAGCAATACTGACTTGAAACAGAAAAAAGTCCTGGACCCATTTCAACTCAAATGCACTCAAATTCCTTTTCTTTGATAAATTAGTTAATTAACTTGAAAACCCCACATTTCTAGTTCTTTTGCATGAGACAAATCAGATTTCTTTTCAAAATAGTTCGCAAACATATATCATAAAAGCAAATCTATGATAAAACAGCCATTGCATTCCTTACACAACTTCAATATTAACTTCATATTTTCTGTCACTTAATGTAATAAAAATAAATTTTATGAGATTGATATTATTGTATAATATGCATCAGCATACTTTATATACTAAAATTTAACCATATTTGCAATATATCTTGTTCACTCTTTGCAATTTTTCTTAGCATTTTTTTCATGTGCTCTCTAGTGTACAGAATTTAATAATTTGGCAAAAGTTCTCTCCTCAACAATTTTACCAGTAATTGTCCATCTTTCATGTTTAATATATTAAAATTTCTTTAGTAAATATTTTTCAATACATTTTCTGCAGTAAGAAGCTATATATGGGTGAACTTCATTCACATAAATAGATTCTAACAAGGTAAACTGGCAAACTGGGAAAGAAAATTCAGTGCTGAATTAAAAGGCACTATTTTAAAGCCATTCTCTATCAGCACATGGACAGTTTAAAAGGGGGGGAAAAAATCTAAAATAATTAAGTTGAAATGGAAAATATATTCATTTTCACTGTCAATTGTAAGATATACTGTTATTTTATGAACCACTCCAAATGAAAATACTGCCAATTAAACTGACACACTGTTTAGAGTTATTTTAATCTTACTGAAAGAAAAAATTTTATATTAATTGGACATGGCTTTTATTTTAACACCTCATACATACATAAGATCAAAATGTAAGCAAAATAAGTTGGTTAAGCTAGTCCTAAACCTCTGTGACATTCGGAATCTAATTCTTCTCACTCACCTTTTGACTTATAATTGTCAGTGCCCATGTTTCTCCATAGAATATCCTCTTTCTTTGACACCAAGCATATCGAGCATATCGGTGATGCAGCACTTTTTAAATGGAACCATAAAGGAATTAAAATATTGGTGCTAAGCTCTCAAGCAAGCACACTATTTAAAAACAGCCAACTTTTGACTTCTGCCTCCAAAGATTGTTAAATTACTGTGTTCTCAACTTTCCCCACCCTTCCACCCATCACAACCACTTGGAACCTCATTGTTAAAAGAGTAGTTCTCTGATATCTCAGAAATTTTATTTTAAGCATTTGTTTAAATTAATAATAGTCCCAAAGCACAATAGTAGTGAGGCTAGTAATTCAGATATGCCCAAGAGAAGCCATAAAGTGCTTCCTTTCAGTGAAAAGTTTTCTATGCACAGGGGCAAAAAGTAGTACTGTACATGGGGTTCTGTGCTCTCCGTGGTTTCAGCCATCCACCGAGGGTCTTGGAACACATGCTGCATGGATAACGAGGGACTTAAGGTGTTGGTAACTATGTCATTGACAACAACAGCTAAAGGTGAGGCTTAATTGGCAGTATTATTTTTTATCTGTCTGGATATAGAACTCCGTTTATTAAATATAAGTCAATCTTTGACTTTCAGATATCTGACATTGTATACATTTTGAGAAAAACATTAGGTACTGCTTATTATCAAAAAGAAGACTCTGGCTTGACTTATGGCACAATGTACATCCAAATATGCTACGCTATGTTGTAAATCTTAAATAATCTTTGCAAGAGTCCCTGATAGACTAAAAAGGTCCCACAGTGCCCCTCATATTACCAAAGACCAGCAACTTTTCCTGGCTGAATGTTGGCTGACCTCTCTTGCTAAAGTTCTACAAAATCTTTCCCCGTTCCTCTCCCCTGGATTAGAACACCCCTCTGAGTTGTGCTCAAGGCGCAACATTCTGAATAAAGACTCATGCTGAAGGGTGTGATTATTAAAACAAATCACTGGAGATTTTTAAATAACAGAAACATTTTAATACATTACTTACATTTATTGAGCATTTATTATGTATCTAGCACTAACTAAATATTTTATAACTATATTTAATCAATACTATGGAGAAAATTTTATACTACTAAATTTGAACATCAGGAGAAAATATAATATTATACAAAGATATAAGTGACTAACATTTACTCAACAACCAAAAAAGATTAAAAAGAAAGTCAAAAATTTTTCCCAAAAGGCATGAGAACCAGACAATTTTATAAGCAAAAACCTTATATAACACATAATTCCTAGGTACCTAATCACATCCGGAGCAGAGAAAAAGAAACGAGTCCAGTTCATATGTAACTCTGAGTTTGAAACCAGACCAGGACAGTGAAGAAAGGATACACTACGGACCATTTTATATATAAATACATATTCATGTTCATACAAGTAAAGAGAGATAACTATAGTCTCATTTTATTTATGAACATAAAGGTCCTTTTAAATCTTCTAATTCTATCCAGCAATATGTTGAAAGAATAATACATCATGATCAAGCAGAATTTATCCCAGAAATAAAAGAATTACACATTACAACATCAGAAACTACGTTAATGCAATTCATCTCATCAAGAGATCAAAGAAGAAAAATCATACAATCATTTCACCAGATACCTAAAACCAATTTGGTAAAATTCAACACCTTAGGAGAAGTGGGAGGAAGGGGCCTCTAAGTTAAAATCAAAGAGAATTTCCTTAACTTGATAAAAACTACTGATCAGGGTCTAACTTAAAAAAAGATGAGACATTCCTAACAAAGGAAAAAAAGTACAATGTCTCATCAATTCTTGGGGGGAAAAAGAGGTATAATTATCATTAGCTATAGAAGGTAAGATTTTCTACCTAGAACATCTAAGATAATTAACTGAAATATTATTAGAAAATTGCATAAGGCCTCCAAATGCAATATTAACATACAAAATTAAAAGCTTTTCTGTAAACCAGTAATAATCAATTAGAAAACTGTAATAAAAAATATCCTATCCATATAGAAAACAAAACAAAACATGAAACATCTAGTAACAACCTTAACAACAAGTGTGTCAAACCTAATGGAAATACCTACACAAGTTAACCATGGACATAAAAGAAGTTTGAATAAATGGAGACAACCATGATCTTAGAAATAAAGTATCATTACAGTGAAGATGCAAAAATAGAAAAAAAAAAACTTTAAACACTATATGTTTGTGTGTATATTTATATTTATACAAATAGGTTAAATGCTGCTCTCAATAACAACCAGTGCATGGGCACAGATATAATCGTGACATTTTCCGGAAGGTAACATTAAATTGTTGAGATCCAGTAGTTTCAAGGTGAACTTCTATTAAACATACTGCGAAAGGCCTTTATGACAGAATACAGAAAAAAAATGTTTGAAAAACACAAGAGCCTGGCAGCATGGCTCAGTGGTTGAGCGTAGACCTATGAACTAGGAGGTCACCGTTCGATTCCCAGTCAGGGCACATGCCCGGGATTCAGGCTTGATCTCCATTAGGAGGGTGCAGGAGGCAGCCGATCAACGACGCCCTCATCATTGATATTTCTATCCCTCTCTCTCTTCCTCTCTCTGAAATCATTAAAAAAAGAAGAAAAATACAAGAACAGGTAAAATTCTGATATACATGAGAATAAAAATGCCAGACTTTTATGCTTAGTATTCCCAAGTGAAATGTCTTACAAATATTTCCAGCTTTCATTTTTAGCTTGTAGGCTATAAGTAGTTACATACTGAGTCTTGTCTCTGCATAGTAACTGCGTCAATAATACCCTATCCTTCCAGTTTTCCACTGACCGCCATTTAGAGACTTGCAGTGTCTGGCTTCATCAGTCATTTATTGTGTAGGGCTTAATCAAAGAACAGGAAGCAAGAACTGAATTAAGAAATATAGGTTTTATAGTTTTACTGTAAGAAACAGAGACTTATAATTTTCTCCCTCCACATGCCCAAATATATATAAATAGGGATGTTTACTTCAATATAGCTTAGAATTGGCAGAATTCAGAAGCAACTCAAAATTCCATAACAGGGGAAAGGATAAATTATGGTACACCCCTCAAAATTTTATGAGCTAACTCTTTGTGAACTGATATTGAAATATATCCAAAATAAACTGGTAAGAAAAGCAAGTTACAAAACAATGTTTATAGTATGACTTTATGTAACTCAGTTTGCATGTAAATGTGTTCTATATATTTACATAGGTATATCAATGCAAATGCATGGAAAAGGTCTGAGAAAAGGAGTTGAATAGAGAAAAGGAACTTTCACTTTGCATTTTATAGTTCTATGATACTTGAACTTTTTACAAAGAGTGCATATGATTCATGACATTAAATTTTATTAAAAACAAAACATAAATCACTTTTTCATGTAATGTATGCTTAGTCATTGAGAATGTATCCATAAAAAAGCTGTGGGACATTTACAACCACAGAATACTATGCAGCTGTAAAGAAGAAGGATCTCGTACCATTTGGGACAGTATGGAAGGACCTGGAGAATATTATTCTAAGTGAAATAAGCCAGGCAGGGAAAGACAAACATCACATGATCTCACTTATACGTGGAATCTAAAGAACTTAATAAACTGATGAACAGAAATGATTCAATGACATGGAAGCATAGATCAGACTGACAAATCTCAGAGGGATGGAGGGGGGCAGGTGGATGGAGGGGGAGACACTAACCAAAGAATTTATATGCATATATGCACAACCCAAGGACACAAACAATAGTGTGGTGAGGGACTGGGGAGGGGAGTGGATGTGGGGTAAAAGGGGTCAATGGGGGAAAACGGGGACATCTGTAATATTTTGAACATAAAAGTAAATAATAAATAAATAAATAAATAAATAAATAAATAAATAAATAAATAAATAAATAAATAATTTTTAAAAAAAGAGAATGTACCCAGTTAAATTAAGACAACAATCAAATATAGACATCTGTCTAATGTCCAAAATTAGTCTGAAAGTGAATGTGAATAATATAAAGACTATGCCAGAAACACACAAAAATTCCACTGGGTCATATTCCACAAATATTTCAGTCTATCAGGTCAATCACAGAAGATACATAAACAAATTCCAAGGTAATTCTGCACTTCAAGTTGATTGAAAACCTTTTGATTCTTCTTGCTACTAGAAGAATCAGGCCTTCTCATCACAAAATAGAATAATAACCTATTAGCAGCATTCCCTTCTTGTTTTAGGTTTATAATAAAGGCTACTCCACAAGGTTAAGATAGAAGTTTACATGTACAATGTAAACTTAGAAGTCAAAGAACAAACAAATATGAAATAAGAAAACATGAACTGTAAAAGGTCTGTAATCAAATAAATGAAAACAAATAAATTGACAGTAATAATATATGTTTAAAAGTATAGCCCAATCAGTGTGGCTCAGTGGTTGAGCACTGACCCATGAACCTGGAGGTTACAGTTCAATTCCCAGTCAGGGCACATGCCTGGGTTTCCGGCTCGATACCCAGTAGGGGGGGTGCAGGAGGCAGCCAATCAGTGATTCTCTCTCATCATTGATGTTTCTATCCCTCTCTCCCTCTACCTTCCTTTCTCTGAAATCAATTAAAAAACATATTTTTAAAATGTATAGATAAAAGTCTGGCAGTATATACAACAAAAAGTCAACAGTAGTTAGGGGATAGATTTGTGAGCTCTTTTTAATCTTCTCTTTTGTACTTTTCAGGAGTTTCAATAAGCATATACAAAAGGTTGAAAAATAGCCATAATTCTTTAACCCTCCTTGTAATCTCAACCTTTACAACGTGACATTTCAGCTGTTCCCATGAAGAGACAGAGTCCATTTGCCCATCTCTTGAACTTGGGCTGAACCTTGTGACTTGCTTTGGCCAACACACTATTAAGAGAAATAATGGGTGCTAGTTTCAAAAACTTTGCGTGCGGCTACTTGCCTCCTTGAAACCTCTGCTTCCATCATATGAACAAGACCAAGCTAGTCTGCTGGAGGATTAGAGACAAGTAGACCACATCTTTACCAGCCACAGACCCTGATATGTGAGATAGCTCAACTAAAACCAACAAATCCCACTGGCACCTGACGTGCCATTGACAACAGATCTCTGAGGGGCGTAGATGAAAGCTGAACTCCCAGCTGAGCTCAGCCTAAACTAAATTGCTGACCTGCACGTGAGCTATGTAAAAAAGTTGATGAATTAAGCCAGAAAATTTTAGGGCTTATTAAGCATCAATAGCTTGCTGATAGAATATGACTTTTATAATAACAAAAATAAGTGTTTTTAAGAAAATAACATAAGGCATTGTTAATTTCTAATTATAACACTGTTTACCCCACAATATTAAAATATCTTATTTTCAGGTGTGTATCTTTTTTTTTTTTAATATATCTTTATTGATTTCAGAGAGGAAGGGAGAGGGAGAGAGAAACATCAGTGATGAGAGAGTCATTGATCGGCTGCCTCCTGCATGCCCCTGACTGAGGATCGAGCCCACAACCTGCGTATGTGTCCTGACTAGGAGTTAAACTGCGATCTCCTGGATCCTAGGTCGATGCTCAAGCGCTGAGCCACACCCGGCCGGGAGGCGTATAACTTTTTAATTGAAAAAATAAATTAGCTTAATAGTGCAATGGCACTACTTTACAGTTAAGGATTCAAGTTCACTTTTAGCAAACCTTGTCACTGCCCTTACATATATGGATAAAAGAACCTGTGTGTGACTAGATTTGTTTTAATTCCATACCAAAGACTAATGATAGAACTACCCGATCCCTGGAAAGAATAATCACATCAACCACCACCGGCACCAAGAACTTTCTCTGCCAGGTTGTATCCTCAGCACCTTTAGATCTACTCATTCATTCATCCATTTCAACTTTAAATCAACTTGATGAGCTAGGTACTGTCATTGTCCTCACTGTACAGGTGAGAAAGCTGAAACAGAAAGGTTAAGTTGCTTACCAGAGTGACCAGCTAGTAACTAGCAGAGCAGTACTTCAAACTCAGGCAGTCAGGATCCAGAATCCACACTCTTAACCACTTTACTAGACTGAGGACAGAAGGGATGTTGACAGAAAAAAGAGCTGATTGGCCACCTCATGTGTCCAAACATAATAAAAATAGATAATATTAAGGAAATTAGGAACCACGTGTAGTAATAGAGACATGTGAAATTAAGCAAATAAAAGCAGACAAAAAAGCATTGTATTCAGAGAAAACAGTTGCATATCAAAGAGGAAATGAAAGAATGCTTTATTTATTTAATTTGGCTCAGTTGTGAATCATACTGATACTGTAATAGCAATGTAAATAATAAATAATGATCTAAAAAATTACACTGTAACTATAGAAAGACACTGGAGAAAGCTTGGGAGGCAAAGCAGCTGCTGGGGAAAAGGTGGGATAAAATAACTAAATTCTAGCGGGAAGTTAAAATAATGCTTAAAATGTTAACAAGCAGTTTAAGCATAGTATTTACAAATATAATAATAAGTTACCAAAAGAAACTACTGAAAGAGTTGAAAAGGACTGCCTATGAGCAGAAGAATGGACTTGGTGAAAGAGGAGGTAAAGAACTGCTATTTTTGTTACAAAATATATTATTTGGCTGTTTAAAATCTGTATAAGTATTATTTCAATTTAAAAACTAATTCAAAAATCTAAGAAATAAATTAAATTCTCTCTCATTACTGGATCCAACAATTCTTGTCAGTAAGTGTACCTAGTACTAAATGTACTAGCCTGCATAAAAATAATCTGCTTAATGATGCCAACCAAAACAAATTTAAAATGCGAAATACTAATTCCTCTCTTTTGTGTACACTGATATCACGCAAAAATATCTTCAAAGTCTCCTACAAATTATACATAATTAGTGAATTAGCTAAAAAAAAAAAAAAAAAAAGTACTCAGTATCATTATGACCTATTTTTGCCTGAAATGATCACTGGAATCCTGGAAATAAAGCAGCTTTTAGTCTTACTTTTTTTCTCACTAGAATAACCATAGATAAAAACTATATTTACTTTGATATCATAGATGTCATCAATCATTGAATTAAATAAAATCATAAAGTTTAAGACATGCAAGAAGAGCTTCTCCACATGACACCTTTATCTCACAGTGTCTCACTGGCTCACTTTTGAGTCACAACCATTTTGTACACTTTGACACCGTCTAGTTTCTCTTCCTTACCTACCTTTACTGAATGTCCCTCTGCTTTTTTTTAAGCTTATTTGTATTTAAATGTCATAAGTATAAATAATCCAGAACTGTTAGTTATATTCCTTCTAAATTTAGAAGATAAATTTTATACCTACTATATATTCAAAATAAGTAGAAAGAAAACCACTGCATAAAGAATGTATTACCTATTTTTACTTTCATCTTTATAGTTTATAAAGTTAATGGCTGAACTAAAAGAAGTTACTTCAATGTGCTGTAGACCAGACATGTGAGAGTCACCATAGCACAGATGTTTGAACACAGAACAGTATATGGAGACTAGGTCCAAAAATGTGGGGGTCAAAGAGGTTGAGAACAATTGTGATGGACAATACAATGCATTCACCAAACAGTTTCATCCCCTCTCTCGAAAATGTAGGCAGGCTACATTTCTCAGCTACCTTTGCCTCCAGATGGGGACATGTGACTACGTCCCTTAAAGCAGCATGGAGCAGATGTTTCCAAATTCCATCTGTTATCACACTGGACTTGTGACATGCATAGTTTTTGTAACTCTCAAAGAAGTGAATTAATCCTATGCCAATGGAGAGATTAATGCAGTACATATTCAAACCTTGGACAATACACTATAATATAAGGGATATACTGCCTTAATGAAGAGCTATTGACATTATATCTTTCCATTCAATTAAAAAGTAGGTCATTTTAATTGTGGGGGAATAAAATAGACAGCATATGTCTTGGCATGAAACTAGAACACTGGAAAAATTTGTTTCATTTATGCACTCCATTCAATAATGTTTAAGTGGGTTGCAAAATAGGGTAATGTTAGAAAGAGAGCAGCTTTGGGTAAGAACATATTCCTTTAAACCTAACTCTATCACCTATTTCTCTGTGAGCAAGTTTCTTAAACTCTCTAAACTTCAGTCTCAGGGTACCACCACCTCATAAGACCTTTGTGAAGAATGAATGGCACAATTTGCACCATAAATGCCCAATTCCTGGATTTGAAAAGGAGCTTTGAGCAAGTTGCCTAACTGCCCTAATGCTCAGGTTCCTATGATGACAGTGACAGAATCTGTCTGATAAGGCTGCTGTGAGGATTAAATAAAATAGCGCAATTGTCTATGCACTAGAGCACTGTACCTAGCCCCTAAGTGTCCAAAAAGTGCTTGGAGATGAGGCTACACAAATGGATTACCTCAGTCCCCTCAACAGCCTATGCGGACCACCATGTCCTTAAGTACTATTATGTGTAAGTGGATGGGATTCTCACTGCAGCCATTAGGACAAACAGCATTTGTCGTGTTTACAAAAGGCTGCCGTTTATTGTGCTAATCAAATGGGATATTTTCATCTTAAAAGAGAAGCATTTTTGCTCTAACCAAGATGATGTATTATATCAGCTGAGATTATCTATTATATTTAGTAAAGTCTAAGGGGACTGAAACTCAAAGGAAGATAAATCTAAAATGTGATTAACAAGCTTCCCCCAGATCCTTCCATTTATCAAAGGAAGACTAAAAGTCAAAGAGCAACTCAAGGTACCTTAAGAGCTAACCCAATGAAATGGTGAAGATTTTCACTTCTGATTTCTATTACTATCCCTCCCATCTCCAGTGAACATGTCTGCTTGGCCTCACAATCTACTACAAACTCTCATTCACTAAGTGACAGGGGACTTGGCCCCAGTCTCATGTCACCCCAGGCAAACCACACATAGAAGTCCCACAGAAGAAGTCATATAGCTGGGCTTGAGTCACATGTCCACCACCTGAGATCATGGAGGTCAGATAGAATGACTGGCACTGGCGATCCCTTAAAAACCACATGGAGTAGGGTAAGAGTAGTGGCCATGGGAAGAATATGTCCTACAAGGAAAATAACAGACCAACAGATGCTAAAATATTAACTAAGAAGAGAGAGAGATGTGCACCACACTATAAGCTAAAGCCTTGAATAACTATAACTGAATCAACCTTGAACAGGATTTAGTGATGCAAATTATACAGGCATAGATAAAAATTACACATTAAAGGGAAGTTCTTTGAGTTGGCATGTTAACTTTTATAGATGCCTTATACTTTAGCTTCCGAAGGAACTCTTTACCTGGCACCCTTTTGTTTTAGGAATTATGTATAGAATCGACTCTAGATTTGGGAAAACCACATCTTACCTCAGTGATGCTACAGGAGGGAAAAGCAGGTAATAGTTGATGCAAAGTAATAGTTGATGATCAATAGTTGATGCTTTCCTAAAATATTTCCTACTGTATCGATCTAGTTCTGATAAAGGAGAATGGAAAAAATATGCCAGGGAATTCCTTTTCTGTCAGCAAAGCCCTGTTCATGAACATTATTAGAAAATGCACTCACCTGTTCCTTAGGTGTATTTACTCATTCCCTTCCACAAGCAAAGTCTCTTCCATATTTTCCTTCTCTTTATTTCTCTAGACTATATTCTGGTCATTTCTTTGGCCTTATCTTCTAGTTTACTAATTCTTACTTTATCTGTTTAAAATTTCTGGTTAAACTATCAGAGATTTTTTTTTTCTTTCACTTATATTTTTCTTTTATAGACAGAAGAGCGCTGGTACTCTGCCAACTGAGGAGCCACCACACAGCCCTGGACCAGCAATTTGAATATTTGTGTGAGAGAAATAAATTTCCATTATTTATGGAAATAAATAATGGGGTAAGCCTAAGTAATATATCTAACTGTTTTGAAATTGTCTTATTCATGAATATATCTATTTATTATATCATTCCAGGGACTTAAATGCATCAATTTTATGAACATTTCCTTAGACTACTCAAAAGTTCTCTTTACTTATACTCAACTATTTTCCATCTAGTTAACATTACTGGATAATTATGAGCTAATATGTAATGAACACCACTCCCAATTATTTTTACAAAGAATGGTCAGCCTGGTATTTATAATATAATATATATCTATATTTATTACTCTATGAACCTTCACAATATCAACTCTTTTTTTTAAAATCTAAACGTAAAGGTCCATATCTTTAATCCACTTTGTTTTGACTGTTCCCAAATATATGCTGGAAATTCAAGAAGAAAGAATGTAAGTAAAATGTCCACTAAATGATTATTTATGGATACCAAAAGCCTTTCCATTGCCACCACTTAGAAATCGTCAACCACTCTGGTCATTGAAATGAAAGCACCTTTTTTTTTAGATCCACTTGATCATCAATTCAGACATGTCTTCTATAAGGTCCCTCAGATACCTGAATCAAAATGTTCCATTTCTTTTCATGTCATTCCAAACAAGTGGAAGTTTGGCATTTACTTCACCAGTGTGACACAGACCTGAGAGATTAACAGAGAGCTAGAGAAGAGATGGCTGTATGTAGGCAGCAACTGAAGAATCAGTCAGACCAGTCAGAGCTCCCCTCTACCCCCCCCAAAAAAAGCAGAAACCAGAATATGTTCAGCTGCAAGATACTGATTCTAACCAGAGGCCAAATCAGAGAAAGCCATGGCTTAAAAGCATCCCAAATTCTGTATAAGAACCAATAATAAAATAAAGTAAATGGAAATAAGCAACTTCAATTATTGCTTCAGAACTGACCTTAAGCAGTGATTCTCAAAATTTAGTATGAGTCAGAATTACCAGGAGGGCTAACACAGAGGCAAGTGGGCCTTCCTCCCAGAGGTTCTAATTCAGTAGGTCTTGAAGGAAGACTGACAATTTTCATTTCTAATTTCTAAATTGAATCTCATGCTGCTGGCCCTGTGATCAACTTTGATAACTGCCTAGAGAACATTCATATGAAGACTTTGATGGCTAACTCTTTTTCCTTTCTTCTACAGAGAAGCTCTCTAGTTGTGGAAAAGCTAGCACCTTTTTGGTCTTTATAGAGACACTGGGGGTCCAGAAAAGATTCACAGTGAGAGTCTTTGAAATAGCACATAATCAATCATGGGAAAACTTCTGAAAAACTTCTGAACCATGATCCTCATCAGAGACTTTCATCTTCCCCCAACCAAGCCTATAGCAAATTTCTCAAGCTCATTAGCTTAGCTGGAATCCTATAACATTAAACATTTCCCTTACCAACCCTGACTTCAAAATTTCAACAAAGTGAATATTATTTTCCAAATGTTTCCAATGTAGTCTCCATTTATTAAATACTGAAAAAATATGCATTAATTGATTAGCTATAACAGCTGGTTGGCCTTACAAATATAATTCCCATAAGGGTATCCAAACTATTAGAAATGAAATAGCTACTCAGTATATACATACCATCAATGCTTTCCTATTTGCCTCAAAATTTTAAATTCTTACATTATTTTTTATCCCATAATAGGATATAGATCACAATACAGTTCCTAAAAAATATAGAGATTCAATTTAAAATATATTTAAATTAAGAGCAACTGGAACTCTGATAAATTTCTAATGAAAGTGGAAAATGGCTCAATCACTTTGAAAAACTCTTTGAAAACTCTTCAGCAGGTTCTTTAAAGCTTTGAAAAACTCTCTTTGAAAAATTCTCTTCAGCAGGTTCTTTAAAGCTAAATCTACATCTACCTTGTGACACACTGACTCCATTCCTGGATAATTATTACCCAAAAGAAATAAAAGCATATTCACAAAAGCATATGTACAAAAATGTCCCATGCTTAACTCAAACTCTGAGACTTGAGACAGGCTACACACACACAATGTCCCTAGCAACCTTGTACAAAATAGGCAAAATCTGACAAACTGTGATCTATTCATTCAATGGAATGCTACTTAGCAATGAAAAAGGAATAAACTACTGATATAAGCACCAATCTGAATGAATTTCAAAAACATTATGTTGAGCAAAAGAAGCCAAACACAGAGAACATACACAGTGTGATTCCATTTATATAAAGCCCCCAAATGTGCAACTAATCTAGCATAATAGCAATCAGAAAGTGGCTAAGTTTGGGACAGGGAGAATGGATTGGCAGGGAAGATGAATGGATTCATCATTCCTGGAGTGATGAAAATGTTCTATGACTTGTTTTGCACAGTGGTTACATGGATGTATAAGACTGTCAAAAATTGATCAAATTGAACACTTAATATCTAAGCATTTTATTGTATGTAAATCACATTGCAATAAAACAAAATATTTTTAATCTTAACTAGTCAAAGAAAATAATTCTTTGCCAAAGCCATGTTTCCTGAATTCAACATATACTTTAGACAAAGCAAATTATTTGATGTCAAAATTCCGATTCCAACTGATAAATAAACAGTCACAGATGAATGTTTACAGAATCATGATTTTAAGCTAAAAGGAGGGTGACTGAACACCACAGTTTTCCTTAGACCGTCATCCCAATGTGGTCCTGATGACACAGCAATAGTGCCTCCTTCACTACCAAAAGTGTTCTAATTTAGATGAAGACCTATATAGACACTTCAGCTATAAGGGCATTTAATGTCATTTAGTACCATGAGCTCATTCACTTTTTCATTCAACCCATATTTACTAAGCATCTACTACGTAAATGACCATAGTCCCTACGTTCTCAAATAATTCACATTGCTTCTTTTTTCCACAATCAAAATATAAAATGGCTAGATGGATTTTCCCTAAACTTAACATAAAATATACACCTGAGAACAAACTAAATATGGAACAAATCAGAATTTTTTCTACAAAGTAAATATAAACCAAAGTCACAAGTAAAAAAATAAAAACAAAAATATAAGGATATTCACAAATATAAAATAAAGAAAACCTTTACCTGCTGCCCTGTAAAGTATTTTAGGTTCAAAAAATATACACGGATTCTTATCCTCTATGCATGACAAAAGAAGTCCCTTAGCCTGGAAAGGGCTTCTGGGCACAGCCACCTGCAGAAACAGATTTATTTAAAGACAGTTTTAGTAAAAATATATCCTAGGAAACTCACTTTATAAGAAGGGTTGATATTTAAGTAACCAATTGTTACTATTTAAAAACAGAAATCTGGCATTTTTAGCACAATGAGAATTTTTTATAAAAATTTACAGACTGTCCCAAAATATTCCACTTGTTCAACATTTATTAGCTGTCTATCATATTCTGGTGACTAAAACTGCTCTTCTCTTATAAACTTGCACATACATAAAAAATAACAGGGTTGCCCGGCCGGGTGTGGCGCAGCGGTTGAACGTCGACCTAGGATCCAGGCGAACGGGGTTCGATTCCCTGTCAGGGCACATGCCTGGTTGCCAGCTCAATCAATGACTCTCTCATCATTGATGTTTCTATCTCTCTCTCTCCCTCTCCTTTCCTCTCTCTGAAATCAATAGAGATATATTAAAAAAATAATAATAATAGGGTTATGCAAAGAGCATTCATCAAAACAAAAAAGTAAAGTTCTCAATATCTTTCTGTATTCATCTATAAAGAAATATTTTCTACTAATACTCTACTGCTAATTTCAAAGGGTGTGCAACACTCTTCTCCAATTTTAAATATCAAAATCTCCTCTTCCATGAAAAACATGGTCTGCATTTCCTATGTGAAAAAGTAATCCACTGAAATTTATGATCAGGCACTGTAATGTCCAGTTATTGCAAAGCTTAAGAAAAGTGTGGATACTGCACACTTCCAGTCGACATGAAAGGGCTCCAGGGTCTTCTTGAGAATGAGGGTGATCATAAGAAAGATAATAATGACAGCAACTAGCACATGTGTTAACTGGGCTAAGAACTCTATGGGGACTAATTCATATGCTGTTCATAGCAACCCCACAAGGTAGCTATTATTATTTTCCCCAATTTAGAAATGCAGACTAAAGCTAAAAAAGAGATCAAATAGCTTGTCCAAGGTTATGTCTCTTGCTAGACCAGGGTTCTCGCCCAGTTCTGACTAGGACCACAGCTCAAGCTCTTAACTTCTACACCATTTTGCCTCAAATCACAAACTTGGGTGTAATTTTTAATGATTGTTAAATAAATGCATAAAGACAAGAGTTACATAGAAAGAGTTACCATTAAAACGAACCTGAATTTATCACAAAAGCTTAACTAAGCTCCCTTGAAGCAAGCTGTATTTGGCTTTCAAAATCATTTTCATACCATTTTTATTGAAGGACACTATTTCATTTTCTGTAAATAGAATGCTGAACACATTGCTTAGCACAACACAATGTCTTTCTCTTGTATTACTATTTATATTTTCTTCATCTGCTTTATTCATGTATTTATTTTTAGCATTTTGTACTATATGTACATTTTCATTTGGGATTAAAAAAGAGAAAGAGGAGGGGAGTAGAGAAAGTAGAGGACTGAGAAGAAAGATCTGTTCTTAAAAATACTGGGTAACATAAACATTAAATGTAAATCAATGTTCAGCTAAGCACAAAAATAACTGTTGCGTCAAATGTGGCTTCTGTCCCAACTTACCACTCCCAGTTTACATTGAAAAATTATGCAACCTGTACACTACTGAGAAAACTTAATGACTTTGCTCTAGTAGAAAGAAAAACAAATAAAAATAAAACATAAATACATGTTCACAACCAGTTCATGTTATCAAAAAACAGACACACAGCCCTGGGTGGACATATCTATGAATTTTTATAATTATTCCCTAGAAAACTCTTCAGTAATAGAACTAGAAAAGAATATAAAAAAAATTAAGACTTAATATATGCAAAACGTTTTTAGTAAAAGACCTAACTTATTACAGAAACCAAAGACTGTTGTGAAAGGCTATAAAAGAAAGATTCTTGAAAGTTAATTGTTTGAGCAAATACTACCTTACCTGGACTGAAAAGCACACCTAGGTAACAAAGTCTTTTTTTAGTTTATTTAAAAAGAAACAAACTAAAAGCAAAAGTCTTATCCCTCTATGAATTAAACAGTAGATTTATTAATTTACCCCAGAATCTGTTAAGGTAAAAAGAAACAGAGCTTTGAAAGAGAGGAAAAATAAATCATGCTCTCAGTCTTATTCTTGGAAGCCGAAAATTAATGTCAGGGTCAAGCCAGGTGCTGCTTCAAAAAAAATATTCTACAAACCTGAGCAATGGATTAGTGGATCTAAAACAAAATACTAAGCTCTCTTTTAAAAAAGTTTATGTAAATTCCCAAAATCCTGTTTGCTTTCCTCTAGATAAGCGTATTAGTTAATATTAACCGAATGAACCAAAATGGAAACATCAAAAAGTGCATAAATGAGGATACCTTGATTCCTGGGCAGTGGGCAAAAAAAGCTTCAGGACTCTGAGAATGATAGAGAGCCCCGTGGCCAACACAGCCCCAAGGGGAACGGATGGTGAGGCTTCCGCAATTAAAAAGATCCCCAGAGCGATATCGATACTTGGCGGCTTCATTAACAATCTGAGGAGGACAAAGAGAGAGACATGTCACAATGAGTCCTTCATTCCCTTCCATTTTCTTCAACCATTTTATTAGATCTTTAAATATATGCCCATAACAACATAACTTGCAATGCACTGGCTCAAAAATAATAAAAAGTTCCTATGATAGGGGGTAGGAGAGTGGAGGCAAGACTTCAATACTTCACAGACTTAACCTTAGAAATGATCAATTACAGTAAAATGCAATCTTCCTACCTGATCAAAAGCAGGGTAAATATAATCTGCAAACTGAATTTCTGCAATGGCAGTGGCACCAGTGACTGCAATTCCAATCCCAAATCCAACAATTCCTTGTTCACACAATGGGGTATTAAAAACTCTATCTTTTCCTAAAAAAAAAAGAAAGTAAAGTCATCCTACTATGAAATGAGAAGAATGTCATGCAGAGTACAACTGAAAAAGTCAATGAGCTGGTAATGGTGAGATGGAGGAAAAAAGCATAGGACAGGTGAAGGAAACAGAAAATAGTATGATGGCTGACTTAAATGCAAACAATAATTATATTAACTGTAAGTAATCTAAATGTTACAATTCAAAGACAGATTGTCACACTGGGATTTAAAAAAAAAAACCCAACTACTTAAAACAAAATAAACAATAAAGATATCAGAAAGTTGTAAGTAAAAGAAAGAAAAAAATATACAATGAAAAACCAATCCAAAGAAACTTGTCACTACATTAATAGCTGACAAAGTAGACTTTAAAGGAAAAGGCATTGCCAGAGATAAAGAGGGAAAATTCATTCTTTGAAGGGTTCAATTCACAAGGAAGACATAATTTAAACTCATAACAACATGGGCTCCAAATAAATAGGAAAAAACACAGAATTAAAAGAAGAAATGGATAAATTCCCAATATAGTGGGAAATTTTAACATACCAATCTCAGTAACTGACAGAGCACACCAAAATAAAAAAATAAAAACTATGTAAGATTTGAACACCATTAATAAACATGACTAAATTGATAGCTACTATACCTCACAGCTAGGAATACAAATCAGGTGAACAGAGAACACTGGCATTAATTAACTATAGACTGGGTTATAAATCTAATCTCAATGATTTCTGAAGAATTAAAATCATACAGAGTATATTCTCTGACCATGGTGGAATTAAGCTAAAATTAACAAAAAGATAACTAGAAAATCCTTATGTTAGAAAAAAATTTTGAATATATGTCTAAGTGACTCATGATTCAAGTAAGAAATTATACTAAAAATTAGAGAGTATTTTGACCTAAATGATAATGAAAACTCTACATATCCCAACTTATTGAGGTTCTAATTTCAATAATGACAGAGTAACCCTCCTACATCTAATGATTATAAACTCTGAACAAAATATAACAAACTACTTAAAGGCATTGGAGAGGCTAAACAAAAAGGCCTAAACTGAAAGAGATTGGACACTTGGAGGAAATGAATCACCATGGAGGAACACGACATTTATAAGGCAAATCCTCTGAGAAGACTCCCCAGTCTCTGTGACAGGAGACAGCTAGAATTCAGACAGACAGTCTTATTGGCCTGAGGTGTCAGAGAATGGAGCTTGGAGCTGCTAGTGGCTAGAAATTGAGAAACTAAGCTCCTAAAAGAAAGGCAAAATCTGTGCATTGACTCTGTTCAAATATTCGGTTTACCTCTGTTCCTAAAAAACAAACAAACACCTCAGGCTTTCCAGTGAAACCACAAGGCATAATGTTATTAGCATATAACTAAATTCTCATCTGAAATCTTTCCACCTCTCAACCAATATCAGCATTTCATGAAAAATTCTAATTTAAGGGTCCTAGATGAATGGACACTGCAATAGCCACAGTCCGGCCAGCTGACCTAAGTTTGAGGACAGATCTGGGATGCATATTTCAGTTCCATAATCCAGGGGTACCAGTTCTTCTTGGCACGCAGAATTTACTTTCAGCTCAATCAGTCCTTTTCAATATGAACCACGAATAGGGCAGGTGCTAGGAAATGCCAACTAGACACATCCTACAGTTTGCACTCCAAAAGCAGCTGCAAAAACTTAAAGCATGATTCATACTCATCACGATCTGTGACTACCTTCTGACTGTGACCTCTATCCCTCATCAGTTCCCTATTTGACTGTGAGTTGCTTGATAACTTCTGGAAATTTATGATTCCATTGAATGAAGAACAATTCACTGGTAGAAAATGAACACATATTCCAGCTGCCACCTTGGCATCCATACCCATGGAATACCTGAACCAGAGGAAGTGTTCTTATTTATTCCTTGCTGCTTCTAGTTCCCTGGATTCAGATATTTTTCATCTCAGTAAATATAGAATTTTGCTGCTAGAAAGCAGAAGAATTGAGTTTCTCAGAATTCTTACTCCAAAAGATGCTTAGCTTGAGGAAATAACTTCTCTCTTCATGTTTCTATGATCTAGAAAAGCTGCTTCAACATGAATTAAATATTAAAAATCTGTTTCTAGTTTCTCTCAAACAGGTAATGATTGAGGGTAAGAGCACACACAGAATGTATAATACTGATGACTTCCTCTGTTACAATGCAATTAACCTGATGTAAAGTTCATACACACAGTACCCAATGGTAAATTAATGATACATACAGTGATTGCACTAATAGCCAAGACAGATGTGGGTTCAAGTGCCATCTCCACAAATTACTAAACTCCTAAGGCTCACTTTCTATCTGTATCAGAAGAATTATGATGCTGAAAAGACTAAAAATTCATACTTATTCAAACACAAAGTACCCAATGCTGTGTGGACACTATTCTAGACGCAGAGGATACAGAAGAAAGAAAAAAAAAAAATCCTATCCTTATGGAACTTACATTCCACTCAGGAAAAAGATAAAAACAAAATAAATTAGTAAAATAGAGAGTGTGTTAAATGATGTCAGGTGCTATGGAGAATAGTAAAGCAGAGATTAGGTGACTAGGGGAGCAGGTGGGGCTACTGTGATTTTAAATAGGAAGATGGGGAAACACCCACTGAGATGTGACATTTAAAGGAAGAGTTGAAGGAAGCGAGGAAGTGTACCATGCATACAGGCAAGGGAATATATGTTCCAGGCAGAGGGACCAGCTAGTGCAAAGGTCCTGGGGTATGAACATGTTGAGCACATCAGGGGAAAGACAAACAGTTCAGAATATCTGGTCTGGGGTAAGAGAAACAGTGATAGGAGACAAAGTTGAAGAACTAAGAGGAAGGGATGGAGAGATGGCACAGATCGGACAAGGCCTTGTAGGTCACTGTAAGCACTCTGAGGTTTACTGTGAGAATGAGTCAAGTAGGTGACTTGACAGGAAGCCAATAAGCAAAATCATGCCCTTCTCTGAAATTGCATTTCAACAGGATCCCTCTGGCTGCTATTTGATGAACAGCCTATAAATAGGCAAGAGTGGACACAGCAAGATTGATTACAGGATACCGAAATAATCCCAGTAAGAGATGATGAATCATAGTAGCATAAAAGGTGTGAGACTTTGGACATAGTCTAAAGATAGTCAAAAGGATTTGCCAATGAAATGGATGTGGAGTATGAGTCAAAGAAATGCTAAAGATGATTCAAAGGCTTTTGCCCTGAGCAACTTGAAGGAGACAGTTGCCATTAACTAAAAAAGGGAAAACCACAAAGAAGTGTGTTGAGATACCAGGAGTTCAGTTTTGAAGATATTAAGTTTGAGATGCCTTCAGACATTAAGATAAAGCTATTAATTTGACTTTGATATGTGAAAGCCTTACGCATACAGATGGCATTAAAAAACATGGGACTAGGTGAGGTTAAATGAGTACATAGAGAAAAAATCCAATGTTACAAAGACAAGAGGTGAGAAATAAATCAGCAATATTGAGAAGAAGAAAAAAGCCAAAGACTTTGCAGGAAAACTAGGAAAATGTGCTGGCCTAGAAGCCAAATGAAGAAAGTATTTCTAAGAGGGAGTGCAATGGAGTTGTGCTGTATGCTACCAATAGAAAGTGAGATGACGGCTGAAAATGTGATAACTGGTGACCTTAACATAACACTGTCTGCAAAGTAGGAGGGAGGGAGAAAACAAAAGCCCATTTCATGAGGGAGTGGAAGTAAGCGACACTCAAAAATAAAAAAACACACACAGAAATCCATTTCAATCAGCCAGTGTGGACAGTGTGGCTCAGTTGGCTGAGTGTCATCCCATGTACCAGGAGGTCTCCAGTTCCATTCCCAGTCAGGACACATGCCAGGGTTGCAGGTTCAATCCCCTGTAGGAAGGATGCAGGAAGCAACTGATCAATGACTCTCTCTCATTGATGATGTTTCTATCTCCCTATCCCTCCCTCCCTGTCTCTGAAATCAATAAAAAGATATTTAAAAAAAAACAAACCATTTCAATCAAACTGATATTTACTGTCTTTTAAAAAGAGAACCACAGTTCTGTCACGGTAGATGACCTCTTTGGCTCGTCTTTCATTGAAATCAAATTGACAAGGTTATTGATGTGATTTTAAAAATTTCTTAAGTGAAGCTATCTATAAAACTTACTAAGAGATTAGTTGGAGTTTAGAGAAATGTGCACTAAAAATGTAATCTTTAAATAAATGTACATATAGGTGATACTAAAAAATGATTCCAAAAAAATGAAAAGTATTTCTGAATAAACCTGCAATGACTTCACTTTGCTTAAACATAACCAAAGTTGTCTTTCCAGAAAGTCAAAAGAAATATTTTCATCATCCTTATACCAGCTGGAATTTAAGGGCAAGCCATCTAAATATTTTTTAATCCTCTTTTATTTATATGGAAATGAGATGTTTCCTAAAACGTATCTGTACCAAGTACCTACGTCAACCAAAGCCCAAAGCACACAAATTCCTCCAGCTAATTCCTAACTATAAGTGAAAACAGCACGCCAACATCATCTAAAACCCATGTGCGTCATTCACCAAGGAGGACATTACCAAGCTGTCAATTTAAATTAACCTGCCTAGCTTTATAAATAGCCTAAACTTCCCTATCTAAATAGCTTGTTGCCCTTTTCTCAGAAGCAAAGGGAACAACATGACAAAGTATGAAAAATAAATGAGCTCTCCCCTTTGTAAACAGGAAAAATTTAACAGTAAACCAATTCTAAGTCCCAATTGAAGAGCTATTAATAAAATAAAGCTCAAATGAATAAAAAAAAACTGTTTTAACCAGAAAATAAACATCATTCACTAACTGTATCTGCTCTTTTTAGAATAACTGTGAGTCTCACTGATATATGAACAAATTCAAGGCCCACGTATAGGCAGAGCTAAACACAAATACCATAACTATAATTCTTAAATAGTCCTAAAAGTAACAGAGTCTAAAGGCCCCAAATTATTGATGCTTGGCCAAAAAGAAAACAAGTTAGTTTTGAAAATTCAATTGTACCATTCTGTTCTAAATTTGAAATGTTTTATAATATTTATAACTTATAGTACTATAATTTCTTATGCTGGAGTTAGATGATTCTTCCTCTAAATTCAATTACAACCAACAAATCCTATGCATCACTTCTATAGACTCATTACTGGAACTTTTCCACCTCACACTCCAATGAGTAACTAAAGCAGAATCAGAAAACACATCAATGGAATTTATCAAAAGGCAGAAAATAACTGGTACAGATCATTAATCTGGCTAGTGCATCCATTCATAAGATCTTACTAATAACCACTGTGTGAGTAAGCACAGCTGTCCACCATATGAAGCTCAGGTAAAATATGGGTGAATTCATATCTGTGTGTGTATGTATACTTATACACGTCATCCAAGCGATGCTTAACAAGCTTCTCATAAACAGCATAATATAATAGTGACATCTCACAATCAGGATATATTCAGCTCACTGAAATATCTAAGACATAATCAAATACAAAGAAGTTAAAATAAAAAGATTTCTGAACAATCAAAAGAGATATGACAAAGTTGATAGACTATACTTAGAAGAAGTCCCTTAATGCCTCACTCACAGCAGCATTAGCAAATTCCATTAGAAGTTATTCACTGATTCACAATACTCTTACTGTGACACTTAAATGAATCATCACTTTATTTTCACTAAATCAAGACAACCAGCTTCCCATTCTTCCATTCATTCAATCAATTTCTGTGTCTGGGATTAATATGGGCATCATGGGAGGTATGAAGATGAATTTTATATGTAAGTAAAATATGGGACAGAATAAATATAATGAGTTATAGATGTAGCACTATATGGAAACGGACAAGAACAAGTGAGAGGAAAGGGAGGATGTTCTGAGGGGCAGAAGCTATAAGAAAAACAGAAAGGCAGGGAAGCTTTGGTGCAACCAGTGAGTAGTGTGGATGAAGCACAAAAGATGGGGTTAAAAACTAAAGTTGGAAAGAAAAGTGAAAGCCAGTTCACCTAAGATCTTAAATGCTAAGAAAACTGAACTTTACTATTAAACATGGGGAAGGTTTTAAACAAGTAAGTACTGTGATCAGGAGCTGTATTCCAAGAAAATTAATCTCAGATGCATAGTGCGAACTAGAGTAAGAAGGAGTGAGAACAAAGACTCTTTTCACAAATATGATAATCATTCAGGACAAAAGCATTGAGGACATGAACTATAATAGTGACAGTAGGAACAGCAGTGAGAGAAACCCCAAGGTAAATCCAAAAGAACTTGACAACTCTGAAGTTTTAAGTCTGAGTTGTCTTGAGCATCCATAAGTAGGATCGAACAGTCAGAAAGGGCTTTGAAAGCCACCATACGTAACAAAATGCAAGGAAAACGGTTTCTACATGGATGTAAAACTAATACATATATGCAGAAGGATGAGTTCCACTTGAGATAAACTGGATATAGAAACGTTTTTAAATGTCAGATCCACTTTTAAACCAACAGTCAAGGGAAAAGCCAGAAAGTATCACAATGCATAGCATGAACCCTTTAGTCTGATCCAACCCAGGTAGCCAGCTAAAATGAGCAATGGTACAGAGTATAACCTAGTGTTTCAAAATCTTAAAAATGCGAGAGATTAAAGATGGTGCTGGATTAAGTGGAAGCTACACTGATACTCTCCCGGGAACAAACAGGAATTATAACTAAAATATAGCAAAACCATCCTAAATAATCAAATGCAACTGAAGACGAGCTAGAGAGCACCCTTCTAACCAAGGAGGAAAAGTGGGAGACCACATGGAGACTTGTAGGAAGTGCGAAGTCACAAGAAAGCTGTCTGGGCTCCCACAGGCAGCAGCTGAAGGTCCAGAGGGGTATCTCAGCTGTGGGGCATTCCCACTGAGGACTCTGGGGCCTAAAATCCCAGGATGGGTTTCCCAGCCAAGAGCACCAGAACTGAGAAAAGTGCCCACATAACATCTGGCTGTGAAAAGCAGCCGGATTTCTGTCTGCCAGGGAGACATTTGGAACTGCAGGCACCCTCTTAAAGAGCCAACGCATAAAGTTTCATGTGCAGCTACTCACCTCTGGCACCAGAAGAGGGAGGGCAGAGTAGACTGGAGCTGTGTGAGGAGAATCTAGGGTTGTGGGCTCTGGAGACAGAGCTCAGGGGGCATCCCTCTGTATTCCTGTGCCAAGTCATTCTCCCATACTGCAGAGGAAAACACCTTCCAAGTAGCTTTTGCCTGAGGGGGAAGCAATTGCCTCACCCTGTTGGAAAGCTTCTCACCCTACCCCAAGGAGGTTCTACAGCCTGACGCTCATTAAGAGAATCAGATTAATCAGCCTGCAGGCAGAAGCAGACCTCAGAGTGCTCTGAGTCTTTGCCTGATTTGCTTCTGGACCCGGGCCTTGGAAAAACAGACTTTGGTGTGCAGCTTGGTCCAGTCCAATTGCACCCAGGCCCAAAAGAGGGACCTCAAGCCATGGGTTGTTGATAGCTCCAAACCAGGTACTCAAGGCCAGTCACAAACAGTATCTGACATTGGCCTGTACCAGAGATCCTCCAAAAACACTGAGAGTCCTAGCAGATCTACCTAATACATAGAAACAAACCCAAACAGGCAGCCAAAATAGGGAGACAAAAAAACAAGCCCCACATGAAAGAACAAGAAAAGTCTCCAGAAAAAGAGCTAAATGAAATGGAGATAAGCAATCTATCAGATATAGAGTTCAGAATACTGATTGTAAGGATTCTCAACAGCATGAAAAAAGATATGGAAACTATGAAGAAAATTAAGAATGACATAGCAGAAATAAAGAATACATTGGAAGGAATACACAGCAGATCAGAGGAAGCTGAGGATCAAATCAGTGAATTAGAACACAGGGTAGAAAAAAATCACTCAATCAGAGATCCAAAAAGAAAAAACAATTAAAAAATAGGAGGAGAGTCTAAGGGAGCTGTGGGACAACATGAAAGGTAACAATATTTGCCTCATAGGAATGCCAGAAGAGATCAAAAGTAAGGGAAGGTCAGAGAACCTGTTTGAGGGAATAATGGCAGAAAACTGCCCAAACCTGGTGAAAGAAAAAGTCACACGAGTTCAGGAGGCACAGAGAATTCCAAGCAAGAAGAATCCAAAGTACATGCCCAGACACATCATAATTAAAATGCCAAAAATTCAAGACAAAGAGAAAATATTAAAGGCAACAAGAGAAAAGCAACCTGTTACCTACAAAGGAGCTCCCATAAAGCTGTCAGCCTACTTCTCATCAGAAACTCTGCAGGCGAGAAGGGAATGGCATGAAGTCTTCAAGGTAATGCAAAACAAGGATCTGGAACTAAGACTACTCTATCCAGAAAGGCTGTCATTCAAGATGGTGAAATAAAGAGCTTCCCAGATTTAAAAAAAAAAAAAAAAAGGGTAAAGGAGTTTATTACCACCAAACCAGCACTGCAGGAAATGTTAAAGGGACTGCTGTAATTAGAAGTAGAAATAGACGCATTTCAAGAAATGTAAAAGGGGCTGCTGTAATAATCAGAAGAAATAGAGAAACATAGGCATAAAGAATTAAAATGGCAATAAATAAGGACCTATCAATAATAACCTTAAGGACTTTAAGGGAGAGATCAACAGCAGTACAGTCATAGTCATGGACTTTAACACCCCACTGACTTCACTGGATAGATCTTCTAAACAAAAAGTCAACACAGAAATGGTGACTAAATGGCACACTAGATCAGATGGATTTAATTGATATTTACAGAACATTTCACCCTAAAGCTGCAAAATATACATTCCTCTCAAGTGCACATGGGTCATGCTCAAAGACAGACCACATGTTAGGACACAAAACAAGTCTCTACAAGTTCAAGAAGAGTGAAATGATATCAAGCATCTCAGATCACAAGGGCATGAAACTAGAAATCAACTACAGTAAAAACACTCAAAAACATTCAAACACATGGAGGCTAAATAACATGTTATTAAACAATGAGTGAGTTACCAATAAGATCAAGAAAGAAATCAAAAACTTCTTGGAAACAAAGAAAATGAACACACAACAACCCAAAATCTATGGGGCACAGTGAAAGCAGTCCTAAGAGGGAAGTTCATAGCACTGCAGGTTACTTCAAAAAGCAAGAAAAATTTTTAATAAACTATCTAACACTACAACTTAAAGAATTTGAAAGCTCCCATCTGGACCAGGGCTTTTGTTTGCTGGGAGTTTTTTTTATCACTGCTTCAATTTTATCGGTTGTTATTAGCCTATTGAGGTTTTCTGATTCTTCCTGATTCAGTTTTACATGATCTCACTCATATGTGGAATCTAATAAACAGAATAGACTGAGGAACAAAATAGATCCAGAGACACAGAAGCGTGGAACAGACTTATGAATCTCAGTGGTAAGGTGGTGGGGGGGGGGAGTGGGTGGGGAGAGATTAATCAAAGGACTTATATGCATATATGCATAACCCATGGACACAGACAATAGAGTGTGGTGAAGGGGGGGGAGGGGGGGGATGTGGGGTGGAGAGGATCAATGGGGGGAAAAAGGGGATATCTGTAATACTTTCAACAATAAAGATAAATTTTTTTAAAAAATTAAAGACATCCATATTCTATATGCTATTACAGGATAATCAGATTCCCTTGAAGCTTTAATCATCTAATCTATTTCTGACCCCACTTTTCTATGAAAATGCTTCTATTTAGGTCAGCAAGTCACTAATGGCCTTCTAATTGCATACCTAGCAGAAACTTTTCAGTCTGTCTTTCACTCAGTGTTTAACTCCTGACAATTGCCCTAGGTCCTTTCCTCTCCATTTGCCTCAACTTCCAAAGAATCACAAAGCCTATCAGTTCTCCCTGATTGTCTATTTACCTCTTCCTGGCTCCACCTTTCCTCCACTGCCACAGTTTAAATTCTTCTTACCTTTCAGATAGAGTGGTTCTGAAGCTGTGGTCCTTGGACCACCAGCAGCAACAACACCTGAAAACTTGTTAGAAGTGAAAATTCTTGGCCCTCACCTTAGACCGACTGAATCAGATTCTTTGATTGAGCAAGCCTTCCAGGTGATTCTGATGGGTGCTCAAGTTTAAGAGCCTCTAGACTCAACAATCATCTCCATCCTGGTCTCCCTGCCTTTAGTCTCACATGCTGTGGCCAGAGTTATGTTCTAAATTACCAATTTAATTATGTCATTTGCCACCTTCTATAACAGTATTCAAAATAGTATTTGGCCCAGCCGGGCGTGGCTCAGCGGTTGAGCGTCGACCTAGGATCCAGGTGATCGGGGTTCGATTCCCGGTCAGGGCACATGCCCAGGTTGCGGGCTCGATCAATGACTCTCTCACCACTGATGTTTCTAACTCTCTCTCTCCCTCCCTCTCCTTTCCTCTCTCAGAAATCAATAAAGATATATTTTTAAAAAAAAAGTATATGAACCCATTTTAAAGAGAAAAAAAAATCAATACACTTCAAATGTTAAATTATTTGTATTGTTACTTGAATTTGTACAAACAAAATAGCTTTATAAAACTAGTAATAATCCCTTACATTTATCAAGCACATATATCAGTATAATCATTTTTTCCAAAGAGAACACAAAGCCAACATATTAAACAATTTTAATTAGAAATCAGGTTTTTCTGAAACTTAATCACAATGTCAGGTTTAATCATAGAAAGATGAAGTCTTAGGCCTGGTTCTGGTGTGAAACCTTGAAGAAGTTACGTATCTCCTTAGTGCCTCCCTTTCTACATCTACAAAATGGGATAAAAGAACCAGTGTCACAAGATTCTGGGGATTAGGGGAGTTAATACACATAAAGTTCCTAGAAGTGTGTTGGGCATGTAGAAAGCACTGTAAGAGTTTGCTGCTACTATTTTCATTAACATCATTATTGTTACTAATATTATTATACTAACGTAGCAAATTCCTGTATACGTAAGCACAGTACTCACTGCTAATTATCCCCCATTATTCATTCTCTCTTGTACTATAAGTTTTAGCTGAGCACATATCCACACAGAATAAGGACTACATTTCCCAGCACCCCCTTACCTCTAAATGGGTTAACACCTGCCCTCTCCATGAAGAATTAACTTACAGGATTCTGCCAGGTGATAGAAAAAAGTTGGAGATCTGAGGGCTTCTTAAATAGACTTTCAACAAATTCTCCTTATTCTAGAGCCCCAACCCTCTTCATCCCTATTCCCAGAGGTACTTGGTGTTGCCAACTCCTGATCCTTTGGGTAATTCTGTGACGTAAACCAGGGGTTCTTGGCTGACCCCCTGCCCATTCCAGGTTCTGTTTTTCCAAGCCTAAGCCCTTTGCCTTCCAGCTTCCAGCACTTGGTTCATGTTGCCTCCAGTCCCATTCTCCCATCCTTGTGGATTTAAGCCTTTACAAAAAGAAAATCCCTTGACATTTTGGTGGAGTTTTTGGAGAAAAGTAGATGTGTATGTTCAATTGTCTCTTTTTCCACAAATCTCAGATGTCGTTTTTTATCAAAACTCTCAGTGCACAATTTAGTCCACCCCGTCATTTAAATTCTGGCCTAAATAAAAGAAGCAAAGTTACAGGCACTTCTTACATAGTTCTATGTTATTTCATTCTTACACTGTTATTTTACTTACCATGTAATTATGCTTTGGCCTATCAAGTGTACTGGGATTTCCTTAAAGGCAGGGACCACATCTTAAAAATTTTAGTACCTTCTAGAGCAGTTCTCAAAATTGGCTGCATATGTGAATCACCTGGGGACCTTTTAAAACTCCAACACCTGGACACACCCCAGACCAGTAACTCAGAGTCTCTGAGGGGAGACCTAAGCATCAGTACTGTAACATACAGGCAAGGGTGAAAAGCAGTGCTATGAAGTGAATCCTGGTGTCGCTGTCTAGAGACCTATTTCAAACACTTATCCAAACACTTATCCTGCTTATGTACACACACAACTGAAAGGCATCTATCTTCCCTTATAGTATCTCCAGCAAGCACCCAGGCCTAGTAAATTGGTCTCTATTACAGGGAAAATAACCTGAGTAATCCCAGGACATACTAAAGAAGTGCCTTACCCCAAGATGAAGTTGAGGGATGTTTTTTCTGCCTGTCAGATTACACTTCAATATTAATCACCTACTTCCTGTGTCCACTGGTCAATGTGGCGATAGTTACAGTCAATGCCAGTCTTTCTCTATTGAGAGCACCTCAACCCATAGCTGACTTCATATCCCTTTGTCACTTGCAGCAGTTGGCCTAGCAGTCATATCACATGCTTAAATGGACCCAGGACTATTTTGAGTGGCCACCTTCCAGTTCTACAGAAACTATAAAAAATGACCCAAACAGAAACTGATGGAGTTGCCAGGCAGCAGAAACTCCAGAATATATATGTAAGAGGAGCTTAAGAGAAGCACTCTAGTTGGAGACTAAAGCCAGATGGCTTGTCTTAATCTTACATTTTCATAGCTAGCCCATTGTTTTTATTTAGATATTATGGATGCATGAGGTGGTTTGGGGGAACTGATGAAAATTAAAGTTTCCTTGAGCACCAGATACCACAATGTTAAAAAAGGCAGGGTCCATAGATTCTCATGTCACTGTACCATTAATACAGGCCTCTTGATTTCCTTCTCCCCGCCCCCACACCCCTCACCTTTGGCTGTTCTCTAGAGGATGGACACCAGACCACTTAAGTAAGGCTGCACGCACAACGATGGCAAGAAGAGGACAGCCAAGGAGAAACAGTGACAAGTTGTTAAAGCCCTAAAGCTTCCACAAAAGGGACCCACAAGGGAAAAATAGATACCATGTGGTCTGGAAGGGAGAAAATACATCAAATGCTAACAATTGGACTTAATCTTTTAGCAGTCCACCAGAAATTAGGGAGGAAAGGTTCAAGATGTTAAACAAAGGCCCTATTAGAGACCACAAATATAAAGTAGTATCAGAGGGTACCTGCGAAAACAATACAAAGCAGGAAATCCTGATATGTTAGACTCTCCTTCCCTCTGAAAGCCGTGGACCTATCTACAACTCTCAAAAAGAACACTGTCTGTCCTCTGATCCTGTAATTCCCTGGAACACAGGTTATTCTGAGAGAAATGGGATGTAGGGTGGAAATAAGTGACAGCAGTAGCAGCACTATACTGCTACAAGAAAATTTAAACAGTGAAGGATAGTGCTATAACTCGGCTGTTGCTCCCTGAGGAAAATGAATATTGACAGCCAAGGATCACCTAGCCTAGAAAACACATTTTACTGAAATGTTACTTCACTGAAATTTTTAGGTGAAATGGGCACTAAAGCTTGAGTGGTGAGGTGCCCCAAGCCTGAAGAAATAGAGTGAACTAGATATGAGGGCAAATAAATGTAATTTGGCAAGAAGTGAATGAGGGAGACGCTTCATTGAGGCTATTTGGCTCAAATTCTGCTGACAAGTATCTGAATCAGGAGAGTCTGGGTAGGTTGGGGCACACAGTGGATCCTGGCTGCCCTCCTGATTTACTTTCAGCAGACTGCCTGGGTAGGTTGGGGCACACAGTGGATCCTGGCTGCCCTCCTGATTTACTTTCAGCAGACTGCCTGGGTAGGTTGGGGCACACAGTGGATCCTGGCTGCCCTCCTGATTCACTTTCAGCAGACTGCCTGGATAGGTTGGGGCACACAGTGGATCCTGGCTGCCTCCTGATTCACTTTCAGCAGACTGCCTGGATAGGTTGGGGCACACAGTGGATCCTGGCTGCCCTCCTAATTCACTTTCAGCAGATTGCCTGGATAGGTTGGGGCACACAGTGGATCCTGGCTGCCCTCCTGATTTACTTTCAGCAGATTGCCTGGATAGGTTGGGGCACACAGTGGATCCTGGCTGCCCTCCTGATTTACTTTCAGCAGACTGCCTGGATAGGTTGGGGCACACAGTGGATCCTGGCTGCCCTCCTGATTCACTTTCAGCAGACTGCCTGGATAGGTTGGGGCACACAGTGGATCCTGGCTGCCTCCTGATTCACTTTCAGCAGACTGCCTGGATAGGTTGGGGCACACAGTGGATCCTGGCTGCCTCCTGATTCACTTTCAGCAGATTGCCTGGATAGGTTGGGGCACACAGTGGATCCTGGCTGCCCTCCTGATTCACTTTCAGCAGATTGCCTGGATAGGTTGGGGCACACAGTGGATCCTGGCTGCCCTCCTGATTCACTTTCAGCAGACTGCCAGGTGAATGAAGCCATTTAATCAAACAGAATTCATACAATAATTGTATTCCATGATACCTAACTTCTCTCTTTTTATATAAAGACTTAAACATTATAAGCAGAGTTGTAAATATATATATATAACATATATATAATATATATAATAACTAAAAGCTGAATGGCCAAATGATCCATGGACATAAACTCCACAGACCCTTTACTTGACAAAAGAAAAGGTGCCTTCTTCAGGCAAATGACCCAGGTGACCTATTGGACTGAGGAATTTGTTAAAAATGCTGTGGAACTTTTTGTCTATTCTATCACTGTTAAATTTAGATTTAAATAGATGTAATGGATTTAAGACATTTAATGTATTCCTTTCTTTTTTTGATTTAAGAATTAATTTGTTCCTAAAGTGATATAAGTTTACTTTTGAGTTTTGAGGAAACCTCCTCTTTTTCAAAAACGAAATACTCAAATTCAGAGTCTATAGGATCTTGATTAATTAAGAATGTAATATTGTGTTTGTGTGTGTTTGTTTGTGGCTTAGAAATAACTATCTTTGTTTGTGCTGGACTCCAAGCCGGCAGACACCAGAAGAGGAAAAGATGAGGTTAAATGAACGACCTGCCCAGAAACTGAGATGAAGAGAAATCCTTTATTAGCAATGATGCTTGAAGGTCTGGGAGCCAAAACTACAGAAAAGGAATCTTTTGGCTAATTTAAGGTTGGCCAGATGCCACCCCTTCTAGCTGATGGCCAGAGGACCTCAGGGGGAGAGGGATGGCAGGATGCCACTGCAGAAGGTCAAGCACTTCATTGCTAAAGCTGCCTTTGGGTGTAGCTGCTCACTATGAAACTGAAAATTTTTTGCCCAACAGGCTTCCCAAGTGATTCCTTAGCACATGACATTTTCCAGCCTTTACCTAACTCATCCCTCAACGCCTCTGCCGATCAAAGCAACTGAGAAACCTCATCCATGCTAAACGGGAACAGAAAACAAAAGTCCTGTGCTCCAATCCTCTAAGACTTTACATACGAGTCGCTCAACAAATATCTGGCAAATGGCATGAATGCCATCTTCCATGCAAGGCTGTTTTTACTGGCTACTCGCAATTTGACTGGAAGTCATTTTTCCTGGCAAACTCAATTATCAAGTGACTTTATAACTGTATTGAAGGTGCTACCCAGTGGAATTCCAAGTTAGAATTAAAGCAAAGAATGTCTAGCTTGTAATAACCTACACATATAGATGTAAACCTATATGTATCACTGAGACAGGTAAGTGATTTCAGGTAAGTGACAACATCTGCTCAATATCTGAACACGATGTCAACATAAAGCTACTAGACAGCTGCCACGGCCATCAGGCATGCAATTTCTAGAAGGAACAGCATCTTTAGTTGTAATTTAATGGACTGTGTGATGTTTCCTCTAGATGAACGAAACAGGATGGGAGAATCCAGGGATTCAGATGCCGAGCAATCTGAACTGTCTATATAAAAGTTGTTACACTGATCCCCTTCCAGTTCTGATAATTTCTGAAATCTAAAAAGAAAAGCCTCTTAATCAAAATTATATCTGAATCAAATAAGCAACTCTAAATACAGAAAAAGTATTTTTTTAAAAATAAAGAAAGAAATCACTGGCTTCAATATGAAAACAACTATAAAATGAGCTGTCTAAAATAAAACAATTAAATATATTTAATACATTTTAAGTTGAGAAATAACTAAGTTCTAATGAAAAAAAGTGTGTTCTTCCCTCATTAAAAGTACCAGTCTGGCTGGCCCTGGCCAGTGTGTCTTAGTTGGCTGGGCGTCATCCCGGGCATGGAAAGGTTGCGGTTCAATTCCTGGTCAAGGCACATATTCTGGTTGTGGACTTGATCCCCATTAGGGGGCATGCAGGAGGAAGCCAATAGATGTTTTGCTCTCACATCAATGTTTTTTTCTCTCTCTCCTCCTCCCTTCTTCTCTCTCTGAAAATCAATAAAAATTTTTAAAATGTACCAGTCTGAAAGAGAATTTTCATATGACTTGGCACCAGATTTGGGAAGCTAACTTAGCATTATCATACCTAATATTAAATGGACATATGATACATATCATACTTGACAGTGAAAATGTGAAACAAAAGATCTTTTACTCTCTCTCAATATATATTTTTCTTAATAAAATATAATTTCATGTTTCTAATTCTTAATTGTGATGTTTAAAAAAATAAATGAGTCAGTGTTAGGTGTGTCGGGTAAGAGCTGATAGGTCTCGGTGTCCCATCCATGACCCCGACCATCCTGCACGTGTGCACGATGGTAACCTTATGTAATGATGATCCAGCAGAATGCTACTGTGCACTGCTTGCTATGGTCCACATAACCAGCACTGTATACAATAAAGGAAGAAATCATTCTCTCAATGTCAGCTCCGCGGGCCTTCTTTACGCTGGGGATCTCACCTCCGAAACACCCCTTGCAAGCTCCCCTCCTCTGACAGTCAGTTTTATACTTTCTGACAATACTGACCTATAATCCCATTTTTCTTGGTGTACTTTAATACTAGCCTATCTCCTAAGCCCTTGCTGCACACATTTAATAATTCTAAAAGTCTTCCATTGTCAAATGAAGTTGAGAAAAACTGAATTGAGGGCATTACACTGACGCTTAAAACGTAAGAGAGAACACCTGTTGAGATCTCTAACGTTTATTGCTTAATCAACTAAGGAAAAAAACGTTGTCAAAGCAGCAGCTGCTACCCCAAACAACTTAGTGCCCTAATCAAAAAACTTGTTCACAAAAGAATCACAAAAAGAGAATTTTTAAAACTTTAATATGCTTATTGATGACTAGCTTCTTCTTACTCCATGAATAATCAAAACCCTTGAGTTTTATTAAAATTCCTATATATTCCTTACATATCTCATGTTTTTATATAGATGAGTTGCTCATTTATATAGAAGAGGGAAAAACAATGTAGTTCAAAAAGCTCAGAACTGTGAGTAGGAAGCTTAAGCTCGGGAACTGGCTTACCCACTGGGCAAACTGGTAATATTTAACCTCTCAGAACTTCAGTTTCCACATCCCATGGAGAGAGACTACATCAGGGTTTCTCAACCCTGGCACTGTTGACATTATGGACCAGATAATTCTTTGGTGGGAGTGGTCTGCCCTATGCATCCTGCATCAGTATCCCTGACTGTATCCACTACATGTCAAATGGCAATCCCCAGCTATGACAACCAGAATTCTCTCTAGACATAGCCAGATGTTCCCAGGAGGGCCAAATCACCCCTAGCTAACAACCACTCAATTTCTCTCCAGTTCTGATATTCTACAAAATATGTTAAATATCTTATTTTCTTAAATGTTATTTGTTAAGCTATTGATCAACATGCCAACTATGATGATACTCATTTTATTTTATTTTATTTTTTTTGTTTAAAATATTACAGATGTCTCTTTTTCTCCCCAATGACCCATTCCATCCTGTCCCATCCCTCTCCCCATCCCTCTTCCCACCATTGTCCGTGTCCTTGGGTTGTGCATATATGCATATAAATTCTTTGGTTACTCTCTCCCCCTCCACCCACCCGCCTTCCTCCATCCCTCTGACATTGTCAGTCTGATCTATGCTTCCATGTCATTGAGTCTATTCTGTTCATCAGTTTATTAAGTTCTTTAAATTCCACATATAAGGGAGATCATGTGATGTTTGTCTTTCTCTGCCTGGCTTATTTCACTTAGCATAACCATTTTAATGTTCAAAGAAATTTAAACAGAGTGACCACTTATACCAACTCTAATTTTAGTAGATTCTAAAATCGTTTTTTTGGAATAAAAATTGATGAAAGGACATCAAAGTAATATATAAGGGACTAACGTAGATGAAGTACATGCCAATGTTTTTATCCCATTCTCTAGGGTAACTCCTTCAACTAGATAAAAAAGAAGAGATAAAGAGAAGGGCACACTAAACATGTTCTTTAACTAACTACACCACCTGTGTACTTTTTAGAAAACAAATGGGCCTTGTAACATCAGGAGCAATTTAAAGTGTTCGACTTTGGGGGAGTAGAAAAACATCTAAAGCTACTAGCAACCCTTCAAAAATATTTTTTAAGAGGCATATTAGAAAAAAAAAGTTTACACCATCTTATTGGTACCTGTTTCCACTTCTAGTTTGTGGAACAGTTAGATATCCTACAACCTATAACCGGTATTCAATCTTCTCTGAAGTCGTAAATGCATATATTCAACAGGGGGAATAAACCATGTATTCTATTTCCCTGAAGAACTGTCATTAATTTATAAGTTTTTTCTTCAGTAAAGTTAGTTTCAACTGCTCAGAGGCCAAATCCCATGTCATAGGTTGCCATTCTTCAATGGAGCCCTGACACTGAACCCAAGAGCACGATTATCACCCAAGTAACCTTTTCTTTGCAGCCAGAACATATAATAAAAAGTTACTTTCTGTTGGTGTTATTTCATAATTCATGTAAAAGTATAAGAAACCTGTCAAAGGATTTTGCTTACAAATTATACTGGAAAAGAAACGTCTTAAGAGAAAATTTAATTACATGCCTAAGGTTGCCCAGGGTTCTAAGATGGTATAACAGCTGTTATAATTACAAAACCTCTAAATGTAAAGGAAATCAAAGCATAAAGCAAATGTGTTTCACTTTAAGAAAGAAATAAAAGCGCAAAGATTTTCTAGATGTGTGTCCATGAGGACCACCTGGCCCTTTCCTGTCACTTTACTGATGAGGACACCAAGGCTGAGTCAACTCCCAAATATTGGCATATTATAGACGAAGCCTTGCCCTCTCCACACGCCTGTCCTAGTTTCCCTTCCTGAATGCAGTGTATTAAAGTATCTGGTTATACAATTTCTATGTTTGCATAAGAAGTGGTTATACTCATTCTACGACAAGCTGCTACGACAGCCTGCAGCTGTGGTGTAGAGGAATGGATACAGTAATGGAAAAACATCAAATCCGTGAAAAGGAGGATGTTAGGCCTGGAGACTAATGCAGTAAGCCCTCTGCTGTTCCTTTTCTCACCTATGTCTCCTCCAATGAGTGGACCAAAGTATAGCCTTAGGAACCACATCCCAGCAACGTTCCTAACAGCACAGAATGTTATATAAAAACATACCCTGAACCTGCCCAGCCGGGCGTGGATCAGTGGTTGAGCGTCAACCTAGGACCCAGGAGATTGTGGTTCGATTCCCGATCAGGGCACAGGCCCAGGTTGCGGGCTCGATCCCCAGTTGGGGGCGTGCAGGAGGCAGCCAATCAATGACTCTCTCATCATTGATGTTTCTATCTCCCTGTCCCTTCTTCTCTCTGAAATCAATAAAGATTTTTTTTTTTTTAAATACCCAGAACCTGACCTATCAAAGTCTTATTTGACTAAAACACAAGCACACTTTACTGTGCTGAGAATTACAATAATGAGGACAGGTTTTGTATATGACATGTGGAACATGTCTCATAACATAAAGAAGGAATGTGTGGTATTCAACATAAAAATCACACCCACCCTAAAATCAACTACCTCTGACTGCCCTCTTCTACCCCCTGCTTCCCTAGAATTCTCTGAGTTCCAGTTGTTGCTCCTCATCATGGGATCTCCTTGCCTAAAAAGTTTAAAAGTGCCATTTGATATGCAATGTGTTGATGAGGTTTTACTATTCAGTTTCAGTTTTCAAAGCACTCCTATTACTTTGTTCTATCAAAGGACAAAGAAGAAGAAAAGCAGTTCAGTGGTGCTAACCCCACACTTACCACTCACCTGGATTATCTGAAACACAATATGATTCTGTCTCCCTCTTTTATAGCACTGTCCCTGTTCATAACTCCTTTTTTATATTAGGTGGTGTTCAGCTTTACAGTATTTTGTCAGTAACCCACAGTCTTCAAATTCTCCCTTCTGATGGAATTTAGACCGCTTCTCCTCCGTTCCGAACATTGGTAAAATGCCAATAGGGAGTCTCATTTCAAAGTGTAGGCTGCCACCTACTGACTGTGATCCGTTCACACTCAACGCTTTGCCTCCCACATAAAACGTTGTCTTTGCTATGTCATTTAATGATGTCTTCGTTATGTCATCTCATGAAATGTATTCAACTATATTGGCATAACCTTTTAATTAATTATTTTAACTTTGAAAAAAATACTAAACGATGTTTCCATATAGCTAAAAATTCCCACTCAAAAGGGCAGAGAATTATTTTTTAAAAGCCAGTGCTATTTTTAAATATGCAGAAAGTTCTATTTTAATAATGTATTTCCCTTCGCCATTTTCTTTATCCTTCGCTTCTGAAAACTGAACTTCACCCCTCTCATTAGAGACAGTAGTGGCGACTCAGTTGTTCCTGTTGATCAACCTGGAATCACAGTCCTAAAGCTGATGTGAAAATTCACAGCAGTTGCTGACAATACAGCCAGAAGAGCCAATCATTGGCTCAGGCCCGTCATATAAACATAAGTCTGCAGTACCCTCTAAGAGCAGTGGACTTTTTCAAGAGAGACTTAGTTTCTCCATTTCTTAATTTATTTTTAAGAAAGAGAATCAGACCAACCAAAAATCATTAAAGGGAGATAAGCAATCCCCTTTCTGAGACCAAAAGTCACTGTCTCGGTGAGACAGCAGAGGGTCACTCCACAGTCACCGACACCATGTTAAGAGCTGGGAGTGCACAGATGATTTAAATACCTGTTGCCTTTAAGAAGGTGTCTGGTGCACAGATTTGGTGGAAAGACAATTACAATATAACTTGCAAGATGTAAAATCTGAGCAGTGATTAAGTAGTGCCTGAGTCTTCTTGAAGGTCAGAAAGCTTTATAGAGGACCCATCTCAAGGTGAAACAGTTTACCAGGTATTCAGATGAGAGAGATTCAAATGGCAAGTGGAAAGGAAGAGAGATGGGAAACAATGGGCTTAGGGAAAACACCCAGGAAGTAAGTATTAAGAATAAAGTGAATGAGGCCAGGTAGGTAGGCAGAGGGCAGATTGCAAAGTCTTTCATATATCCCACCAAGAAATGTGTGTTTCCAAATGATCACACTGGCAAGAATGGATTGGTGGGAGGGTAATTACTAAGAATAGTGATGAAACTGTCCAAGCAGAAATGATACAGAATCTAAAGTGCAATTCCAGGGCAGTGAGAACAGAAAAAACCAGGCCATATTCCAGACAAAACTATGAAAATAAAACTATAGGTAGGACATGACTGGATGTGGGGAATGAGAAAAAAGGAAGAGACTAGGATCTCCTGGTTTCTGGCTGAGGTAACTCAATGAATGGTGGTAGACTGACTGAGATAGAAAATGTACTGGGAGGCATGGGTTTGCTGGGTGGATATAATGAATTCAGATGAATTTGAAAATATGAGTTTGGAAATGCTGAGTTGGAAGTGACTAGAACATTGAGGTGGAGATGTGCAGTTATATACAGAACTGAATATACAAATCTGAAGCTCTGGAGATAGAAATTCAAAGTCGCTAGTATGTGAGCTGAAGGTGACATGGATGAAACACCCCAGACAGAATGGATACAGTGAGAAGAGCACCAAGGAAGAGAACTTGGGCAGGAAGCCAACAGAACTCACCAGCTTAAACAAGCATATGGCTGCTACCCCACACCTGCTCAGGAGGGTGAAACAGTGAAGGCTAGAGATTGCTCAGCAATGTAGCTACATCAGATATAGATAATGCATATGCATAACTTTTGAAATCAAGTGTGTAAAGGTTTTTATATTTTTTTAAGATCTAAAGTTTATAGGAATCTAAATTAGCTGGAATTAATTGAAATAGTTTGAGATAGTTGAGACTGGCCCAACTAGCTCAAACTCTAAACAGCTGTTAGAAATAGACAACTAAGCAAAGCGGGTGACAGGACCCAGGAAATCAACCTGTTATTAAAGAGAAGAGAGAAGAACAACTGGTAAGCGAGATGGACCATGCCACGGTTTCTTCAGAGAAGAATGGAACAAGAAGGAACAATTACTCTGCTAGCCCGCTGGAGCATTACAGGGCAGTGTGAAAGGTAAGAAGAACAGATGTCAACTCCCCGCTAACCTTAACTGCTTTGCCAGATTAGATAAAACTGAGAGAAGTAATAAATGGTCAAAAGTACCGCAAAGCATTCCTCACAGTAGGGGGGTGAAACATTCCTTACATAAAAAGTCAGGAGTGGAAAGGATGAGAAGGGCGACAGTGCTTTCTGATAGCCTGAGTCAAATACAATGAGTGAATGCAAGAGGCATGAATCGATCACATGCCAGGCAAAAAATACCCATCAGCCAGGATAAAAAATGTAGAAAGGTAATGCAATGGTTCATTTCATGGATCCGCTTGGTGAGGCAATGGTGCCCAGTTGTTTAATCAAATGCCAGTCTAGATATTGCTGTGAAGGTATTTTTTAGAAGTGATTAACATTTAAATCAGTACACTTTAAGTAGAGAGGATTACCCTTCATAATGTGGCTGGGCTTCATCCAACCACATGAAGGCCTTAGGAGAAAAGACTGAGGTTTCCCACAGAAGAAATTCAGCCTCCAGACTACAATATAGAAACTGTGCCCCGGTTTCCAGCTTGCTGGTTTGCCCTATAGATTTCAGACTTGCCAGCTCCTGCAACATGAGCCAGTGCCTTACCATATGCATCTCTCTTATTCTCTTTCTAGATAGATATAGATATATACACACATATACAGGGTGTCCCAAAAAACTTTACACACACTTTGAGTAATTATAAAGGCAGAATTTATTAAAATGCATTTCATTTTCAAAATAACAGAATTTACAGACATTGTGTGTATACATTTTTGGGGGGACACCCTATATATACATACACACATAAAGATAAAGATATAGCCTAATGCTTCTATTTTCTGAAGAGCCCTAACCAATGCAGGTAATAAAAGATGAGATCTATTAACAGAGCCCAATAGGGCAGATTCTTAAACTTAGAGGCAATGGAACGAAATTGTCTAAGGCAGGTAGCATTAACAGAAAGATTCCTGGACATGGTAAATGTCCAGGAATGACATGATAAACAATACATTTAATGAAGATTATTTTGAAATCTATAATATGTGTAATATGAACTAGGTCAATGGGATCCTATAGTTAGAGCACATTTGGAGAAATCTAGGCCAAAGGATTCTGTGAGTGGCTATGGAAATGAAAAGAAGCCCATTCATACAATAAGGATATGGCAATAATATAACAGGTATATTTTGTATTCTCAAGATCTTTAAGTAAAAGTACTACATGAATACTGTTCATATATAAAAATATTAACTTACCATATTTGTCTCGCAAGCCAACGGTACATCTAAAGACTCCACCAAAGGCAACATCTTCACCAAATATTACTGAAAAACAATGTTTAAAGAACACATTTTATTTAATAATCCCTACATTATAGTAACAATGAGAAATAAGTAATTTAAATGTTTACATTTTAAATGAGAAAAGAGAAATGGACTATAGATCTAAATCAAAGTTTCTGAATTTTGACATTATGAACATTTTGTGTGTTTTTTTAAATATATCTTTATTGATTTCAGAGAGAGGAAAGGAGAGGGAGAGAGAGAGAGATGGAAGCATCAATGATGAGAGAGTCGTTGCTCGAGCCCACAACCCAGGCATGTGCCCTGACCGGGAATCGAACCCCGATCGCCCGGATCCTAGGTCAGCGCTCAACCGCTGAGCCACGCCCGGCAGGGCAACATTATGAACATTTTGGACTGGATAATTCTTTTGTTGTAGCAGCCCGTCCTGTGAATTATAGATATACAGCAGCATGTCATATTTCTCATCTCCACCCAGTGGATGATAGTTGCCCTCCTACACACACACAGTTGTAACAGCCAAAAGTCTCTCTAGGCATTATTACATGTAAGAAGAGGAAGGGGGATTAAAATAGCTCCAGTTAAGAAAAAACCACTATTCTAAAATCTCATCTTGTTTTACAATGAAGAAATTGAGGCCATCCATATAAGTAGTAAAGTAACTTGCCAAGTCAGAAAGCAAGAGGTAGAACTATGACTCACACTCCAGGCTCCTGAGTCCCTGGCCATTGGTGTTTTTATACATGGTATATTATACAATGAGAGTCAGGGATCAGAAGAGCTGAAGGCAAAGCATTCCAAGCTGAGAGAACAGACACAAATAGGAAAGTGACTTAGACTGTGTGAAACGGAAAGGAGGCAAGTACAGTGGGGCATAGTGTGCAAGAAAAAGAATATTACAGGTGTAAATTGAGAGAAGCTTGTAGTAAAGCAAGGAAAATAAAATAATGGGAAGGCATAGTGCTAAATTCTAGTCACATGAATGCACCTAAACAGCTTTGTGGACTTCAGGAAAATAACTTGCCTATCTCTATTCATCTAGATCAATCGTTCTCGGATAGCATTCAAAACAAAGCAAGGTCCAAAGGCCTAGCTCTCACTTCCTCCTAAAAAATAACCTGTTTTTTACTTGATCTTAAAACCAGGGATTCTCAAGTGGAAGTCCAAGGTATGAAGTTCAGCCAACCAAATTTAGAAAACATACAGCAGAACAACTCTTTTTATGTTAATAATTTAACTTGACAAGATACAGATTAAGTCACTTATAAAGTTATTCCCCCAAAAAATCTTACATGTTGAATGACAATATAACCTAAAGGAAAGCACAGAATGAAATCTTGATTTTATAAATTGATAGCTGAACAAAGTGGTATTTTCCATTTTTTCTATATGCTAGAGAAACAGGAGTACACAGTAGGTATTAATCCAGAAGATGTTTATATAATATCAGGACCATACATACTATGGGAGAAAGTTAATTTGATGATGTTAGAGGTCATTTAGAACTAACTGATAATGAGCGGATTAAAAATGTGTTAATACCATAAATGGATTATTGAACCTTAACCATTTGGTCAGGTCTTTTATAAATGTCAGGTATATATATTAACCACTGAACTCCAGACAAATATTTCCAATTTTTCTAATACTTCCAACATTTCCAAATCTTCAATTCGAAAGTAACACAGCGACCACAAGCAAGCACAAAGGAAGCTTACCTGCAGTAGGATCTTTGGCCAATGAGTTATCCAAGGCACTTGTTATTGCCTGGAAAAGGTTCATTTTCTGAGTTTGTCCTGTAAAAATAAAAAATTTAAGTCACATTTTATACATAGTAAAATATATAAAAATAATTCATTTAACAGTTGATTATAACTTGATTAAAATCAAGGTAGAAAGGAATATAGAGAACACATTACATGAATTTATTGGATTATTTACAGTGATGATGGCTCTATGGAAGACATAAAAGCAGCAGATTTCAAGAAGGTTGTTGAACAGGCAAATTTTACACATATTAAACAATTAAAAAACAGGTATAAAAAAGGAAGAAGGAATAAAATCAAGTTGCCAAATATGTGTAGAAAATAAATAAAGGCTACGCAAAGTCAGGAAAGGTTACCAGCCAGAGTGAGAGTGGACTAGGAAGATACCCTAAGGGGTGTTAGGAACACAAGCCATAGGAATGCATGTGACCATAGTGGCATGTGTTAAATATGCCAATGAAAGCAAATGGTCATGGACCATAAAACAATGAGGAAGGCTAACAATAAACTTTAGTACTCAGCACTGCTGGTGTTTGGAGAATACAGGAATCCCATGCCTAAATACATGAGACTTGGATTTTCCTATCATCTTACTACTCCAGTCAGAAACTCTGCAAGCCAACCTCCATCTCCCTAAATGGGTTAAATGGATTAGTACATGTAAAGCACTTAGAATAATGCCTGACACAGCAAGTGCTGAATAAATATTACCTATTTATTATTAGATTCTGGACTTTGTCCATGTCCTTCATCTCAACCTGGGCATTATTCTAAAAGGTATTAAGCTTTATTTGATGAAGTTCCAAATGTTGAAATTCAAAAATATGACTTCAGAGCTATGATTTAAGCCTTGATGCTGCCCAGTGCCCACAATCATCCTAGAACTTTGGGTCCACTCCTCTCGAAAACCACTATTCAGAGCAGAGAAAGGCTTCTGCCTGAATCTTCTCTGATCCACAGCACAGGCCCAGTCTTCATTTAACATATAGTCATGCTGATGTCAAGTCCCTTCAACACCTGCTGCCTACCCCGACCAATGCCCCACCTAACCTTTGTGCTCCTCAGTAGCTGGTGTGTTCCAAAATCCAAGGTCTAATCCCAGGGTGGGACACAGCAGATACTGCTATTGCCTTCAGCCCTCTGGCCATGAGACACTGGTCACTCATTTTTCTTTCCTGGAAACCCATCTTCTTTCCAAGACTCCATGGCAGGTTCTGACCTATGATATCTTGAATCTTCCATTATGTACTGACACATGGCTTACTGTTTCTCTGTCTGCTCTGGCCTTAGATGTCTCTCTAACCCTGTCAACACTGCTAAATGCCAAGACTTCAGGTCTTGGCAGTGCCCAATCAAATCTGCCCTGTTGTCCTCCTGCCCAGAAAAAAAAGGCCTATTTCTACTCTTATTCCTGGTAGGGATAATAGGAATATTTTAAAGAAAATATTGTTATATCAACTGTGTCAAAGGAAACACAATTACACTGCCTGTCCATGGTCACTTCATAATTTATTTTTCTTCAGGCTAAGGATGTATTTAATAGATACTTTCCTTAAATCCTTCTCTAGCCTATAAAAACTCTTTAAAGTGTTTATTAGGGCCCAGGATCAGATGATAATGGCTTAGGGTAAAATTTTTTCCCAACCACCATGACATGCCCACTCTTTCTCCTATTTCATACATTTCCTAAAGTAATATTTTTGTCAATTAGGATTTTCATAGCTAAGAACCTAGGAAGATGAAAAATGCCCAAACATCTAAGCTGTTATTTATTTCTAGTCTGATGGCCACTAAAATTAATACTGAATGTTTCCAAGATATCTTATCAAATTGCTGCTCAGCAGATTTCCAGTTGGAAGAAAGCAAATACTTGAATAATAAAAATCATACCATGTAAATTTGGAAAGTACTGCTTGATAACCACAAAGAATTTGCTCATCTTGTATGGAAATAATTTACAAGGCTACTTAAAGGTTATATTTCCATGTGAGCACATAAACTTTCACTCCTGAATACTTTTTTCAAATAAATTCAAATTTCTAGGGTTTGGGGTTAACTGCTATTCTACTAGATGCTTTAAAAATATTAAATAAGAATTTTTTGAATTTTTTTATTTTCTGAGAGAGAAACAGCAACTTGTTCCACTAACTTATGCATTCAGTGGTTGATTCTTATATGTTCCCTGACCAAGGATTGAACCCGCAACAACCTTGGAGTATCAGGATGACACTCTAACCAACTCAGCTACCCAGACAGGACAGACATTTTTAAATTTTGAAATAGTTTATTTTTCAATTATAGTTGATGTACAATATTATATTAGTTTCAGGTACGCAACCCAGATTAGACATTTACATAACTTAAGTAATCAGCCCAATATTTCTAGCACCTACCCGGCACCATATATAGTTATTACAATATTATTGACTATATTCCCTATCTTATGTTACATCTACATGACTGTTTTGAAACTACCAATTTGAACTGCTTAACCCCTTCACCTTTTCCACCCAACCTCTCCAACCCCCCTCCCATCTGGCAACCATCAACATGTTCTTAAATGGCAATTTTTAATAGAGCAACATCTACTTTCAGTTCTTTTTAAAGTTGTAGCATGCTTTGTCAGTGGGTCAAGAAGAAATCACAAGTTATTCACAGGTAAGATCATTTTAAATATTTAATTTCCTTATAACTACTTATTCTCCTGTAGGTTACACAGAAGACGATTGCTAAAATATGCCTGTGTTCCCTCATGATAAGAAAAGCACACCTATAGCACATCTAACCAAAACTGTGCCACTGGTAATACCTTCAAAAAGAAAAAGAAAAAAGGTGGTCTATGAACACCACTAAAAAAGTTATTCACAGCATCATGAATAGCGATCATCACTGCTGCAAAGATAAAGTGGCATGTGGGCGGAGTGGAGGGACACAGTAAGCTCTAAGAGGGCAGGGATTCTTATTTCCTTTGATTGGAGCTATATGCTCAGTGTTGGATGGACGTAGGAGGTGCTCAGTAAATATTTGTTGAATGAATGACTAGACAAATAAATATATGCAAATTGTTAATCAACCACTTAAAGAGAAAGGAATGGAGTAGGAAAAACATATACCAAAGTCACAATTCAAAGAGACTGCAGGAGAGGGGGAGGACTGCAATAACAGTCTGATGGAGTATTCAGTTATTCTGAATAACTCTTCAGTAGGCAGTAGTGTTTAAGGGGGAGAGAAGCCTTCCACAGAGCCAGACCACTTGAGAAAAAAGGGGCAAACGGGTCCCAAGGAGCAGTCTCCAGAAATAAATAAGGTCAACAGCAGGGCATGTCAACAGGAAGTGTATTTGCAGTTAGACCCTGAACAAACATAAATACACAGCTATGATATGGAAAATTAGGTTCTACTTTCAGAAAAGCGAAGGTTCTGCCAACGCGCAGCACTGCACCTCTTTTGAGCTGCCTGGTCCCTGCTGGAGACCTGTGTATTGCAACACTGCCTCATCCTATTCCTTAGGAAGCTCAGCATTTAGCACAGCACCTACCACATACGTGACCATCAGTATACGCCTGTGGAAGCATGATGAAGGACTATTTCAGTGGTGTAAACTGCCACTAACCACACTGTGAAATTTTCCCCCAACAAAACCTTTCACCTCTCCAGATACCCTACTCTCCAGGAATCCCTTTCTATGTGCCCGGTATGTACCTCTACCCTAGTCTAAGCTTTATTAAGGGGTGTTGCAATCTCTACCCCGTGTAGTAAATTTCAGAGAGTCCAAATATCAGGGACAGAATATTTAGTATTAAAATGTAAATGAAGAATCTATAAACACAAATGCCTTTTTAAGGTGCCAGTGTATATTGCATATCCAGGAAAAGGAAGACAGTAAATAGTACTAGGGCTGGGGGGAGGAAGGGCAAGGGGGTAACCAAATGGGGAGGCCCTAAGAAACCCTTCAAGTGGAAGAGACTGTGACCAGGGTCCCTAGGTTGCCCCTCTCAGGACACCTGGTAACTTCAGTCATGGTATGACAATCGATGATGCTTCCCTCCTTTTGCTGGCTCCTCCTCTACTCAATCTCGAAATGGTTTTTAAACCCATCTACGTGCTTGTGGCTCCCAAATGGATATCTACAATCCAGACCTCTCCTCTGAGCTCTTGACCTTAATATCTGTGGACAAATAAAAGGGGTTCTGTGGAAAGTAACCTCACAGGGTAATCTGATCATAAATTCCTAACTGGACAGGTCATGGTGGGTAGTCACACCCCAGGCATTACAACTTCTTTACTAAAAGGCTTATCTTTGCCTTAAGCAAGCCCTGTCCATTGCTTCTTTGCACCTAGGTTCACACACCTTTGAAATGCCCTTTCAGCCCCCTCCTTCTAATACTACCCTTTCAAACCCCTCCTTCTAAAGCAGCAATTTTCAATTGGTGTTCCTCAAGAACTTTTAAAACATTCAATAGCTGACTGTTTAGTCAGGGGCACTGACCTCTTTTCCCTTAGATGGTGAAATTTTAAAAATGACAACAATAGCTGTCTGGTGTGAATTAATCAAAATTATACCTATTATTTGTCAGATAAGCAAAAAATATAATGTATTTTTGGTGCACCACAGAATTTTAATAATTAGTTTGTGTGTTCCATGAGATGAAAAAGGTTGAAAATCGCTGTTATAAAGCACACAAGAGAGCACACAGTCTTAACTCTCCTGTAATTTCCATCATCATCTTGTTTTCTCCACCTTTATGTAACCTTCCTTAGTTCCCTCTTTAATCTCAAATGCATAAAAGCAACTGCAAACTGTTATTCTCCAAAGCATTTATCTCAGTCTATAGAGATCTTGTTTCCAGGTGTATCCTGTTTGGATCAAATAAATTTTTATTAAAAATTATCTACAGGCTTGGATGTTCTTACATCAACATATCCAACAGTCAGCAGTTCTCCGCTTAGGTGTCTTGGACATTTTTAACTCAACAAGCACAAAACTGAACTCTTGATATCTATGGCCACAATGCTACTTTCCCCATTTTAGAAAACAGCACTATCTCCCCAGGTGCCCGAGCCAGAAACTGAGGAGGTATCCTTGAATGTCTTCCTCTTATTCCTTACTGGCATCCAATCCATCAAATCCTACTTCCAAATAAATTACTTCCAAAACATAGCTTGAAATGTGGCACTACAGTGTTCTATTTCCAAAACCCACCATCTCTTTTCTGTTCTTAAAAACCACCTCCTAACAGCCTGTCTTAGTTAGCTCCAGATACTATAACAAAATACCATAGACTGGGTGGCTTAAACAACAGAAATTTATTTCTCACAGTTATGGAGGTTGGGAAGTCCAGACCAAGGTGAGTTCCTGGTGAGGGTCTTCTTCCTGGTTTGCAGAAGGCCATCTTCTTGCTGTATCCTCACGTGTTGGAGAAAGAGATAAACTCTCTTCTTATAAGGGCTCTAATCCCATTTATGAAGGCTCCACCCTCATTACTTAATTACACCCTAGTGTCCCTATCTCCAAATACCATCACATAGGGGATCAGGGCTTCAACACATATGAAGGCGGGGGCACAAATATTCAGTCCACAGTACTGCTTTCTCACTTGTACTTTTTCATCCCTCCAAATCATTCATGAAAAAGCTGCTATAATGAGAGTCCTAAAAAGCAATGCAGGTCATATTACTCCTCTGCTCAAAACCCTTCAAAGCCTCTGACTGTACCCGAAAGAAGCCCATTTCTCACCATGTCCACAAGGCCCTTCTTGATCTCATCACTGCCCACCTCAATAGTCCCATTTTGCACCCCTGTCCCAAGGTTCACCACTCAAGTCTTTTCTCAGTTCTACCAAACCAAGTTCCCCTCCACCTCTGGACCTTTTCCCATGTTGATCCCTCTGCCTGGCACCCCCTCCACACCTCCTTGAATAAGCCTTTCTGATAGCTTAGAGCTTGGTTAAACTGTTACCTCTTCTTGGAGGCCTACCAGGTCTCTCTTATTCTTTTTCCTAGCACCTGAACATTTCATGTATCATGACTGGGAATGATATAAGTAGGCATTTGTTTGCTACTTTTTGTCCATCTCCTCTACTAGACAGGCTCATTTCCATATCCCTAAGCACCTAGCATAGACTTTGGTGTCCAGGAGAAAATTAAAGTGTGTAGAATGAATGAATAAAAAAAATACACAAGCCTACACATACACACAATGCCTGAAATCAGAGGCAGCAAGAGGCCCAGGTGTGCTGTTCCTGGAGAGCAACGCAGGGTGAGGAAGGGAGCAAACACACTGGCAGGAGGCAGACCTGGCCTGGAGTCTGTGATGCCATTAATGCTGTGTGACTTTGGGAAAGGTACTTAACCACTGGCATTCAGCTTCCTCCTCTATGACACAAAGATAATATCTAATGTACAGAGCTACTGTGAGAATTCAGTGAGGCGATTACCATCAAATGTTCAATATTTATGAAGCATCTACTCTATGCTGGTTACCTTCCATTTCCCCTAATTAGGGAGACTGGCAGGTGCCAGGCACTGGTAATTACATGGATTATCTCACTGAGTCCTCACAGCAACATCTGAGGCAGTACAGATGAGGAGAAGAAAGCTTATGAAGACTAATAAACTTGGGCGATGTCACAATGCTAAGTTGTAAAGTGGGGCTCAGACTTCAGCATGTCCAACTCAAGAACCCCAACTCTTAGCTTCTTTTCAATATTGCCTCTAAAGTTCTGTAATCTTCCACAATGATGGCAAAAATGGGATGAGAAAACTATGAATCAAGTTCCCGCATAAAAGTGAACAGAGAAGAAACTTGAAGGCGGGTAAATTACAATGAAAGAGAAGGCTAGCCCGGCCGGGCATGGCTCAGCGGTTGAGCGTCAACCTAGGATCCAGGCGATTGGGGTTCGATTCCCGGTCAGGGCACATGCCTAGGTTGCGGGCTCGATCCCCAGTCAGGGGCGTGCAGGAGGCAGCCGATCCATGACTCTCTCATCATTGATGTTTCTCTCTCTCTCTCCCTCTCCTTTCCTCTCTATGAAATCAATAAAAATATATTTAAAAAAAAAAAGAGAGAGAAGGCTAGCACTCTGCTCAAATGAGACGTAAAAGAAGCAGCATATTTGCAGAAAGCAAGGTTTGAGCTAGGGTTAAGAGGGAGCCAAGTATTAGGTGGAGAAACGGAAGCATGTGCAAAAAAATGCAAAACACAGCAGAGCAGAGTACTTAGGAGCACAGCCTCTTGGAGCCACACTGAGCCAAACTACTTAAAAATGAAGCCTGCTCCACTCGACAATTCAGATGCCAATGGCACGTCCAGATTGTCACCTGTGCTTCTGACTGACCCTGCTAAAGATCAGAGGTTCAAATAACCCCCTTCTTGGGTTCAATTAATTTATTAAAGCAGCTCACATAACTCAGAGAAACAGTTTACTTACTAGATTGCTGGTTTATTATAAAAGGATAGAACTCAGGAACAGCCAGATGGAAGAGGTGTATAAAGAAAGGTATAAGGAAGGGAAAAGGAGCTTCCATTCTCCCTGAGCGCACCACTCTCCCCAAATCTCCACCTGTTCACCAACCTGAAGCTCTCTGAACTCTGTCCTTTGGGTTGTTTATGGAGGCTTCATTACAAAAGCATAATTGATTAAATCATGGGCCTCTGACAATTCAATCTCCAGTCCCTCTCCCTCCCCAGAGGTCAGATAGGTAGGAGTAAGAGTTCCCACTCTCTAATTACAAGGTAGGTTTCTCCAGTGACCAGCCCCCATCCATAAGTGACTTAGGGGCTTTGCAAAATTAAAATTAACATAACAAGACACCTTTATTGCTCCCATCAGTAAATTTCAAGGGTTTTAGGAGCTCTGTGCCAGAAATGGAACAAAGATTAAATATGTATTTTTTAATATAAATCACAAAGTCATGGTACACCTGTGATTTTAGCATGACACCCAATAATCCCGCTTTTGTACACACAGATGGGAGTATAAAATGGAAATCTGAGCTAGCATTACAATCCATTAAAGTGTCCATTTCTTCAAGTCAGAAATATCATCCCTGGGACTTCATTCTAAAGAAATAATCTCAGATACACAAAAGACACATGAGCCTTAGCCAGTTTTGCTCAGTAGTTAAGAGCATCGGCCTACGGACTGAAGGGTTCCATTCGGGCGAAGGACAGTGTACCTCGGTTGCAGGCTCGATCCCCGGCCCTGGTGAGGCCTCTTGAGGGAGGCAACCAATCGATGTGTCTCTTTCACATTCATGTTTCTCTCTCTCCCTTCCACTCTCTCTGAAAAGCAATGGGAAAAAAATACCCTTGGGTGAAGATTTATTAAAAAAAAAACAAAAAAAAAAGACACATGAAATGTTTCTATCTGCATTACTTATAACACTGCAAAACTGTAATAACTAAAGCATAATGGTAATCATTTAAAGTTTCCATTTATTGCTGAGTGTAGTGAGAGACTGTTAAGTATACCATATACATTATCTCTATTTGGTCCTCATAACAAAACCCTCTGAAGTAAGTATTATTATTAACTCCTTACTTATGAAGAAATTGAGACTTACAGAGGATAAGTGATGGTAGCAGGGCCAAGACAGAACCTAGGACAATCTGATTCTAGAGCCAAGATTTTAACCGTTCAATTATAGTGTTTCTACTCCACAGGACATGTCTTCTAAAGAAGGTTATAAAAACTATACAATAGGGGAAGTGCTTTTGATTAACGCAGATTGTATTTGTATTAAAACTACAATTATCGGAAATTTTAATTCCACTATCTTCTCTGTGTAACCTTGGACAAACTATCTCAAGACCTCAATTAACCTAACTGAAAAATGGGAATTAAAACATTACCGACCTCTTTTGGGTTGTCCTAAGCATCAAATGAGATAATGAACACAAACTTCTCAGCACAGTGCCTGACCCGGGGCAGGCCCTCAATAAATGTTCATTCTTCATTATTCACAAGTAAAGACACACTTCAGCTCTAGCAGGAGAGAAGTTTTTAGACAAAGAAAAAGTAACCGCTTTCTCTGTTGCCGATGTTCTGATAACAGATACTGGACATTTGAAAATTACATGAAACTTGCAGAAGAGATCGTGTGAGTCAGGTAACTGTCACCCGGTGAGGCGTGCTCCAGGTACTAGCCGGCTTCCCCAGATTACCCCTCCTTGGCTAAGCCGCAGCCTCGCCCGCACAAGCTCAGCACGAAGCCCGGATTCTTTCCCATCTCCACAAAGAATCTATTCTGTGACCTTGGGAAAAATCAATTCAATTACTTCCTCCGTCTTCTCTAATGTGCCAAAGGAGAAAAGGAACAAGAAAAATCTTTCTTTTAAACACCGCGGCCTACAGTTCGGGGTCCAGCCCCGGGCAAGCTGGGGCACCACCTAAGGCCAGGGCTGGGGAGGGAGGCCGGCGAGCGGGAGGGAGGCGCCCCGCCGCACCACCTGCGCACCCTCGGGCCCTAGCCGACTTCTGGGTGTCCTGTCACCCACGTCGAGGGTGCAGAAGGGAGTTTAAACAGTCACCAAACAGAAGCCAGGAGGAAAGCACAGTCGGACCCTAAGGCGGGGCGAGGCTCCAGAGACAGGGCGCGGAGGGTGCCCGGGGCGCACGGGAGCGCACCGAGCAGCCCCTAGCTCACCGTACTCCTGGGGCTCCGGGTCCGGCAGGAAAGTGAAGTGAGCCACCTGTCGCCTCTGGGCCGCATCCCCGCCGGCCGAGGCGGGCAGCAGGAAGCCCCGCACCAGCCCCGCGCCGCCCAGCTGACGCCAGTGTCCCTCGGCCCTGGCCGCACGCAGCCTCAACAGCCGGCCCGCGGCCGCCGCCACAGCAGCCATCCCCGTCCGCCGCCGCGACCCGCGAGCTGCGCCGCCGCACGCTGCCCGAGGAGAGGGCGGGGCACCAAGGCAGCTTCCACATTGGCTCGGCCGAAGGGGCGGTCCCGTGAAACGAACCAATCGGAACTTTGAATTCGGGGGTGGGACCGGCAAGGAGAAATGCCAAGCGGGGGTTGGCACGTCGTGCGCATGCGGAAGAGGGTCTGCGGGCCGGCTAGTGGGCAGAGGAGCTCCAATGAAATTGTTCCTGGAGGTGGACCGTCCCGGAGTCGGCGGAGCGGGCCGGGTCCCCGACGCGGTTCCGCAGGGTTCCGCAGGGTTCCGCAGGTTCCTTGCTCTGCCCGGATTCGTTCTTTCCCAGTGTCATCTACATCGTCAGTTTCGATGGCTTTTTCATTTTAATATTTATACTTTCGTTTTGAAATGTAACCCTTTTTAATCCTCTCCTATTCTTTACCGCTGCATACTGTAAGTCAGGGGTGGAAAGGTTACTGATCGACAGTGGTTATTGGTTTTTGAGTTTCTGAAAACTTCACGAATCGCTCAAGACCTCCCCTCTTTATTCAGATCCACTTTGAATGCTTAATAAGTCTATATAGAATATTGATTTTTTTTTTTAATTTAGATGACAGTGAAAGAGAGAAACTTAGATTTCATCCTGCAAATCCAATTGATAGATATTCGAAGCATTTTTGCCCAGGTGCAGGGAAAATGACTGGCTTATTCTAATTAGCCTGGAAACCTGGAGAATTTGAGTCATTAATTTATATTTAAAATAATCAGTTTTGTAAATTTTCTTTGTAAAAATCCAAATGTTTAAGAGGATACCTTCTCTTGTCCATGAATTTACAGATCATAGTAAAATATGACAGAAACAAGAGTGAAAGTGTTTCCATCAGATGAAGACAGGAGGGTGGGAAAGGACTGGCCCAAAATGTTGAAGGCCTTCATATGCTGGTTAAAAAGTTTGAACTTCCAACTATATGCAGTCAGGAACAACGAAGAGAGCACCAACAGATTTGCCTGCCCAGCAAATCACTTTTTAAAAATAATTTTCCCTGTCCCCACCACACCACCTGCCTGGTAGCCATGGAAATGTCTGTTATTAAAGTGGGACCCACCGTGGCCACATTTCATTGATATTAAGTTGAGAAACTGTCATTTTCTGGGAATTTTGGAAGTGTAATTTAGAAAGATAGGCAAAGTTGCTATTCATTTTTCAGAATGACACTTGGCTCCCTTTCTGTCACTGAGCTTCGTTACCTGTGCAGTCTGTACCTGTTTAGACTGAGCTTTTGGATACCCCTCCTATATAGCAACATAATATCTTGTAATATTTTATCCTTATATCCTATTACCAGCTCCCATTCAAACTCAACTGGAAGCATCAAAGAAGCAAGTAGCAAAGGAGTCAAATTCTTGCTTTTAAATTATAAAACAGATTTTTAAGCCAATGGCAGAGACAATTGTTGGAGAAAAGACTTAGACCTTTAAAGACTGGTTTCTGAGTATTAAACTTCAAGAACCTGAATGACTTAAGGCACTAAATTTATGACTTAATCAAAAGATTATAAAGAGCATGCTAATTTAAGAGCCAGTTTTTCCCACCTTCCAAAAAAGTGAAGCCACAGAACACAAAGAACTGTAGGTATCTTTGTATATGGTCCTGGAAGAGTATCACAGGCTCCTCCAACTCATGACCATGGCATAGCATCTGGAACAGGAGAAAGCTTCCCTCAGATGCCAAGAGAAATGCAGATATGGTATCAAGGTTTAGGAAACTTGAGGAGGCCCAGCAGTCAGAATGATAAAGGACTTGTATCCAGAATATACTTTTTTAAAACTCTTAAACATAACAATAAAAAGGTAAATTGCCCGATTAACAAATATGCAAAGGCTCCCTTTCATTGGTGGTGGTAATGCAAACTGGTACAGCCACTCTGGAAGGCCGCTGGTAGTTTCTTACAAAACTAAATATACTCTTACTATGTGATCCAGTAATCATGCTCCTTATTACTTACCCAAAGGAGTTAAAAACCTATGCCCACACAAAAACCTGCCCGCAAACGTTTATGGCAGCTCTATTCATAATTGCCAAAATTGGGGCAGCAACCAAGACGTCCTCCTTCAGAAAGCGATTGGATGAATTACACCCAGGCAATGGAATGCTATTCAGCGCTTGATCTATCAAGTCATGAAAAAACATGGAGAACCTTAAATGCATATTACTAAGTGAAAGAAGCCACTCTGAAAAGGCTGCATAATGTATGATCCCAACTATACAACATTCTGGAAAAGCAAAAACTATTGAGAATGTACTATCAGTGTTTGCCAGGGGTTCAGGAGGGGGAGGGAGGGAGGGGGCAATAGAGCACCAAAAAATTTTAAGGGCAGTGCAGCTATTCTGTATGACACTATAATGAGACATATATGTCATTATACATTTGTAAAGACCCACAGTCTGTAAAACAACAAGAACAAACCCTAATGTAAGCTGTGGACTTTGGGTGATAATGAGGTGTGTGGGTTCATTGACTGTAACAGAAGTGCCACTCTGGTGTAGGATGATGTTAGTGGGAAAGTCTGTGTTTGTGCGAGGAGAAGGAGTATACACGAATTCTGTGGACTGTCTACTGAATTTTTTTGTGAACCTAAAGCTGCTCTAAAAATAAAGTCTATTTTTTTTTAAATATATCTTTATTGATTTCAGAGAGAGGAAAGGCGAGAGAGAGAGAGAGAGAGAGAGAGAGAGAGAGAAACATCAATGATGAGAGAGTCACTGATCAGCTGCAGCCCGAAACCCGGGCATGTGCCGAAACCCGGGACTGGGAATCGAACCCTGATCGCCTGGATCCTAGGTCGACGCTTAACCGCTAAGCCACACCCGGCCGGGCCTAAAGTCTGTTTTTTAAATGGACAAAGACTTTGAATGGACATTTCTCCAAAGAAAATATACAAATAAATGGCCAATAAATACATGAAAAGGTATCCAACATTATTAGAGAAATGCAAATCAAAACCACAATGAGATGCCACTTCACATCCACGAGGATGGCTAAAATAAGACATCTGTAACAAGGGTTGGTTAGAATAAGGAGCAGTTGGAACCCTTGTACTTTGCTGGTGAGAATGTAAAATGGTGCATCTGCTGTGGAAAAGAGCTTATCACTCCTCAGGATGCTAAACAGATTTATCACATGACCCAGAAATTCCATTCCTAAGCACACACCCGAGAGAAATAAAAACCATGTACACACAAAAACCTGTGCACAAATGTTCATAGCAGCATCGTTCATGGTAGCCAAAAGGTGGAAGCAATTCAATGTCCATCAACTGATGTGGATGAACAAAGCACAGTATATCCATACAATGGAATATTACTTAACAATAAAAAAACAAACAAGATGTTACATGAATGAGCCTTGAAAACATTACACTAAGTGAAAGAAGCCAGTCACAAAAGACCACTTATTACACAATTACATTTATATAAAATGTCCCAAATAGTCAAATCAATGGAAACAGAAAGCAGATTAGTGGTTGCCAGGGGCTGGGGTAAAGAGGTAATGGGGAGTGACTGTTATTGGATATGGAGTTTTGGGGGGCAGTGAGGAAAGTCTAAAATTAATGGTGATGGTTGCACAACTTTGTGAAAATGATTAAAAAAAAACTAAAAAAAACTAAAAGTAAATTTAATGCCATAAAAATTATATCTCAGCAAAGCTACTGTTTAAAAATCAAGTTATGGACAGATAAGGAAGTTACATTTGTACACCTAAATATGTGGATTACGAGCTTTATCCCCTACAGCATGTGTTTGACCGCATGCATGCTAGTTCACAGACTGTTTGAAATTGGCTTCAGTTTAGGACTGGCGATACTTAGATGGAAGAACTCCATGGTTTCCCTTGCCTTGCTGGTTACTACATGGAATGATCCCGTGGGTTCCTTCCGGAAAGAAAGTCCAAGTTCTAGAGGCTGGAAGTCCAAAGTGAGAGTGCTGGCAGAGCCACGCTGCCTCTGAAACCTGCACCTCCCTGCCCCTCCCTGCCTCCTGGTGGTTTGTGGGCGATCTTTGGTTCTCTTTGGCTCGCTGCCTCAGCTCGGCCTCTGCTAAGAACATCTCATGATGTTCTTACTCTTCCTCCTGTCTTGTCTCTGGTGTCTTCACATGGCTGTCTTCTCACGAGGACCTCAGTCTCGTTGAGTTAGGAGCCCGGCCTGCTCCTATATGATCTCACCCTAACTTAGCTGATTACATACACAACTCTGTTTCCAAATAAGGCCACATTCCGAGGCGCTAGTTGTCAGGGGCTGGGGCCTAGATTTCGCATGCCTTTTGAGGGAAGGAGACAATCCAAAGCGTAGCAGACAGAGGCTTGGTGGCAGAACACAAGCCCGATGCTTTTGATGAACTTTCTGGAGACGCTCTCATTGTTCAGGAGTTGTTATATATTGTCTAATAGACTTCTTTCGATAGGATATTCTATGATTTGGGGAAGAGTTAAATAAACAAGGTACTTGGTCTACATGAGATTTTTAAAGTAACATATTAATTCTCTTTAAATGTTTGATGGGCTCTCTTGTAGAGCAAGGATTAAATTTGCTATTTGGTTCCAGAGAAAAGAACAAGAAACAGAAGAAGCAAATTCCAGCTCAGTACAGAGAGCGTCTCACGAAGGAGACTGTCGTGGTAAGTAATGAGTTCTCTGTCGTTGGAGCCGGTCAAGTGCAAGGCGCATGAACACTATCGGAGCAGCCTTTTGAGAGGATTTATGCTTCGCTTGGGAGTTGTTTAGGATATTTCTAATTTTAAGAATCTGATCCTACTGTTCACTAGTGCGTTCTGAGAGCCTTGAAGGCGCGAGGCACTGTTTTAGCGAACACTGCTTTAAGCCAACCCGTGGATCTGTTGCCTGGACCATCCAGCATGTGAATTACCCCTTTCCCTGCTTCCCAAGCATCCAGGCAGCTTCTCTCTGGCCTCTCAGGTGAGCAGCGGGCATCACCAATGACCCATGACCATTTGTTCTCTGCACTGTGTAAAGCCACCCCGAGGCACAGGTGAAACAGAACTCCACTTACGTCACATGGTGCACCCATTTAACCTGCACGAATTAATATGAGACTAAAGGAGAGCAGGTGAGTCTTCCTTCCCTTCCGTTGAAAACTATAAGCCCTAGGCCAGTGGTACACAACTTTGACTCATATTAAAATCACTTAGGGAGCTTTCAAAATATATTGATGTCCAGGCCCCCGTGTGGTAACCACTAGCGACACTCACAAGTATTTTCATTCCCTCTGCTTCTAAGAACTCAGTCAGATTGCATGTCCCCAGCCACCTGAAATTAGGCATGGCAACGTGACTTGCTTTGCCAATGAATTTGAGCACCAGTGTAGGCAGCTACTACCGGGTGGTAGAATTTAAGAGCTAGTGGGCCTGTTCTTTATGTAGCCTTCCTCTGCCTCACCAACTAGCAATATTCCAGACACTAGAGCAGTCATCAGCCTGTTCTGGAGTGACACTACCACCCATCCACCCCTGTTTGACATAGAGCATGTGTGAGAAACAAGGAGAGTGTAAAGTTGTGGGTGTATGTTTGTAAAACAAGACTTCCGAATGCAAGCCAACTACATTGCATGGTGTTCAGCTATTCTAACCTGTTCTAACTCATCAGGGAAATTCTCAGTTGTGTGCTTACTGAAAGACAGTGTATTTATCCACAACATGATGTTTAAATGTGGCCATATGTTATTGTGTATTAAAGTATTAAATTATTTTCAATCACAGTTTGGCTACACACAAATTTTACCTTAGACATATTAGATTTTGAAATCTAAACACCTACAAATGATGCAACTTTCTCTATTGAGGCAACATGAAAATTCTTTACATACATATTTCAATATTTCAAAACAGTTTCATGAACAAGGTCTTACAACCCTCATTATGTGGGTGAGAAAACAGGATCAGAGAAATTACATGACCAACTTCAGTTTAAACATCTTAAGTAATTCCGATTCATGTTTTTCAAATTTAAAAACCTGTGCCATTATACCATGTTTCTCAAATGTATTTTGTAGAATAATCCCTGAGAAATGTGTTCAAATTTCAGATTTCCTAGACCCTACACTGAGAAATTCTTATTCATTAGGCCTAGGGTAGAGCATCTGCATTTTTAATAAGCTCCCCCGCCCAGTATCTTTGATAAACTGGTGTACATATCACATAGACAAGCCTTACAAATACCATGTAGTCTTTCTGTACTCTGTGTCCTCCGTCTAGACAAGAACAGCCACCGCCTCAACCCACTCACATGTTTTTCAGTCGGGGTTACTTGGGTACAAGCTACTGAAATCACCTCTGGTTAATTCAAGCAGAAGTATAATCACTTTAGGAGACATGGGATGGCCTGCAGAAACTGAAGAAATAAACAGCTCAGAAACAACAGAAACCAAAGCAGACCCAGAAGCCCAGGAACAGGAGGTAATTTAGCAACTTAAGGGGATATTGAGACCCCTCAGATAAGTTGACTCGACTGACTGTGTCTCTTTGAGTGATTCTGTTCCTGATGCAGTTCCTGGGGCAGAGAATCTGGTTAGCTCAGATGAGCCCCTTGCTTTCCCTTGAGTGAGGAAGAAAAAGGATATCTTAGAAACCACAACTGTATACAAAGTAAAAGAGAAGATCACCCTCTCGTAAACCAAGGAGCTGCTACCAACCAAAGGGGTAATTTGTGCTTGGAAGCAGAAAGAAAACCTGATGACCCTACAGTCATCCTGCCTGGGAGGTGCATGTCTGGTCCCTCCTGTTACAAAATTTCACCATGAAAGCCCTTCCTCTGGCTCCTTCAACATAGACCGAAACATTGTCACTAGGAGACTAATGTGCTTCTGAATTTTGGCAGGATGATGGTGGCCTCATCTATCTGAATCCCCTGCCTCATCTCTTTAAAAATAAAGAGTAAAAGGGAAAGCAAATTAAATCAGACAGTTTATATCTGCAGCATAGTTATGACACACAGAGGTCTACAAACTCCAAATTTATGTGTAAGTGAAGAATAAACAAACTTGGCATTAGGCTCACGGAGGTGAAAGGAGTTTAGAAAACTCTGTTTAGAGCAAGAAGATAATCTGAACAGTCCTATACCTATTGAAGAAATTAAATTGATACTTCAAAAATGTTCCCACAGAGAAAACTCCAGGTTCAGGCGGCTTTACTGGTGAACTCTACCAAATATTTAAGGAATAAATATTGCCAATTCTATTAAAAAATTACCAAGATACAGAAGCTAAGGTAATACTTTCCAACTCATTGTATGATGACAGCGTTACCCTCATATTAAAATCAGATAAAGACATTATAAGAAAGGAAGACTACAAATACTCTTTATGAACACAAAATACTCAACAAAATTCTAGAAAACATACTAAAGTGATACATTGAAAAAGATAGTACATCATGACCAAATGGAGTTAAACATGGAAACGCAAGTTTAGTTTAACATTTGAAAATGAATCGGTGCAATTCACCATATCAACAAACAAAAAAACAAAAACTGTGATCATTTCAATAGAAGCATAAAAAGACAATTAAAAGGCAGAGGTTTCCCTGGGCGGTTGTGCTCAGTGGTTGGGGTATTGGCCCTTGGACTGAAGGGTCCCTGGGTCAGCTCCGGCCAAGGGCATGTACCTCAGTTGCAGGCCCCTCCCCAGCCCCAGTTGCTGCATGTGCGGGGGGGGGGGGGGGGGGGGGGGGGGGCGGGGGGGTGGCAACCAGCTGATGTGTCTCCCTCACATTGATGTGGCTCTCTCTCTCTCGCTCTCTCCCTCTCTCCCTTCCACTCTCTCTGAAAAGCAATGGAAAATATATCCTCGAGTGAGGATTAAAAAATAAGTAAAAATAAAAATAAAAAGCAGAGGTTGTCAGACTGAGTTAAAAATATAAGGCCCAACTAAGTGCTGTGTACACAAGACACACATTAGATTCAAAGATATTAAAGTAAGAGGGTAGGAAAAGATATAACATGCAAACAGTCACCGTAAGAAAGGTAAAGTGGCTACAGTAATATCAGATAAATAGACTTTAAAACAAAAATAGTTGCTAGAGATAAACAGAGACATTCAATAGTGATTAAAGGGTCGATCCATCAGAGAAATATATGCAACCTAACAACAGAGCACAGAAACACACACAGCAAAACCTGACAGAAAAGAGAGGAGAAGCAGGCGATTCAACAATGACAATTGAAGCCCGGCCGGGCGTGGCTCAGCGGTGGAGCATCGACCTAGGATCCAGGAGATGGAGGTTTGATTCCCGGTCAGGGCACAGGCCCGGGTTGCGGGCTCGACCCCCAGTCAGGGGCATGCAGGAGGCAGGTGATCAATGACTCATCACTGATGTTTCTCTCTCTCTCCCTCTCCCTCTCTCTGAAATCAATAAAGGTATTTTAAAAAACAAAAACAATAACAATTGAAGACTTCAATACTCTACTTTCAGTAACGGATGGAACAACTAGGCAGAAAATTAGCAAGGAAATACACAAGTGGAACATACCATAAACCAACTAGCTTGACAGACACCTCTGACCTCTCCACCCAGCAGCACAGCAGACGATGCGTTCTCTCAAGTGCACATGGAACATTCCCCGGGATACACCAGGTGTTAGGTCATAAAATATACACTCAAAAGAATAAAAATAACACAAAGTATGGAGTGAAAATAGAAATCAATAGCAAAGAAATTTGGGATACTTACAAGTATGTGAAATCAAATAACACACTCTCAGATAACCAATGAGTCAAAAAAATCAGAAGGGAAATTAGGAAGCACTTGGAGAGGAGTGAAAAGGAAGATGATATATCAGATTTATGAGCAAGAGCTAGAGCGGTGCTTATAGCAAAATTTACATCTGTAAACACCTACGTTAGAAAAACAAAAATGGTCTTATCAACGACTTAGTCTCCCACTTTAAAACACCGTAAAATAGACTAAACTAAACCTAAAGCAAGCAGGAAGGAGGAAATAATAAAGACAGAATGGACATTCATGAAAAGGAAGATATAAGAAACAGTAGGGAAAATCAATAAAACAAAAACTTGTTTGTTTTTTAAAGGTCAAGAAAATTAATGAACCTTTAACTACAGCAACCAAGGGGGGAAAAGGCAAGAATCAAATTACTAGAATCAGGAATGAAAGAAAGAAAATGCAGATAGAAGGAATGAAGAGAGTTAAAAAAAAAAAAAAAGTAAGTAGGTGAGTAAATACAAAAGTATCACCTTTTTCCACTTCTTAATTCTATCAAAATGCAAAAGGTTGTTTAAAGTAAAACTTGTAACACTGTATGGCGGGGGGGTGTGATATATTTAGATGTCAAATGTATGGCGACAGTTCTACAAAGAAAGGGGGCGAGTGGGAGGATACTGCTCAAGGACCCTGCCTGGTGCACGAAGGGTTTTGATAGTAAAGTCTAAGTAGGTGGTGATAAAGATTGATTGATAAAGTTGTCATATTGGAAGCCTCTTCATCATCCTCTTGTAAAAGAAAAATGGCTACAAAAATAAATTAGAGTAGATTAACTATTATATGCCATAGAGGCGGTGAGAGAAATTGATTTAAATGCCAATTCTTCCATCTCTGACTGTATGTGTGACCTTGGGTGTGTCACGATGTCTCTGAGTCTCATGTGGAGAACATTAAAACTTACCTAGACGGGTGTCATGATGATAAAATCACATAATACATAATAGTTACTGGTACATAGAAGTTGCTCAATAAATATTTGTTTAATTAATTTACTATATAATTAGCATGTATAAAAGGTTTAATACAGTGCCTGGCTCAGAAAAAAGACTTAATAAATACAAGCCTTGTTGTGCGTTTTTTAACAATTTTTACAATTATGGGTTGTAGTAACTTGGTCAAGACACCAGGTGGCAGGAGACAATAAAAATTACCTCCACTTTGTAACGCTCTTCAGAATACAATTGTGCAACGATTTGTACACTGTATATATGTTCGTGAAAGGTTAAGATTCAAATTTTGAAAGCAATTTCAAAATGACTTTATTAGTTCATCTTTTGGTAGCAATTTTATTTTGGCATTTCAGTCTGTCTGCCTTTGCTTCTTAAAGTAATAACAGCCCAAGTCCCAAATATTACACATTCTTTTATCCTTAACTCTCCTAGGAAGTAGATATTAACTTTAGTTTCTAGATGAGGAAACAAGCTTAGGGTGAAAATGGGGTTCAAACCAAGGCTGGATGCAAATAGCTTTAAAAATTATGTTACACTGCGTGGTCTGTGTGGCTTGGTTGGTTGAGTGTCGTCCCATGTGCCAGGAGGTGGTCAGGGCACATGCCCGGGTTGTGGGCTCGATCCCCAGCAAGCGGTGGGCAGGAGGCAGCCCACAGATGTTTCCCTCTCATCGATGTTTCTATCTCTCTCCCTCTCCCTACCTCTCTCTGAAATCAATTTCTTAAAAAAGACATATATTTTTTAAAAAGTATGTTACATGGTTCTTAATTCCTCTAAAGAAATATGAATTAAATAATAGCTAAAGTAACACTTTTCAAAAAAAAATGAAGCAATCTTCAAGCTTATTATGCTTTATGAGCTTGCATGTGGATGTATAGCATTTAATTTAACAGGCATACTGTAAGGAATTTTTAAGTGAAAGCATATTAATGCAAAATGTTCATATAATGTTTACATCAAAGAGTCTTAAAATACTTTGTGGTTTAAAAAATTTATATATACTAGAAAGTCATCACAATATTCTATTTACAAATAAAAGAACACAGCACACATGAGGATAAATCATTTAATCAGTCATTCCCTCCAAACTCATTTTGGAATTGGTTTCAGAGTTTTCATATGCCTGATTCCCCAGACCAAAGTGACATTTATTTATTCTCTCATTCATTTAACAAATATTTATTGAATTCTATGTGGGGACTAATATGTAATCCAGACACAAATCATTGCATTGAAAGTCTCAATCTCTGAAGTAAATAAATCATGTTGTAGAATAATTTCTGGACTGGCTCGCCCAACCTCAAGACCATCCGCCATTCCACTGGCTCTATGGCTGGTAGGAACATATGATGCTATGACTAACCATGTGGCTCGAGTTGTCACCAATGTCTGTCACCCTGAAGGAGAAGTGATCCTGGACCTTGAGAAGGTCCTGTCCTGGGTCCTTGGGATGAGAGGATAGGGAGATGGACAGTTATTGCTACTTCCTTCTTGGTGTGTGGTGCACCATCAACATAGACCTCCTTTCCAATTTAAAAAACCTTGGTGCACAGAAATGTCCATTCATTGGAAACATGTGTAAGCTAGGACAGATAGAGACTAGCCATTCCAGAGACCATTATGCAACTCACATAGTATGTAATGTGAACTAGAAAGAAATAACACCCTAAAAGGGGACATCTGTAATACTTTCAACAATAAAGATAAATTTTAAAAAAAAAAAGAGAGAGAGAGAGAAAACAAATAACATCCTTAAAGAATATGGCAGTGTTTCTGTGTGGTTCCTAATTACAGCAGCAGCAACTAGGATGCAAGTTTAGATGCGGAATCCCAGACTCTTCTCCAGACCTACCAATTCAGTAGTTCCTCCGGGGATAGAGCCTGGGAATTCACATTGCATTTTTAACAGCCTCATTAGGTGACTGTGGTGTAAAGGTTGAAAATTAAATATTGGAGATTTATTTTAGCCAAAGGTCAAGAAGAGCTATATGAAGGTAGTGGCACAGAAATAGGGCCTTGAATATAGAAAACTTTCCATTGGCTTATTTTCCATCTTCACAATTCTCTCAAGCTTTAATAAACTCAAAGCAGGGAATTCTTTTGTTTAAAAGAATCATAAAATATTAGAGAAATAAGACATTATCAAGTATGCTAATCTTCAAACTAAGTTCCGCTAGCTCTGGAGGCAGGCAGGAGGCCAGCCAAGTGGGGATCTGGGTTTCACCACCCCGTTTAACCAGTTTAACCTCTAATTTGAAGAAACTGCTGTAAGTCTGCTAGACTCCAAAGGGAGACAGGGCCCACGAATCCTGAAGGAAAGTGATGGGATCTTTAACTGTTTCTTTAGTAGATGACCCTGTAAGTCTCTTTGCCATGGAAAATTTTTTCTACACATGATCACAATGACACTCTTGAAGACGGTGTCTCACGCTTCACATCTCAAAAGATTTTTAGCTTTGTCAAAAATCTCATTCCACAAAGGAAACTCTCAGCCATGGCAAAGGATTCTCCAGCCTCATCGCCCCCCTCAGTGCAGCTAACTCACAAGTAAAACTGCACATGCAGTGAGCATGAGGGCTGGTCAGTTACCACCAATGATGTTGCTGTGTCAGACTACCTTCAGAAGGTTGGCTCGTGGAATTGTTCTGGAGAGGATCTCATTTTCTTCGGAGGGATAAACATAGTGCTCAATGGAGATAAGTAAGCAATGAAACTCATTCTGGTAAAAGCTGTGAGGTGGCAGAAAATCTAGCTCTTTAAGAAGTGGGTGGGCTCGATCAGTAGTTTTAGCATTTAAAATAATTTTAAGCATTTATATGAAAAATATTATATAGTTATATTTGCAATGATACGGCTTTTTAAAATTGATGTTATAAAGCAGTTTATTCAAACCAAAGGATACTAAGCTACTCCAGTTAAACAAAACAGGCAGATTCTCAAACTGACAACTGCTGACCTTGAATTGACCTTGGCCTCTCACAAGCAGTCATAGCAAATGAAGATGTTACACAGTTTCAGTTAAAAGAAACAGGTCCATAACAAGCAGCCGAGGCTAACCATGATGACACTCTTCCTCATATATAGTTGGCTTCTGCACAAACATATCCCTAAAACTGTCAGCTTGAAGGAAGTAAAAAGTGGCATGTTAACCCCTAGCTGCTTCTCAGCACTCACCTTTCTAGACTGATAAAAAACATTTATACTTTGACTAATCATCATTTCCTCCTTTGGTCTGCCACTTCCCTTTCCTCTACCACTGGGTCATTACCTTCAGAGGTTCCTCTCTCTCCTTCCACCCTTCTAAACGTAAGCATCCTTCAAAGCCCTGTCCTTAGGCTTCTACTTCTGTCTCTTACAGATCTTGCTCTTTCCACTATCACCCAATGGTCATTGCAACTCTCCTCTTTGAGGGTCTGCTGTGCTCTAAAGAGTGGTATGTGCTTTACAAGTATTTTCCCTAGTCTCTGGAGCATTCTGTTAGTTAGGGACAATTCTTATCTCTCTTTAATGAATAAGCTGAGGCTCAGGGTTAATTCACTTCCTTATGGACATACATCTGCGAGGGATGTAGCCTGGATTCAAACCCTAAGCCCAAACCCAATGCCTGACCTTTCCCAAGCTGTCCATAACGATCATCCTGTGCAGCCCAACACTGCCTACAGCGGGGTGGGATAGGCCAAGGCACAGCCAGAAAGATCCACGGACAGAAAGGACAATTTATAAATATTCCCAGGCGTATACAAAAGGTAATATGTGATACATGTGGTATTTCAAATCAGTAAGAAAAGGATGGGTTTTCCAACAAAAGATATTTTGACATGAAAATTTAAATTAAAATTTTAAGTTAATTAAACTTAAGTTGAAAATTATATATCAAAATTCCAATTGGATTAAGATAGAGGGCCTGTCCTTTCTAGCAAAATAGATCTCTAAAACATTTAGTACTTTATTATTTCCGTGCTATTCCTTTATCTGCAGGGTGGTGCCTCCCCACGCCCCACTCCCTGCTACTGCTCCAGAGACTATTTGTTCTAGAAGATCCAACCAAAACAATGCTTCTTTCCCAAGCCTTTTTTAATCTTCCCAGGCAGTGTGACCTCGCATTCAGATCTAGGTTGGAGCTATCTTTGCCATATACCCACCTGTGTCAGAAAAATGTACTGCTCACGGGTGGGCAAGTCTCACTCCCATCCTCCTTGCAGCATGGTGGAAACTTGTAACTAGTTCTAGACAATGGACTAATGTGTAGAAGGGACATATTCTATGTCTGAGCCAAATGACCCTTCCGTTTCTCTTCCCTTTGGGTGACAAGCTAACAACTATGCCTTTAGATGTCCATTTCACAAGACCTTGTGGCATGAAAGACGTGGAAGATGGACAGCTTGATTAAGCAAGTAAGATTTGTTCCCACAGCATAGCCCAGCCTGTTCTAGTACAATAGCTGATGGAAGGCTGAGTGTCACATTACCAAATGCTGTTTCTTTAAGTGTGCACAGAGGTATCAATAGTATCATGGTAGTGGGGCACCAATATTTATTTTACATGTTTATTTATAATTAATAATTATGACAATCTATGAGAATAATACTATTTATAATAATACTAGTTTATTGTTACGTTGTCATATATTGTACCACATTACATATTATGTCACTGTTTATTATATTGTTTATAATAAATACCAACACATTTCTTATATTTTTTCATTTTTTACCTAAAAATCAGCTTTTCATCTAATGCTTAAGATATGGTTGAATATCTGTTCTAGGAAATAGGGAGGAGACCTAACTGAGACTTCCAGTCTTTTAGGAATTGCACTCCTTCTCATTGTTTGTTGAATTTCATGAGATTTGGGGCACTTCCTAAAAATTGAAGTGACTTAATAACAAGTGATGAATTAAAATTGAGGCTCAGAGAGGTTAGTAGCCTACCTCAGCTCACAGGAGCAGAGCAAGGGGCTCCATTGTCTTCAGTATAAAGCAGCCTTGCTCAGGGAAGTAACCTGGGAGCCTGGGAGAGCATACTTTTCCTTCTCTGCACATCTTCTTTAAGAATCACCCCTTTTGCAGTGTTCCTCTTAGGAAGTGGAAGTGTGTGGCTGGGAGGAATACACTGATAATCTACTTGAGGCCTGGCATGAGACTTCAAAGGGAAATGTTTGAGTAGCAACCGCTGGTTAATTCTTCAGTCACCTTCTGGGATAGTTGCCCAGCTTGCTGTTGGCCTCTCCCTTTGCCATGTGTGCACAGAGTGCACATTTGAGGCCAGAGCGAAATTGCCTAGCACCTAGAGGAGAGGCCAGACCATGCGTCTTAAAGCTCCCTTCTTAGCTCTTCCCCCACTCAGCCCTTGACCTCACCTAGTGCATGTGGAATAAGTATCATTCGAATGAGGGACAAATTATGACCCTGTCTGGGGCACCCATACATTTCTGTAAATCTCTGAGGATTCCAGTCCTAGTTCCTTGCTGTGTAATCTCAGGCACTTCTTTATTCCCTCTGCTCAGTCCAAGAGCCAGCCTTCATGAGAAAATCCCCCTTTTCCCAGAAGCCCCCACCCACCTGCTCCAACCAGATATAATCCCACTAACCCCCATATCCCAGCCAAACACACCATCTGTCTACCACCCCTCCGTTGCTCCCCAGGGTCCTAGTAACCACTCTCTTGTTAAGGCCAATGGATGCCTTTGGGCCCTTCCAGTCTCTCTGGAAACATGAGATTCTGTGACCAGTCTCTGCACTGGAAAACTCTCTTTCCCTCATTCAATAAGGGTGTCTCTTGGTTCTGAAAGAAAAGAAAGAAAGAAAGAAAGAAAGAAAGAAAGAAAGAAAGAAAGAAAGAAAGAAAGAAAGAAAGAAAGAAAGGAAGGAAGGAAGGAAGGAAGGAAGGAAGGAAGGAAGGAAGGAAGGAAGGAAGGAAGGAAGGAAGGAAGGAAGGAAAGAAGGAAGGAAGAGCCACCCCTTTTCATTTTCTTCTAAATTGTTGTTATGAAAAATTTTAAGACTGCACTTAAAAGTACTGGAGCTATGGTCCTACGAACGCCCATTTACCCATGACCCAGATTCAACAATTGTCAAGATTTTACCCACCTGCTTCATTCATTTTTAAAATTTTAAAAACATTCATATTTTCTTACATAACCGCATTGCCATTATCACCCAACAAAATTTTCAATTCCTACACTGATTCTTTAAATTTTAAATTAATGGAAAAAATGAATCTTGAGGAAAGTTTCTAAAGTGCCATATAGTAACCCCAGGTGAGCCCTGAGTGTGTGCTCAAGTCCAGCAAGGCAGAGGTTCCAACTGTGCGCTGTTTCTGGCAGCTTCTAGGGCTTGTAATTGGTGATTGGTATCATCAGCTGGCAGAGATGCCAGGCAGTCAGCCAGCCAGTTCTCCAAACAAAAACACCTACTCCTGGAGTTAAAGGTTACCTCTGCTCCCCTCCAATGAATCCTCTTCCCTTAGCGAGATGGCAGGATGATTTTCGTTCCAAAGACACCCTTAGATGAGTGAGACTAGAATGGGAGAAGATGTGAAATGTGTAAGAAAGGACTCAAGGATGCTAGACATTTCCCAAGTCTTTGAAGTGTGTGTGTTGGGGGGTGGGTGATTTGTGTGAAAAGGGAAATTAGAAAACTGGAGGGTATGATTGAAAAGACTTCAATCATACGATTAAAGCTGCGAAGGTCTGGGACCTGGTTTGGTATTGATGACAGGGCGCCTAGCATACTACCTGTAATCTTTGATTTTTTAAAAATGAGCTAAATATGAACAAGCTGTGTAGCCTGGGCAAGTCATTCACCCTCAAGCTTGGTTTCCTCACCTAGGCAGTGGGGATGCTGAAGCTCACCTCTCATTAATGTGAGTACAGTGAGGATGAGGGAAAATTTGCACCATAGAAATCATCCTATAGGGACAAGATTGTGGTGGGTAGAATATGCTTCTAAGGACTTCACCAGAGTTCCCCAACTTATCCCTCTGATCCAGTTCTGGAGTAGGTGTGACTTCTGCCCACTCCTCTTCTTTTCTATCCCTGATCATAAAACTTCAGGAGAGCTGAAGCTTGGTCTCAGGTCACCCATACAGCATGATCATGAGAAGAAAGCAAGTGGCAGTAGGGCAAGAGCTTCATTTCCACTCAGGAGAGGTTTTCCTTGAATTTGGTGCCTAAGACAGGCCTAAGTACCAGGCCTGAGACATCATGGTGAAATTTCAAGTGCAAACTAAAAGTGAAAAGTTGCACAGAGGGAAAAAATGTTCATTGCTTTGTTTCTTAAAAATAAAATAAAATATAAAATAAGTACTTTGAAACTTGTGGGGGATTAGACGTTGCTGAAGCTATTTGCTTAAAATGGATAAATCACTGAATGATTTTTCCCCCAGAAAAACAATACTGCGATGGCTTAATAAGGCTTAGGGTAGTACAGAAAGGAACTTAGAATGACTCTTTTTTTTCTTCTATAGGGAGAGGTGAGAAAGGAGCACAGTAATCAATTATTGAGAGGTCCACAGGGAATGGGGTGTACTGGAAGCTGAAAACCTTCCCCACTCCTGAATACAGCCAGCCACAGCCTCACGTGGTCCAAGAGCACCTCCTTGGGCCTTACAAAGACACCAGCTGGCAGTCCGGAGATTTCATTACAATCGAGCAGAATTCACAGTAACAATAAGAACAAATGGTCATAGAGAAAACTTAAATAGAAGACTTTAAGCCAGTCAAGTACTGGTGCCCACGCAAGCTCCTTGCAGGCAGTATATCTCTTAACAAGGAGTTGTATTGAGGCCAATTGGTTGACAATAATTTTTTCCCCTCTAAATTCAGAGAGAATGCCTCTTACACTTTATTCCATCTGGGTAGAAGTTGAAATCAATTTCTCACCCACAGGTTGAAGTTTGTTCTGTAATGTTGAAGGTTAATGGAATTTTCCTCATGATTCAGGGAGCAATTCAGATTGATGTAGCTTCTCTAGGCATTCATAGCCCAGGCACTCTTTGCTAACACATCTTCAACCCGATTACCTATGCAATATTAAGCTTATGAAGGACAAAAAAAGGGGGGGGCATTTTTTTAAACATTTTATTTCAAAATCATTTTAGACATACACAAAGTTGCAGAAGTTGTACAAAGAATTTCTATATACCTTCCACTTGTTTAAGACCTTGACACTTTTGAAGTGTAGGCCTATGTTTTGAAGGATATCCCTCAATTTGGATTTGATTGATGTTTTCCCATGATTAAATTCAGATTATGCTTTTTTTTTGGTGAGAATGTTGCAGAAATGATTTTGTGTCCACCTCATGGGAGTTATCACGAAGGCACATGGTATCAATTTGTCCCTTTAATGTTGAGGCTAACTTTGGTCTCTTGGTTAAAGTGGTTTCTGCCAGATTTTAGTACTGTAATGTTATTATTTTTCTTTTTGTAACTAATAATTATCTCATGGGAAGATACTTTCAGATGATATAAATACCGTCATGTGCTAATTTTGGCATCTATTGATGATTCTTGCCTAAAACAATTATTACTGTGGTTTTTGCCAAATATGATTTTTCTATTTCCATCATTCTTTCTATACTTATTACTTAGATTCTACTTTAATAAATATCTTTTTCTTACCCTTCATTTAATTGTTTATTCAATGATTTACTTATATCAGCATGGACCCATTGATTCTTATTTTATTCATTGGTTATAATTCATTACTATCATCATTAATTGTGTTGTTTCAGTTGTACCAGAGTTAGCCAGTGGGAGCCCCTTCAGGCTGGCTCTTTTGTCTTTTTTGGCATGGCCCCATCGTATTTTTTTTTTTTTAATATATCTATATTGATTTCAGAGAGAGGAAGAGAGAGGGGGAGAGAGAGATAGAAACATCAATGATGAGAGAGTCATTGATCGATCAGCTGCCTCCTGCATGCCCTGACTGGGGATCGAGCCTGCAATCAAGGCATGTGCCCTGACCGGGAATGGAACCTCAGTCTCCTGGATCCTAGGCTGATGCAGTCTCCGGGAATGCCATCTTCCGCAGGGGGCCCTGTGAGAGGAGTGAGGGAACACTGCATCCATGTGCCACAATAGAGACTACAACAGTCGACCAAAAGGGTACAGGCAATAGTAAAACATATTACTAAAGCGGTGTGCCAACCAGAAGTCAAGGTGGCGCACCATTCACATGCCCCAACCTTTCTTCAAGCTGGGGCCCTGGCCATTGCCCACTAGGGCCAGGAATACAGTTCTCCCCCTCCACGGGGGCATCGTCGGACTCTTCTTCTGAGCCAGAGGGCTCAGCGTTGTCCCGGGACTCAGTCTCCAGGGCAGTCTCAAGGGGATCAGCTGCTGCGCCCCTTAAGCCATTCAGGGGATGCTGACATCCACAGTCCCAGATCAGACTCTATCCTGACTCCAGGCTGACTGGTTGGAGACAGTCGCCACGGTGTGACCCAAATCCACCAGGGTATTGGTCCATACCAGACTAAGGGGGAAGAGAGAGAGAGGTTAGGGGCACCAGTAACGCTAAATCCCGCCCATCTGGCAAAATACAGGCCAACGTCTTACTGGCTGGCAACACTGGTGCCCAGCAGCACCTAGGCCCCCAGGAACGCGCGCCCCTGCGCCAGGGGCGGAGCTGGCATCGCACCGCACCAGCTCCAGGCTCCAGCCTCGCGCTCCGCGCCGCTGTGAGCCCCGCCTCTCCCGGTCTTGCGCCGCGCGTGCATTCTCAGCAGGAGCCCACACCGGTGCGCTCAGCCGCAGGCCCCGCGCCAGCGCCCCTCCGGCGCGCACCCCCGCGAGCTCCTCTCGGCGCGCGCACGGCCTCGGTGCGCAGGCGCAGCAGCGCGCACTCGCCTCCCTGGGCGCCGCAGCCACTGTCCGCTCCGCGTGCACCTCCTGGGCGCGCCCGCGAGGCCGCGCGCTCCACTCGGCTGTCGGGCCCCGCCCTCTGGGCAGCCGGTCCCTGGGCCTCCGCGGCGCACAGCACCTGGGAGCGCACGGCCTCGGCGCGCAGGCGGAGCAGCGCACGCCGCACGCCCGTCGCGGCCGCTGCCAGGCAGCACGCCCCCTCGGGGCCCCAGGCTCCGAACCCGGGGGTGCTGGAGCAGGAGCGGAGCAAGCGGGAGGCGCGCTGAGGCACAGCCCGCACCATCCCTTCGTGAGCCCGCGGCGCCGGCCTGCTCCTCCTGCAGCCGGGCACCTGCTAGTGGGTGGATAAAGCAGTGCACAGCGAGTGACCATTAGTGCCCTGGTACCCGGGGGCCTTGGGCAGGTGCAGGGAGCACTGCCCGCCGCCGCCTCCGCCTCACACAGCCGCTTCCTGGGCTGCGCGCCGGGGTCCCGGAGCCTCTGGTCAGGACCGGGCGCCGGCCAGTTCCGCTTTATCCCGGGGCCCCGCTCCTCACAGCCACGGCCGCTCACCCTGGCCCCAGGGCCGCCCTGCCCGGGCGCGGCCGCTGCCACGGGCTCGGGGCCGCCGGGGACCCCGCCCCGGCAGCCATCCCTGCCTCGGACTTGGCTGCCAGCAGGCGGAGGTCGGGAGCCCCGCGCGCAGGCGCCGCTGCGACCTCGCGGTCGCGCCCCCTGCGCCGCCGCTTCACCGGGTCCGGCCCCCGCGGCATTTTCATTTCTTGGCCACTAAGGGCTACGTCGTCCACCCCTGTGTCCCACGGGCGCAGCAGCCGCGCGGCTAGGGGCTCATTGGGCTCTTGTCGGAACTGCTGCCTAATTCCACCAACTCCATTTCCTTTTTTCCATTCCCTTCTTGAGTATTTCTCCTCCAGTGTCCTTTTTTCCTGTGTCCCTTCCTTTTATACTTTCTCCTTTGCTGCGTCCCTCTACACAAATCTTCAGCTGACACAGACCCTGTGCCACTTGCACCAGCTCTGCGCACAGGGGGCGAGACGCAACGAGCTCCACGGCCTGGGGAGGCTGCCGTCCCCTGTTTCTGCCTCACTGAGGGTCTAGCCCCGAACAAAGGACCACCCTCTCCTCCCCTCCCCCGACAAGCTTCCCGCTAATAAGACCCCCGCGATTTCGGGGAGGGCGCTCCTGCCTCTGCCCTTCGGCTTCCCAACGGCGTCGGGTCCCCGGCCGCGCCTGTCCCTGCTGCAGGTCTGTTCCGGCCCCTCCGGAGCCCCCGAGCCGCAGCGCTTCGGGATGCGGGTGCTGTAAGAAACCCGCGCGCGGCCCGGCGAGGGCCCCCCCGCCTGCCGGACGCTTTCTCGCCCTGCCGGGGCCTGCCCTGCGCGTTCCGCGGCCCGGGGGACGGCCACGGGGAGCGCCGGGCTGCCAGACCCCCGCTGCTCCGTGGCTGTGCTATGCGTTACAGGTTAGAAAGCGGAATGACACAATGCCGCACAGGTAGGCAGGACCACGATCGAATCCTTGATCCCTCAAGCAGTGGGGATTGTTGGCAAATGGCTGTTTGATTTAATTATGCATTTACTTACCCTGTATTTATTGAGCACCTACTGGGTGTAAGGCCAGAGCTAGGTCCTAGTGGGACACCAGGTCGCATGAGGCATTTTCAAAGGATCATTCTTGAATTTTAAGTAATTTTTAAAGGAAAGAAAATGCAATTAAAAGGCTAAATAATGAAACACAAGCATACATACATAAATAAGAAATTGCTAAGGCAACTGAGAGGCGCTTCTCTATTGGATGTTACTCTGATGGTAATTTATTGAACAGATAATTTATTTAGAAGATTTTCAAGGAAAAGCTCAAACTATTAAAAGTAAAATTACATTTTAAAATCAATTATTAATGACACACAGCATGATTCCATTTATACGAAGTACTAGAATAGGCACAATTAAGGGCACAGCACAGATGGTGGAGACAAACTGCCTGCATTCAAATCCCATGTCTGCCACCATTTATTCATTGTTTCACTTTGTCTGTGTTATTTAGCCTCCCTCTGTCTCATTTTCTGACATGTAAAATGGGTTTCATAATAGCACATCAGAGGATTGTCATCAGGATTAAATAAGCTCATACTTGTAAAGTGCTCAGCACAGTGCCCAGCATTACAGATATATTGTATTTAAAATAAATTCTAAGGAATTTCTACTGTGCTGCTTCAAGTGGTGAGTAGAGGGCCATGATACATAAATAAAAATTCACAGAGAGCACACACAAATAGAATTTACTGTTCTAATCACCCAAAAACAACCAGGTTAACTTGATACAGAGATTACTATGCTGCATAGTCATATTCCATTTTTCCTTAAAACTAGAAGCACCTCACACAAGTGATTATCTTTCAGATTCTTTCATATACTGAACCTACTTTACAGTTTTGCTCATCTAATTTCAGTTATAGTCTGATACCCCATGTCTATCATCATCTTCATTACAAGCGCACATTTCAAACACCACATAGCCTACACCCTCATAGCTAGAATTCCAAAACTTTTGACTTTCCCCACCTTCCTCTTAATTTAAATTCCCCTGGACCCTCTTCCACATTCCTATCTAGTCAGTCCCCTTGGACACACTCTTTTCAGGATTCTGGACCATTTGTCCTCTCTACTCTGCCTCCTCCTGACTCTCAGTTCTGAGACTCGGAGAGCAAGGAGGTAACTAAAGTTCTAAAGGCACCCAGACAGCACTAGAAACAAGAAGAGTCTTTGATCGTGTGAGAGATTCCTTGATTCTGGACCTTCAAGACTAATTTTGCCTTGTTGCTTCAACTCTCAGTGCGTAGGAATAGGGGTCTTCATGTCTTGAGTTTTCAGTCCTTTTCGGTTCTCACTGATTGCATGTCTTAAGGCTGAGAGCACCTCTCTTGGCCTGTAGTTATAATGCATAAAGGAGGGTCCAGGGCATGGAAAGAATGGAGTGGGAATGGTGGGTGAAGACCAGGAAGAGCTGTAGAGAGGCAGCTGGGTGTGTCCTGTCTGCTCTGAACCTCTTCTTCCTTAAGAGTCGTAAAAGAATCAAGTGCTACGCATAAGGTGTGAGTGCACGCATAAGGGCATTCCTACCCTTACAAAATTACCTAACACACCTGCCCTCATTCCCTGAAATGTCTTGCAGAATTGAGAATAAAGGGTTTAAAGCCAAAACGGGGAAAATTAACATGCTAGTATGAATGAGTTTTGAAATGTAAATGATGATCTCAGATCTCGGAATTGAGGGGGAGCCTCAGAAACTAGACAGAACAAAGGAAGCTGAGGGGAAAATGAGAATTAAACACTGAAGAATAGTAAATACAAAGCAAAGGCCCCAAAGAAATATTTCCTAGCATTTCACCAGAACTCGGCTCACCTTTATCTGTAGGGTCACATCAAGCTATGATGCAAGGGACACCAACCAGCCAGGTGCTCAGGTCCAAGGCATTGCCCAGTACTGAGAGGTTTCCCAGGACATAACACTTTCAGTACTAAAACCAGGTCTTTGGCAAACCAGGACCACTGGTAACCCTAATTGCCTATACTTTGTGCCCAGCGTGGATCCAGGGGAGGTTATGTGAGCCAGAAGTTATTTCAGAGTAAGGGCCTGAGGGCACGCTTCATTATCCAAAGGTGTGATTTATGGGGCATTCATTTTAGTTTATTGGAGCTCCTGCCTGAACTTATCCCTGGTTCTCATCATGAATGGATAGCAGGCAGCAGATCCACAACCTTTATATGTAATACTGTAACCTTCAGTGAAAAACAAACTATTCCCCAAATGGACAAATATTAATTAAACTGGCTGTAATTAAAGCAATCAGTTCCCTCAAGCTTGAAAATGCTGTGGTTCGATGAACGATCCTGGAATTATCAAAGAGATGTTGGAATTTGTATAAATGACATAGTTCTGTAACTAGCTGTACTTGCCACTTACTTGTTGCCTCTTGCCCAACATATGCTGAGTTTTTCTTTCCTTGAATTTTTAATAATAAAATAATGAGCCACTGTCCATCAGGATATATTTTGCCTTTTTAATTTTCATTAGGGTGTCCTATTTACTACATTGAGTATAATGGGTAAGGATCTGTTCTCAGTCTTGAACCACTTACTAGCAAATGGCCTTGGGAAACTTGTGACTCAGTCTCCTTATCTGCAAAATGGTCATAGTCATACAGTAGTTTTTACCTCCATGAGCTGTTGTGATGATTAATGTGCTCAACACATTTTAGCTATTACTATTGACAAGAGAAAAATTCTGAGATGTTCTCAATTAAATTACAGAGTGAGGAACACAAGAATAATCAAGTAGTTAATTGCCGTGGATACACGTTGGCGCTTTAAATCAATCTCCGGGCTTCCGTGGGCCAACCACTAGACTTACACATCCTGTGTATGACCTTTCAGGACTGTTGACCCTCACCAATCAAAAGGAGTAAATATTTCTTCCTTACAGACTGCGCTCCTATCATAAAACTGCCCCGCTTCACTTTCTCCGCCCCCCTGATCTGTAGCAAGTGTATATTCTTTCCAAACAACTTACAGCTTTCTTCCCCAAAACGCAATGTATGCCAGCGCCGGTCAGCTCCAGGGCGGTGGGTGCGCCGCCTGCTCTGCGGGGCACTGCTGCTGGTCTGGACCTCATGCCCAAGGATCTAACTATGGAAATCGCAGCCCGACCACAGAAATGTGATGCGTTCTCTTGCTGACCAGTTGGAAGTGCAGCTTAAAGTGCTGTTTTCAGGATCTTGACTTTAAATCATCACTAAAATGACCTTAACTTTCAAATGTAACCATTTCCAAGAGATAGTTACTTTTGCATCTGGATTCCTGTTTCCTGTTGATCTCCCGTGTTCCTCTCCCCATAAACGCTGCCCAAGCCTGAAGCCCACAGATGCCCTTTGCCTTTTCCATCTTCCCCAATGAAAGTGACCATTTTGTTGATTTACCTCTTAGCTATGGAATCCATTCTCTTCTCTCCATCCCTCGTCCACCGGCATAGTTTAAGCCCTCACTGTCTCACTCCTAGGCTCTAACAATAATCTATGTGCTTATGTCTCCACTATTCCATTTTTCTCAGAGAAGGAAAGAGAGATTTTAAAGTGCAAACAGAGAGGGGATTGTGTCCGTATCCTGCTTTAAAGCCTTTAGTGACTCCCCGCTGGTGGCAGGAAAAGCACCGACTCCTCAGCCTGCTGCGCGCAGTCCTGCCGGCGGCCTCACTCCCCATCCAGCCGCAGCCCTGCGTGCCCCTGCCAGCTTTCGCAGGACAGGCACTGTCTCATTTATTTTTCATTCCAGCGCTTTACCCCACTCCTGGATTTGATAAATGTCTGCACAATGAAGGAATGCCTCATGCATAATTACAAGCATAAACTTTATTTTTAAAAGCAGATTTTACCTCTAGGTTTTCTATAAATGGTTCAAACTTATTTCAGATTGTGAGAGCGAAATTTCAAAGTCCAGCCAAAGCCCAATTTGGACACTTAGGAACTGAACATAGAAACCATATTTTATACCATATGCATACATATATCTGTGTGTGTGTGTGTATATGTACATATATGCACCTGTATATACATGTGTGTATATGTACACACAGACATATTTCATAAAGTGTAAATATTTTTATTTTTTAAAAACATAAATATTTTTAGTACAATAAACACATTGACATTCACATCTTTTTGACAGATAAAAAAATGGTATGTTTTTGATTAAATAGTGACAATTAAATGAACTTTTAAAACAAGGCATCTAGGCTTTGAGATAAGCTAAGCTTCACCATTAGGAAAATTGAGAATAAAGAGAACCAAAGTAAGACCAAGAAGAAAGGCAAGGAGCTGCTGCGACTGGCACAGGAATGAGATCAGGCCAAAGGAAGGCACACTTGAACAGGCTGTGGCTGTGACTTGGCAGAATGTCTTGTTGGCCTATGCATGTGGCAACGTATTGGACATCCTTTCAACCAGCTGCACTGATTTGCATAGCCAAACAGTACCTGCTATGTGCCAAGTGCTACAGTAGGCCACAGGAAGGCCTAGATGACCATGAAATAGATCTTGACTTAAGGAGTTAGCAATCTAGCAGGAGAGACAAATAAATAATTATTATAATATGATAGCATACTCAAAATGCTATGAAACATAAAGAAGGAACTTCTGCTTGAGTGATGGGACCAACAAGGAGCCCAAATCAGGGGAAGTTTTTTTAGGGAGGTGACATAAACTGGACCTTTAAAGAGAAATAGTAAAGGGAAATCCATCAAAGGACCCAGTGTGAGTATCAGCAAGGAAGTTTGTGACTCGTGGCGTATTAGGTGCCAGGTGGGAAGTGGGGGTAATGAGGAAATAGAGCTAGACAAGTAGGTCGAGGACAGATGACCCAGTATGAAAAGCAATCTAAATAATGATTGGAGGACAGAAGTCACAAACCCATTATCCTAAGTTGATGCTCAGAAACTGGACACCTCTAGAGCGGGTGATTTCATTGGATGGCCATTCTTGACCCAGAGAGCAATAGGGAATACTGAGCTAGGGTCCCTTTGATTTATTAAGTTTCAAAACCTAGAATCTTTTTGTTAATTCAGTGTTGTAGATGTTGTCCTCTTATTAACTATAGTTTTTTTTTAAATGCCAATCAAATAATACATATAATCCAAACACAGGGGTTTGCTGAATGTGGCCAGTCTCATTAGTGACAGCCATTTGATCTTTCCAGGAAAATACACCTTATTTTAGTGCTGTGGGGGTCCCCCCTTTTTACATTCATGCATTTATTTATATTCCTACTTTTTTAACAAATGATTTAGTGTAGTCTATAGTGGCTATAGAATAAAATAAAGATAAAATATAAAGATTAAGCAATAAGGAATTGTGATAAGAAAAAATGAGGGGGGGGGAGTTCAAGACCAAGGGAAAAAGACCACAGATATGCAGATGATAAGAGCAGTATCATCCTTTCAGAAGACCTTCAAATCTGACTCTGAGATTCCTGGAAATCAAAGCAAAAAGGGGTAGGCCCCAGTCAGCTATGTAGCGTCACCAGGAGAAAGAACAGAAGTATACCAGCTTCTCAGGACATGGGTTCTAGGTCAGGTCTTCTACCAACGGTGTGACCTGGGACATAACCGAGCCTCTGTGTTTCAGAGTCACCATCTGTGAAATGTATAACAACATCTCACTCCCCTTCAAAAGAATCAAATGGGACTGTAAACTCAGAAGTGCTTTGAGTTTACAAATCATAAAATATCATACAAATTCAAGGCATTATTATTTCTAACAGAATACTGAAAATTTGCCTTAGATATACAGGGTGTCCCCCCAAAATGTATACACACTTTAACAGCTGATAGCCCAATTTTGTAAATGAAATGTATTTTAATAAACACTGCCTTTACAATATTTAAAGTAAGTGTATACATATTTTGGGGACACCTTATATTTACTCTCTATCTACAATGATGCAAATTGCATGGTTTTCCGTAGTTATCCCTGCCAGCAAGACAATCAGGTTGGCAATCACATCAATTTACCCAGTAACTGAAACACCAGCATCCCACAGGGCTGTCATTTGCCCAACTTTAGATAGTATGATTCCTAGGACACATCATTTGCCTCTTTATGGAAACAGCATCTCTGATTCATACCAACCCGGTCAAAACATCTCTCAGCTCTCTCAATTATCTTATTATAGATAATCCTGCTTTTGCTATTTATTTATATATTTATTAGGAACTTCAAGTGTATAGAGTTGAGTTAATCCATCCTTACGGCATTATTGTCCCATTTATGGCACATTATCATCACTAATAAATGCAAATATCTTCTCTTGATTTTTATACCAATGTATTCCTTTCCCCCCTTTCTCCACTGCCATTGCCTTCCCTCCAAATATGCACCCATTTTATTATTTGACATGCATCATTTTATTTGTATATTTCCTTATAAAATACATATCTTTCTGGGTGCACTCATTTCATTAACATAAATGGTATTGTGTCTAGAGTTTATCCTGTTTCTCCATCCTTTTGAAGATCTACACACGGTGGGCCATGGACATCCAGTGTACTGCTGATAGCATTCCCAGCATTTACTTCCCCATTTCCCCCTTGCTGGATGTCCAGATTGCCTCCAATTCTTTGCTCGTAAATGTATTGTCATAAACATTTTTGAATGCTGCTCTGTGAATATCTGTTTAGTCTCATAAGCCTTAGTAATAGCAATTATAATTATCAAGGACATTTTAAATGAGAAATTCTCCTTGTAACAAAATAGATGAACTCTGACCTCTACTACGTAAGACAGGAAGAAAGAGTAAAGAAAAAGTTGGAATTGCACACCTGAAAACTATACAATTTTATTAACCAACGTCACCCCAATAAATTCAGCAAAAATGTAAAAAAAGTTAGATAAATAGAAGAATTTAAATGGTTGAGTTTTAAATGGAAAAGAAAAGTATATTTTTTAAAAATGGAAGATAATAGAATCATCAATATAGATGGGAGTCGGGAGAGTACAAGACAGGAAAGAGCACGGGGAAAATTGGCTGAATTATAGGAACACCCATTTTTCTTTTGGTATTTCTGAGGTGTGGATAGTGAGAAGTAAGAAGATGAAAGATTGGCAAGATTCATGGTTGACTTCTGAAACCAACTTCTTAACTAAAGTATATATACTGTTTTATTTTGTCATGTCCTTGGCTCACCTGCCTTATCGTGTATCACAACTCACTCATTCAACAGTAACAGCCTTCCCTTTCTCTTACAAGGAGGCACATCAACTGTCATGACTCCTACTTGTGCTCTGGAAACTGAGGACCTACTTGGGTCTCCTTCCCCACTCTAGCAATGATTGGCCTCATGACGTAAGTTCACATCATGATTTCTGAGTTTGGGGACAGTAGATGTCCTTGGATGAGGAGACTGAATATGTTTCCACAACTAAAATCTAATCATTGTTTCCTCTGCATATCTATCTACACCTGGATTGCAAAAGAGCAATGATCATTCCTCTGAGCAAATTTCAATAGTTTGATGAACTTGAGCAAGTCAAGAGTTCTGTGGGATGCTGGTGTTTGATTTAAGGTTAATTTAGTAGTGACCAAGACATTTCACATTCTTATTTTCCTTGCTTCCATAATTCCTCTCCTGTTTATTAGGATTTTTCAAATAGGACAGAGGAAATGTGATGTAGAGAGCAAAACCATTTATAGATGAGGAACATGAGATTAATCAAATTGCTGAGGTTAATAACATCTACCATAGTGTCTAAGAATAGAGATGGTCCCCATTTCTCGTCTTCTCTTTGGCTAATAGTTTACATTCCCAGTGTTCATGTTGTGTCTTTCAAATAGATTGATGTGTAATTTTTTTGTAGATCCCCCTGGCAGTTACTCTCTTACCCATTTTCACTTGGGCTGACGTTGAAAGTATTTCACATTGACATCTACCTCTTTGTCACCTGATCCAAATCTCAGTGCAAGCAGAAGGGAAAAAGTGGGGGAAGAGATGTACCCTAATCATCAAAATCACATGTCCTGGGGTGAGAAGCTCATTTGTGTACATTGAAATGCATCGAAGAGCAGTAAAACTGGGTGAGTCTTAGAACGTTTCTGGGCTTCTGTTTCCTCATTTGAACAATGAGAATATTAGTGAGATGACATCTAAATATTTTCTACTTCTTTACTTTTTCCATTGCCCACTGCTGACTGTCCTCTCTGCATGAAATTCTTCTTCATCAATCCCAAACAAATTAAGGAAAATTGTGTATCTAGACACATGCTGATAGCTAGCATACATGATATCATTGAATATCTACTATGTACTGGACATTTTACATTCATTGCTCCACTTAATCCTCAAAATAATGTTCCAAGGTGTTACTGACCATATTTTGCATAAGAGAAAACAGATGTTGAGAGAGGTTAAGCAAGTTGCACAAAACCTGCAGTTAGTAAGTAATGCACTCAACAAACCTACACTCCTTACATTAAAACATACCACCAATCATGCATATGCATATAAAGCAATGGGCAGGCAGACTGTAAAGGCCAAAATTGTTCTCTTTCCCTCCCCACTAGTACCACTGACAACAGGGCAAAGTGCTTGTGTTTTTCAGATGGCGTCTAAGAAATTGGGAATAGCAAAAGTTATCATAGGGTCTTGCATTTACAGAAAGAGGCGGGGGGTGGGGCGGCGAATTGAGTGAATAAAGTAGTTCAAAGGAGAGGACTCTTAGATCCTAATTCTGAGCTGGGACTTTCTGGGCAGCTTCACAGAGGTAGTAGAACTTGCCGGTATGAGGCCTCAGTCTTTGTCTAAGCAGAATGAGGGCTTGTATATTATCTAGGATGTTTCCAGCTACATATAAGAGCTGAGATGACATGCAACTCAGCTTGGCTTAAATACGGGGGTGGTCAAAAAGTAGGTTTATAGTTGTAAGTACGTGAAACAGAGTTTATTCTCGTTTTCTTATTTATTGATTTTTGTATTATTTATTTCTAGTACAACTGTAAATCTACTTTTTCTCAATCATGTATTAAGGAAATCTGGTTCTCTTATATAACAAGAATTCCCAAAGTAAGGTGGCTTCAGCATTAACCTCTTGCTCTAGAACATCACCGATCTTCATCTCTACTGTCTGCCCTCCTAATCTTAGGTAAACCTTATGGTTGCAGGAAAGAATAGGCACTGCTTCTTTCCCTGAATTTATTTTTAAGAACAAGGATACATTTCCTAGGGGTCCCCAGCAGACTTCCTTTCATGTTTCATTTGCCAGACTTAAGATATGTGCCCAGGCCTAAACCAATCACTGGCAGACAATGAGAGCACCAAACTGGGCTTATGCAAGTCAGGATTGATTCCCAGAGCTGGGGATAGAGCCCCTCTTCTCTGGGATCCTCAGAGGAGGGGTGAACATCTCTGTAGAGCTAGAGTCCTGCCCAAGGCAGAATTGGGGAAGGGCCATGAGCAGAGTACAGTACACACAAAGATAGGGAGGTGGCGATGCTCTGGAAACTTGACGCAAAGGACTAACACCAACAGGACTGGGTCAGTAGGAAATACACCAAACTGAGCATTTTTAGACCTACTTGTTGAAAATACAGAAAGTAGAAAGGAACAAATAAAAGAACTTATTTTTGGCAAACAGAAAGATGCTATATTATTCCTTCTTTTTTATACCAGGAAAATTGGGCTAATTTCAAGGGATTTTAGCATAGTTTCTATTCTGTCTAGATCATTAACTCTTTTTTTTAATATCCCCTAAAATTTCCTCTAGTTTTTTGTTGTTGTTGCTTTTCCAGAATTGCTCTAAACATCTAATATATTACCAGCACTCTTCTTGTTCCTTTACTATTGATCATGTCTTTCATGCGTAATTGGTTAATTTCTGACTGTTGAGTAAAGGGCTCCTCTAACCTTAAGAAGAAAGGAAGGGATGAAATGACAGACTTGGAGGTATAGTTATCAGATGCAAACTCAACACAGAAATAGACAAAAAGGAAAGTTGAACCTTAGCAAAAGGAAAGGATCTCCTCGTCAAAGTCAGAAAAATCGTAAGGCCATTAAGTATAGAAAGAAATATACTAATATATTAAGCTAATATTTATTGAGTATTTATGCTGTGCCAAGCACTGTACCAAGCACTTTTCATGTATTAACTCATTCATTCCCCATAGTGACCCTGCAAATCAGGTAGAGCGTCTTCATATGTACGGGGATATGAACTGAGGCATGGAGCAGTTAAATAACATTTCCAAGGCCGCACAAGTAGTTAAGTGATGGGTCCAAGATTCAAACTCCAATAGGTGGCTCAGATGTCACTCTCTGTCCATTACTGCTTTTTTAGGAGAGGGGACAGATCATAAAATAACATATTCATTGAGAACTTACTAAATGTCTGGCATTGCGCTAAACACTTTCAAGCACCAGTACATTTACTCTTCAGAGCAATCATGCAAGGTATTATTATTCCTGTTTTGTACACAGAGAAACCAAGGCTTAGGGAAATTAAACAATTATGAACAAAATCACACAGTGTATGGCAGGGCCAAGATTCAAATCACTCCAAAGCCAATACCCTTAATTATGCAACAACGGAAATGGATGAACTTTCAGGTAAAGATCTGAATTATAATTCAAAGACTAATAGAATAGACAGGTATTAAAAGCCAAGTATATGCACATCACTGTCACGGATGCTTTCACATCGTTAGTGGAGTTTATCTCAGTTATTAATATTTTTTAAGGATTAGGCTTCACTTCTGCAAATTTGAGATAAAGTTAAGTATTTATTATTCTTGTCTAGGAAAAACGAAGGTTTAGAGACACTTAAAATTCAATATAATTATTTTTTAAAAAGAGGCCCAGGATGGTTGAGTCAGAACACCTATATCCTACTTTCTACTCTGAAAATAAAAAGTAACACATTGTTGGGCAAGTGGTTTACTTTCTAGGCTCAATTTTTTCACAGATTGTGAAAAAGATTTTTCACAGAAAGTGACACAGATTGGCCCGAATGATATTCTAAAAGAGACTATCTTCTTGGGGATTCCTGGAATGTATGGTTCAGGGGGAAAGCAATTCCTGGCTTCTGGTGGTTCACAAATGTCAAAATCACTCAGTTCACAGAGTGAGACACGATAAAAGGAACTTTAAAAAAAAATTGTTATCTCCCTTTTATTTTTACTCACATGCCCACCTTACCACTTGGAGTTCTGCTTACCAGCTGGCATTGGAGTGGCACGTCCCTCCCAGGAGAAGCGGAGTGTCATTTAAACCAACCGTCCAGCCCTGGCCACTGTGACTCGGTTTGTTGAGCATCGGCCCATGTACCGAAAGGTCACTGGTTCAATTCCCCATCAGGGCACATGCCCAGGGTTCGGGCTCGATCCCTGGTTGGGGTAAGTGCAGGAGGCAGCCGATCCATGTTTCTCTCCCTCCTCCCTTTCTGTCTCTCTAAAAAAAATCAACAAAAACAAATTTTCATAAATAGATAGATCAGACTGTCCACTGGCACTGTTTTCCTGACTTGCCCCTTTCCCCTCCCTAGTGTCTCCTGGTATCTGACAGCCATTCACCTCCCTTGGTTGCTCCTCCCCAACTTCGTCTGGAGACTCAGGCATTCAGCAAGTAATTATGTGCTCACAGGGTGTGTCTAACAAAGGCTCTTCCTTTCCTGTTTGTTTCTTTTAATCAAAGAACAAAATAAACAAACAAACTGAAAGGGACTCAAGGACACAGAGCACAAACTGGTGGTTGCCAGAGGGGAGTGGGGTTGGGGGACTGAGAGAAAGAGGTGAAGGGAATTAAAAGTACGAATTGGTAGCTGCAGAACAGTTACGGGTTGTGAAGTACAGCATAGGGAATATAGTCAATAATATTGCGATAACTATGTAGTGTCTGGTGGGTACTAGAAATATCGGAGGGGGGAACACTTTGTAAACTTTATGATCGTCTAACCACTGTGCTGTGCACCTGAAACCAATACAAAATCATATTGAAAGTAAACTGTAATTGAAAAATACAAATAAAAACCGCAATAAAAATGTCATCTGTTTTTAAAAAATCCACATTTGAGCACTTACTGTTGTTCACAGCTGTGTTTCCCAAACACATTTGATGATGGGAAACAATGGGACATTTATTGAATCTATAGGTCCACAGGACTCTCCGCTGAAGTTTCCAATCCAGAAGTTCTATGGTGGGGCTTTGAGAATCTTCCCCCCCCCCCCCCCCCAACAAATGCAATAGGTGTTCTTATCATCAGGCCAGTTTTGGAAAGACTGATGTAAAGCATAAGAAAGAAATCAGGCATTGTGACTATGATGCTAGGAGGTTTAATATTATAAAACTTTAAGAAGCTTATAATCTATTTGGGAAAACTGGATCCATGTACATAAAACGATGGTTATCAATACAAGGTTGGAGAAATAGTTGCTAAATGAGTGCATTGGACGATGTAAGGGCATAAGAGCAGAATAAGTTCAGGAGGAGAAAGCTATGGGCTGGGCTCAGGAGTTAGATTGGCTTATGCTGCTGAAGACGCAAAGGATATGAGTAAGCGTGGAGAGCATGCGGAGGGGAGTGGCATGGAATGGCAAAAATGTCAGAGAACAGGGAGTCTGACTGGAGCAAAGGAAATGCAGAAGTTGATGAGGTGAAACCAATCTGGTCGGAACTGGGAGCCATTCGAGATCTCTGGGTTAAGTGGCAACTGATGAAACAATGTTTTTAGCTGGTGAATCAGTTTATGACGTTCATCAGAGGCTCAGAGGCTCTCACCTGAGGGCTCGTTAAACGAAAAACGTTGGGCCCCACCACCAGTTTCTAATCCAGGAGATCTGGGAAGAAGCTGGAGAATCTGCATTTCTAACAAGTTCCCAAGTGGTGCTGATACTGCTGGCCCAGGAACCGCATTTGAAGAGCCGGTGCTGTGAATGGTGAATTGAACACAAGAAAGAGTGAGGTGGGGATGGCTGAGCGCCACGGCCATGGTTGAAAATAGGAGTGAAAGAATAGGAAGGAATCATGAAAGCAATTGGTGTGTGGTTGGAATAAGTATGGGAAAAGAAGAAACAAAGGGAGACAAATTAGAGCTCAAATCTGTGGGCCAAAATGGCAAAAAAAAAAAAAAAAAAAAAAAAAAATGCTGCATGTGGAGCCATCTCAATTATAAAAAGGCAAAACTCGTCATCATGAGCGGCTGCCTGAGTCGAATGATTCTTGCTTTGTTCCACATTGCCCCTAGTCACAGAAGGTTAAGCAGCAGAGACAAGCTGGTGAGGCCAAAGGAATGCAGAGATTTGCAACAGTTCGAGGAAAGTGCTCTAAGCACTCACCTGGTAGGTTGGGTAAGCAGTGATTTATAATGTTTTCCAACCTGACCTGACCCATTTAGCAAGTCTGTCCCTGGCTGGGCCCTGGAGTTTTGTTCCAAATCAGTCATTTATACATACAGACCGACACCCAAACCAGAAATTCCTGCTCAAAACTGGAACCACAGTTGTTGTCCCTGCCACTCCACACACAGCTGGAAGCACTGAACCTTGACTCACTAGGCCGTCAGCTGCCAAACTTCCGGGGTAGGCAGCGCCCTCAGTACTTCTCGCCCTTACCACAAGGGGGCCCTTTCCAGCCCTGGGGGGAATGCAGGCCAGCCTGAGTGCGCAGGGGAAGGAGTATCGGGCCTGGGGTGGGGACAATATCTGGTTATGACAGTCAGCCCTTGGGGAATCCCCACCAGAGAAGGGAGCCAGGAGTGCCCTTCAGAAACAGCAATGGAGTGGGGAGGGACAGCGCTCCTTGCATCCCACCCTCACCAGCCTCCCAAAGCTGTGGGCACAGACAGGCACCTGATGCTTGCCCCTCCTGTCTTGTCAGCACTTCCATGCATCAGCTCAACCGTGCGTGGGATCAGCAAGAACTAGAAAGTCAATGCCAGGACAGACGGGCTAGAGCTAAAAAAAGAGAAAAATTTCCCCTCATAACACATGAAGAGGAGAAACAGAAATAAGCACCTGAAGGGCAGGGACTTCAGTTTACTTCATTTATTGGAACATAGAAATACTTCATCTAGGACCATGTACCGTCATGCCTCCATAGTCCTCCCTGTCATTCAAGAGCATGTCTGGAAAGAGCCTGCCTCTGTGAACATCCTTCATTCCTAAAATCCCAGTGCTGCAGCTAGGTCGTTTAGAGTGGGTGATGCCCATAAAGGATGTCTCATTTTGTCTAGCACTCTACGGGTTACATCAGTCTGCCGGGCTAGCACAGTTTGCTAATATAGTTCCTCGGTAAGAAATATTTTATAATGCTTTCTTTCCAGGAAAGAAAAGCTTTTATTCATGTATTCAATTGTCAACTATCGATTAGACTTTGTATTAGGCACTGGGAATAGCGTAGTGAACAAAATAAACAGTAAAACATAAATAAAAATAAATAAGAATGTCATAAGGATAAATCCTATAAGAAGTGATAAAGCAAGGAAGATTATGGAGTACCTGGAGCAGGGGAATGTGATTTTAAAGGCTGTTTAAGGAACGCCTCAGTAGCAAAGTGACATTTGAACAAACACAAGATGAGGAAACACGCCTAGCGACAGTTGGGAAAAAGCATTCTAGAAGAGAAAGCAGCAAGCCCAAGGCCGTAAGGCAGGAGTGGGTCTGACACGGTCAAGAGATGGCTGCATACAGCAGGAAAGGCCTATCCAGCAAGGACTCGGGCATTTTCGCTCCATCAGATGGGACTCAGTTGGAGGGTACTGAGCAGAGAAGCAAAGTACTCTGACTCATATTTGAACAAATCATGTTGTATAATAAGCAGAGTACAGAGGGACAAGAGTAGAAGGGAAGAGAACAGTTAGGAAGTTACTGCAATGATCCCAGGTGATACAGGTAAAGTTGGTGAGGACTGTTTGAGTGCTAGATATATCTTGAAAGTGGAATCAACAGGATTTCTGATTAGATAGCCTTTGTCTCCTCCCTAAAGTAGTTTAATTAAATCTACTTGCAAAGGTATCAGGTTGGCCACCAATCAGGGATGGCTTAAAAGTAAAACCAATATTAATTTCCAAATCTAATACCAAATTACTAATTCAAAAAGACCATGATCTTTCTTTGTGAATTTAATTAGTTATGTTTTGGGACAAACGTTATGTTTTAGGACTTCCCATTCCTAATAATAAAAAGTCACAGAGGTTTATTCTGTATTATTTTACACAAAATAAAAAATTGGGAAATATTCTTATATATTCATATGATAGGATATTTCATAGGAATCAGTTATATTTATGAAGGGTTTAAATGAGTTAGGAATGCTTATGAGGAAGGTAAGTGGAAGAATTAAGTATAAAATTATAAATATATTATCACAAATGTGCAAATATGCCAAATGTCAAAAGTAATTAACTCAGGATGATGGGATTAGGAATCATGCTTCTTTCTACTATATTTTTCAAATTAAGATGAGACTATTTTCTTTTTTATAGAAACATTAAAAAAGAGAAATTCACAAGCAAAAGCTTCCACTTATGGTTACTTTTCATTTATCCAGAGACAAGATGAGGAGGCAAGGTACCAGGTTTACTTAGGCTGGTGAGTCCCTACAAAGGGAAGAGAGGCAGCATGCTCAAGTATCCCCAAATATGCAATTCCAGTGTGGCTCCTAGCCCTCCAAAGAATTTCCCTCCCTGTCTCTTTTTGATCCCTTCCTCAGCCCCCTCCCCTAAACTCCTGAGATTTTCCTCCAGGGTAGAGCTAGCTAGTCCACCAGTGCTCCATGAATAATTATGCGTACATTTTTTTTTTTTTTTTTTAAAGGGCATTATAATATATTAAGACTAAGTGGAGACTGTAAGTTTGAGCATGATCCTCTGTCCCACATAACTGAATGCCAACTGTGTTCTTGCCTCATTTCACTCTTGCAGTGAGAATGTAAACCACCATCTACAATCTCCTCCTCCTCACCTCACCTGTATCTGCAGGGACCTTTCTGACCCAATTCTGTCAAATATGCTAATTTAACATATTTCTAATAACACAGCATGCAAAATAATTCCATATATACACACATATATATGCCTCTACAAACATTGCAACACAATAAACCTTATTTCTTTATTAACAAATTAATGTAATTACTAATACATTTTCCTCTTCACTACAATACACATTCTTTCTGGAGGTAAAAGTGGAGAAGTAGACTGAAGAGGAAGAAAACAGGAAGGCAGAAGAACCATGGAGAGCATCCCAAAGTTGTCTATAACTTTAAGGAAAGTAGCATCAAATAAAAAACCTCTAAAATGACACGGCACAGAAAAAGTAGCGTATGTACTTTTATTCTCTCTGTGCCACTCACTACCCAGTAGTCCTGGGGGGGTTCTGAACTACAAGGTAGGACCCTTGATTGAAGCAAAGACAGCCGTATCTTCTTACAAATGCTAGTTAGTGCTGTCCATCATGTACTTTGAGCTCTCCTCTCTAGACACAAGATCATCACATAAAAACCATGTAACTCACTTAGCCAATGAATTGTGAGAAGGGTGTCACTCTCGTGTTAATTTTAAGTGGCAGTGCATGCTTTCCTTTTCTGTCTGCCAGAGCAACCAGATAGTAGGGCACCAGGTAGCCTGGGTGCAAGAGTGCAGGCAACCCAGAGCAGCTGTCCTTCTCCCTCCCCCATAGACATTAAGAAATAGAATCTTGTTGTCCAAAGATAAAAGTTATAGGTATCTTTTAGGCTTGCTTGTTACTATGGCTGGAGTCTGGGAACTTGGATGTCAGGAGGGTTCCCACCGTCGCCTAAATAACGAGTGGCTCCCTATGCCTAAACTGTGAGGTACAAACAAGTGGCTTATACTAAACATCTGCTTTTCTTCTGGGAGTCTAAAATGTTGGCACCTGGTAGGCAAAGCGTGAGTTCATGGCCAGCCCCCATTAAAAACCCAGGGTGCCAAGTCTCTAATGAGCTACTGTGATAGACATTTCATAGGTATTCTTACAACTTGTTGCTAGGAAATTAAGTGCATCTCTGTGAACCACAGGGAAAGGACGCTTGGAAGCTTGTGGCTTGTTTCCTGCAGACTTGGCTCCACATACCTTTTCCCTTTGCTGATTTAACTTCACTAGATCCTTTCACTAGAATCAATCATACTGATGAGTATGACTATACGCTGAATCCTCCGAGTCCTCCTAGCAAATCACCAAACCTGGGGGTGGTCTTGGAGACCTCCAACACAGTGAGAAACCATGATCAAAGTTAGCAGAGAAGACAATGACTTCAACTCAAACACTTCAAGTACTGAAATTGCAGATACAGAATGTAAAATTGGCCCATGTAAATTACTAAAAAAAAAATAAATGATAAAATCAATCACGTGAGAAAGCAGCAAACCATCAGGAAAAAACAGGATCTGAAACAGAACCAAATAGAACAATAAGTTTGAAGAGATAATAACTGAGAATTTTTCAAAATCAAGATATGTGATTTCATAGACTTTGAAAGCATAATATATACCAAACAGGATTAAAAAGTATCAACAACTAGCAGATCACAGAAGGTAGAAAGATCTTAAAAGCAGCTAGAGGAAAAAGGCAGGCCACTTATATAGAAATATTAATTAGATGACTAGAAGCCTTTCTGATATCAACAATAAAAACCAGAAGTAGGTGCAGTAATAATCTCAAAGTACAAAAAGAAAATAGCTATTAATTTGGAATTAAGACCCTGAAAAAACAATCTTCATGAAAACAAAGGTGAATTTAAAATATTTTTAAGTAAACAGAAAGAAATAATTTACTATTAACAGATCTTTGCTAAAGAAATTTCCAAAGGGAGTATTTTAAAATGAGAAGAAATCATCCCAAAAGAATAGTCTGAGATACAAGAAATATATAAAATGGTAAATGCTTTCTGTGAATCTAAATAAATATTGTCTGTATAAAATGATAGTAGTCTGTGGGGTTATAATAGGAAAAAACTAAAATATTAGACCACAAAATCATGCAAGTTATGCTAGTGTAGCTAAAGTACATTAAAGTCTTTGTATTGTTTGGTAGGGAGGTAGAGATATTTGTTTAAGTCTGTTAAGTTAATAAGCTTGGTTAAATTTAAGACAAACAACTAAAAAAGAAAGAAAGAGAGACTCTAAACCTAAGGCATCAGAGTGGAAATTATGGAATAGAAAAACAAAAAAACACAAAACTAAAAAAAAAAAAAAAAAGCTAGAGCAAGCATCTAGTGAAATAGCCTCAAAATATATAAGGCAAAACTAGATATAATTTAGCAATCAGAAAGTGATATTTAAAATATATTTTAGACATTGTCATCCTAACTTGATAGCTTCTCCCTTTATCTAAGGGTGTTTTACTATTTCAGAAAACATGCAATACATTGTAATTTTTCCATTTAACATAACAGAAAATAGGCTCCTAGTAAAAAGGGAAAGGTAATTTAGAACAAATCTTACAAGGAGAAACTTTAAAAATCTGTACAAAATACAAAAAAATATAAATCATAAGAAGAGCTAGCATTTACTGGTAGGAAGCCCCAAAGATGTCCCATGACAATCTTTGCCTCCTGGTATTCACATCAAGAGAAATTTAAAAGTATTTTGAATAAATAAAAATGAAAACACAACTTACCAAAATTTGTGGGATACAGCACTGTGCAGAGAAAAATGTATAGCATTGAATGCATATATTAGAAAATTAAAAAAATCTGCAATCAGTAACCTAACTTTCCACTTTAGGAAACTAAAAAATGAAGAGCCAATTAAATCAATGAACTTGAAAAGAGGAAATCAATAGAAAAAAACAATGAAACCAAAAGCTGATTCTTTAAAAAGATGAATAAAAGTGATAAACCTCTAGCCAACCTAGGGAAAAAAAGAGAGGGCACAAATTGCTACATCAGAAAAGAGGAGACATCACTACAGATCCTAGGGACATTAAAAGGATAAATGAATACTGTGAACAACTCTATGCTTATGATAAACCTAGATGAAACAGACCAGTTTTTGAAAGACACAACTTGCTAAAGCTCACACACAAAAATAGACAGCCTGAATAAGTCTGTATCTATTCAAGAAATTGAATCAATAATTAATAACCTTCCAAAACAGAAAGCACCATGCCAAGATGGGTTCACTGGTGAATTCTATCAAACATTAAAGGAAAAGATCCTCTACAATGTCTTTCAGAGAACAGAAGTAGAGAGAATATTTCCTAACTCACTCTTTGAAGCCAGTATTGCCTAATACCAAAACCAGACAAAGACATTACAAGAAAATATGGCCCTGCCCTGGCAGGGTAGCTCATTTGGTTAGAACATCATTCTGATACACAAAGGTTGTGTGTGGGTTTAATCCCCAGTTAGGGCACAAACAAGAATCAATCAATGAATGCATAAATAAGTGAAACAACAAACTGATATTTCTCTCTCCCCCTTCCTTTCTCTCTAAAATCAATCAATAAAATAAAATAAAAATATAGACCAATATCTCTCATTAATACAGATGCAAATATCCTCAACAAAATATCTGCAAATGAAATTCAACAACATATAAAAAGAATTATAAACCACAACCAAGTGGGATTTATCCCAAGTATGCGTGGATGGTTCAACATTCAAAAATTAATTAATATGCCCACACACGAACAGGCCAAAAAAGAAAAATCACATGATCATTATTAATAGATGCAGAAAACAGTTGACAAAAATCCAACACCTATTCATAAAAACTCTCAGTAAACTAGGAATAGAAGGGAATTTACTCAACTTGATAAAGAATACAGGGTGGGGCAAAAGGTTTATAGTTGGTCATATGGAAAATAATACCATAGTTATTAAATAATAATACAAGAATAAACTGTTTCACATACTCACAACTGTAAACCTACTTTTGCCTTACCCTGTATATACAAAAAAAAAAATACAGCTAACATCATACTTAATGGTGAGGAACTTTAAGCTTTCTCACTAAGATCAGAAACAAGGCAAGAAAGTCCCATCACCGATCCTTTTCAACACCATACCAGAAATGCTAACTAATGCAATAAGAAGAAATACAAGGTATACAGATTGGGAAGGAAGAAATAAACTCTCTTGGTTTGCAGATGACATGATTGTTTACGTAGAAAATCCAACAGTTTACTAAGTTCTAGTCTTGTGTCTTCTCTTAATCCAATTTTTATTAATTAAGAATTTTGCTACCACACCAATATATCTGCTTGAAGAAAATAATTTCAGAACTTTAATATTTTAGTGTCATTTTATGCTACAAAGCTTTATTTACATAGTTCTTCAGAATATATTTCAGTTATCCAACCATTGTTTCAAGTGTGAAATGATATGAAATAGGTTAGAGTTATAGGAAAGCATAACAGAGAAAACAGTTCTATAATTTAATATATACAGTGGCATTAGTGGTTATTATTTTTAGTTTTCTTTTGAGGATAATCCACTGAATTTTTCTGCCAATGACATTTCAGAGTAAAGTTGTCTTCAAGAGCAGATTTCCACAAAATCAAGAGTACAACAGTCCAATATATTTTACAGGTGATTATTTGACAGTTTCTGAGTAGGTGCAAATCATTTTTTTTCTCTTTTTTTCTCAGAAGTCTTGGATGATGAAGAGGAATCATGACTTTGATCACTACTATAGTGCTCATACAAAGTCTGAAATTAAAAACACAAATCTGATTTGTAACTTAAAATTCAGCATATTATTAGATTAATAGAGATAACTACATATTTTACTATGCAATACATTTCTTTTTTGTTCCTATAATTAGGAAATTATTTTATAAACCATTGGAAATAATTAAGAATTTTAACACCTAGCTTGGCCTAAGTATCAGCTATCATGAGATGCAGCTCAATTTCTCTGTAAGTGAAATGGACCATGCTACCAATAAGCATATATGTGTATTTTCAAGGCCTTCTTGATCTCCCTTACTTTTTCTCAAATAAAGTCTTAGATAAATTCCTATAATGTAATATACATTCATCAGAAAATTTACTTTCCAATGCTATTTAAACTAATGAACAGAAAAGATTAAAAAAATCATACAAATTATCTTAAATATAATTAGCTGCATTAAAATCTGTATTTTAAAAAGGGTTTAAAACTAAGCCAACATCTGATTTGTGAAGATATTTTTGCCATCAAGGAACACATAACCTTATTGATAAAGGTAACTAATCTACCTCAATTTCATTTATAAAAGGCTTTAAACTTAACACAATGGTAGAAATTTAAAATACAGAGATATAAAACACAGAGCAAAATTACAAAAAAAATTTTGTCCAATTTTAATTCCTAAAGTCACTGATTTATACATCAGCACGTGAGAAATTTAAGAAAAAATTTACCATTTAGCATATAAATGCAAAATAGTGAATAAATAGTTAATTCCTCCACAATGTGTCCAACTTCTTGACATCTTAGATTGGCTTTACCCATACCCAGAGAGCTAAAAGCTCCTATAATTTTATAATAATGTTATAATTGAAATATATAATTAGTAACTGCTTGGTAACTAAACAAGTTGGTCAATAAGCATACATAAGGTTCTAGAAATGATTAGGTGTTTGATGGCAGTAAGATAAAAAAAATTATGGTACAGATATAAACAGGCATTGGGAAGCTGAAAAGTTTGAGATATTTGCTTTGAAAAATGTACTGACTGCTACATACAGCTTCATATAAGTCATATGTGACAAATACTGTGATTTCTCTGAGATGGTTTAAGAAAAAAAATGAGTAGAAAAAATGAATTCAAAAGCTGTGTTAATGGGGCCAATTAAAGACAAATTCCTCATTAAATTTACTCCAGTTGAGACTTCACAGCAATCATCTGAATATACTTTATATGACAATGCACTTTCAATTATTCTATCTGCATAATAAGAATATACATTGAATAAACCTGTATGTGTCAAAAGCACATTAAGTATCTAAATGTAGATAAATACTATTTCATAGTTGATCTGACTGAACCAGCTTTTCTTTGAATTACCCATTTAAATGTCTAACACACTAAACTATATAAAACAAAATTCATGTATATAAATAATAGAAATATTTACTTTAGCAGCTTTCAAAATGGAGTTAGGAGAATTCAGACCAACAAGTTGGCCCAGAACATGTTTCATTTCTTCAGAGGCTCCCTTATGGTTACCTGTAGAAAAATATAATTGATAATACACTGATACCAATAAGAAAAATTAACTTCATGTATAAATACACATTCTGTTAAAACAGTACAATAACCGGCATTCTTGCAATTTATCTGATCACAGGCCCTTAATTAGGATAAGTAAAAATATATGCCAGTAAGTAAAGGAAGGCAATTTCACTTATTTTAGTATTGAGCATAAAAAAAGAAACTTTCTTGCTCTGGCCGGTGTGGCTCAGTTGGTTAGAGTGTTGTCCCATACAAGAAAACGCTATGGGTTCATTCTCGGTTGGGGTGTGTACAGGAGGCAACCCACCGATATTTCTCTCTCACAATGATGCTCACACTAATGTTTCTCTCTCTCTCCCCCTCCTTTCCTCTCTCTCTAAAATCACAATAAAAATATATCCTCAGGTAAGGATTAATAAATAAATAAGAATCTGGTAATAAATTGATTTTTAAAGAAGTACCTGGGTGAGTTTGAATATGAACATATGGATGCTCCAGAAGCTCAGCAACGGATATCCTCTGTTTAGGGTCCCTTATTAAACAACGCTATAAAAATAAAGATTATTATTTTTAAACAAAGAAAGTTCTCTTACATAATATTGATAAAGTATTTTTTCAGATTGCATTGCATTACAGAAGTTGCTTTCTAGACAGCCTACTCAGAGATTATTTCATGTCATATTTTGCAAAATCCCCAAGTATTCATTTTAAAACTAACAGCTTCAAAGTGAAATTAACATGCTATAAAAAGTGAATTCAGCCAGCAATTTCTTTCAATGGGCCAGTTTATAGCTAAGCCACTTAGATAATTCCAATCATTTCGGCAAACAATTAAATACAGTTGACCCTTGAACAACACTGGTTTGAACTGCGTGGTCCACTTTTTCAATAAAAACTATAAATTCATTTTCTATTCCTTATGATTTTCTTTTCTCTGGCTTACTTTATTGTAAGAATACAGTGCATAATATATATAACATACAAAACGTGTTAGCCGACTCTTTATGTTATCATTAAGGCTTCTGGTCAACAGTAGGCTATTACTTGTTATGTTCTTGGGGAGTCAAAACTTGTACACAGGTTTTCAATTAGGAGGGGGATAGGCACTCCTAACCTCCAAGTTGTTTAGGATTAACTGTATATATATTGTTCTTCTATATCCATATTCTACTAATGTTACCTTTAACACATCTTGAAGATCTTTCTCTGGAATATCAGGAAATTCGATTTCATGATTAGGGTCAATTATGGCATGTAATTTAGAAATCTGATTAATTATATGCTGAAATGGTGTCTTCCCATAAGTCATATAGTACAAAATGCATCCCAAGGACCAAACATCACTTTTGGGGCTTATCTAAGTAAAAAAAACAAACAACAACAACAACAAACACACACAAAACCAGAAATAAGTTGCCATTATTTTAATATAAAATTAAATTTAAGAGTATTATACACACACACATATATATCCTAATACTAAAAATCATAAGTAAACCTCAATTAATGTGTAAGTACTAGATTATGTTTACATGACAAAGCATCTTTTTCTAGTTTTAATTATAATTGGTTATTTGACCGAGAGATGAACTTCACTTTAAATCTTTCAAAAAACTCATAATTAAAATATTTCACCTAAAACAAAATATTACATTCTTGTCAGTTTATGAAAATACAAAACTAAAAAATATAACTGCAAATTTTAAATTTGTTTTCCCCAAAGCTACTGGATTATAATAAATTTTTATATAAATTTATAACATATAAGTATAAATAGATCTTTTAAAGGTTATTTAAGCTGAGTTATCCTAAACCCAAGAACACAAAACTATAGAGCCAGGCTGAGCAGGGCTTGAACCCTGGCCTTATCACTAGCTAGTAATTCTATGCATCTCTGTTTCCTCATCTCCAAAATACAAATAATAAAAGTACCCTTTTAGGCCTTAAACAATATAACTATGAGGACTGAGTAAGCATAGAGAATAGTTTCTGGTTATAATAAGTACTTAATAAATATTACTTATTGTTAAATGTTCTTTGTATTAATCTCATTAGAAATAATGTAATATTATAACATAATCATGTTTTTACTTTAATAAAAAATATGAATAAGACCAAACATAGCAGGGGGCATAATAAATGAGAATGGCTAAATTCCCTTTTTAAAAGATACTTAAATATACAGTAAAACAAAATGTAATCACATGATCTCCGCAAAGGACTGATCTAAACCAAATGATATAGAAAAGTGAAAGGAAAAATGAAAAGAAATGGACATATATAACCAAATGCAAAAACAGGAGAGAAAAAAAAGAAAGCAGGCAGCAATATTAATATTAGAAAAAGAGAACATGACAAAATGCTTTTAACAGAAGAAACACATTTTATAGTCACAAAAGGTACAATCAACTAAGAAGAGATAATAGAAACTTCTATGCAGTGACTCTTGTCAGTGGTGGTTTGGTGGTCTCTGGCGAGAGACAGTACTCTGTGCCCCTGGTTCTTGTCTTGCTTGTAGGAACGAATTCAAATAAGAGACAACAAATATCAACAAAAGCAGGAGAGGATTTATTTGTGGGTTAGAAATACACTCAGATAGAACGTGAGCGGGCAATTCAGCTGGCCGAAACCAAACCAAGTACCCTGCTTAGGTGGGGTTTGGGGTACTTATACCCCTAGACTAGAGTGCCTCTCAGGAAGTCTCCCCCTCTCTTATTTTTGGAAAAACAAAATTTCTTTAAGCTGTAAGGCTCCTTCACACAGGTGTTATGCCACTGGTTAGCCCACATCCCGGAGGGGCTCTGAATCTTTCCTCATCACGCAGGAGTCTGCCATTTCCATTGTCTATTTTTGGTTTGTCATGTTTCACACATATTCCCTCCAAGCCCCAAATGCCTTTCCCAGCTCATATCTTTCTAGCTGCCTACCCTAACATATCCACATTTAAAAGAAACAAATTTAGCAGAAACTATTACATTATTTTGGGGAGGGGTAGAGATTTTAATATGCATTTCAGAAGATAACAGATAAAACAGATCCCATTATCTGAACATTCAGAAAACTGAAAATTAATAAAAAAAAACAAAAAACCTCCTTTTCCTCTAATTTAACCACCTGGAAATTAAGTCATTTTCTAATTAAATCATGGGCTAAAAAGGATATCAGATCATGGGGAAATAGCAGTGGCTATGGCAGCACAGTGTTTCAATCTCTCCAGATCCCCAGATAAGATAAAGTACCCTAGTAGCAAAACCATAAACATAGAATATATTTATAACAAAACCAGGTGAAAAACTATACCCAGGAATGCCAGAATATAAGTGAGCAGAGGAACCACCAATAGCCACAAGTCCTGCATAGCAGAGGCATTTGAAGCAGAGGGAAGTAATCAATATACCTGAGACCTCAGAACAGAAGCCAACAGATGTTCACTGGAAAGTAATGTGAGGCAGCTAGACTGGGAGGAGTTTTGAGCTTTTTAATAGCAGGGATAAACTCACATGTTGGGATAAAAATATATCTTCTATACAGAATCACTAAGGCCAATGGATAACAGCAGGTGATTCAAATGAATTGAGATTTACCAATATGTGTTAAAGCACTGAGTTGCCAACTGATAAATTCTGAATTTTGAATGTAATTCAAAATAAATTTTATTCTAAAGTAAAAAAGAATAAAACAATTTTAAAACTGAAATTACAAATTTTAGGAATTAATGAAAATAAGGAACACAAGAGTAAAACCTATAAATAGAAGCTAAAGTAAAATTCAGTTTTAACATTTCAATTATAATCAAGAATACTAAGACTAAATTAGCGATTATTTAAATCCAGAAGCTAGAAAAAAAAATAAACCTAAAGGGAAACAAATAAATAGCAGAAATTAGAGAACACATAAAAATAGAATCAATAAATTAAATGAAGACCTATTTCTTTAAAAATAACAAAACCATGATAAGTCTAACCAAGAAAAAGGAAAAAGAGAAAGACAACAAATCTAAGTATGAGAAGAAAAAGAGAATTAAACAGATAAAAAGAATTTTTTAAGAGAGACTATTTGGCATAATTTTATGCAGTTATTTGAAAAGACATTTAGAAGCCACAATTTTCTAGGAAGAAAAATATAATTTAGTTAATAGAAGCACATTTATTAATCAATTATTTTGAACTGGACAATATACTAAGTGTTTTATATTCTTTCTCATTTAATCCTCAATTATTTTTAAAACAGGTACTGTTCGTAAGCCTAAGTTACAGAAGAAGAAACTAGGCAAGTTCAGTCACCAAGACAGTGAATGAAGAGGCAGATCTATGACTTGAATGCAGTCCCTGGACAACGTGTGCTTCCATCCAGATGGTTACACTGTCACAGAGGAAGGATTTGCTTGGGAGCATGAGGCATCATGGCAGGCAGCGCAACAATGGGCACTAATGAAGCTAACACAAAGCTCACTGAGGTGGTCAAATAAGATATAAGTGGAAAAGTAGCCAGTGGCCAGGACAAATTATACGCTAGAGTTGTATTTGAAAATGGAGAATTCACAAATGAATAACTGGTTAGGAAGTAAAATGTAAGAATCAAAGAGGAAACAAAAGACTTCTAAGGTTATCAAGTTAATGTTATTTAAGGTGTCCAAATCAGTGCTAATTTAGTTTTAAATTTTCTCTTTAATTTTAAAACTTAAAAATACCCTAGGTGGATTTCTTGTAGAAGCACAACGTGAGGCATCATCATATTGAAAGCACAATATTAAAGAACAATCTCAAATCAATAAAGAAGGCTGAAATTAAATCCCATGACAATCTACTTGAGAAGGCAAGGTCTCTGTAATGGCCTAAAAAGTTTTAGAACTTAAATAACTTTTAGTTATCTGTTAAGTTTATTCAGAGAATAGACCATTACCTATTAATGTTAGATAAATGACAGATAACCTTTACAGTACCTTTGATTTGGATTTCCCATTCTCTCTTGAGGAAGACATATCTTTGATTGCTTCTGGTGGCATATAATTAACTGTACCAACCTATTTGCCAAATCACAGAAAACACCAATCAATGAAAATAGCACATTCTGCTACAGATTTTTAAAAACACAAACGTGAGATTTTTGGAAACTTGGGTAATTAAATTTCAGTAATATATCTGAAAAACTCAAGCCAACAACAATATTAAGACATAAATTTCTTCACAACTCCAGCAAAATAAAAATGGGTTCATAATCAGCAAATTGACTCCTTTCAGAATGCTGAGCTATTTCTATGACTATGGTAGGCAACTACCATAAAACTGTCCAGGCTAAAATTCTATTAATGGCCATAAACCTAGAAGGAATTGATCAATTACTCATTTCTGTGCTGAAATAGACTGAGAATTTTTAAAAATAAACCAGCCAACCAACCAACTAACCAACCAACCAAGTAACCAACCATCTAGCTTTTCTCCAAGTACTCACTGGGCCCATGTCCAAACTAAGATGGGATGGGTGTCTAAATTATGCAAGAGTTTTCACAGTTGGATTATGCCAACCTTACAAGGCATTCATTTTATTCTACAATAAATGGTTCTGCTTTCAAACATGGAATATTGTATTTTAAGGCCTTGGCACAGAAGATACCTTCAAGGGGATTTACAACTAGATGTTCAGTCATATTTTTAATATAAAGAAAAGTGATTGTTACATAAAGTTGTTTGAAGGGCACCCTGCTCATCTACTCTTCCTACTGGACTACAAAAGTCTAGTTTTACTCCTAGAATTAAGGCAGATTCATACAAAAAATCTGTATAGTACATAGAACACATCTTGGCTCCAAGCAAGATTGTTTTTAGTTATTCTTTGGTGTTACCACCTCAGTTTTTATGGGGACAATTTTACTAAGTTTGCTACTGCATATCCTATTATAAAAAGGCAGTTGAGTACAATATTTACTGTGGTGTTTCCAATATAAAAGCCCCCTTAAGAATTTTTCCCCCCAATGTAAGTGATAATAAAAGCTTTACTTCTCTGGAAGAATAAAATTATCTTACCTCATCGACAATAAAAAACATGTAACTGTAATCCCTCTCTGGTTGCTACCAGGAAATTCTGAGACCAAGTTTCAGGTGAATTTTAGATCATGATCAAGAAATTCGCCTGGTTAGTGAGGCTGCTCTGTTTTGACAATTCAAGATGATCATTTCTATTTTGTAAATACTATCTAACTTTACATAAATTATATCATAACAAACTATTTTTGCATCACCCTTTGGGAAAAAAAAAAAGATGATTTCAAGACAGGAATTACTGCCTCTCTATCTTAACTATAGGAAAATCACTCAAAATTGATGGATATACTTCTACCAGATCTTGACTTTCTATACAAAATTTTATTAATCATGGTTTTGATTTGTTTTTATAAAAAGGCTTTAAATTCTTTGAAGAATGAGGTAGGTAAAAAATAAAATCCCCATTGGCAAAATAATATTTCACAAGTGAAAAGGAAGTGAACTCCCTTGGGTGGTAACCAGCCATTCATTAAGTCTTACCTGAGAGTCTTTAACAATACTTGTTGTATCTGGTTGCATTTGATTTGCAATCCCGAAATCAATTAGCTTTAGCATTCCATCAACTATCAGAAAGTTAGCGGGTTTCAGATCACTGTGAACAATGCCTTCGAAATAAAAATCCTTTGTAATATTAGACAATGTAAAACATTCTTAGTACAAAAAACTTCACAATCTACCGGCTGTGCTGATTCCTGTAATTACTCGATCAAATTATTCATTTTTAATATAATCTACCAACATATAGCAACCCTGCTATGTGCCAGGGACTATTATTAGTTTGTTGCTTGTATTGAATCATTTAATACCTCCTTATCCCCATTTTTAGGTGAGGAAACTAAGGCAAAGAGTTTAAATAAGTTCAGTGTCACTGGGCCTAAGTGACAGTGCTGTGAGTTGAATCCAGGCAGCCTGGCTTCAGAGTTTACGCTTAACCACTGTAATTAACAGCCCATTAGAGAGCATTGTAAATGACACTGCCAGATACTAAGACCCTAATGCTACTGATGCCTCCATCCCTATAGTCTGATCTTGTTCACTGGTGAATTATCTTTAACTTATAGGAATGAAGACATGAAGAGACAAAATGTAACACCTAGGTTAACAGGTTTTACTTTTTTAAAAAAATGTATCTTTATTGATTTCAGAGAGAGGAAGGGAGAGGGGGAGAGAAAGAGAGAAAGAAACTTCAATGATGAGAGAGTTATTGATCAGCTGCCCCCTGCATGCCCCCGACTGGGGATGGAGCCCGCAACCAGGGCATGTGCCCTGGCCGCGAATCAAACCTCCATCTCCTGGATCCTAGGTGGATACTCAAGCGCTGAGCCACGCCCAGCTGGGCTGGGTTAACAGTTTTTTAAAAAGGGATAAGGTAAAGGCAGAGAAGCCCTAACAAGAACCAAGTCTAAGTAAAGTAAAAACCCAACCAGAAGATAGGGCTAAGAGGCAATAACCAAAACAACAATAAACCAACTCCCACAAAAGGTATACAATACAAAATGACTAGGATGAGTGAAAAAACATCTCAGATTTTTAGTATGCCTGCACCCCAAAGTCTCAGATCTGCTATAATCCAAGTATTTGGAAACCTAGGGTTATGACTGTTACTACTGATAAAATACATTTGCATTTATTGATGCATTATGGATGTGGCACTTGAGTTTATGCCCTATATTATTTGGTTGACAGTGTTTTAAAGAAATGGTTTTGTTTCTTCATCTTTAAATAAACTTCCAAAACAGTTTATCTAGTCTAAAGCTGCCAATAACCACTATCTTAAAATTATAGGTATATGTCTCTAAGACATTACTAATGGATATTTTAACTTCACATGATAAAGAGATTTAAAATACCATGTTGATGAATTGTGTGAACTGCCTCCAACATATTTTTCCAGTAACTCTTGCGTTCCCATGGATCAATGGATTTTTTCTTTTTAAGCCAACTATTAAGATCGATATTTCCACACTCCATTACCATGTAGATGTACTGGTCTGTGATTTCACTGCCATTAAAAAAACAATAAATAAAAACAAAATAATAAATTCTTAGGTTATACTAGGTAAGATCTATTAGTTATTTATCTCAGGAATCATAGTAAAAATAAAAAAATCTTACTAATCATAAAGTCGAATGATCTTATCACTGTGTTGTTGTAGTTTATTCAAATAAGCAATTTCATTCCGGTAACTATCAACTGTTTGGTGATCTGCTTCTTCTAAGTTAACATACTTTATAGCATATATCTGTTTCTTTTCATTTAAGACCTGGAATACCTATACAGTAGAACAAAGGGGAAAATTTAGAATGTACTAACACAACAGTAAACTTATTAGACAAGTTAAGGAATACTGATATGAATAATTAAAAGTGCCTGGTGTTATTCTGTGTATAAGAATACACCTGTTGGTAGAGTAATAGTCCATTTTCAACTACCTATGACAACAGGCATTCATTACCTCAAAGGCATAAACCCTAAAAAGTTTCTATATTAACATATAAGAAAGGTAATTTAAATTTCATATATATGTCATAACACTCTGCTGAATGCCTTAACTAGAGAAATAACCTAAAAAAGAAGAGATTCAGAAATGTTAAGGAAGGCTAACGACCATAATAAAGTCAACTGATTTCACATGTGGTGTTTTTTCCATTGTGCCTGAGTTGACAATTTCATTTATGTGGTAGAGAATATTTAAAAATATGAGATCAAAGGAAATGCATTCAGAAAAAGAAACTAATATTATTGAACAATTGCTACTTATGGTACTAATTGTAAGCTATCAGTATATTCAGTTGTAAAAAGTACATTAGTTCTAATTTTCAAAGTCAAGTTTACAGAAACAAGATCCTGTAATCATGTTGTCAGGGTCTCTGAGGTCCAGGTGCTCTGGCTATAACAACAGTCAACTTCTAAGCAACACTTAAGGTAGATAGTACATTTCACAAACTAGAAAACGCTGCTAATGTGTCTAACCTTCAGCAGACATGCAACAGGAATGGGGCTTCTAAGAAGCAATAATTCAAATACAAAGTGTCAGTGTAAGCAAGGAAAAATTATATTCATTTACCCTTTTTGACACATTGAAGTAAACATCACATTTAAAAGCCATTTAACCTTGATTACCCAGCAGATACTGGCAAGGAATACGAGCCAAAGTATATACCAGGGGAGCAGGTACAGCTTAGTTACTTAAAAAATTAAATCCATAATTCTAACAAAGTACTACTGGGTGTACTTGCACACACAGCAAATTAAAGGGAGAGGGGCATAAAACAGTGATAGAGCAAAAAGCAAGAGAAAATAGCACGGAAAAAGATAAAAGGAATTTGAAAATAGGATAAAGCCATTTTGTGTAAGGTAAACAGCCTTACAAGTCTCAAAGAACGGAGTTATCTACTATTCTGTTTTAACACAATGAATGTTATTAGTAGTACCTACCACACAGGGTTGGAAGGATGACTGAGATGATGTGTTTGGAGTATAGCAAATGTTAGCTACCACCATTAAAGACAATTAGGACAGAATAAAGTGGACATTTTAAAACATTAAAGTTGTCAGGTATATTAGAAAAAAGATTTGCAGGATATTAAAACTGTATAATAAGACCTCAAAATTTTTGAGCAAATGAAAACTTTTAAACCAACTTTGTGCATGTATGTGCTTTCACTCCCTCTGTTAAAGCAATGAAATCAGGTAATTCAAATACATTGATAAAAATCAACAAGGAAAATGCATACAGAAAAGAAATTAATATTACTGAACAATTACTACTTATGGTAATGTACATAGACAGTCTTCAGCAAGTCTAGTTATTATTAGCTGGCTTAGAAAATTATAGTAAAATTTAAATTAAACCTAGGCTTTGTTTCATGTATCATCCCTAACAACTTATAATAGCAAAACAGGTGAGGAGGGACAGTTCTTTCATTCAACAAATACTCCAGTCTCTGTTATGTTCTTGGCACTATTCTAGGTAACAGAGCAAGTATCACTGAATACATCAGACAAACATCCCTACGTTGATGGAAGCCACATTCAAATGAGGGCCACCCAAACAACAAATCAAGTAAATCAGAGCATGCTAGAAGATGAGTGACAGAGGGAAATAAAGCAGGAAAGGGGACTGGAACTCACAAGTGATTAGAAGTGGCAGTTGCCGTTTTAAAGCCTGTGACCAAGGAAGGCCTGACAGAGAAGACACTTAAGCAAAGACTTGAGGATATCTGGAGGAAAACTGACTCTTATGTAAAAATAGACCAGGAGAGCAAGGACTGAATCAATGAGACTAGTTAGCGGCAATTGTAATAACCCAGGTAAAAAGATGAAAGTTGCTTGGACCAAAGAGATAATAGTGGAGGTAGTGAGAAATAGATTCTGGATATACTTTGAAGTAGAACCAACAAGATTTGCTGATTGGCTGGAAGTATGTTTGAGAGTAAGTGGAGTCAATGATGACTCCAGGTTTTTGGCCTAGCAATTGGAAGAATGGAGTTGCCATTTACTGAAATGGGGAAGACTATGGAGCAAGAGTTATCTTTGGAACATAAGTTTTAAAGATCTAGTAGATACCCAAGAAGTGCTGAGCAGTCAAATTGGATATATAAGTCTGGAATTCAAGGGGGAGGTCTGAGCTGGAAATAGAAATTTGGGAATTGTCAGCATATACCTAGTATTTAAAACCATAAGACTGAATGAGGACACTAAGGGAGTGAGTTTAGAGAAAGAAGAAAAGAGGTTAAGAACTGAGCCCTGGGGCACTGCATCACTGAGATCAGGGACATGAGGAAGACAGAAAAGGAACAGCCAGTGGAGAGGCCAAGTGAAAAAATAAAAAAGTTTCAATGAGAAAAGAGAAATCAACTATTCCAAATACCCCAAATCAAAGCTAAGAATTAGATTTGGCAAAAATATGAAACTCAATGGTAATTTTTATAACAATTATTTTGGTAAGTAATAAAAGTAAAAATCTGATTTAAGTGGATTTAAGAGAACAGAATGAGAAAAATTAAAGACAGTAAGTTGAGACTTTTTTGAGATGCCCTCCATCCAGAGAATTAGAACCATATAAATTCAGAACTCAGATAAATTTAGGAAATGACCTGTCCAATTCTAGGAATTTGTAAATTAACTAAACTGTTTTTAAAATGAAACACTCAAAACAAAGCAAAATCCATTAGTCAAAAACCTCGCTGGATCATCCTAAGCATATCAGTCACTTACATCACAGTGTTGACTGACTTTAGGAACATTGTTTTGTGATAATACACAGCTGTCACTTGCCACCCCTAAGTCAATGTTAATGCTATTTAGAGAAGAAAACTGAAGGTAAGAACAAGGTACTGGAAATAAGAGATGAGTCTAAAGAGATATGTCATTTGCTGGAAGGAGGAAATAGGAGCCGGGGATGAGAAGGATTTTTTGGCTCAAGGGCAATATGGGCCCCTAGAAGTGAAGAAACAAAGAGGCTGAAAGGTAAAAAGAAAAAGAAAGGAAAGTTTAAAATATTTTTATTCGTTTCTTAAATATTTAAGATACATATATCTTTGCAAAAAAATGTTTTCAAACTTTTTGGGTAGATTCTTACCTTACTTGAACCTCCACTTCCTATCTGCTTCAAAATGGAATAAATTCTTCCTTTAACTGAAATACATTCACTTGATGAAGAGGATGCTGAAATCTAAATTAAAATATGTAAAGATTCTAAAGTTCAAAGAATATACCTGAGAAACTAGCTTGCATTTAATATAGTAAAATGCTTCCAATTTCAAAATTATATTAAATTTTAAGTAATTAGATATTAGTATCAATTATTTTAAAGAGGGAATTTACTCTACATACTTTAGTAAAAGAAATTAACTTACTAAATTAATATACAAACTTCCAAGGTCTCCCCCTCTAACTTGCCTTTATTTCTTAACATGAATAGAAGATTTAAAGGGGAAATGGAGAGTGGGGAACCACTTAATGTTCAACATACAAACTCATAAGCTATCACTTTTCATCTTTCTTATCTATTATTTTTCTTACGTAAACCTCTTTGCTATTACACACACACACACACACACACATACACACACACACACAAAAATACACAGGTTTTCTCATTTAGCATTACACTGTAAAGGAAGCAGTGTGCTAAGGTGCTAAGAGCTCCAGAGTCAACCTGACAAATGCAAATGTCAGCAATGCCCCCTTTTTGCTGAAGGATAGTCAAGTTTTTAAATTTGAACTTTAGCACCTTCCTCAGCAAACTTTCAACTGATCTGCTCTACCATTGCCACTTCTCCCCACCCCTCCCCACCCCTCCCCACTCCACCCCTCCCCTCCCCTCCCCTTCCCTTCCATTATGCCAGAGCTCTCTGAGGACCTATAAATGTTTTGAACAGATGGCTTGGTGTGAGAGGGCTTATTCTGAGCTGACAAGGAAGCTGAAGACACAAAAAGTGCCTGATTAGCTGATTAAAAATCTCAATTTAACTAAGTCCTGCTTTAGATCCCAAATGATAGAATCTCTCTCATATAATCTCCTGCTATATTAAAAAAAAGATAAGGATTCTAATTTCTTTAACCTCTAGGGTTGAAAGACACTGGAGTCATGATCCATGTTTTCTGTAAGACAGTATTAGGTTTTGAAATATACACCTGTCATCTTCCATTACGTTGTGATTTTATTAAGATTCTTCACTATCCTCACCCCCCAACCCCTTCCTTTTGGAGCTTCCTCTCATGCTTAAACTGAAAATTCCTGAGAGGGATAAAAGCAGTTCAGTTTCATTTTCCCCTAACTGCTGACAGCTTCTGTTTGTTTTTTAAGAATAAAGTAATTCTGAATTAATTCTAATTCAATACTAATGTGAAGTTCAGTTTCCTACACAGGACATCCCACATTCCCCTTAGTCCATCCATCTCACTGTCACCAGAGTAATTGTTTCAAAATGCAAATAAGTTCACTTCCCTGCTCCAACCAGTTCCAACAGTTTCCCATCCCTCTTGGGGTAAAACTTAAAAGGGCCCAGCAGGATTCTTAGGATCATCCCATCCCTTCTGAGCTCCAGGCACACTCTGGCCTCTTTTCAGTTTCCTCCTGACACTGACCTCTTCTAGAAGCCTCCTAGCCCCTTCACTTGGTCAAGTTTGACAAGTCCTTAAGACATTTCCTAGCAACTAGATGCTGTAAAAATAAAATCTATGAAATTGATCTCACCTTAACATATACCATCATAGATAAAGCTTATCAAACCTGTAAATTCTGAAGTGGAGTAACAGGTATTTGCTGCTGTTGCTGCTGAAAATAGGCAGGTTGGCCATAAGGTGTTGATAACTGACAAGCAGGTGGAAAGTCATTCTTTACAACTGGAGTCCTAAAACTAAGAAAGATGTTTTTGTAATTTAAAACATTAAATTTTTAAAAAGAAGATTCTGACTCAGTTTTTGTGTGGGATTTTAAAGGTGAATATATAAACTTAAATGTGTTACATCAAACAGAATCAAGGTTGGCTTTCATAATATAGCTGAATTATTTATTCTAGAAACATCATGAGAAATTTTATTTGGGGGGGAAGTTCTTTCTCAAAGTAATTTTTTGTCCCCAGATAAAAAAATCCTTATTGTAAAATAAATAAGACGGCATTTAAAATATGGAGTTGGGGTTATTTTGTAAGAATTTAGCCAAGGTAAAGGTCAACCTATGGCTACTATGAGTACTTTTTAACAGTAATGTTCTACAACAGCCTGCTATAAATATCTGAAAGCCAATTACATCAGAGAAGTTTGGCCTTTGAGCTTAAAGTCATTCAGTTCCCATTTGTGCTTTGCTTGTCTTACTCACTACTATATCCTCAGTACCTAGAATGGTGCTTAGCACAAAAGAGGCCTACAAATATTTGTTGACACTAACTAATCTAATTTCACAAGAAATAACTACATCACTATTGCAGTTAGCAATCATTCTTTAAAATATACTAAGTATTACAAAATAAGGTAATATATAGCAAAACTGTATTAACTAGGTAGGAGACTAGGTTATAAATCCTCTAAGGCCAGTTCTAATTCATTAACATCAAAAATTATATTATGCACATGAAAAGCAAAAGACATATGTACCTTAAGTTATCCTGTAAGGCATTAAAAAATATAGTTAAAACATAGCCACTAATTTCAGAATATGATGGGTTACATCCCTTTATTTTCTTCCTTTGAATGTCATTAATTTGCTTTTGGAATATCCCAGTGTTTCCTATCAATCAGTACTGACAATCCAATCTCTTTACTCATCTCTCATTCTCATCCACTCACGTCTTATACCTTTGAACACTCCCAGAACCATGTGACCTGTATAAACATCTTTCAGAAACTATCACATTCCAATTAGCACCTCCTTTGCTATAAAATGTATCCACCCTTTATCCACTCTAAGAATGTAACCTTTAAATATCTCTCTCAATTACAGAGGGACCCATGTGGTAATGCATGATTATCAAGTTTTGCATACTTAGAGTAGTTATAGGTTGCAGGTACAGAATACAATATGACAGAGACTTTCAAAACAATTCCTAAAAATATACTGTAGCCTTTTTCACCATTTATAGGTGAAAAATATGATGCTGAGAAAAAAATAGGAATTTAAAAAATCCTTAAGGCAGCAGGATTCAACTCCAGATCTATCTGGCCCCAAAGCCCATGTTATTTCTATTGTACCAAGTTAAGAGTCAAAAGTAATTACCAGCTCATGTAATCTTCCAAGGCCCTGCTGCTGGGTGTCTTACAAACAGATTTTCGGTCAATCCATTTTGGTACTGATAGTGGTGGTGACTGCTTTGAAACTAAAGAGGCAGGTTGCTCAAAAGTGGTTTGTTTCTGTTAAACCAAAATAAAATTTAAAAATCACTTCTAAAATAAAATTATAAAATCATGAATTACAAAAAAAGCATGCTAAAATAGGTAGATATATATATATTCCAGACTTTCAATAACTTTTTTGTTTTGTTAATCCTCAGTGGGGGATATATATATATATTTTTTTTGAGGGTGTTGTGTTTTTTTTAGAGAAACTGGGGGGGTGGGGGGAAGGACAGAGAGAAAAACATTGATGTGAGAGACACATTGACTGGTTGCCCCCTGTATGCAATCCCAACCAGGGATTGAACCCAAAACCTAGGTATATGCCCTGACTGGTAATCAAACCCACAACCTTTTTTCTATGCAGGACAACACTCCAACTGAGCCACCCAGCCAGGGTAGTTCAGTGGTTTTTAATATATTCACTAGTGTTCAATCACTACTACTGTTTAATTACATACCATTTTCAGCATCCTCAGAAGAAATGCCGTATCCATTAGCATTCACTACCAGTCTTGTCACCCACTAATCTGCTTTCTATCTCTGTGGAATCTCCTATTCCGAACATTTCTTATAAATGGAATCACATAATATGGCCTTTTGTGACAAGCTTCTTATTCTTAGTGTGTTTTCAAGGTTCATCCATGTTACTGAATTTATCAGTACTTATTTTTTATTGTTGAATAATAAAATAATAAAAAAATTAGAGTGCCACACTTTGTTTATCACTCTCTAGTTCATGGATATTTGGGTCATTTCCAGTTTTTAGTAATTATGAATAAAACTGCTATAAACATTCATGTACAAGTTTTTCTGTGAATATATATTTTCAGTTTTCTTGAGTATGTACCTAGGACTGGAACTGCTGGATCACATGGTAACTTTATGTTTAATCTTCTGAGGAACTGCCATGCCCATTTTCCAAGTGACTGCACCATTTTACATTCTCACCAGCAGTGTATGAGGGTTTCACATCTTCATCAGCACTTGTAATTGTCTCTTTTTAATTATAGCTATGTTAGTGGGTATGCAGTGGTATGTCATTGTAATTTTGATTTGCATTTCCCTAATGACAAATAGTTTTGAGTTCCTTTACCATGCTATTGATTTACAGGTTTCAAAAAGAAAAAGAGAGATGCTGTTTAATATGATCCATGATTCAACCTGTCAGGATTCCTTTCATCTAACATTTGTTATCTACTGTTTTACTTAGATTGGTGGTTCTCAAAGAGTAATCCAGGAAAAGCAGAGAGAGGGTGGTTGCCAAGATCCTTTCAGGGAGTCTGAGAGGTTAAAACTATCTTCCTTATCATACTAAGACATTATTTGCCTTCTGCAATTTCATGAGTATGTATTGGCGATTTCCCAAGGCTATAAGACACATGATAATAAAATAGATTAAATGCAAAAGCAGATTCAAGAAATCCAGTTTTCTGTTAAGCCAATCATTAAAGAAATTGTAAAACAATGCCATTCTTCTCATTATATTTTGTTTTGAGGGAATGTAACTCAGCATAATAGAGGCCATATATGAAAAGCCCACAGATAACATTGTACTCGACTGAGAAAAGCTAAAAGCTTTTCCTCTAAGATTAGTAATAAGACAAGGATGTCCACTTTCACCACTTTTATTGAACAAAATATTGGAAGTCCTGCCCTAGCTGGACAGTTCAGTTGGTTAGAGTGTTGTCCCACTCTAACAGGCCAAGATTTCGGGTTCAATCCTTGGTCAGGGCATATACAAGAATCAACCAATGAATGCATAAATAAGTGGAACATCCCTGGTCAGGCGGCTTAGTTGGTTGGAGCATGGCCCCGTAACACCAAAAAGGCTATGGGTTCGATCCCAGTCAGGGTGCATACGAGAGGCAACTGATTGATGTTTCTCTCCCTCAAATCAGTAAAAAACAAAATCCTCAGGTGAGGATTAAAAAAAAAAAAAATAAGTGGAACAACAAATAGATGTTTCTCTCCCTTTCTCTCTCTCTAAAAATCAATCAATCAATATATATATGGTCCTGCCCAGAGCAATTAGGCAAGAAATAAAATGCATCAAATCAGAAAGGACAAAGTAAAACTGTCACTATTTGGAGATGGCATGATATTATATATAGAAAACCTTAAAGGCTACCAAAAGACTGTTAGAACTAACAAATTCAGTAAAGTTTTAAGATACAAAATCTATACATAAAAATCTGTTGTGTTTCTACATAATAACAACCTATCAGGAAAAAAATTAACAAAACAATTCCATTTATAATTGCATCAAAAAGAATAATATACCTAGGAATAAATTTAACCAAGGAGGTAAAAGGCCTGTATACTGAAAACTATTAAGACACTGATGAAAAAATTGAAAAAGACACAATAAATGGAAAGATAGTACATGCTCATGGACTGAAAAAATTAATATTGTTAAAATGTCCACCCCACACCTGTCAGAATGGCTATTATCAAAAACATAAGAAACACAAGTGTTGACAAGGATGTGGAGAAGAGAACCCTTTTGCCCTGTTGGTGAGAATGTAAATTGGTGCAGCAACTATGGAAAACAATATAGAAAAATTAAAAACAGAACTACCATTGCCCAGCCAGCGTGGCTCTGAGGTTGAGCACTGACTTATGATCCAGAAAATTGCAGTTCGACTCCTGGTCAGGGCATATGCTTGGGTTTCAGGCTCGATCCCCAGTGGGGGCATGAAGAAGGCAGCCGATCAATGACGACTCTCTCATCATTGATGTTTCTATCTCTCTCTCCCCCTCTCCCTTCCTCTTTCTGAAATCAATAAAAATATATTACACACACACACAGAACAAAAAAAAACAGTACCACCATATAACCCACCAATTCCAATTCTGGGTATTTATCTGAAGAAAATGAAAACACTAACCCAAAAAGATAATATGCACCCTCATGTTCATTTTCACTGCAGCATTATTTACAATAGTCAAGATATGGAAACAACATAAGTTTCCACTGATGGATGAATGAAAAATGTGATACATATATACACAGTGACATATTATTCAGCTTAAAGAATGAAATCTTGCCATTTGTGACAACATGGATGGAACTGAGGACATATGCTAAGTGAAATATGTCAGACAGAGAAAGACAAATACTGCATAGTGTCATTTATATGTAAAATTTTAATTTAAAAAAAAGTTACAGATTGGTGTTTGCCAGAGGTGGGGAGGGAGAGACAGAAGGGGTGACTATGGTCGAAAAGGATGAAGATGGTCAAAAGGTTCAAACTTTTAATTATAAAACAAATAAGTCATGGGGATATAATGGACAGCATGGTGACTATAGTTAATAAAACTGTATTGTGTATTTGAAAGTTGTTGAGTAGTTAAAGTGAGTAAAGTTCTCATTATAAAATTTTTGTAGCTATGGTGACAGATGTCAACTAGATTTCTTGTGGTGATTTCACAATATATACAAATATCAAATCATTATTTTGTACACCTGAGACTAAAATAACGTTGTATGTCAACTATACCTCAATAAAACAAAATAAAATACTTATTTTTCATAAGTGTATCTATATTCACATGTAATGGGCATATTGTTATTTTTAATATATTAATAAATATTTTAAAAATTTCTTGATTTTATTTTCTAATACAGTAAATACAGATAAGTATATGTAAACCTATGTAAACAAAAGCTCTTTGGGTATCTCAATAACTAAGGGTAAAAGGGGGTCCCAAGACCAAAATATTTGAGAACCACTGAGTTAGACTATAAATAATAAGAAATGGTGAGAAAAGTATGGCCATGAACTAAAATAGGTATGGCTCTCCCTCCAGCAGTCTACCAGATCATTCGTTCTGAAATGGCCCCTAGTCACTGTTATAAATATTGTCTAGTTAATATTTTCTATTTCATCCATGAGGATGACAATAGGAAACTGTCAAATGCTTTTGTATTGCACAAGTGTAAACATCAGCATATTGTTTTCTGTAAAGGGCAATTCAGTAAACATTTTAGGCTTTACAGAAGTGCTGCAACTACTCAACTCTGCTGTTATAGTTTCAAAGTAGCCATAGATAGTAAGTAAATGGTCATGGCTGTATCGCAATAAAACATTTACACACACAGGCTGGGAAACAGATTTTCTAATGTATTTTTATTGATTTTAGAGAGAGAAGAAGGGATAGAGAGAGAGAGAGAGAAAAACATGGATCAATTGCCTTTCATATGTGCCCTGACTGGGGACCAAACCCCCAACCCAGGTATGTGCCCTGACCAGGAATTGAACCAGCAACCTTTTGGTGCACAGGATGACTCTCAACCAACTGAGCCACTCCAGCGGGCTGGGAAACAGATTTAACCCACTGACTATAGTTTGCTGATCCCTGTTACTGATCATTGTTTTGTGAATAATAAAAATACCCTTTAAATAAACTATTCCACTAAATATGGTGCATAGAAGTTAATAAAATAAGAAAACATTTAACATGATCATCACATTTTAAACTGGCCATGTTACACAAGAGGAAAAGAAAGTTACCTCTGCATCAACTTTTGGGGTTATCTCTGGAATCTGCCACTGATTTAAAGGTGCAGCAGGATTCTGGTTTACACATTTTGACTTTTTCTTAGATTGCCATTGTTTCTGGTTACTTTCTGGAACCTTTGGTTCTTGATCTTCTTTAGGTTCTGAAATTGTTTTTGCTTTTATCATTAAAATGCAAGAATATTTTATAATAACAAAATTAAGCCTAAACACTAGTACATGCTACAAACTGTATTAGCATTTTGCTCTTAAAAACAAAGAGAGAAACTAAAAACTTTAAGCCAATTGTTGACAATTTGCTTTCAGCAAGTCAATTTTTACAAACCTGCAACACAGCCACCTTCTTAAGTAGTTACATAGGGTTTCATCATCAAAGACCATTCTGAATTTAAATTCTTCTGGTCTTTACACGAAAGCAAGTAAACAAATAAAAATGAAAAAACCTATATATGTCATAAAGTCTTGCTAATAAAGAGAAGCTAATTCACCACTTTTCATAGACCTCTAGTTTTTAAACAAAAATTTTACCTTAAACTGGCCTGCAATTTACTTTAAAGGTCTCTGAACAAAAGAACCTCAACAATACCTTTACTATTCTATGAATATCAACATTCCATTCCTATCATAATAGATGCATAAATCCTAAATGAAATATTTGCAATATACAAAAGGATAACAAATTATGACCAAACTGTGTATGTTACAAAATGCAAATTTGCTTAACATTTGAAAATCAGTTTAATTTGTCATAACAGAATAGAGGAAAAAAAATATGATCAACTCAATAAACACAGAAGAATTTGATAAAATTCAACACCAAGTCACAAAAAACTAATATTACAGGTGTAAAGCAAAACTCACTGTTTTGATACTTGATAGAGTAGCTACAAAAATCTACAGCAATTATCATACAAAGGTAACATATTAAAAGGTTCCCTCTAAAATATGGAATGAGACAAGAATACCACCTATCATCCCTTCTATTCATCATTATACTGAAGGTGTTAAGCGCACTAGAGCAAAGAAATGAAAGTTAAACTTGGAAAGTAAAAAAATGTTATATTATTTTCAAACATGAAAGAATCCATAAGAAAATATTAACAGTGAGTTTAGCAATGCCACTGTATCTAAGATCAATAACTAAAAATCAGTTGTATTTTCATATACCAGCAACAAAGCATTAAAGGATGCAATTTTTTTAAAGACCCCATTCATTATAGCATCAAAAAAGTATCAAATATTGAGGAATAACTCTAACAAAAGATAGGCAAAATCTCTACTCAGAAAATGATGCTCTGAACATTTTAAAGACCACTTAAATGAATGCCAGATTAGCAGACTAGAACATTTATCTGTTAAGATGTGAGCTTGTCCCATTAGTTCTCAATCAAAATTCCATTAAAAAAATGTAGTGATAGATTCTAATACTTATATGTAAATCCAAAAGGCCCAGAACAGCTAAAATAGCCTTGAAGAACAAAGTTGGAAGATTTTCTGACAGATAAAGATTTCCTGCAGTAAGTAAGATAGCACTGTACTAGCACAAAGATAAACAAAAAGAACTATGGAAGAGAAAAGAAACCACACATCACATACAGGGTCCCCTAATTTTCAACAATTATTGAAAAGAGGGCCTTTTCAATAATCACTAATGGATCAGCTGGACATACACATTGGAAAAAAGGATCTTGACACTTGATCTTACATAAAATATATAGAAATATCTTTATGGCCTTAGAGTAGGAAAAGATTTATTTAAAGACACAGAAAACACTCAGCACAAAAGATTAATAAATTAAAATGCATGATAATTAAGAACTTCTTTTCATCAACAGTCTTTACCACATAATGGGAGAAATCACTTGCAATACATATATCCAACAAAAGGATCTGTATCTAGATGATATAGTATCTCCCAAAAAAAATCAATGCAAAAAAGAAAGAAAACTCAACAGAAAAACTGGCAAAAGACTCCAAGAAGTACTTCACAAGAGGGTATCCAAATAGCCAATAAACATACAAAAAGATGTTCCTCATCATTAGACATCAAGGAAATGTAAATTAAAACCACAATGAGATGTCACTTAGCAGCATCAGAATGTCTAAAACTAAAACCCAACAATAAAATGACTGAGAAGAATATGGAGCAAGAGCAACATAACTGGTCAAAGGTCCAACCACTCTGGAAAACTGTTTGGCACTATCTACTACAGATAAGTGTATGCACATCCTGTGACCCAACAATCCCACTCTTTGATATACTACATAGAAATATGTATGAATGAAATACTGCATTGGGCTGCAATCTTATGACTTGGGCAGGTTTTCTAATTAGAAGTTTTACTATAAAATAAAGTATTATTGGCAAAATCTTCATTTAAAAACATTAAATTAGGTATCAGATTAGTACTATTAGTCATATCACTTTACAACAGAAGCCATGAAAGTATAAAATATTAGTTTTCCCCAAATACTAAGATTAAGGGTCTATTCCCAATCAATAATGGCAAAAAGACTATTCTAGGGTGACTAACCACCCCAGTTTGCTGGGGGCTGAGGGCTTTCCTTAACATGGGGCGTTCAGAGTTAAACCAGGAAAGCCCAGGATAAACCCAAATGAGTCCATGGCAAGCCTAGTTTTGTCCAGGTGCCACCTCTCAGTCCAATTAAAAGACAAAATCACATTCAATCTAGCAACCTTTGTTTGGATAGTGATTATTGGATTTATGACCTGGTTCAAAAATCTTGCCCAGCCGGGCGTGGCTCAGCGGTTGAGCATTGATCTAGGATCCAGGTGATCAGGGTCCAATTCCTGGTCAGGGCACATGCCCGGTTGTGGGCTTGATCCCCAGCAGTTGGGGGCGTGCAGGAGGCAGCCGACCAATGACTCTCATCATTGATGTTTCTATCTCCCTCTCCCTCTCCTTTCCTCTCTCTGAAATCAATAAAGATATATTTAAAAAAAAAAAATCTTTAATGGTACTCTGACATCTAAAAGAATAAAAAATTTAAGCCAACCAGTCTTCTCTCTCATTTCTATACTACCTGTGCTAAAGTTTTCATCATAACTAGACTGACTTTTTTGTTCCTAAAATGTTTTATTCTTTTGCTTACGCTATCACCTCCATCTGAAATATCGACACTGCTAGTCCTTTCAATTTAAACCCTAACAGTTTTTCACATTTCTTCTCCTCCACAAAGTATTACTTATTGTCCCTAAATTAGATTCTCAAATTTCTCCTCCCTCTGAATTCTCATAGCATTTTATTTATGTGGTTCTCATGACACTCTCTGCATTCTACCCAGCAGACAGCAGTGTATCTCCCACATTGGATGGCAACATCCTTGGGACTCTGGCTCATTCATTTACATATCCTTAGAACATTTATCATAGTACTCATACAGTGGGAAATCAAATTTTTAATTAAAGAGGAAAAGGAGAATTATCATACAAATACAGCTTCTGTGTCCTTTCCAGAAAGCATATGTCAAGTCAATTGAGAAAAATAACTCAGCTCCATGGTACTTTCCCTCCACTTTCTTTTATGGAACTTTTAGATAAATAAATTTTCTTTGCTACAGAATTTAATACTTTTTATACATTCTTTATAATTCAACTGAAATACAAGATAGATAACTGTCTTATATTACAATTCTTAGGTGGCTGGTTAGCATTCACAAACAACAAAGTAGTTTTCTTGTTTTAAATTTTATTTTATTGTTTTAGTGTTTTTTGCCCCCTTCTTTTTTCCTTTTAATTGACCTTTAGAGAGAGAGGAAGGGAGAGGGAGAGAAAGAGAGAAAGATCTATGTGAAAGGGAAATGTTGACTGGCTGCCTCCTGCATGCCTCCCACCAGGAAAAGAAACCAGCTATCCTTCAGTGCACAAGTCAACGCCCAACCAACTAAACTATACTGGGCAAAGCCAAAATGGTTTTCTTAACCAAAGAAGTCTGTTTTGTCACTTACCTTCTAATTTTCTTAGAAAACTTGACTCAGTTTTATTCTTCATGGTTACTGAGTCAGTATTAAGTTCAGAACTCTTCTCATCTGACACCAGAGGGTCCTTGGAATGGATATTTTGAACAGACTATATGAAAATAAGATATCAAATAATAAGTCTCATAAAAGAAGTAGTGCTAATTTGTCTTAGTGTTCAACATATGAAAGTCCCATCTACGTGAAAATATTGCTAGGAATATTATGTTATAATCACCTGTGGAGTCACAAACTCCGAGCAAAGATTAACTTCCTGAATTACTGACTAGAGCAATAGGAATGACCATAACCATAAATTTGGGCAATTTACTTTCAATGAGCATATCAGTCAATTGTTAAAATATGTCCACTTAAAAACTGAGGTTAGAAAGTTTGAATCCAACATAAAACATCATTTTGTTACTATAGTCACATTTTATCACCAAAAATAACAGAACTATTCAAAATTAAGATCTGTGTAAATCTAAGACAATAATTATTCTAAGTCCAGGATGTAAAATTTGAACAAAATTCTATTTTCCTTTAAGATAGTTTTGGTTAGTTAAAATTATTTTAAAGCAAAGACCATGAAAAAGATGAATTATAAAAAATATACAGTTGAAAAGACCCATATTGTGATGCAAGGGGTCTAACTCAAATACAATAAGAGTAATATAACCCCTAAAAATCAGTGCATCAGAGACTAAACCTTTCCTATCATTGAGATTCACAAAGCTGCTCTGCAGTATATGCACATCAGGCTAAGCCCTCACCCCTGTCCATCACAATTTATTCTCTCATTTTTGTCTAAAACGTCCTGCCAGATTATATGACTAAACACAACACGAAACTAAACCTGGGGGAATGCTTAAACACCTGGATAAAAAGTGTTACTTCATTTATCCCAGGATATGGTTGATCTCTACCACCTCAGTCTTGGACAAAGAGCTTAGAAATCGATTTCTGTACCACTTCCCATTAGTGGTCCTACATCTCTGGGGGCTTTAGGAACACTGTTAAAGATATCATATAAATGACGGGTTGCCTTTCACAGAAAAAGCTCCATGAACCTTGGCTCAGGAACCCTTGCTCCATATAAAAATTCAAAAACAGGAATACCTTTAAATTTCTTAATTCACAGGAATCATTTCCACTTGGTTTAGATCCAGGCACAATCACTTCTCGGCATTCTGTTCTAGAGGTCTGTCTATTACCCACAAAACAAAATAATTTTGAAGTTTAATTTGAAGTCACTCTTTCCAATATATTATTTTCTCCATTTTAAAGTTGACTTTTTAACTACATATACTTTTTAAATGGAAAAATCTCTTGAAAAGATATTTTTAAAAATAACATGATTCTAGCACAAAATGTGATTAAATCAGGTGCTGAGCAACAACAAAAATGACAGAGATTGGCCCTGGCCGTTGTGGCTCAGTTGGTTGAGCCTTGTCCCACACACCAAAAGGTTGCTGGTTTGAGCCCAGGTTGTGAGCTAAATCCTCTGGTGGCTGCAGTAGTCAGCCAATCGATGTTTCTCTCTGTCCCTCTCCTTTATTCTCTCTCTAAAAAAACCAATAAAAAAATATGTATTTTTTAAAAGTGATGAGATTGGTAGGTGATTATATACTTCATTATGTAATAAGTAACAACTGGAACTAGGGTGTGACTGTGGTAAAGGAGAAGGGAAGAGCAACATGTAGGTGAAACTCTTCAGATTGCAAACAGCTTAAGGAGAACAACTAGACTATAAACCCTTCTGTGGGCCTCGACAGTGCCTGGCATACAGTCTATCATAACGAGCAAGAAAATAACTGGTTTGTTTTTGTTTTTATTTTCTTAGAGTGTGAGAAACAATCTGTTCTTCACCTAGGTATCTGAAATGAAGATAACAAGATAACTGTCAACATTTTGGAGCTTAACCTGACAACCAAAATGTTCTTTTAATATTAATATGTAGTCAAGCCCTAAGTGTAATAGGAATTTAAGTATAGAAAACACCAACTAAAAACAATCAGTTGTGCTTCTAAACAATAAGTTGTGTTTCCAAATGGTTCTCTGGAATCCAAGGAGATTTTTCCAATAGAAATGTTATATAGTGATTAGAGTTAAGGATAGACCAGAAGAAATCCCTTAGCTAAGCTAGAACACCAGATTGCCATTTTTTTTCAAGGGAATAAACATCCAAGAAAAAGGAAAAACACATTGGATATAATGAACATTTTATCTCTATCTACTCTGCCCCACTTCTTGATGCCCTAGCTTCTGAAGCAAATGAATGGATTAATCATCCTTCCCACTGGTAGCTGCTCTTTCCAAATAGCTGGAAAAGAAATTGTTCCCAGACAGCCTTCACCCTGCTATGGAGACTTCTATACACACACAAGGAAGAAACTCTTAGCAGGAAGCCTACCAATTTAAGTGAGAAATGTTCAGACAACAGGAGTTTGGAGATGTTCGCATAGTCTTTTAAGCTTCAGGTTGTCTTAATGTTTTTTTCCTTCATGTTTCCTATTTTTTAATAGTTCCTTTAATGAATATTTTCAATAAGTGAAAAAGTAAAATAAAGTCATATTCCCCACTCATTCCTTTGTCCCCAACATTAGAGACTTGGTAACCTTTAATACTAAATAAAAACTTAATCTGAATTACTACTGCGCAGTAAAAGGCTTTAAGACCATTCTGCAATCAATCTTCAAATATTGAAAATAAATTAATAAATTAAAATCCAAACATACCTTTTTGCATATCTTGGTACAACTGAATCATCAGTCTCCTCATGACAATCCGGGCTATTTAGAAGATTCACTGGGACTCTTCCAAATGGACATGACTAAAATGTTTTGAAAGATTAAGTGACCAACTAGGAAAAAAACAAAGACCTCACCACTACCACCTTAATCAAAGTAGATTAAAACTTACCCGTTTAGCTTTGTTTGTTTGTTTTAAGGGATTTCGATGACCTATGTCTGCATCTTGAGGGGGCACGTTCTCTCTAAACAGAAAGAAAACACCCACATTTTTAAAAGAATAATATTAACATGTGTATTTCCAATAATTGCTAAACTCTGTTGCCACTTTTTCATGACACTATATATGTAAACATAAAAATAAATGTATGATGGACATTTAAAAAACGTTCAGCTTCCTCACCCATACAAAAACCTGGCTTTTGTAGTCTGTCCTCTGGAATCACAACTGATGTCTCTATTCTGTAAATGTCCAAGTGAACTGGGAAATGATTCTTGGGTACTTAATACTGTGGATGCTGTAAAAATTTTGAAATTGTGATTAAATTTGTAAAGACATAAAGAATCTCACAAATAAGAATACTTAAAGTCAATTCATAAATCTGCCCCTAAATAAGATATGCAGACATGAAGATGTTAAGATAATTACCTAACTATATTTAATAACTGTTTCATAATTACATAATTGCTTCCCCAGAATAAAGACACATGCCCTATTTCTAAACACAAAAAGTGATTCTCAAATTAGATTGAGTTGTTTTTAATGTTTTACCAGTGAAAGTGTGATCAGCAACAACAAAATATCCAACACAACACTAATGACTTGATAACTTCTAAATGTCTCATCTCCTTTAAATCTGAAATTTAAACTTAGATTGTGACCATTCTACATATTTTTTCTATAAAATATTACCCTTAATCCTTTTTCACAGGTAATCAACCACAGAAAAGCATCAGCACACATATACATTTACCTGATAAACTCTTCTTTTCCTCCTCTGGAAGCAGCTGCTTTTTTTGGAGGTTTAAATTCTGAATGGCAGTTTCTAGCATTTGTAGTGGTACTGCTCCACATTCTACAGCTTTATGAAGAAGTTGTTTACTTTTCTTTAAATTACCTAACAAAGTAAAAAATGACTATTATTCTAATGCAGCCATCTTCACTCTCCAGATTGTTATTCTTCAGGACCTTGAAAAACGTTTTAAAGCTTTAGGCAAAAATACTCATTCCAAGGCTCTTGAGCTTTATTTCATAAGCAAATAAGCAACCTCACTTCTGATCAACAACTCATATCAAATAGCTTACTTGTGTAATTAATATGTGATTGATGTTTATGCATTAGTATATCACCATTGTCCATTTTCAGAAGTAAAAGAAGTATAACAAAGCAGATACAAAGTGGGGACACCAAAGGCCAAGGAAAACACTTAGGACCCTCAGGGAATTTAGTCAAAGAGAAAACTAAGCCCTAGGCGTCGTAACAGTCCCAAGAGCATCACTGTTATAATGCAGTATGATAATGATCATTCACAATGACATTCAGTCACTAAGAAAAGGTTGACATCTTTTGCTAAAGGGAATTCTCCATCAAAAGATTTCTTGTAAAAAAAAAAAAAAGTAATGATAAAGATTAATCTTTAGCTATCAGACTTAGCTACACCATCCCAAAAATGCAAAAATAACTACCATAATTACTTTTCTGACTGCAGATAAATTACCAAATTTTATTTCAACTGCAAAATTACCCCATCTATTTAGTCTATTATTTTGTTTATAAATACTAAAATGTATACCTCACGTAACTTATAGAATATGCTTTCAACATTTATGGGAGCCACTGAGCTATGCTATGAACTTGGCACTTAGGGTATAAATGATTAGATGGCTTCTAGCTTCAGACAGTTTACAAGTTTTAAAAATATAAACATATTCGATAGTGGTGAAGTCTACATTTATTGACAGTAGTGACAGAATTTCATGTATTGAACATTTTAGGACAGCAAACAAAAAAGGCTTGGAAAACTAGTAATTAAGGAGTTTACAGACCCCCATGACAATCTGATAAAAGCTACGGGGATATGCTGCACTCCTACAAATGTACCACCATGCTACACATAAGATTTCAGAGATGTTTCATATTTCCTGGAAGCCTATTCATCAACCCTGTTCAAAATAATCACAATTTTGACCTTGAGATTACTACTACATTGCAGTAGTATAGATAAAGTGCATTTCTTTTTTATAGATCACAATTTAAGATTTTCAAAATGTATGTGTTCTAAAGACGTGAAGCTTATAGTTGCTATTGACGGGCCATATTACCTCAAAAAAAATTTTAGGTGGAAAAAAGATAAAGTATCTTAAAGGCCAGCCAAAGACCTTAACAACCAAGGAGCTTGCACAATGCTTTTCTCCAACATCAATCCCAGAGAATACTGTCCAGTTACTGAGCCCTGCTTTGGGTACCATCATGAGGATTCTGGCTGAGCCAAATCAATAGTGATAATATGTATATCTGACAGTAAATGGGATCAGGAATGGAACAGAAATAAAGCTGAGGGAAAATAGGAACATGTGGCCAAGAGGATAGAAGGAAAGTAGATTCAGAGGCCTCAGAAAATGAGAAGAGAAGACTATGAATGGCCAGGCTAAAAATATCTGAGGAAGAGACTGCCCTAGTCCTATTCAAAAAGTCCAGAATATAAAGAAGCAGGTGAGCAAGAAATAAAAGCTTCTACAGAAGTTTACCTTACTCCCCCCCTTTTTTCTAAAGGGGAACTACTGATTAATGCTACAATTATAGTTTGATGTACATTTCATTGCTATGAAACGATAGCATAGTAAAGCTCTAGCTTAAATATCCTTATATCCTTCATCCCATAAATTCTCAGTGAAGAAGCCACTTTCCTTTAGACTTTTCCTGAATCTAACTAAGCACAAACATGATGTTCATGCTTATTTCCCTGGATTACTCCTTACAAGTGGAAGAGCTAGCACAACAAATATTCTCTGCATTTCCCCGTAGGTGGGATTCTTCCCCCATAATCTCATCTGATCAACTTTCATGTCTTTTGCCTCAAATTCTTACTTTATATATAAGATGTAATATTAGGATATGAGTTGGGGAAGTTATCTTGTACTTAAAATTTGAATTTTATATTTTAAATTACCTTGTGATAGTTCAAATTGTGCAAAAGATATATGCACAAAAGCAAATTTCTTGCAGTTTGCTCTGGCCATTTGAAAGTAGTCACGTGCATCATCTGGCTCTTGAATACTGTAATAAAGATTTCAGAGTGAAATTTTAAGAAAAAGGGCACAACTACCTAAGTTTGATAATTCTTTATTCTACTGTCCAAAAGACATGGGGTTTTATTTTTTCTGTGTGTAAAATTAAATACTAGTAGGCTATTTTTAAAAAAATCTTTTAAGGCAGAGTAAAGAATAGGAAACTTGTTGAAATATGTACATAGTAAAGAGAATTTACATTATTCACTTGCTAATTATAAACAAAAGAATTTGGTCAAAAATATTTTCTTACACATAATCCTGACATGTTTTCTTTCATTTTACCTTTTTGTAATACAGCTATGTAGTGCAGTTAGTTAAATGTAGTTAAAATACTAATACTTACGCTTTCAATTCAGCAAATCTCACTTGAATTCGAGCAAAACTCTCATTTTGGCCATATTTATCTGGAGGAAGTGCTTCAATTGCTTGACTGTAACGACCAATCAACTTATTTAAGAGGACATCATTTAGGGGGACACTATTTTTCTCTAGTTTGAGCAACAAATTCAACCAGTCCTCTGGGTTGTTTGCCATCATCATAATTTGGTTAACAGTTCCTGAATTATCTGAATAATGGAAACAAAATATGCCATAACAAAAGAAAAACATAAAAACAAATGCCAAGTTGCACTTTTCCTTCAAATTAGCTATAGTCTCAATATCAATGTATATAAACTCCTTAAAATACTTTCTAAAAACTTTAACAATTTGTGTAAATATAAGCAACTTATTTACTGCATAGATATCTTTTATGAGGTTATATTTTACTCTAAAAAGCTGTATATTTTGAAAGAAAGAAAAAAAATTGGAAATGTTATTTATAAGTAGCGTTAAAAAACCATATACAGCCCTAGCTGGTTTGGCTCAGTGGTTTGAGTGTCAGCCCACGGACTGAAAGGTCTGGGGTTTGATTCCAGCCAAGGGCATGTACCTCAGTTACAGGCTCAATCCCTGAACCCAGTCGGGGCACATGCAGGAAGCAACCAATCCATGTGTCTCCACATCAATGTTTCTCTCTCTCTCTCTCTCTCTCTCTCTCTCTCTCTCTCCCCCTTCCACTCTCTCTGAAAAGCAATGGAAAAAATATCCTCCAGTGAGAGTTAAAAATAATAACCCCCCACAAAAAAACCATATATAGTCTAAGAAAATTTTATGCTGTGACAGCATAATTCTGTTTTAGTATCCTAACTATTCAAAGAAAACCTAAAGCTTTCCCATCACCACTTGTACCAACTTTCTTAAGAAAATTATTGACTTATTCATTATAAACTTAGAAACTTATTACCCCAGTCGTATTGTAACCTTTTTTTATCCAACATTATACCTACATACCTCAAACTTACTTTTAAACCAACCAAACAAAACCAGTTTACAAAAGATAAGCAACAATATGGTCATTTTCTTCTCCCTCCAAGTTACCCATTTCTCCATAATTTTCATGTTGTAATTTATTTTTTACTTTCTTTAGTGTTAAATGTTTCTAAAAGACAATTTGAATTAATGTCAGTCTACTGTTTATAATATTTTAGTCATTACTAAACATGATTAAATTCTTATTTCTCAGAGAAACTATCATTCCTTCCATCAGTTTCAGTTGCCTTCGACAAGGGCTAAAACTTTACCTTTGCAAACAAAATTACTGTTTCTGCTTTCTACTAAAACAGCATGTTCATAATTTTGCTTTATTTTAAATTTAATCTGGTCTGCTCTTAACTTCATTCTCCAGTTTTACCTCCCACTGTTTTCCTAATAAACCAGTCTGCAAAATGTCTAAAAAACACCGTGTCTCTGCAGATGTGGTCCTCACGCCTCTGAGTACCCGATCCTCCCTCCATTCAACACTTGAAGCACTATTTATTTTGCTAGTATTCATTTGTTGTCAAACATATTACATATAGCATAGTGGTTTCATAAATTCTTCTCATCTAGAAATCACAGTTTTAACCATCTTTGAGTCTTCCTCAATACTTAATCTAATGTTGTACGTCCCAATTATCAATATATTTTAAGTATTTACAGGTTTGAGGGAGCTAATGATTTTAAATCAGGAATCATCTACCCTGGTGTACAAGCTTTGACAGAGCTTTTTAAAGTATGGTGGTATTCTATTAAGAATTTGTTTGACACCAAAATGATTAGTTTCCAGGTTGTTTCAAATAAATATGACCTGCCATCATGAATAGATTACAGGTTCTTCTATTCACTTTCAATCCGTCATCCATTTAATGTTAGTATAGATATGACAAACTTATCCAAAGGTCACTTTTCAAATGACCTCAACAATCTGAAGTGTAGTAAATTAGGCTTCTGAGCTAATACTTTTCATAAAGGCAGGGTATTAAAATTTCACTTATTCATCATTCAATAAATATTTAAGGACCTACTACTACATGCCACATGCAGGCACCATTCTAAGCTGTGTAGATATAACACATAAAAACCACATCCTCATGGAGCTCACAATATATAAACACATGAATAAATAAGATATAAGGTGATTAGTGCAATGAAGAAAAATAACAGGAAAGGGAGATAGACACAATCCCACCTTAGCAGGTTACTATTTTAAATAGGTGAGCTGATATTTGAGCAAAGACCTGAAGGAGGTAAGAATGAGCAGATATCTTGGGAGCGGTGTTCACTTCATAGCAGAGGGCAAGAAGAAAAGGCACTGAGGTAAGAGCTGGTCTAGCATTATAGCAGAGATAGCAGGTAAGCCACTGTGGCTGGAACAGAGTGAAAAAGGAGAATGGGGGGAAAAGGCCAAGATAGTAATAAGAAGACTCTCCAAATCAAAAATTGAGTGACTTTAAAGTTATACATAATTTTATCAAAATCGGTGAGGCTTTCTCCCTTTGCAGCAAGAAAGGAATGAAAAAAAAATAGCGCATCTATTGACAGCAAGCATAGCAGTAGAAATAACTGCTGACAATAATGGAAAGGTTTAAAAAACTACTTCTGGGTACACTGTAATAAAGGATAAGTTTCCTTTTTCCAGAAAGCAGAAAATTGTGGGAATATTTCCACACAAAAGGATTAAAATATAGAGTGTATGTCAGTACTTTAATTGGTAAGTATCAATTATTCAGAAAAATTATATTATGTGAACATTGAGTGGTCAACATTTTATTCCTTTTACCTTTAGGGGGCAATCAAAAAGCAAGAACAAAAACTCACCTGTGGTATCGGAAGAGGAAGAGACTTTATTTAAGCTTAGCTCATCAGTAAGGTCTTCATTTTTAAATTTATTTTTAAAATCCCTCACTTTGTTGATTATTGAATCAATTGTCAATTCTCTGCCACTTAAATCCTCAGCATCCATTTCTAAGGAAAAAAATTTAATCATAATCCCTATATTAACTAGCATTAAAGAGAAGAAAACTTTGCAACTAGCCTTTCAGAACCCAGAAGCACTACAATGTGAACATGTTAACACAGATGTATTGAGGTCCTATAAAAACAAACTGCGTATATTTGAAATTTTTCCAGCAAGGTTCCCACTAGGCTAATTACATGTTTTCTTCCTAACAGAACTTCCATTGCACAACACAGAAATTGCTACCCCTCCTTTCAAACTTCCCATTTTTTCTTTTATATACTGAATGCCTTCCTTTCACTCTTTTTTGAGAATTATTTTCTCTGGCCGATTTGCAAATTCTATCATTTAAGCAAATGTGATGGATTGTTTGTTTGGATTCTGGCAGAGACAAAAAAACATAATCCTTTTGGTTATGTGAATAACCATTCCTTTAGTCCCCGGTTTTATGTGAGCAAACCTGCACACTGCAAGGGCTGTAACATCACAGCCCTTTATTGATAAATGGGATATCTGCAGGCCTGTTCTTGTGCATTTCTGGGAGAATTCTGATTTGCTAATTTAAGCACTCTAAGATTAAGCAACTATTGTATTCGTACTTGCTCATCTGGTGGTGGTGACGTTTGATCAACAAAGTGTATTCTGTCTTCCTGTCGAAGTCATTTTTTGTAATTCTCAAATATCAACCCAATAACCCAGGGTCACTGATATCAATGCCGCCACTGACCTCGAGTTTAACAACGAAAAGGGCATCTAGATATCACCTCTTGAAGTCAGGCTCGAAAAGTAACTGTCAGAACACAGCCACCATCTCCTCTCTCTGTTCTAAAACACCGACGAGAGGCAGTGTTCTTTAGGAGATGATCTCGGGCCCCCAAACTCCCCCCAAGTGCCCCGCCAGGCCCTCTGCCCAGCTAGGGGCACACCCACCTCCTGCTTCCGGGATCCTCACAAAACCCCCCGCAACACCCAGCTGACTCGCGGAGGCACCAGGCCTCCCCTCCCCCTCCCGCTCGTTCGGCCGCGCCCTACGCCATCAACTCCGCTAGGTCGCCTCCGCCTCGCCCCCACCACTTACCGACCCGCGCGGCTACCGAACCTATTACAGGCCGCCGCTGTTGCCCCGTGCACTTGCGACGCGAAACTCACCGCCGGAAAGCCGAGTGGAGAAGAAAAGATGGATCCAAGCCGCACTCCGTAAACACGTTTGAATTTCCCCGTCGCTAATGCCGCAGCCTCCTATTGGCCGATGCTGGTCACGTGGAGGCGTCTGCCCTGATTGGTTCGTGTGCGCCGGCACCGCCCCTTCCTCTGTGATCCGCGCATCCTGCTCGGGGAGGGTCGTCGCGGGTGCTCAACAGGGGCAGGGCCGGGGTTCATTGGTTGCTGGCTCTCCGCGGGGGTTTGTTTCCCCGGCGCCTGAGGCTGGCTTTCCTGCGCCTTCGAGTATCATCAGGCCACATTTTTGTCGCGGAGGGAGCCACTCTAGGGCGGAGTTACCCCGAGGGAGGAAAACGGGCGGAGACGCTGCTCCCAGCATCTGTATCTGAAAGGCGGCCTGAGAGTAAGCGCGCCGCCGACCGCCACCCCACTCTTTCGTCCCCCACGCTGCTCGCTGCCGGCTTAGCGAGGATGCGGCTGGAAAGAATGGATCCCTGCGCGGCCCTCGGCCCGGCTGCAGGCGCGAGAGGCCGAGCGCTGCGTGTCCCCGAGCTCCCTGGCGCCCTGCCGCGGCCCGTCTGCGTCCCTGCGGGCCTCCGAGCCGGGGCCCTCTCCTTCGCCGGAATTCTGCGCGGAACTCGCTTGCCCGTCACGATTGGCCCTCGTCCTCCGAGCCCGTGCCCCCTGAGGGCTCAAGTATTCCCAGGGGAAGGTCCCTTCTCGAGTAACCTACCCAGGTTCGAGGCTCTGATAAACGGCTTTGCGACCTAAGGCTACGCGAGGTCTGTTGAGCGCGCTACGCGAGGACGGTGGTTTGGTTTTGTCTGTAGGAAACTGCCTGCAGCTGTCACGTGGAAGTAATTGCAAAGCTGTTCTCAGAATCCTCCAGTTCCCAGCTCTGGCTAGCCACCGCCAGCAAGAAAGCCCTTCCTTACTTAATGCATCTTTCCATAACTGCTGGCTATGTGTTTTTGCTTCAGCAGAGCAAAGTGATTGGCTAATCGCCACCTTTGCGCACTTGCATCCCACACCGCCTTTAGTAGGAAGGAATTTACTATTCCACCAATTCTTATCTCTTTGGGGCCTGATCTCAAAACTTGCATTTTCCTGAAAATACTGTTGCTGAATAACCTCACCTTAACAGTTTTTTCTGTACATTCATTCCCTTGGTGATCTCCAGTCTTACATTTTTAATACCATCTATATGTTAATGACTCCCAAATTTATGTCTCCAGCCAGGTTCTTTCTCCTGAATCCCAGACTCATATCCACTGCCTACTAAACGTCTGCACTTAAATTCATCATGCCCCTCTTAAACTCTTCTTGCAAAATCTTCTCTGTAAAAGACAATTTTATTGTTCCATTTTTAAGCCAAAAACTTTGGTGTCATTTCTAACCCCCACGTTGAATCCATAAACACATTGTGTTAGGTCTAATGAGATATTCCTAAAATTCTACCACTTCCTCTGCCACCCTAGTCCCATGCACCTTTATTGCTCATCTCGATTCCTGCCATAGCCTCCTGGCTGGTCTCCTTGCTTCTGCCGTTTCCTCACCTCAATTTATTCTCTAGCACAGCAGAGTAATCTTAAATCAGATCCTGCCACTCTGCTCAAAATCCTTCAGAGGTAGCTGTCTCATTCATAATAAAATCCCAAAGTCCTTACAATGGTCTAGAGCTACAATTGAACACTAGAAATGTGGCTAGTGCAACCAAGGAACTGAATTAATATAATTTTAATTAAAATTAAAAACTAATATTCAGTGCAATTATTGGAAGACTTTTAAGTATATTTGGAACAACCCAGGTATGTGAGTCTACTTTTTTCAAATGTAAATTTTGTAAATGCAGATTAAGTACGTCCTATGAAAATGTCTGAGCTTGATATATACTGTAAGTATAAATGCACACTGGATTTTGAAGACTTAGTATGAAAAAATAAGGTAAAATTTATTGATAATTTTAAAAATATTAATTACAGTTTGAAATTATATTTTTAATACATTGTACTAACAAAATATATTATTAAAGTTAATATCTCCTGCCACAGAGTAGAGGAGACTAAGGAGACATGACAACTAAATGCAATGTACTGTCATGGGTTGAATCCTAGAACAGAAAGAGGACATTAATGGAAAAACTGATGAAATCCAAACAGTAAATAACTGAGGTTTAATTAACACTAATATACCAGCATAGGTTTCTTTGATGCTACCAACTAAGGTATTGAAGGGTGTACTAGTGTAGGTTTCTTAACTTTGACATGTACCACAATAACGTAAGATCTTAACAGTAGGGAAATTGAGTGAGGGGTATATGCCAACTGTCTGTATTACTTTGGCAACTTTTTTGTAAATCAAAAATTACTCCAAAATAAAAACAATTATTAAAATTTAATTTCATTTGTTTTTTTTTTACTTTTTTAATTTGATTAATGGAAAATTGAAAATTACATATGTGGCTTCCATTGTATTTTCATTAGACAACAGTGGTCTGTAAAATCTGCAGTTTTATCTGTCTGACCTATTTATTTATCCTGTTTATTGTCTGACTCGTCACTCTTTATTAGAATGTAAACTCTGTAAGTGCTTTGGTACAATATCCTTAGTGCTTGGAATGGTGCCTGATACATTGTAGGCACTCAGTGTTAGTCAAATACTAACATTTACAATTATTAGAGTATTTCAGAATCCTATTTTCACTAATATATTTGTATACTTCTTGAGGACAGGAAACTTTAATTATTTATATTTCTTGTAAATGCTCAAGAAACCTTTTTACTGTCGCCTACACACTCTCAGCAACTATTTATTGACAAAGAATATCATTACAAGCTGTTTGGAAACAAAAGGAGGTACAATTCTTGGATAAATATAACAAATGTATCTTGGACCATGTAACTTTTTCATTATCATCATGCGACTTTTTTCTAATTTGATGATTTTCTATCAGTATCTTTCTATCAGTTGCCTTTTTAAAATTCAATTATTGAAATCATTGTTCTCTAGTCCCAAACTTTAGCCTCAGAACCTGTTTCCCATTCTTGGATTTACCTTGTGTATGTGCAAAGGTTAAATTTCTAATCAGTGACTAATCCAGTTCTCATAGCATGTAGTCAGTTATATACTGCTTTTGATTATTTATTCTGGGATAAAATGTTATTAGTGTACCTGATTTTGGTGCATAGAAGGATGGCATGAACCTGTAAGATTGGTGAGAGACTGAACACATAATGTCAGGGAAACTACCTACCACAGAATGGACCAAACCTTTCCCAAAAGGAAAAAAATGCCAAGGACAGCTAACAAAGTACTTCACAGATTATGAAGGAAAAACAGCAATAACAGTTTAGATTATGTTCTGACCAAGAAAAGCAGCAGGGACAGTCTGGGACACTCCTTGGACATCAGATATTGTTTGGTTATCATAGAGAATAGTATTCAAACTGACAGTCTTAGAAACAAGCATGGCTGGGAACTCTGTCAGGTGAAGCTATATAAATAAGAAAGGCATTTAAATTTCAAGTTCTATGACACAAATTACTTTTTAATTTTAGCCATTTGTTCCTAGTCTTTGCTATAAAAAGGAGGCTCACATATTTGTGTAATATACTGGAGAAACTAAACAGAATATTGAAAAAATTTACATTATAATCCCAGAAACATTGTTGGCAATTTTTGAAAAGTCCTGATGAACAGAAACAATGATAGAAAATCAGAAATGGACAATTTTATTTTACTTTTTAAGAAAAGGAAACACTTGGAAGCTATAGGTCTATATAATCTTGATGTGAATTTTTATTCTGGAATAATTCTGGAATAGATTACAGAATTGTTTGGAAGCGGAGATCTCCAGATACCAACATGATTCATTAAGAACAACCCGTATAGAATATACTAAATTTCATTTTGATTCTTTTCCTAAAATTAGGAAAGGCCATAAATGTAGACTATCTTTAATATATATTTATATATATACACACACACATATATATATAATTGATTTTAGAGAGAGAGGAAGGGAGAGGGATAGAGAGATAGAAACATCAATGAGAGAGAGACACATTGATCGGCACACCCGCTGCTAGGGGTCGAGCCCCCAACCCAGGCATGAACCAGGGACCTCTTGATTCATGGGTAGATGCTCAACCCCTGAGCCACACCAGATGGGCTAAATGTAGAATATCCTAACTTTAACAAAGACAGGGATAAAGACTCATTGTTTTTGTGGAAAAGAGGGGCATGTAAGCTCTATGCTGTTAACGTAAGATGATTCTTCAAAGAACATTGGTTAATGGTTTGAGGAAAAGTTCAGGTCCACGCCTAGTGGAAGGCCTCAGAACTCTGTCCTTTGCCTTATTTTAAACTACATATTTTATCTGTGTGACAGAAATAATGCTTATTAATAGTGCACATACTAATTAAAGCAAGAAAGACAAAATGTTAGAAGAGAATTAAGCCTAAAATTAACATTATGAAATTTATAGGGAAAAATGTAAAAGCACACATTTAGGTTTATAAAAATAAAATTCTCAAATACATAACTAGAGTCCAGCCAATTGGAGAAACATAGTCCAGATTTATACTCTGGAAACAACAAAAGCTGCACAAAATACAACAAGCATTTTCAAGCCTTAGACATCAGGCAGCACAGAACAGTGATCCCTCCCTGGGAGCAGAGAAACAAACCAGTGAGCCCTAAGAGTGTCCCTAGATTACTTCCTGGAGAGAGCTTCCAAGCTTCAGTGTGGGGAGGGGAAACCAGAGCATTAGGTGGCGTTCTCTCTCAGTGAAGGAGGTAGAGCCTGGAGTTTGGGATGGCCAGCACAGCTAAGGTTCACTGGGCAGCGTGCCAGAGAAAAGCAGCAGAGAGAACTCTGGAAGTCTACAGAGAAGACCCTCAAGGCTCCAGCTGAATAATAGCAATGAGGACTTGTGTCTAAAGAAGCTACCCCACACCAGAGGAAAATAATAGCTGAAAGGATCAAAGGGGATAATCCTTGGAGGCCATAAAGGGCAAGGAATAGTTCATGTTCCTCAAGAGAGCAACAGGCAAACCACACATGATATTGCTTCAGTACTGGTGCAAAATTAAACCTAGACTAAAGAATGTACTAGTCCAGCCTAATTAGGTTAAAGAGCAAACCTTAAAAGGATCAGACTGTTCCCGCGTAATTTAACTGCATCCCAGAACAAAGCTCAAGAATACTTAGTAGAAATACATAAAATTTGGCCAGATCAAATTCACAATGCCTGGCATCTAATTGAAAATATTACCAGATATTCTAAGAAACAAGAAAATGTAACTCAGAAAAAAGAAAAAAAAAGTAGATTGAGACAGACTCAGAAATGGCACAGATGACGGATGAGTAGATACAGACACTGAGCAGTAATTAGAGCTGTGTTCCATATGTTCTAGAAGTGATGAAAATGTGAACATGGTAAGGAGAGATGTGGGATATATGAAAAGACCCAAAGTGAACATCTATATAAAAAAATACAATGGACAAGATTAACAGCAGATTAGACAATGGAGAACAAAAGATCAGAAGCTTGAAAACAGCAATAAAAATTGTGCAAAATGAAACAAAGTAAAAAGACACACAAAAGGTAAACGAACACTATGAGCTATAGGACAGCTTAAAGCACAAAGGACTTTACTGTAAAACAACCACTAAAAAAGCAAAAACAAAGCAGACAAAAACAAAAGGCAAACATAACAGTTATAGCTAATTACTGAAAAGAGGAAAAATTAAAATATTTAAAATGAAACAGAAAATCATGAACAAGGAAAAAAGAACAGATGAGGGAAAAAGAAAATGTTGTTTAAATCCAACTATATCCATAATCACATTAACTGTACATGATCAAATCACCTCCTGAAAGGATAGCGATTTTCCTATTGAATTTTTTAAAAAGACAAGTAACTATCTGCTGCCTGCAATAAACCTACTTTAAATATGAAGACAAATAGGATAAAGGAAAAGACCGTAAAAAGATATACCACGGTAACACACTAAATACAGAAAGAGAAAGTCCTAGCTTGGCCGAGGTCTATGAAAACAGACTTATGAGTTTTTGATCATCTAGGTAAATGATCTTCCATCTGACCTAGGATATTTTTTGAATGTGCCCTCAGACAGGGATCCAGATTGAAAACTTGTCAGAAATAAGTGCATCTGCTGGAAATCTAGATTACAGATAGGCACTGTTTCTCTCTGGTGATCAAGAGTGGTTTTGGCACATTACACAGCAACGGATAGAACACAGGATCTATTAAAACAGGCTTGGAGACTTCCAAGACCCCCAGTGGGTGCTTTGAAACCATGGATAATATTGAATCCTATATATACAATATTTTGCCTATACATACATGCCTATGATCAAGTTTAATTTACAAATGAGATGCAGCAAGAGATTAACAATAACTAATTATTGTTAATAATTAATAATCTCTGTCTCAAAATATCTTATTGTACTGTTCTCACCTTTCTTCTTCTCATGATGACGCGAGATGATAAAACGCCTGCATGAGAGGCGAGGTGATGACGTAGGCACCGTGACAGCATTAGGCTTGTTGACCTGACGGTATGTTAGAAGGAGGGTGATCTGCTTGGGGTGATAGTGGCTCATTAAACCATGACGATGCCAATGGTTGAATGTCAGGAACAGATGGAGTCCATGGTTGAGCTTGTCAATTGTCAATGATTGGGGAAATTCAATATTTTGGGGCCTTGGTTGACTGCAGGTAACAAACTGCAGAAAGTGAAACCACAGAGAGCAGCATCCTCCATCTGTGGGCACATAAACCTGCATCTGGCTCTGAAGGGCCCAGGAAAATGCTAGTGGTATGCAAGTTTTCCCAAAACCTCACCAGCCTACAGGTGCATTCAGTCACCTAAAGGCTACTAAGATTTCAGGGCCTGTTCCCTCTATCTGCATAATGCTGCTCATCAGCCCCTGAATTGTTACCGTTGGCATTTCTGAGAGTCGCAGGGGGTTTCTTACTTGCAATCAGAAACAAGTCTAGCCTCAGTGGATACCACATTTCTCCTCCAAGGATCACCACTGCTCTCCCAGACCCTGTTCCTCCAAGCAGCTCATTCTTTCGAAAACAGTTACTACTCTTCTGAGCCCAAAGGACTTTACCACACTCTGGGTGGTTCTTAAAAGTTTGCAGTTGTAAACCTTGGTTATCTGTGGCAAACTGAGTTTACCTCTCTGTCCTTTATAACATCCAGCCTGAGAAGTCAAAAGCAATGCAGTATGTGTGTGTGCCTTAATGTTTTATGGAATGTTCAGTGAATGCTCTTTCAGTTTTTGCTTATAGACCTCACTTGCCTTACTACCCAGACATGAATGTATGGACTGGGCTGGGAAAGCTATACTCAGAACCTCTTTTCTCCTCTGGTGACTAAGGGTCTGCTACTGGGGGGCTCATTGCACCTCTCTTTTTCCAGCTTTAAAATGAATTCTCTCTCAGGAGACTCTATAGCCCCCTTTCAACTTGACTTCTGTCCGAGTATCTCATAATTGATCCCAATTGGCTAGCAACCCAAGCAGAAGACAAAGCTCAAGTGCTTTCCTAAAGGTTCTTCAGGCCCCAGGAAATCAGGCTGGCTTCACAAATTCCCAGGCATGCTTAGATGGACCTGAACATGGAGGAATTGCAGCCCAGATTCAAGCTGAAACTTTGCTACCCTGATGCACAACAAAATCTTCAAATGAACTCAGCAGTGACAAACCTTTAAACCACGTAAAGTCACTCCACACCCTTAGCAATAGAGGCAGCCAGCAGTGACAGAGGACGTGAGGTGGCAGCAAAAACAATGGAAAGGTCACCGATGGGAACACAGAAGCCAGTCACAACACAGAACGTTCTGCCAAGGGCAGGGAGGAATTGGGGCTTTCAATAATTCTGCTCAGATTCCTCCATGATACCCCTCAAACTGGGGGCCCAGGTTACATGTTTTTAAAATATGTTTTTATTGAATTTAGAGAAAGAAGAAGGAAGAAGGAGAGAGACAGAAGCATCAATGATGAGAGAAAAACATCGATTGGCTGTCTCCTGCTTGCTCCCTACTAGGGATCAAGCCCACAACCCAGGCGTGAGCCCCGACCGGGAATCGAACAAGCAATCTCCTGGTGCATGGGACCACAACCAACTGAGCCACACCGGCCAGGGTGTTACTCGTTAATATATAGGTATACAGACTGGAAGGATATAAATAGCATTAAAATAGTTACTATTTTGGATGATGGAATTGTGATGCTTTTTCTAAATAAAGTTTAGTTTTTATACTTTCCTACTCTATTTTCACAATTAAAAGACAAGAAAAAAAGTAAAAGTTACTATTATATACTTGTGAGTCTAACTATTCTAAGATCATCAGCACAGCAACAACTCTTGTTCAAACCAAGAATTAATCATTAATTCTCTTAATTCATTGTTCAGTTTGTGAATATATATGTTAAAAGCCATAACACAGGAATAGCAGAAGCTCAGTTCACAAATTCAAAACTATAAGAACCATCATATTTGCTTATAGTCTATAAATCACTTGAAACCCAACTCCATGCCCCATTCTTATAGGCTGGTGGGAAATTCAGTAACAGTTGGGGTTCCACCTACCCAAGGCTGTACCTTGTGTCTTGTGTATCACTAAGCCTTTGGAGGGCTCCAGTCATCAATTATTTACTGACACTGGTTACTGCCCAAGTGCCAGGATATTTCCAGATATTTCCAGGAGATCTCCTTCTTTGGTCCACATACAGGTTCCTGGCACCATCAGTAAGGCTGATAGTATCTGTGCTGAAGGTGCAGCCTTCTGACTGCCCCCAGAGAGAAGCCAGCTCCTCTAGGGGTCTTGCCACCTTTTGCCTTTGAGACAAGGAAATACTGTACTAAGGAACCAGTCACCTGTTTGGGATAAATAAGTAAAAAGGAAAAGCCATCAACATTAATTTGTAGAGAACATTTATAACAATTAAAATACAAACCAGCTAACTTGGTAAAACAGAGCTGTGATAATAAACATAATAAGCAGTATTCTGAATTATAAAATAATTTCTGCAGATTAAATATAAGACATGGAATGGCTAAAGTCTTTATCTATCATCTATCTATCTATCTATCTATCTATCTATCTATCTATCTGTCTGTCTGTCTGTCTGTCTGTCTGTCTGTCTATCTATCTGCCTCTTATCTAAAATTATCTTTTAATGTGTCTCTCATGAAGGGCCTGAATTAACTTGTTATGTGAATATATAAAGTAGCTCAAGACATTTCTTTAGTTAAGAAAAAAATTTAAAACATTATTTTATTATAATACTTTGGGTTCTGAAATTTCCTTCTTATATTATTAAATGTGCATCTTCTAGTGATAAGAACAATGTCCTAACATTTTCATATAGTTCTTTATTTTAAAGCTCCTTAAGGCTTCATTCCCTCAGAGCACACAAATGTGGTGAGGTGTTCATCTGGGGATAAAGTCACCCACCCACAGCCTCTTGCACAACCACATGAGCACACAGGTCTGATTAGAGTTCCCCTTGCACCATGGGCATCCCGGATAGTGACTGCAGCACCTGTCAGCAGCGCACTCCCTGCTTCATCTGATAGAGCCAGTTGCACAGGGCGTGCCCAGCAGCCAGACCAGTCCTGTCAGAATGGAACCCACAGAGGCCTCGGGGTAACGAAGGGCTGCAAGATCCCTTTGCTCTAAAAACAATCAACATGTGAAAACTAAGAGGCTCCATCCTTATGGCTCTAGATGAGTGCAGGAAGGAGAGACAGGGGGAAGAAAAGCAGGCACTGGAAAAATGGTAATGTGTATTTTAACAATATAGGTATCCTGTAGAAAATAAGTCACCAGCGTTTTTAAAATGGAAGGAGAGGGAAAGAGAATTAGAAATTCAAGAGGGGAAATATGGCACTCGTATTTGTGAGTGAAATGAATTAGGTTGAAAAAGCTTCCCTGGAATAACACTTTAATATTTAATGGTGATTATGAATTCTGAATTCTAGTCATTTGGGTATATCTTACTATATAGTCACATCAAATAAACTCTTATCAGCATGTTAATGAGTAATAACAATCGGCCCTAATTTCCCAAAGGAAAATCAAGAGTAAAACAAAACATTGAGAAAGTTTTATCTTTGTCAGTAACTTTGCAGTTTTTAAAGTGCTTTCACTTAAATGGTTTCATTCGACCATCATCGGTTTATGAGATTGGTGGAGTTTTCCCCCATCATTTTGCAGGTAGGAGACTAAAGTTCAGACGAGTCTGGTGACTTGCTGTGGGTTATATGTCTGGGAAACAGCAACACTAAGATCAGAACTCTGGACTTTTGTTTCCCAGTTCATTTTTATTTTTGACAGAATGGTCATTCAAAGCTCTATAGCTTCTGTCACCAAAAACAGCCATCAATTGCCAGAGTTGAGTAAAGCTTGTCCATGGATAGGTATAATTTGCAGTATTTATCCATATTAGATTGATATCTTTTGTGTTTGTTCGTTTTCATGTGCTGTTAAAATGTGAGTCAACCTTAAAAAACAACTTTCCTTTGGGTCCTCAGTCAGAGCCTTAGTCTTCAATAAGAGCCTGGTTGTCAGAGGGCTGAGGGCACCGTCCGAGATCATCACTACTACCTACTCCACCCTTTGACCCAGTTTCAACCAAGAGTTGGCACCACAGCGATTATATGGCATATATTGCTGAAGCTTTGTGTTTGCTTAAACCCGTCTCAGCAAATTTCAACCAGGCTATTTAACTCGCTCCGAAAAGGGCAGAAGCAGACATATGCAAGGACACTGCCAGATTCACTCTCTTCCCTTCCCAATTCCTAGATCCATCCCTTTCCAAGCAGGCTCAGGAGCAAACGTGCAAGCTGGAGACTCTATTGGGTCACCCAGAGAGGGACATATAAAAGTTGTTGGTTCTGAAGAATCCCCAGAAGCCATGAAAGCTCCACCTGTGACGCTGTTCCTCAGAGAATACTCTGCTTCACTTGAAACTTTCTGGTTACTCCGGGTGCCCTTCACAGTCAGAAAAGATCCACCATCCACCCCTAACATTTGTTAGCTCCAGGGAAAGACTATAAATAGAGGCCCACATACCATAAGTCTAAATATTTAAAAATTATAGGTCAGGCTAACAAGCTGTAAAATAAAATAGGTCCCTTTTTCCTACTGCAACAACAGTATGTCCATAATAACAAAGTTGAAATACATGTTGAAAGTTAAGGTTGTTTGTTACTGAGAGCTAGCAAATATAAAAGGCATTTTAATTTAATGATTATATTTTAGGCATTTTTGTTGATGGGCCAACAATGTTTGGATGTATAATAAGATAAGGTATATAACTTATAAGTTACTTATAAATTGATTCATTCCATGAATTTATTTTTCTTTTATTAGAAAAAGATTTATTATTATATTAGTAGAATTCAGATTTTATATACTTTCTGCTCTACTGACAGTAAAGAGCTAAAGAACTAAAAATTAATTGTAACTATATTCAAAGAGTACAAAACGTGAATATATTTTCATAAAAATTAAGATACATATTTTAAAAATTATTTTACATATAAATTTGCAAAAATTTATTTTTGCCTAAAATATTCAAAACTACATATTAAAATTAAGTCAAAATACAAATTCTAATTAATGCATATAAAAATTATTTAAATAAAATCAAATCTTTAAATTCATTTTTAAAAACAAATCTTATTAGACATTTTCATAAAAATAAAACTATTCACAATTTTAGCATTGAATTGTGCTAATATAAAGAATAAGTATCACTCTTTATACACATTATGTCTAGATCAGTACTGGGTAATAGAAATAGTGCAAGCTATATACATAACTTAATTTTTTTACATTAAAAAGTTTTCTACATTAAAAAATAAAAAGTAATTACTTTAAAAATGTTAAAATAATTTTTTAAATCCTCACCCCGGGATATGTTTTTATTGATCTTAGAGAGAGAGGAAGGGAGAGGGGGAGAGAGAGAAACATTGATGTGAGAGGGAAACATCAATCGATTGCCTCCTGTACACGCTCTGACCAAGGATCTAACCCACAACCTGGTTATCATTCCCAGTAGCGTGGAACATCCACTTTCTTGCTTCTCTTTGTGTCTCAACTTGTGTTTCTGAAGGCCCTAACCAATTAATGTGGTATTTGTAACAGTCTACATGGCTACCAAGGAATACTCATTCTCTAATAGGATAGCCTTAGCTACCTGTGGTTATTGGGCACATAAAATGTAGCTACTCAAACTGAGAAGTGTTATAAGTGTAACTACACACCAAATTTTGAAGATTTAGTATAAAGAAAAAAAGTATGTAAAAAGAATAATTAATTATTGTTATTCAATTATATGTTGGAATAATATTTTAAACTCTTGGATTAAATAAACTATATTGTTAAAATTATTTTAAACACTGGCCAGTGTGGCTCAGTTGATTGGAGCATTGTCCTGTGCACAGAAGCCTCACAGGTCAGGCTGTTATCAGTGAAAGTGGAGTATCCCTTTCCCCCACTGAGTGCTGGGGAGGAGTCCTTATGATATCTGGAGAAAAAGAATTCTCTCAGGCTCGCATGGGAGGATGAGTGATTTTTATTTGTGTGGAATTACATCTCTGGGTTTCTAAATTCCCATTTCCCTTAATCCAGTCTTGAAAGATGTGCTGCTGGGGATTCGGTAGAGCTAGAAGCAAAACCAATATCCAAAGTTTCCTTTCCATGGTGGAATTGGGTCAGGTAAGCATCAGGCTAGTTGCAGTCCATTAGCCCATGTGGGTGAATACAGGGGAGCAAAGAGAGCCAGGAGCCGATAGTGCAAGAGAGTAAGAGCCCAAGACACTCAGGCCCAGGAAGCGCAGAGAGTCCCAAACAAGGTTAACCCAGAGAGGCCCACACCAAGGTGCATCATACTTAAAATGCCAAAAGTTAAATCAATAAGGATTTTTTTCTACTTCAAAGTTGGAAACAACCAAACTTAAGGGAAAAAAGAATATTTTAATGTATAGGTTTGTTCCATATAAGTTTGTTAAAAATACTTTAATTGACTGGTTTTCCATATAAGTAACTCAGTTAACCTACAAATGAGAACTAGAAAGTAGAATAATCCTCTGGCCTCTGGCTTCATGCATGTATCTGTATTCCATGAGTCCACAGGCTTGGGCCTGGGCTCAACTGACAGGCTGAGATGGCTGACCTCTCTTTCCATGAGGTCTTTCATCTCCAAGGAAGCCAACTGATCACCTCCATGGAATCATAGCAGGGTCTCAGGATTCCAAGAGTGGCAAGCCACTTCTAAGAGCACGAGGGCATGGATATGGTGGGCACACTGTGATGACTTGGAATGCAAATGCTCAGTTCAATGTTGCTAATTTTCAGTTTTCTTCCTAAGTAACCAAATATCTGGATACAAAGATACAGGTTCTTTTAATGATGATGACGACGATGATTATGACTTGGTGGTTACAATATTTGTGGCAGTTCAGTAAATTGGGCTAGTTGGTGATCTAAAGCCCCAATGTACAAACCCTTATCAAGCATCTGTTTGTATCATGTTGGCTGATGCCTTATTGGCCAAAGTGGACACATGGCCAAATCCAGAATCAGTCTGAAAGGGGAGTCACAAGGGCATGAATATCAGGAGAAATGATTCAAGGGCCATTAATGTGACAAAATCTGTCACAAGATCATTAAAAATTGTAATATATAACTATCTTAAATAATTATTAAAATGGGAGCATATTTTGTCAATTAAAGATCTTCAAACTTAGAGCATGGATCTTATATTTTGTATTTGCATTAAATATAGTATTATTTTCATTTATTATCAATATTATTTTGTGTTTCATTGAATTCATAGATTTTTTTTTTAAACAGCATTGTGTGTTTTTTTCTTACATTACTTTGCTACTGGATTTCATTAAATGTTAGCAATTAATTTAACAATCTAATCGTAATTATATGGTGAGTCAAATGTTATAGTGCTTTTAAATTTTTTCTTTAGTAAAGAAAGAGAGGTCGGCCATCTCAGCCTCTCAGCTGAGCCCAGCCCCAAGCCTGTGGACTCATGGAATGTAGATACATGCATGAACCCAGAGACCAGGGATCAAGGGGAGGTTAATATTTTAAAGCTATTTTTATGGGTAAAGTTCTAATTTTAAAATACTATGTCCTAAAACAAAAAACAACAAAACTCCAACTGCCACACAAAACATAGCAATAGACTTAATTGGGCTCAAGAGCTATCAGCTTGCAAACTGGCTCAAAATTAATATTTTAGCATAACAAACCTAATTTTTGCCTTATGCTAAGTGGTCCAGATAGGTTTTAAGAGAGTTAGGATGTTAATGTTTTCCACCATCTGCCATTTTCAAAATGAAATTCTTCATCTAATTTCAGGAAAAAAGATTAGCCATACAACAGACTGTTACAGAATTATATACATATTCATTAATGACAAGCACAAAATCTGTTTAATTTAGTTTTACAGTTAAAATGCTATTTAAGAAAACTTGAATGCAAGTAGTTTAGCCAAAATGACTTTATTTTGTCTATTTTTATTATTTATTTATTTATGTTATTTATTTATTGAATTTATTCATTGATTAATAAAAGTATACAGGTTTCAGGTGTACAATTTTATAATACATCATCTGTATATTGTATTGTGTGTTCACCACCCTAAGTCTCCTTCCATCACTATTTAGCCCCCCTTTACCTCTTTTACCTCCCCTCGCCCCTCGCTTCCCTCTGGCAATCACCACATTGTTGGTATCCATGAGTCTCCCTCCCTCCCTCCCTCCCTTCCTCCCCCCCTCCCCCTCCCCCTCCCCCCCTCCCTCCCTCCCTCCCTCCCTCCCTCCCTCCCTCCCTCCCTCCCTCCCTCCCTTCCTTCCTTCCTTCCTTCCTTCCTTCCTTCCTTCCTTCCTTCCTTCCTTCCTTCCTCTTCTTTGCTTAATCCCTTCACTGTTCTCCCCCAACCCCCAAATACCTAGCCTCTGACAGCTATCACACTGTTCTCTGTATCCATGAGTCTGTCTCCACTTCGTTAGCAATTCCACTTCTGGAAATATATCCAAAGAAACCCGAAACAAGAATTCGAAAGAATATATGCACCCCTATGTTCATAGCAGCTTTATTTACAGTAGCCAAGATCTAGAAACAGCCCAAGCGCCCAGGAGTAGATGAGTGGATAAAAAAGCTGTGGGACATTTACCAACAGAATACTACTCACCCGTACAAAAGAAGGAATCTTACCTTTGCAACAGAATGGATGGATGTGGGGAGTATTATTCTAAGTGAAATAAGCCAGCCAGAGAAAGACAAATACCATATCATTTCACTTATATGTAGAATCTAATGAGCAAAATAAACTAGCCAGAATGATTTTAATTTAATACTAATTGATAAAAGTTGGCTAAATCAGGCCTGCTTTGTGATTCCTGGTAATCACCTTCTTTGTTGAGGCAGAAATGGGACCTGTAGGAACCTGCTTCTCATAGTGTGGTCTGTAGACCAATTATCATCAGCATTACCACTAACTTGTTAGACATACAAAATCTTACCCATCGTGCCAGATGGAATTGGAATCTGCAATTTAACAAGCTCCGTAGGACTTTCTGTGCACATTAAAGCGTGGGAAGCTCTGGCCTAGGTTATGTTTGTTGGTTGAAAGGTGTCTTTTTCAGCGGCACCGGGAAGGACATCATCAGTGAGCCCTTGATGGTGGAGCTGAAGGATGAGCACTGGAAGCAGGGCACTGATTCCGGCCTTCATGAGAACAGGGATGTTTGAATTGGCCATAGAGCCCCATGGAAACTTTTACTATGGACCCCAAGCAAATATGTTACGCTACTGCTCCTCAAGCAGCTGAGAACTATTTTCATATAAATGCCATTTTTCTAAGAGGACACAGAATCTCCCAGATATACTTGCGGTCAATACATTTTGCTGAAACTGACTCCCCAAACTTTCACTAGCACTTCAGTTTTTGACTCAGCCGAAGGGTTTCCCTGAAAGCCTTGTGAAGACAAGCTATGTAGTAGCTTTCTGCTCGCCTCACTTCAGGAGGCACATGACATCAGTTTGTCTCGTTACTGGTCGTGTTAACCTGATCATTCTGTTAAGGTAGTACCTGCCAATTTTCCATTGTAAAATTTCCTTTTCCCCTTTGTAATTAATGGGATCTGTGGAGGGACGTTTCAGATTATGTGAATATCCTGTTCCTCAACAATGTCTCAGCCAGTAAGTTTAGTTTTCATCGATAATTCTAGCCAGAATCAATTGCTATAGTGATTGAAAAATCATGGGTTTTTGCCTCTTATCATTCCGTCTACATCTATTGGTGAGCATTTGTGTAAAAAGATACAAAGATGTCACTCATTTACATTATTTTTATGGAAGCTGGGGAAATTTTGTTTTGCTACTTCTGATGTAAGCTACTTCCATTCATATATTCTCATTATATAAGCATTTAAAGTCTGTGGTCTAGGAAACACTAAGTTGGAAATACTAATATACTGGGATGGTGACATAATCTTTTCTTACTGCTCACTTGCAGTTATAGGATACATCCATTTCTGCTGCGTGATATCAAGGAGAACAGTTGCTTTAACATTCATATCAGTCAGGGCATATAAAGAATATTTCCAAATTTATACATTTCAGGCAATCATTGACTGGTTTTGGTTGCTCTGTAGTCACAATGTTTTGTTTTTTGCCTACTTATTCCTTTTGACTTTGTTTTTATCCAGCTTTACTTTTTAACTCCCATTTCCCTACTCAGAGGAAATGTCTGCTCCTTTACATCTGTAATGCTACAAAAATTTAACTAAGGTTCTCATGTTTCAATGATAGTAAATAGAGATTTTTATCAATATTCATCACATTCTATAATCTACTATTTCTTAGCTAGTAAATTAGTAAAGCTCAGTACATTGTAAACAACAACCTTCATGGTGCTTTGGCTTAGTTATTTTTGTCCAGTGATTATCAGGAAAGCGGCTATCAGTAATAGGACAAGAGATAGGATGCCAGACGTGCATGTGTGTAGATAGGTGCCTGGTGGTTACACCCACTCCCACCCTCAGTCCTGCCAAGTTAACAGGCCTGAAAGAGATTTTGACATGCTTTAGGCTATATTTTGTAGATAAACCCATTGTATCTACTTATCCATCCATCCATCCATCCATCCATCCATCCATCCATCCATCCATCCATCCATCCATCCTTCCATCCATTTGCCATCTACATAGAACATCTACTCATTTCCAGGCATTGTTCTTAGTACTGTGGAGATAAAGATGAATACAATACGATCTCTACCCCTAAATAACTCTTACAGTCTAGGAACAAATCCTCCTCTAAGGTCATCTCTCTTTTCTTTCCCTGTTATTTCTTTCAAAATGTGAGTAGCTGCTTGCATTTTTCTCGTCAGTGCCAGCACAGATCAAATCTCCCTTTGAGGACTGTTGTTCACATCTGCTACCTGTGGGAAGCTGACAACTGCTGTGCAACACCTCTTATCATCTCCTTTTAAGCCCACTTGTGAGAGGAACTGTATAGTTCTCTTGCCTGCTATGAAATGACTGAATGGAAAACATGGTACAGGGAGAAGTGTTTGTCATGAGGGGACAGATAAAAATCCTAAAGAAAGTCTAGTGTTAATGTGATATCTAATTGAAGATTAGAGAATATAGCTCATTATTCTTTTCAAGAACAATAAAAACAATTAGAAATTCTAAGTTATCTAAATTATATTTGTGGTGGCTAAATCTGGGGGAGGGTTTTTTTCAACATGGGAATAAACAATAGGCTCCCTAGGGTGCTTTAAATTTTTCCATGGAAAGAAATAGTTAGCAATGGTTATTTCCTTTTTGTACATACAAAGTAAATTTTAGAACATTACACATGGTTACTTAATTGAATTATTAATGATGAGAGATATTTCATAATATCTTTTAAATAAATTTCCAATGAAAAACCTATCCTCTTTGAATAAATGTATTGGTAATGCACAATCTCAGTAGTAAAAACACCATTCTTTACATATGCTTTCATATCTCTCCTCTCATTCGACCCACACAACAATCATATGGAGATATTGAATGCATTATCTTCTTTTATCAGATAAGGAGAGCCATAAAGACACTAATGACTTGCCCATGCCCACACACCTCAGGGCCAGAGATAAAGCGCAGAATGGAGGCCTCCTGAATCCTGGTCCGGAGTGCTTTCCATGATAACATACTGTCTTGCTAGTTGCTCTTAAAATCTATATGACCTGCTGCGGACAAAATGCCAGTGGAAAATCCTGTCAGTGAAATAAGCAACCTGCTCGTTACAGTCTGGTAAAATGTGCTCAAAATATGTTGCTTTCCTTCATAAATAAGTCTTATCCTTATTTATCCTACATCACTCATTATACATACATTCGTACATACATTTAGGGTCTTTCTACAGCTTTTTAAAAATTTCATCTTATTATTTACTTTTATCAACTACTTCTTTTCACTCCTAATCCAACAGATCCCTAGGTTCATTCTTCTTTGAAGGCACAGGTTGCTGACAAGATTGACAAGGAAAGATGGAAACACTGGGAAAACATTCATAGTTTGATTTATGCTGTTAACTCAATGGGGCTATAAGGCATTTGCATTTTTAATTTTTTTTTTGCTATTTTATATAAAATTATTTTCTATTTTAATCATATCCTCTCCCTTGGTTTTTGTAGGTAACTGTCTCTTACTTACAGTCAATCCACAATAAAGAACTCTGTCCTCAAAAGGAAGACGCCAAAGGGTGGCTGTGGGCTGCGGGTGGCTGCGGGCTGAGGGTGGCTGCAGGCTGAGGGGGGCTGCAGGCTGAGGGGGGCTGAGGACTGAGGGTGCACTGGGGGCTGAGGGGGGCTGAGGGGGGCTGCGGGCTGAGGGGGGCTGAGGGGGGCTGCGGGCTGAGGGGGCCTGAGGGTGGCTGCGGGCTGAGGGGGCCTGAGGGTGGCTGCGGGCTGAGGGTGGCTGGAGGCTGAGGGGGGCTGAGGGCTGAGGGTGCACTGGGGGCTGAGGGGGGCTGAGGGGGGCTGAGGGGGGCTGCGGGCTGAGGGGGGCTGAGGGTGGCTGCGGGCTGAGAGGGGCTGAGGGTGGCTGCTGGCTGAGGGTGCGCTGTGGGCTGAGGGTGGCTGCGGGCTGAGGGTGCACTGGGGGCTGAGGGGGGCTGAGGGGGGCTGCAGGCTGAGGGGGGCTGAGGGTGGCTGCGGGCTGAGGGTGGCTGCGGGCTGAGGGGGGCTGCGGGCTGAGGGGGGCTGCGGGCTGAGGGGGGCTGCGGGCTGAGGGTGGCTGCGGGCTGAGGGGGGCTGCGGGCTGAGGGTGGCTGCGGGCTTGGTCTGCGGCCCAGGGGTGGCCGGGCAAGTCCGCGTGGACCGGCCCTCGGTTGCAGGCTTTACTCTGGAGGAGCAGTCCCCCTGAAGGCTGAAGGGGCTGATGCAACAGGGATTGAGGCAGTGGTCACTCCAAAACGAAAAACCTGTTCTCATGTAGTTCGGAGACCAGACCAAAAATATCACCTTTGTGGTCTTTAAGGGGGGATAAGTGGCGGTTCTTCAGGCTCCGGCGCCCGCGGTTAACGCGGATTCCACAGCTGCCTCCTACGCATTTCAAGGTGATCCTTGTCTCAGGCCGACATCCTCCTGCGGGATGAAAAACAGAATGGAGGCCTCCTGATTCCTGGTCTGGAGTGCTTTCCGTTATAACATACTGTCTTCCTAGTTGCTCTTAAAATCTATATGACCTACTGCGGACAAAATGCCATTTTTATTGGCAATAACGTCCGGAGAGAATGCAGCAGTTTGTTATTAGTTTACAACCCAAGTATTTTCAGAGGGACGTAGCTGAACCCCAGGGGCCTATACCGTGTTGATGCCTGAGTGGCGATGGAAGCGAAGCCTCTCTGAAGGACTGACTCAAGCCTAAAAAAAGCCCAAACTTCGGTGGACAGGTTTATCAGCTCCTGCAAGCAGGAGCCACTGCATCTCTGGAAACATCTGATAATCTTTTGGATTTATTGTGTTACTGCGGTGACCGGGAGCCCTCAGCCGATTATCCCTTTCAACAAAGTGAAAAATCAGAAGAGCTGGAAAAGGCCACAGAGGAAAATACCAAGAAATCTAAGGAGAATGCTGGTCATCAGTTTGGAGTTACTTGGAGAGCACAAAGAACGCTCTCCCAGCAACTCCACGGGTTCTCCACCGAGAGAACATTTGCTTTAATGCCAAAGAAAGACCACCTTCCTGGTGCACTGGGATCCCAGGGCTGAAGCACCGAGCTCCTGGGCAAGCCTTAAGCTTGCATGCCTAATTATTGCACGAAGGCTCCATGTCGATGTGTACACCTCCAGTTCACTGCTGGAAGTGACAGCCACGATGAAGGAGAAATTTGACAAAAAGTAGAATGCTGCATTGGAGCTCCTGAAACCAGTGGTCATGCAGAAGGTAAAACCAAATCTACAGACTTTTAACACCATTCTGAAGTACCTTAGAAGATTTTATGCACTTGGGAAACTGCAGCTTTTGCAGACCTTATGTGAAACGAAAGCCATTGAAATAGAGCCCTCACTTACAACAACACACCACTACATTATTCAGCTGTTTTATTGACATGAAAGCCCTGCAAAGGGATCATCCCTCGTGATCTATGATATCATGAATGAATTAATGGGAGATAAATTTTCCCCGCAGGACCCAGATGATGATAAGTTTTTTCAATCAGTCGTGAGAGTTTGCTCTTCTCTCAAAGATCTAGAACTTGCTTACCAAGTACATGGCTTTTTAAACACTGGAGACAACTGGAAATTCGTTGGACCCACCCATTGGCATAATTTCTATTATTACGAATTCTTCAATTTGCTTTGTCTAATGGGACAAATTGATGTCCCCTTGAAATGGCATAAGGACCTGATACCTTCAAGTTTTCCTTCCCCATTCCCAAAGAGTATAGATCTTCTCCAAGCATTGGATGTGACCAACAGGCTAGAATTGACTCCTTAAATCTGGAAAGATAGTAAAGAATATGGTCACGTTTTTTGCAGTGACCTGATAGAAGAGATTCTGATGCTCATGGCAAGGAATCAGCATCCACCAGAGCTTCAGGTGGCATTTGCTGACTGTGCTGAAGATACCAAGTTTATTTATGAAAGTCAGGATGCCAGACAGACTGCTTGCTCCTGGTTGGCCAACACCCTGAACTGTATAGTTCCCCTCTTCTTAAGAAATGGGAGAATCCAGGAAGCCTGGGAAATGGTGCTTTTCAGGAAGCATAAGAAGAAATGAGGTGCTGAATGACTTTATGAACAGAGCAAAAGGATCCAACAGCCCTGCCCAGGCCATTGAGATAGTTAGTGAAGCTGGTGAGTGCCTTTGGCTTACCTACTTGTGAGGGCCTCACCCAGAGAGTAACGGTTGACTTTACAATCAGCCAGGAACAAAAGGAAGCCCTGGGACACCTAACTGCATTGGCCTGTGACAGTGTTGGTGACAGCAACAGTGACAGTGAAGGCAAACAAAAGTGGGCCAATGAAGAGCAGCTATGGCCCAGCACGAGTTGTTAATATTTAACCATGATATGGATAAAATGAGAATATATAGATTTGGTGAACTTTGAAATACAATTGATACAACACTGACTTATTTAAAGGTTAAATTCCTTATTTGATACTGACTAAACCACCAATTCAAGGTTTATTGCTTAAATAGAAGCAGCACTACCATTTTCAGTTCCTTGGATACACGTCGTGAGGTGTAAAGCTCCTGATTTTAGCATAAGCTCTGCACACCTGCAGTGTTTGCCTGACAACTTCACACTGCTGTCGTCAGTGTGGTTTGCTCTCCCTTGTTCAGAACTTCAGCTTTTGTTGGCTGATGCTACAACGCTGGTACTTGCTTATCTTAGAGAAAGTGTCTAAAGGAGATTTTCATACATTTACATCACAGTTGATGTTGATTGGGTCAATAGTATTTCAATTTCAGGGATATTTATATGTGGAAAAAATTGTGCATCTTAGAATCGATTAAATGACAATGGCAGTTTAAGCTGCACAACTGGGGAAATGAAGACTGTAAATAAATACCAAATGAATGCAAAAAAATAGTTTCGTAGATACTATGGATGCTTGTATTTGATTTTGTTTTGTCACAGTGTCTTGGTTAGATGGCTGTCACTCCAGGTGAGTGGACACGTAGGTGTCCTTCCTTTCGCACAAACAGACTAGGTAGGCTTTGGTATTTGTAAATCACTTGCGAATTGAGTACTAGACTATTAGTCTCCGGGCTAGGTAACAGGGTTCCAGAGAAGGTAAGCTCTAGGGCTCTAGTTCTTAGATTATATTTGGATATCTCATAAATGCTAATAAGCATACTACTCTTCCAGATAGAGTGTGAAGATGTGCATGCCACTCCTGACTTACATTCCTCGTTACTTGTCTAGCTTTTTCTTATATGTGACAGGCGCCCCCTAGTGAATAGTGGAACTTACGTTGGCTTCCACTATAAAAGAAGCTGGGGAAATGAAATATCTGAACCTGTTTTAACAATTTCATATTTATTAAACAAGATGCTGAAGTTCTGTATGTGGGGAAGGTGGGGATCTCTTCTTCATAAAAAAATCCAGTATTTCACAAAATAGATGTAGTAATCAATTTTCTACATAAAATTCAAATTAATCTGAACTTTGCTAGATCATCAAAGTACGTGAATAGATCATTGATCTTTATCAACTCTCCAGCTTCAAAGACTTGTTTGGATTTTTAAAATATAGCTACTAGAATCTGATACACATAACTTGGAGTTGAGACTTGAGAAACTATAATTTCAATCCAAAATACTTTAATCTGGTAAATATATTAGATAAACTATATTCTGTTTGGTTAATTTCAAGATTAGAGCATTTACTGAAAACTGTGGTTGCTTAAATGACACAACAAATCAGTTACTTTTAATTATCTCTTCTCTCCCTAAAGCTCTTGCCACTTGTAACAGTCCTTACTATGTTATTAAAAAAAGGGGTTATAATTTTGACATCATCATAAATATTCATTATTATTTATAGCACTGAGTTAGGTCCTCAATGAGGAACCAGAAATAGTTCTTGTCCTCTAGGTTGCTTCCAATATAAAATAAAGTCCAATAATATATAACTGGGTCAATTGGAAAATCAAACGAGTATAAGAGGAAATATTCACGTTATTTTAATAGTGTCGAAAGAACTAGAAGCAATCACACACTTGACTCAGTGGCCTTTAAGTGGAGCTCCCTAAACCAACAATTAGAGAAAAGGTAAACAAAAAGTAGGTGACAGGTTTAAATAACAAGTGGGTGAAAAGATTATTGGACTCTTCTCAGAGATCTTGTTTGATGTCAGAAACTATCAAATTATTAACTGTGCGCAGTGTATTTTTGCTACTTTTCAAGGGTAGATTATCACGTTGCCTCCCACCTTCTTACCTACACAACTTTTTAAAATAAAAAAAAATACTTTTTTCCTCTTTTGCCGGGATTGCCCTTTGTCTCCTGAGCAATGACCCTTTTAGATTCCTGCAGGTGCAAGCTGACTTCTCTAACTATAAGGCAGGCCCCGTCGGTCCTCGCTCTTCTCCGAATTCCTAATGGCCGAATGTAGCACAGTTGTATCTCTTTGAGTATTCCGTGCATGTGAAAAGGCTCCACAGAACACGTGCAAGCCTTCATTCAAAGAACAGGTGACCCTTGGACCACAAGGGGGTTCGGGGCACGGGCCTCAGCCCGCAGTCCGCGTATTTAACTCAAGACGTCCCTCCCTCCGCACACACGGATTTCCCACCAGATTTGTTAATTTGTTACTGAGTAGACCCCATGCCCGGAGCTTCACGAATTCAGAGGGATAACTTGTGCATCCCCCTTGTCTGGGAGGCAAGCGCGTGCAGACGGGGTTCCGAAGGAGCCAGAGCGCAAGGGATGCTGCGGCGTGTGACAGGTGAGGACCCAGCCGGTCGCCAGCCAGCCTCCTCCCCCTTCCTGCGCAGAACGCCCATTCTTCCTTCCCCGCCGCGTTTCCCAAGATGTAGCCTGGGCGGATGCAAGGTCACCCGTGGGAAGGCGGCTCGCTCCCCCGCCGGGCTCGGTGCCCTGGAGGGAGGAGGGGCGGGAGGGGGGGAGCCTCGGGTGTCTTGTTCCGACGCGACCCCGGAAAGGGGAGGGCCGAGGGGGACGGGGCGGGGCCGCACGCGTGCGCCGAGCCGGCCTCCGCCGCCCCCCGACCGCAGCATCCCTTCGCAAGAGTTGGGGCGCGGGCGGGAGGAGGGGTGCGCCGGCCCCTCCGCCCCCCTCCCCCCCACGTGACGCCAGCAAGGAGATTGGAGCGGCGGCGGCAGGAGGCGACAGAAGGGCGCAGCGCTCGGCGCTCACGGCGGGAGCTCCTCCTCCTGCTGCTGCTGAGCCCTGACGGTCCCGGCCCCTCCGCCGCGCTGGTCGCCGCCGCCGCACCCCCGCCGCCGCGGCGCCCCGAGCAGGAGGAGAAGACGCCGCCGCGCCGCCGCCGTTAGGAGGCGACCCCGGCTGCCGCTCGCTCCCTCGGCCGCCGCCTCCCGCGTCTACCCTCCCGCGGGGCCTCCGCTTTCGCCTCCCGCCGCCGCCGGCTCCCCTGACCGCCGCGATGGGGCTCCTGGGCTCGGAGCAGGGCAGCGTGCTGAGCGCGGTGTCCACGGCGCTCAACGACACGGTGGAGTTCTACCGCTGGACCTGGTCCATCACAGGTAACGCCGCTGGCGCCCCCGGCCCTGCGGCTGCTGGGGCGCTGTGGATCGGAGAGGTGGCGGGGCTCGGGGACCGCGGTGGGGCCCCGGTTACTCTGACGGGCACGCTCAGGCCTCCCCCTCCCCGCGGCGCTCGCACGGGTCCCTCCGAGCCGCCTCTCAGCCTCTCGGATGCAGGAGCTGACGCATCAGGAGCCCGAGCCGCCGGGAGCTCGTCGCAGGAGCCGCCCTGCGCCGGGAGCCCGCATCTCCGGATCTCGCCGCGGTTCTCAGTGATGCACAGGATCGGCTTTAACACTTAGCAGCATTCCGAGTGGAGAGAGGGCTGGTGGCGCGGACCACTCCAAATAGCAGCTGTCTTTTTGCGTCGTCGGCCTCCTGGTTGCTTGGGCACAGCCTGCTAACCGGCTAATATTTTGTCTAGCTCATTCATCTATAATTCGGAAAGAATAGTAAAAAGCCATTGTTTGGCTCCTCGAGCCTTGAGGAGTGTTAGTTTCGGAGGCTTTTCGACAGCAAATGCGTTCGAAATGCTCGTCTGTATTGTCTTTGCGCAGTGCAGTGCAGTCAGGGGGATGGGATGCTGGAACACCGGGAAAGACACGTCCTTAGGAAGGGGGTCTCTACAGCAGCACCTAGAGGTTGTCCTACAACCCTACATATGTACAGTTTTCTTAAATCAGCAAACTTTTCCCTTTAGTTGTTTCAGTTTACTTGGCACCACGGTCAGTTGGTTCCTACGTGCAGCTCTTCTAGCAGAAGCAGTTGTGATGTCATTTTTATATTTCACCATTTATTTTATCCACTAGTTTCAGTTGCCTTTGGCTTTAAGGCATTTCAAAGTTTTGAAATAAAAAATTAGGTTAACAAAATTTTAGAAGTGATCTTATGATTTCAGTTTTTTAGTCCTTTTGCCGTAATGCAATGCATCCCAGCAGGGGAGGGAGTTAACATTCCATATTATAACTCTGCCTCCTTAGAAATGAAAATTTATTCCTGTAGGTTTTGTTTGTTGTTAGAGTAAACAGGATAGTGGTTACAGCATGAATACAGTGCAATGCATAGGATATATGCTGTAGAGAAAATGTGTTGCTGGAATTGTTTCTGGGTGGGAAACAATTCTTTGACATTGGTGTGGCTTTGACTTCTTTAGAAAAGTGTGTTTGTTTTCAGAAGCTCTCAAGTTTGACACTGAGAAGTAAGCTATTTCATTAGCCATGGCAATTGAAAATGGCTAAAAGACGGATTTTAATGGAGTTTTTCTTTTTTAAGTCTTCTGTGTATTGTTACACTGAAGTTACGCTCTACCTACACAAGCTGGGAAAGATGTACCCTTCCCTTCATCTCTGAAGTGATTTTGGTTATTTAAACATTGCATCACGGTTTCCCATTACACAATTGTGCAGAGTCGAACATCAGGCAAGCTCTTTGGCAGGTAATTGCACTTTGCATACTTTAGAGTTCAGACATCGTGAAGGTCCTCCCATCTCTATATAGCCAGAGCCACACCCAGGAGTTCTCATTCCTGTCTGTCAGTCCCTTCCCACCTCTGGAGTCTCAGAGAGAATTGAGAGCAAAGACAGAATATAACTTTGTGTAATAGTTCATTCCTTTCTAATGATGTTTATGTAAAAAAAATCACAAATGAAGTAGGAAATTTTATGCAGTTGCCTTATGTGAAAGCTTGCTACTCGTGTGTGAAGACATAAACTGATATAATATTGTGGGCTAAGACTGAGAAGTGAGAGCAGCCACTGGGACACAAGTGACCTCTCACTAGCAGGTTGGAGGAAAGGTGGCCTGGCTATCCACTTACGAAACCTGAGACTGCTTCCTTGCTTTCTGTAATCAGCTACCTAGTGTAGGTAGATGGTATTTCTTAACTAACCTAGAGGCTTAGTGGGATATAGCCTGTTCTGCCTTGCTGCTGTGTAAGGAGGAGAATTCTTCAGATTCAGGCAGAATAGACCTGAAGCCTATGGTGTCCCATTTCCTTTCACTGCCTCATCCCCTCCTTTCCATGCTCTCTAGGTACCTTTTCTTTGGACTCATTAACACCGATCCAATTCCCAGAAGATCTCTCCTCACTATAATTTTATGAAAATCTGGGTGAAGGAGTTGCAGAGTAGAAGACTAACCTAATAGACAAGGTTGAAGAGAAGGTTGATGAGTCAGATGTTGGGAAAGGAAAATAAAAAATGGGTGGAGAGAAAGATGGTCTTGAGAAATAGTGGTGACTGTCGTGAAAGGATACAAATCATTCAGGGAGAGCAAGAAATGAGCGACACTGTGCCCTTGCCTGCTTTCATCCCCAGAACTGTAGTTATATGCTTCTGTCTTTCTGTTTTATTACTACATTGAATATTTCTCTGAACTGAACTTTCTACCTTAGTGTAAGTAACCTATATCTACTTTGGACTGTTTATAACAGGAATAGTTACAGATTTGTAGAACATACTTGATGATCCGAGATATTTTTGTCCTAGGGCAGACAGTTTCTGCAAAAGTGCTATTTTGAGCTATTTTGTCAAATAGTGCTATTTAATAAAACATCTCCAAAGCAATGTATAAAAACTGGGCTTTTTAACAGTACATATCTAGCAAATACAGCATATAGCCCATAGTGTATTAATACAGAAAATGTTACCTTCACTATATTACTAAGCACTTTGAACGTTGAATTGAAACTTTGAAAGAGCTGTACTTTTAGAAAAACAACAAGAACTTTTCTCACTTCCCTATTTAATATTTTTAGATATTTTTAACAAGTAAACTAATCTTGGTTTATATTATACAGTATAGGAAAGTATAGATTGATGTGGGACTTTGTACCAGTTGGTGGTACAAGAGTATGCAGGTACTCTGATGTCATTGTGTTTATTTTTCTTCTATTCTTTTAGTTTTTGAATATATTAAAATTATTAGGGCTGGTATCCTAGATTCAGAGTGAATATTTAATCAAGAGATGTAAGCTGATGAATCTAAATATTCCCCAATCTATAAATACCCAAATTATCTACATCATTCATTGGTTCATTTATTATTTTAATAAATGCTTATTAGTAGTAACCTTTTGTGTAACTGACATTTAGCATAAAAACATCTGGAGAGTTAATAGCCAAGTTCCCACAATAACGCCAAATGTCTCCTGAGCCACCATATTTCTTTTTGATCCCATGTTTTTAAACAGCCACTGTTCGTGGAGTAAATATGTACGTGTGTGTGTGTGCGTGTGTGTTTGGCATTGCTCTCTGTTCGCAGATATAGTACCCAACATTTTGTGAAAAATTTGTGTCTACTTGGGAGTTGGAGTTAAAGCATAAAAGTCCAGCCTTGCTGGGTCTTTAAATTCACTTTGGAGGGGATGGAAGGGAGAGGGAGATGAATGGTACAGGAAGAATGATGGTGAAGTTTGGAAACTAGGCTTAAATAGTCATTTATTCTTTCCACATGACTTGCCATGTGCAGGCACAGGACTGGGCTCTGAGGAGGGACTGAGAACACTTGATCATTGCTCTCATGCAGCTTGCAGAGTCTAGAGGGTCAAGACTGTGGTCTGAGGGCAGTGTGATCTGTCACTCAGGCCTGGCTGGGGCCTAGGGAAGGTCAGAAAAGCCCTTCTCCACTCTTCTCATCTCTACTTCTACCTGTACTGCAGTCTTGACTTGCGACAAGAATGGTAAAGCTCTGTTTGAGAATACATTTCATCATGTAGAATTAATGTGGAAACTGGTAGTGTGCTCAAGGGCCAGTGAGTCACCTGGTTTGTAGAAACTGGGGGCTTGTGGGAGGGGACCTTTAACTCAGCTCGAATAAGCTGGCCTGACGCAGGTCTGTCCCAGAGATTGGTAGGCCCCAGGAAGCGTGCATCTTAAACATTGTATAGTATATTTACATTATAATTATTATTTATGACAGTTAATATATACATTTTTATTCACATTATTGTCTAAAATAGGTTTTTTGTTTGTTTGGATTAGTCTGGGAACCCAGTCACCATTTTTAATGTTTCTCCAGAAAAGGCATTCCAAGTTCTAGGCAGTTCATTAAAGACAAATAAGTGTAGCATTTCCAGTTCCTAACATGGGATCTCCCTTGGTCAGTGTTTTCCATGAGGTTCTAGAGTTATCCTTCTCTGATAACCTCCCCGAAGCTTTTAAGAGGTCCATGCCACTTAAGGGTTTCCTGGTGTTTTGTTTGTTTGTTTGCTAGTTTGGTTGGTTTTGGTGTTTTTTCATTCACGTAAGTCTGGTTTTTGGTGGCAGACTCCTGGACCTTAATGGCTGATGCTCTTGTTCATTGCCCCAGCAGCATATAGCAGAAATCCTATCACAGATGGAATTCCATGAGGGTAAAACAGTGCAGATTCTAAAACTGGCATCAGGATATAGTTTTGTACAGTTGGTTTCTTTGACTTAAGGAGAAAGGTTTTAATAATTGCACAGATTATTGTATCAGACAATGCTTTTGTGATCTTAAGAGCCACAAAGAAGTTGGTCATCTCTAAAACCTCAATTTGCTTTTTTTTTTTTCTCAAGTTGTATGAGATTGACATTGGTGAATGATTTATTATTAACATAAATATTATTTTGGGTTTCAGTCATTTATTATTTTGAGTCATTTATTTTGAATTAAACATATATTAGCACATAGAAAAGAGTTATGTAATAGAACTTGTCTTATCTCATTTTGGATGATTCTTTTTTTTCTTCTTTTCGTTATCAGGACATTTCTCCTCAATAAGTCAAAGTGCTATTGTTTTATTTTCCCTTGGAATGAGAATATTAGAATTTTTTTTAAAATCACATAGGTTTGGACTTTTAGAAAAGAGAAGGGAGGAAATATATGCCTTTCAAAATTAGTCCCCAAATTTTCTTTCTAACCTGGTCAGTCAGTATTTCCCTGCCCACAGACCTGCAGCTCTAGCCAACTTGGATGGCTCACCCTTGAGTAAAATCCATGCGTGTCCAACTACACTTCCCCAGTCTATCTCTATAGGTGGTTTGTTTTTTTTTACCAGAACCCAGCACAGTTTCCCTTCTTTATAAAGCCTTTGTTGGCCATGGTACCCTGGAACCTTCATTGCTTCATGTGATCCCATTTCCTTTAGCAAGTACCCGTGTACTTCCTCGCCCCATTCTCTCTGTGATTTTATTGTCTTGAATTGTTTAAACCATTATTATTTACCTTTTCACTTTGTATTATTCTCCCCAACACTAGGGAGTCACACATGTTGATTTCATATGTATTGAAAAGATGACCCCCTTAATCTAACACAATTTCAAGTAGTGAGATATTCTGGTTGCTAAACACTAATAAGGCTTTGGATCACACTAAATTACAGAAAACATTTTAAAATTATTTTGATCATAAGTTAGTCATAAATTCAATTGATGTTGACTAAATTTAATGAAGAAATAAAACCATTACATCATTTATTAGCACAAAACAGCTACTTTCAAGAGATATAAAATCAGACATAGCTCTTATTCCCTCTTCATTGCCTATGTAGCATTGTGAAGTGTGTGGAAGTGAGGAGGACAGCATGGAATAGAGAATGGAAAGAACACTAGACTGGGATTTAGATGATCTAGGCCTTAGTCCTGAATCGTCTGCTAATTAGCTTTGGGAGCTTGGGCAAGTCCATTTGCTTTTCCAGCCTCGACTTTTTTTCATCTCTAAATAGAGTTGAATTAGGTAATCTCTAAGGTCTCACTCAGTTATAAAATTCTCGATATAGATGCAACTTTTTAAAATTCTTTAAATACATAAAGCAATTTCAGATGAACACACATTGATCAATAATTCAAAAACCTCATTCTATGCAACAATTACAGTCTTTTCCAACAAAACAGTTACCAGTGCTGCCCAAATAGTAAAAGTAACAGATTCATATTTAGTCTTTTTTACTTTCTCTTATATGCTCCATAAGAAATAAGTAAAGGACTAGAAAAACAAAGGGCTACAGTTAGTTAAGCATCTGCTTTGACATAACACTGTTATAGCACCTAGTGCTGCTGCAGCACTGTATCCATTTAATTATCTGAATATCCCTTGAATAACCAAGAGTTAACTATTTTGTCAAAAGTAATAGCAATATATGGTCTTGAGCAAGTTATTCATGATTCTTTGGGTCTCATATTTCTGCCTGTACCGTGAGAGGCTTGAAACGACATGATTTTGTAAGGCCACTTTATTGAATCTTTATAATATCCCCTGAAGCAATGGCTTCTATAGTTGAAACATAATCTTTACATTTTTTTCTATAAAAATGCAAAATTTCATCATACATCATTGCAAAAGAGTTCCAATTACGGCCACTTTATCTCTGAGCATTTCTAATTTAAATTTGAAAGTGTGGCTTAACATTTTTATAAAATTGCTAAAAATATGTAGGTCTTAGAATACGGGGAAAACAAAAGAAACTAAATGGCTTTGGTGTGAGTATGTTCCTTAACTAAAAAGTTAATTTAAAAAATCTTACTTTTGTCATGTATTTTTCTTCATGGAATATTGTCATTCTTAAACAAATACCTCAATATGATATTTTATTTGTATTATATTTTAAATAGAATATAAGTCTTGGAATTTGAAATGTAAATGCATTAATCCACTGAAGGAATCAGTTACTCACTGTAAGATGTGACCACATATCATTTGTGATTTTAAACTGGAGTAGTCAGAAGAGTAAGCTTCTCTGTTTTCATTTTTATTTGTTTCTCAAATGAAAACTTAGGCACAAGATATGTGTTAAAGAATTCCATATATTTTTACATGCTCATGTTCATAGCAGCATTATTCACGGTAGCCAGGAGATGAAAGTAACCTAAATGTCCAGTGATGGATGGATAGCTAAACAAAATATGGCATAAACATACAATGGAATATTATTCAGCCTTAAAAGGAAGGAAATTCTGACACATGCTACAACATAAATGAACCTTGAGGACATTATGCTAAGTGAAATAAGCCAGGCACAAAAAGACAAATGCTGATAATTCCACTTATATGAGGTCCCAATAGTAGTCAAATTCACAGAAGCAGAAAGTAGACTGGGGGTTGCCAGGGCCTGGTGGGGAGGAGGAGATGGGGAGTTGTTTAATGGGTATAGAGTTTCAGTTTTGCAAGAAGAAAAAGTTCTGGGAATTGGTTGCACAACAGTGTAACTATACTTCTCACTGTTGAACTACACCCTTAAAAATGGCTAAGGTGGTAAATTTTGTGTGTGTTTTTTATTTATTTATCACAATTCAAAAATGAATTTAAGCTCTTTGTTTACTCTCTTCCCACCCATGAGTTACAACCCAAGACACAGACAATAGTGTGGTGAAGGCCTGGGGTGGGGGGGTGGAGTAGAAGGGGTCAGTGGGGGAAAAAATGGGACATCAGTAATACTTTCAACAATAAAGATAAATTTAAAAAAACACAAATTTGCCTGGCCGGTCGTGGCTCAGTGGTTGAGCATTAACCTAGGATCCAGGAGATCGCGGTTTGATTCCCAGTCAGGGCACAAGCCTGGGTTGCGGGCTTGATCCCCAGTCGGGGTGTGCAGGAGGCAGCTGATTGATGACTGTCTCATCATTGATGTTTCTATCTCTCTCTTTCCCTCTCCCTTCCTCTCTCTGAAATCAACAAAGTCATATTTTTAAAAAGCCCCCCAAAAAACAAATTTAACATATTATGTAATTAAATGATACCAGCTCTAGAAGTTATCTTTATTCAATGTTCAGTGGTAAATCAGCTGATCCTTTTATGTTTTTCAGTTTATAGAGAGCATGTGTAGCTGTTGCCTTAAAAAAAGTCCCAAGGGGCTAGAAAGTAGCAGATAACAAGGAAGACAACCTTGCCTTTGTATTTTGCTTTCCAGTTTTACCAAGAACTTCACAACAACTCTGGGAGATAGGCCTGGCAGGCAGTGTTATTTCCATGTGTGTGGAAGTCCCTGAGAGTCATAGAAGCTAAGTAACTTGCAGATGAACACTATATTGGAAATGGTCCTAAACAGGTCATTTTGTCTACCCATCACACTAGCTAAGCAGGAAAGCAATAATCAGCTCTCTGATCTATGTATCTTCTCTTATTTTACTTTATCTTTTTAAAAAATTCTTGCCCTAGGATATGTTTTTTATTGATTTGAGAGAGAGAGAAACATTGATTGGTTGCCTCCCGTATGCGCCCCAACCGGGGATTGAACCCACAATCTAGGTATGTGCTCTGACTGGGAATTGAACCCACAAACATTTGGTGTATGGGAAGATGCTCCAGCCGAGCCACCCAGCCAGGACTATTTTACTTTATCTTAATTACTATCTCATCTACATAGTATCACTATTTATAATACTAAATCTGAACAAAGTCAGTATTCTGCCAGAGATAAGCTAAAGAAAGACATCTGAAGTGCTCAAAGGGACTGTAAAGGCTGTTGGATGAGATTAAATTAAAAGGTGATATTTATTTATATAAATTTATGTGTGTATACTTCATATACGGATATATAATATAATTTACATATAAGATATAAAAAGTGGCATTTAGCTTGAGAAGATGAAGTTGACCTCCCTATGAAGGAATAACTAGGATCTTCAAGAAAGAGAATTAGGAAAGTATTTGCCAAATTTCACTATACAAGAGCTAGAAACTATTGTTAATTAGAAGAATAATAAATTCAGGATGCACAGTGTTTTATCCAGTGGGTATTCAGCTTATAGAAGTGTTAGCAAGAGAAGATTTTGACCAAAGTTACCACTGAAACACACATACACACTCCAATTGTATCTTCAGTCTTTCTTTGCTAGAGAGAAACACCATTTCCATTTTCTTAAAGCCTTAAGATCCTTGGAAGCACTAAGAGGGATGTTTCTATCTCTCCCTCTCCCTTCCTTTCTCTGAAATCAGTAGATATATTTTAAAAAAACCAAATTTACTATATTATGTAATTCAGTGATAGCACCTCTAGAAATTATCTTTATTCAGTGTTCAGTGGTAAATCAGTTGATTGGCTCCCAGGATATGAGGCATTATTTTTGTTCATCAAATACATATTTATATCCCCCCCCCCCCACCTCTTCTTGTACCACATCTCCCCCTACCTGGGCATTATGAACTGGCTTTTATGAATATGTCTTTTTTTTTAAGTTAAATATATCGGGACAGCATTGGTTAATAACATACAAGTTTCAAGTGTGTAATTCTACAATACATCATCTGTAGATTGCATTCTGTGCTCACCACCCAGAGTTTAATCTTTATTGTTCCTTCCCCTTCTCCTCTTGTCGTTTTTTAAAAACCATGAACTAGATATCATCTGCCCATGATGAAACTCACTGCTATTTATCGAGCTTCTGGTAGTGTAGGACCACATGGACTATAGAAGGCTGTGGTACGCAGTTTGTACGCCTTACCCTATGTAATGTTCATAGAATCCCTAACAGGTAGGTCGTATTTAACTACTCTGTGATGAAGAAATAGACTTAAAACTACACAGCTGGAACGTAATGGAGCTGGGATTGAACCTTCTGATGTGAGTGACCTTTCCATGCAGCAAGGACAGCCTCCCTCTTCACCCAGCCAATACTGTTTCATTGCCCAGCGATAACAGTGAACGTTACTGAATGCAGGCACTGTGTCTAATGCTTTATATATATTATCACATTTAATTCTCATTTTCCTTTGACCAAGGCACTGTTATCCCCATTTTCCAAGTGAGTCAACAGATTTGCCCTGGATTATCCATCTAGCACCTCCTTTCCCAAATTAAACTCCAGGGTAATGTGTCTTCAGCTTGAATCATATATTAATTCACTCACCTCATCTGTGTTTCTGTCTTTTCTCCTTTGCAGCCTCTGAATGCATCCTTACTCATCTGCTCCCTGTGGGAAATGCTATCACTTTCTACCTTTCTCTCACTTTCTACCTTTATTACAATCTCTGTGTAGGCAAAGTTGGAACTAAAATTCTTTTTTTCTCTGCATTTTAGCTCCTCCGTTCATTGTTTTAGGCTCTTCAGCGACTGCTATACAGCCGAGTTACATAAACACTCGCGCTCTTGCTCCAGCCCTGCGCTGGCCCGCTCTCAGCAGCCTGTCCCCGCAGGCTCTCCGACGGTTACCCGCGCCTTGCTGGCGAAGGCCCCCTTCCTTCCTGTCTGCCGGCAGCTCTCACCTCTCCCTCATCTTGTAACCCAGTTTCTGCCTGGGCCACCTCTACCTTCTGCCAAAGCTGCCCTTTCCTGACACCCACCTGGGTGCCCTTCCAAGCTCAGCCGTCATCGTTTTTCCTGTGTACCTGGGGAGTGAAGGAAGAAATGTCCCTGCTCAGCGCCCTGACTCAGTGGGAAAGTGATCAGACTCTCACTTACCCACCACTTTCAGAATCTGTGTTTTTTCCTAGAGTATATCTCAGGTCGCTTCCTGTCCCATTGTATTGAGTTATGTGAAGACTCTTTCTCCTCTACTTCTGCCGTTTGCACCTCACTGATGGCCAAGCTCTTACTTGGCTTGGAGAATACATTAAACATCATATTTTACATCAGAGCCTAGAAGAGGCCTTATTGAGTTTATTTCTGTCATAGAAATAAGATCTTTCTCAAACTCTTCTTGACAGCAGTTATTTACATTTTGTTTTAAAAATTTCTTTTAACAAAGGGCTGACATACTAGGTATTGTTGTAGAGATGCATGGAAGAGTAAGGGCCCGCATGACATGTACAGTCAGCGGAGGACATGACCGCCTCCCTGAGAAAAAGACTGAGGTTTGCCTTTGAGGTGCTTTTAGTGCACAACGTGACAGTGAGTAACCGTTATTTTTGTGTAGCCAGTAAAGGCAAATGTATTTTTAACAATATAGTGATTAGTAGCCAAGTGTAAAAAAAAAAAAGGAGTTGATTTTCCTCTCTTGGTTCTAACTTACTAAAAGAAGATGAATAGTTTTCAAGAATAACGTGTCATATATACTTTCTGATGTCTTGAATATACTCCCGAAGCTACCCAGTGTCTCTAGTTGTCTGTCAGACTTGTGTTTTGCTTGTGTTTATGGCAGGTGAAATAGACGTAGATGTTCGAAGAGAAAGAAGTGGCTGGTTTACTCAGTTAGATTCTAGGAAAAATGAACCAAGCTTTTATGACTCGGTTATATATTATATAAAGTAGGCCCATGTTTCTGAGCAGACTAGAACACTTCTTCATAGACTTTAATCTGTAAATCACTTGGGAATCATATTAAAATACAGATTTCTGGAGTGAGACCTGAGATTCTGCTAGCAAGCGTCCAGGAGTTGCTTTTCTGCTGGTGCATGGACCACACTTGGAATAGCAAGGGAATGGAGTATTCCTGATTTCTTTGATAATCTGCTACTCTATACCACTATGGAAAAAAAGAATTTAAAAATGTACTTCAGCTTTGGATTTTAAAATATACTTAAGAAGACCAAACAATGGCATGGATTTTTATAGAACATCTAGTTGTTGTTTTACCCCAGCAGGGACTGTGTATCTTTTAGAACCATATTGATCAATACCTGTTGCTCATTTTACCCTGAATCAAAAGGGCAGTTTAGAGATGCTCTGAATGTCTATTTTTATATAGTAGCAGTAACCATAATAATAATAATTTATTTTCTGGATACTTTGTCACCTTCATTCAGTCTGCTAGCCCTCAGCCATTTGCTTGGTGCATCCACTGTGCAAGCCTCTGTGGCTGTAGAGATAACGGATACAACCCCTGCCCAATCTAGTGTGGGATACAATTAAGCAGACAATGACAGGACAGTTGCATGATATGACAGGTAAATCACAGTGTGCTTCAAAAGTTTGAAAAAAATACATATTTAATACTTTTAAGTACAAACAGAGTTAATGTTGGAGTAGCATCCTACAGAGAGTTTTCAATTTGAGCCCTCTCAAAGCAACTCCGTGATTTGAGTAATCTTAATATTGCCCCATTTTGCATAGGAGGAAATTGTGGCTCAGAGAGTTTCAGGTTCACAGTCACTGAACTAGAGTTGGAGTCTAATTGTTCTTGCATCAGGTCCTGTTCCTTGCCCCTATGCCACACTCCCTCTGCTCCACGTGACTTCCCAAGTCCTCACCCCATAAAGATTATCTCCTACTTTAATCTAGTGCTCTTTCTTATTACTTCGAGGGATTTGGATGTTCTAAAAATTAAAAATTTTATCAGTTTTTTAGGGTGGGAGGAGATGATCAACTTAGACTAATTGGAGAAGAAAGTTCATGCGGACTGGTAGAAATCCTGGGTTCTAAAGAGCTTTAAAAGATATCAGCCTTTCAAAAAAAAGAGAAGGTTTATTAGAGATATTTAAGGAGGTTGCTTTAATAGACATAGTGGTCACTTGTGAAAAATTAATTATAGTTGTTTGCATATTAATAGAGGTTTCTAAAGGCCTTGGGTTATTTTATTACTTATCACGTCTGCTTTACATTTTCTTTAAAACAAGGTGTGTGTTTTAATATATTAAAAAAAAGCTGGCTGCCCATCAAAATAATTCAAAATTCAGGGTTAGATTTGCTATGTATTTGCTCTCCTGAATAAATTATAAAATGTTCTGATTTCTCAGCTTAAGCTCTTCCCTTAAGATTTATTATTGACAGTGATTTTTCTTTAATTTGGTGTAACTCTTCTCTTGGAAGAGAGGAGAATAGAGTGGTTGGACTCTTGTCAATAACAATGATTATTGCCAGCACTTACTGAGCTCTTGTTCTGTATCAGATGCTGTACGTATAGTATTTATTTCTCCCAGCAACCCCCCACCCCCACTTTATCATCCATAAGGCCAGAGAGACCAAGTAACTTGCTCAGGTTTATTCAGCTGGTAGATGAGGGAGAGAGGGTTCAGGTGCTGGTGGTCTGACTGAGAGTCCGTACTGGGAACCTAGAGAACACCCCTAGGTCAGGAAGAAAAGGCCTCGGAGACATCAAAGGGCCCGACTTTCAGGGGGCGGGGCCCAGGCTATGAGTGGAGAAGGGGGCGCCGACTGAGGTATCCATGGGTGCTAGGAGCTTTCACATTTAGCCAGCATCCACTCTGTGACATATTGCTTCCTCACTAAAAACAAAAGGACAGTTGATTCTCCGTCTATAGTGCCTGTTGCCCACCCATCATTTTGGAAAAGTTGTCTTCTCTTGGTCTCTGTGATGTCATTTTCTCTTCCGTCCTTCCTGGCTGCTCTGATGCCATTCCTTTCTCCCAGTCTTCCCATAAGTGTTCTCCAGGGTCCACCCCTTGCTCATTTTACTCTCATTCCGTGTGCTCTTCTCCCTGTGACTTCAAGCTCTGATGAGATTTTGATTGCCAAAGACTGCTATGCGTCTGCAGCTGAGAGCCTAGTGGATACCTCCTCCCAGGTGTCCCACAAGTACTTCATACACAAGATGTTTAAAAATTTACCTGATCATCTCCTTCCAGATCTATGCCACCAGCCAAACCAGAAATCTGGGTGTAATCCCGAACTTCTACTCTCACCTCTTATGTCCCTATCAGTCACCAAGTCTATAGATTTTATTCTTGTAACTCTCATATCTGCCCATCTTTTCCATCACCAGTGCAGCTCCCTGAATCCAGGTTTCCATCATTTCTTGCAATACAGTGGTCTCCAAGTCTGGCTTCCCCATGAGAATCACCAGGAGCACTTTGAGATCATAGTGTTGGGTCCCACCCACAGGGATTTTGATTCAGTAGATCTGGGGTGGGGCCTAGGAATCTCCTTTTTTAACCAACAGATGATTCTTATCAGACTCTCTGAGGTCTGATCTAACCTATACATTTTCAGTAATTTCCTGCCATCTTTCCTTGTATATATCACCCATCTCAGGCCTGCTTGGTTGCTAAATAAAATAAGTGTTTTATTTTTATTTTTTGCTTTTGGGCTATTTATACATATGGTTTTCTCTGCAGGAAGACCTCCCTCCTTATTTGCTTGATAAATTCCTCTTTTATTCTTCAAGAAACAATTCAAATGTTTGCTCTTGAAGTTCTTGTCTCCTCTCTCCTGTCTTTTTAAGACTAGCCTCTGATATTGCAGTCATTATCCCGAACAGCAATGGGTTTTTCATGTCTTCTCATCTAATAGATAATGAATTTTGAGAGGTCAGGGACCAAATAACCTTCCCCAAACCACTTAGATCAAAAGAGGTGGAGAGTCTGACTTGAAAATCTGTTCCATTTACCATGCTGTGGCTTTTAAGATACAAATCAGGTGAGGAATAAAAGCCTGTTGGTGGATCATGGACACAGATAACAGTATGGTGATTACCAGAAGGAAGGGGGCGGTGGGGGCAGGTGGAAGAGGGTAAGTGAGAGATAAATGGTGAGGGAAGTAGACTACACTTTGGATGGTGAGTGCACAATGCAATGTGCAGATGATGTATTGTAGAATTGTATACTTGAAATTTACGTAATTTTATGGACCAATTTAACCCCAATTAAATTCAATTTAAAAAAAACCTTTTGGTGGAGGATGTTCAAGGGAAGTCCCACTTTAGATGGATGGTTTTACTTCCTATTTTTTAATAAAGGTATAATTTACACATAATAAAAAACTCTAATTTTTAGTAAATAGTTTGTGAGTTTTGACACACATACAGTTGTATAAACATTACATGGCCTTTCATACGGGTAAAATTGTGTGATTGCTGAGCAAACTAATGTTTGTAAATAAATCATGAACTTGGCATGAACTTTATGAAGCAGTCAGAATGTTCTAAATAGAAACTTCTTCCCAAGAGAGAGTTAACCCTAAAGGGTCTGGAAGGGTTAAGATAATGTGTCTTAGGAATTCTTTTTTTTTTCCCCTTCAATTTTTAAAAAATTCATTTTTGAGGGAGGAAGGGAGACAGAGAGAGAGAAACATTGATGTGAGAGAGAAACATCGATTGGCTGCCTCCCATCTGCGCCCCCCCCCCCAAGTATGTGCCCTGACCAGGAATAAAGCCCGCCACCTTTTGGTGGACAGGAGGATGCTCCAACCCACTGAGCCACACTGGCCAGGGCATGTCTTGGTAATTCGTGTTATTAAAATAAAGTCTCTTGCTCCTGAACTAGATTTGCTTTATTTAATATTTAGTTTTAGGTTTGCTTAAATTTACTTTAAAACTAGGATAGGGAACTCATGACCAAAAAAAGACAGCTCTTTCTACTTATAGAAAGATCTAGAAGTTAGAATTTTCTGAATTTAGGTGTAACTTAGGTCCCTAAAACTTCTCATTGGTTCTAATTCTATGCTCTGAAAATAGAAAATAAATCTAGTCTTTCTTTAGGCCCTTTAATATGTGATGAGGTCTCTTTCTTTTTTCCAGGCTAGAAATCCTTCGTCGTTTCCCACCACTCTTTGTGTCATGGTTCCCAAAGCATTCATGGTCCTAGGCCAGGTCTGCCAGATGCAGCACCAAAGAAAGAGTGAAATTTGGTTTCTTTGAGTATCTCTTGTTTTTTTCTTCTGCTAAGGGAACTTTTGTAGGTTTCTTATTTTCTTTTCCTTGAATTCTATCTTAAAATAATCATTTGCGCCTATAATTCAGAAAGAAATTGGGAAATTTTCTCCCTTAAAAGTTTTCCCCTTTTTATTGAATTTATTGGGGTGACACTAGTTAACAAAATTATACAGGTTTCAGGTGCACAGTTCTACAACACATCATCTGTACACTGTTTTGCATGTTCACCACCACAGGTCAAGTCTCCGACCATCACCATTTATCCCCCCATTCCCTCCTGCACCTCCCTCCACCCCTTTCTCTCCCCGGCAATCACCACCTTGTTGTCCATGAGTTTTTTCTCCCTTTTTTCTCAACCTCTCAGAATTAATGGGCATGGTGGCTGAGTGGCACTGTAGTAGCTGCCAGGATGCATGATGCTCTTGCTCCACTTTCTTGGGCAAGTCTCTGGACCTCTCTGAATCTCATTTTTAAGATAAAGGGATCATTTCTAAATCTAAAGCTCTACACCTCTAAGTTTAGATGAAGGTTTACATGAAAGACTTAAAATTATCAATAGGCTAAAAATAAAAGCAAAATCACTAAGACATGAAGGCATAAGCATATTAATAAACCTATTAATAGTATAAAGTATAAAAGTGAGGCAAACAATTTGACAAATCAACTAGCGTCTGTTTATATTTGTGCTGTATTGATCCTCTCCGAAAAAAGCTTTTAAAGTACAGAATTCCCCAGGATGTTACATCAAAGCCATTTGAGTCTTGATGTTCCTTGATGGTAGAATTTGACTCTGGTGGTGGCAGGAGGGACAGCATTGCATTTTTTAATAGAATTGCTCCCCCCCAATAAATTCATGGCATTGCATCCCACCCATAACTGTGTAGGATTAGGATATTGACAACATACTAGGAATATATTTTCTTTTACTCTAATATGCATAATCTGCTTTTGGCTTCAGTGAATTTAAATGAATAGGGCACTTAATTTGCAATTTATCTTTAAAATATGTTACCTGCCTCCCCCCCAAAAAAAGCAATTCAGAGAAAAAGAAATCAGACTTGTGGTTACCAGAGTTGGAGGGTGAGAGAAGGGGGAATTGGAAGAAGGTGGTCAAAAGGTACAGACTTTCAGTTATAAGATACGTAAGTACTAGGGAGACAATGTGTAGCACGCTGACTATAGCTAACACTGCTGTGTGACACTTAGGAAAATTAAGAGAGTAAATCCTAGGAGTTCTCATCAAGAGGAGAAGTTTTTTTCCTTTTTCTTCTTTTTATGTTACCTGTATGAGGAGACGGATGTTAGCTTCTCTTATTGTGTTAATCATTTCACAATATATGTAAATCAAACCATCACGCTGTATTCCTTAAACTTATAGTGACATAGGTCACACATCTTTCTTAGAAGGAAAGGCAACATATAAAAAGTTATTTAAACATTTGAGTTAATGAAAGACTGAATACTTCTTTTTTTAAAATTTATTTTTATTGTTGACACTATTACAGATGTCCCCCATTTTCTCCCCTCTTTGCCCACCACCTTCCAGCCCCACTCCCTCCTCCGGCCTTCACCACACTGTTGTCTGTGACCATGGGCTATGCATGTATGTTCTTTGGCTAATCTCTTCACTTTCTTGATAATTCATTATTTTAAGGTAATATAAATTACATAAAGCTTCAGTATTCATGATTCTCATTGATTGTTCTAATCCCTTATTATATATTTATCTATTTTTGGTTCAAGACTTGAAGGAACCTGTTAGTAATGGTGAATTTTTATACCATTGTATGACACTACTGTGATGCGCTCAGTCTTTCTTTTTAGTGGAAAAGGGAACATGTCGAAGAAGCATAGGATATTTGAATGGTGTCAGAAGTACTAAAGGAAATAGTAATGCAAGTAAATTCAGAAGAACACAAATAACTGCAAAGACATGGAGAAATTTCATGGAAATATCATAGGATGGGAATGGTTATGCTGTTGTTCAGGTCCCTGACAATTACTACAACTTCCATAATAATTATTGGAGGTGGGACTTTTGAGAGCTGGAAGGGCTAATTTGAGAAGGATCTGGTGTGAAACGTGGCCTTTTCTAGGCAGAACTCAGGGTTTGTCAAGTGGTCCCTGCATGAATGTGTGACTTGCGTTGTTAAGACAGAGAAGTAAGGGCATTGCCCTTTTCCCTGGAGAGAGCAGTGCACACTGCTGAGCCTTACAGAGTGCCACACATGTACTCACTCAGTACTGGGCAAAGTGCTGCTGATTTCAGGTTAAAGCTGTGTGCCGACGTAGAGGGGGGTCTGGGAGGAGCTGTAGGAAGGGTTGCTGTACACTGAAGAAACCTGGAGTATCAGTGAATGGACACTTGGAGTTCACTGAAGGAATAGAGAATAAAGGACTAACAGGAAAAGAAAACCCTCTCCTCATTTACTCATCAAATAAATGTTTAGGCACCTTGATAGACCTTGCAATATAGAAATGAAAGACCCAGCCCCTGCCTTCAGGGAGATTACATTTTAAAGGAAGGTCACTGAACAGTGTGGTGAGCACTCCAATGAAACAGAAACATGTGCAGGTACTCTGGCAGTGCAAACTGGGTCCCCTGGTCAGTGAAAATTTTAAAAAGTAACAATTTTCAGAAGTTAAAAAAGAAACTTAAGGGATCATCTGGTTTCCTGGTACTCAAAAGGTGGACCATGGAATATCAGCAGAACCTAATCATTTGGAGCTTTCTAGAAAATGCAGAATCTTCCCCAAATGGGCTACACCTCAAACCTACTGAGTAAGAACCCGCATTTTAACAATCCCCCCAGGCGACTCTTTCTTTCATTAAGGCTGGAAAAGCACTAATCTAATTTACCTTTCTATCAGGTTTTATAGATGAAGGACATGAAGACATTGTGCCCTGTGCACAGTAGCAGAGCTGGCATTAAAACTCTGTTTACTGATAGAGTCTTACATGATTTCTCTGATATCTATTAGTTTTATCTATGCCCCTCCCCCTTTCTACTCTTCTGTTGGCCTCTGTTAGTGCTTCTTATTGTCAGAGCTTCAGCTCTTACTCTTCTCTCTTTCTCTTCCCCCTCTCTCTCCCCCTCGCTCTCCCTCTCCCCTTAGTCTTCTCTTTAAATTTTTCTGTCGAATGAGAGAATGGTACAGCTTACCCACAGTATACATCAAAGAGAACAAATTTTTATTTATTCTTGATTTCAGGGAAATTTTTGGACCTATTTCTCTAATTTTTTTTACTTGCTGCTCAGAACTTCCTTTAAAGTCAGTAGGAATTCTGCGTGTGGTAAGCGTGAGAAATAATCTGTGATTTTAGAAATGAGAACCTCTGTACAGATGAATTTACCTTCCTTGCTTTGTTAAAAGGTTATTCCTAAAAGGAGTCCTTTGCTCTTCGTATCGTTCTCGTGGACCACACGTGCCTGCCCTCCCGTCTGTGGGTGGGAGGAGCAGACCACGGCAACTCCTTCAGTGACCTCAAGTAGAGGGGGCATTAAGGTTTGAGGAGATTTGTGTTCATTTTTTTCCTATAATGTAGAAGAATAAAGATCTAAGTAGATAAATACCGCCATGTTTTAAGGGGGCCTTTGTTCTAGAAAAATATGGTCGTAGTAGGATAATATGACAACATTAACGAAAAGTGAACAGCCACTGAAAGGACCATAGTGACACAACGCCTTCAAAGCCACGTCCTCCCTCTTTGTGAGAGATTTACTCTCTCCTGTCTTTTTAAGTATTCTAGTTTATTTTAACTCTGGAATACTTTTTGATTTAAGTGAGAGAACTGTAATTTCCATGAATAGATAGATAATAGGCCTCCTATAAACTATGAAATAAAATCAGTTTTCTTGTTCTCATATGTGTTTTTCTTTCAAGTCACTATTCCACCTTTTCAACAACTCTGATTTTATAGAAACCATAGCTGTTATGTTACTTCCTGACTTTGGAGGCTATGTGATTAAATGTTGTTCTACTTGTGTTTCATGTCTTGGATCTTATTTTCTGCTGCCAGTATATAGAAACAGATTAATTTATTTTTAAGTAAAGTATTTTGAGACATAATTATCTAACCCAGAGCTATTTTGCATATATAGTTTTAGTAAAATGGACAATTTAAACAGGGGACATTGTAATGAGCAAGTCAATTATATTTTGGTTAGGTTTAGGAACTGGCTGAAAGGTAGAAATTTTTTTTTTTTACTATTAAAAAAATATATAATATTCCTGAAAATGGAACATAGAAATGTTCTGCATTACCAAGAATAAACTACCTTTTAAATGCTGTTTAGCTTTTAGATAAAATTGAATTTCCATATCTTCTTACAATGTATTAGAAAATTAATTTTTGTTAACCTCATATTTCATTTTCATGCTTCTCTTAGAAATGTTTTATTTGTGGCAGAACTGTTGTAAAGTTGATTCATGGATGCATATTTAAATATTAAGGACACTTTATTCATTTTAAATGAAATAATGTGTTATATTTTATATGTATATATTTACACAAATGTAAGGTAAATGATTTACAGCTTTAGAGAAAAGCACATAAGTTGGTTATGTTTATGGGTAAAAAAAATAGACTCATATTCTCAAGGAAAAAGTTAGAAAAATGTCTTGAGTGTGATGATTACCATTTAAGTAAATTACAGAACTGTAATGATTTCTACCTTAATCCCCCAAACATAACTGTACTTTTATCTTCGGTATTCAGAAATATCCCTGGAAATGGCTCTCATTGCCCCACACCTCTTCAGTTTACTAATTCTTTCCTGTCCAAACTGCACTGATAAATTTTACATGTTTAATATGGAAGACAAATTTCTCCTTAAAATATTTATTTTCTGCCTATGAAGTCTCTCATTAACTTTTCATCTCCTTCCACGTTTGTTCTATATTTTTAGTGAGCTATATTTCTTGTCTTTGTTCTCTAGGTTCTCTGCATAACATAAGGGGTGCCATATGTAACAAAACTTCACTTTCAAAAGCTGCTCATGAGAAGCGGTCTTGTTTCTTTGGGTTTTATGCCATGTATTTTTGTTGGGACTCAAAGGACAATAAGCTGTTTTTGGTTAAATTAGGAAAACTAAGTTGAAACATAATTCCTGGTAAATTCATGTTATAAAACACATTGCTTAATGAATTTTCTGTTACTTTGTTGTCTCTGTAGATAAACGTGTGGAAAATTGGCCTCTCATGCAGTCCCCATGGCCTACGCTCTGTATAAGTACTCTTTATCTCCTGTTCGTGTGGCTGGGCCCAAAGTGGATGAAGGCCCGAGAACCTTTTCAGTTGCGCTTGGTGCTCATTGTCTATAATTTTGGGATGGTTTTGCTTAATCTTTTTATCTTCAGAGAGGTAGGTTTACTTAAACTCACTTTATAATTCCCCCAAATTATTGGAAATTAAAAAATGAGAATATGTAAAACCATCATTGTAACATTGTACCCCAATGTTAGTTACTCTAAAAGTAAATTTTATATTATTGACATTTTTCATTTTTAGATTAAAAAAAAATAAAACATAAGGTATAGGACAGGTGTTTAAAATGGAATTTTGAAGCATACAGACTGGATTCTAAAGTAACCCTTATGAACTGTTCTGATATTGGAAGTTATTGAACTTTTCGGAGACTCATTTCCCCATAAAATGGAGAAAACACCTACCTTCTAGGGTATTAGAGATACCAGTGAGGTAACTTTGGCATAGTGTTTAGCACATATTAAGCACTCAGTAAATAGTTGCACATACTTATTTAATTCTTACTCAGCAGTTTCAGGTTTGTAACTGTTTAAAATATGCAGATGTAAAATGCCAATTTCAAATTAAATCTGTATAATGTCATTGTATTTTGGATTGGAGGTAAAATGAGTTCACTGTTATACAATTGTTGCTACTAATCATTGTATACTTTTCTGGGCACCAGCAAATTCTCCAGGACATTTTGAAGGGAAATCCTAAAGGCTAGATTGACACAGCCTTTTTTTTGAATTAAGAGTGAGAAAAATTTGTTTCCCAAAAGACTGTTCATTAACATTCTGTATGAACGCAGGGAACTAGACTGGTGATGCTAGGAAAAGAAATAGTACGCTCTTTTAAAACACACACACAAATCTTCTTTAATTGACAGTTTAGGATACAGAATCTCAACTTGGTAAAAAAAACTTTAATTTATTTGGTACTTTTATCTAATTTGTTAGATACAGACCACTCTGGATCAAGAATAAAAATCACTGCAATTCTTAGATCTGAGTTTGGTCAGTCAAACTTTCTCTTAATATTATGAAGTAGATAGAATTGATCTCAGTCTAAAAGTTACATGTGATTTTTAATTTAGATTGCAATTTTAGAATAAATTGACACTGGAAATTTTAAATATTCCAACACAGTGAATGTTTAAAGCAGTTGACATTTTTTAGATAATACTGCTTTTAAAAATAATTTCAAAGATTGCATATTATGTTTAGTGTTTTTAAATGCTCTGTCTATTAAAACTTTACTCCAAATATTATTCCCTTTTTTTCCAGTTATTCATGGGATCATATAAAGCAGGATATAGCTATATTTGCCAGAGTGTGGATTATTCTGATAATGTTAATGAAGTCAGGGTAAGTACATTAAAAATACTCTTAATCAGTCAAAGTGGACCTAATTTTATAGTTCCCAGTCTATGGAAAACATACTTTTAGATAGTGGTAAAAGTATACTGAATTGTTTTGAGTCAGTAAAGCAAGGTTTTTTTGTTTTTTTTTAAGTACATAATTTTTTAATAACCTCCAGTGTTGCTATTTGGTATGTGAGAGTAAACATGTGTTGGGTTATTAGAATGCAGTACTTGAAAAAAGTTCCATGTTTAATGTAAAGATATTTTAGATTTTGGTTGTTTTTCGTCAAGAACAGAAATTCATAAAGAGACTCTAATTTTTGTTCAGAAAGTCTGAGGAGAAAGAAATGTTTTATAAACCGTAATAATGTTTGGTAAATTAAGTATAGCATAATTTGTATAGGTATAGACTCAGTTTTTATTATATTTGCAGCAAAATAAACCAATAATAATAGAATGCTATCATATTTTACTTTCCAGTCACTTACAGTAATAAAATTACCATTTTACTCAAGTGGAAGAAACAATAAATTGTTAACTACTCTTGTATACTGTGGTTCATATTAAAAATGATCTATACACAAAACATGTACTTGTATATGTTTTATGTTATATGTAGCATATATAGCAATAATATAGTATTTAGTAGCTTCCCTTGAAAAAATAGCTTTTTGACATAAGGGTTGGATAATATAAATAGCAATATTCATCAAGACCCAAGGTCAAACTGCTTTAATGTACTTACCATGATATGTCCATGTCTTCATGTCCCTATTTGAAGACGTAAGTGCCAATGGAAAAAAAATCATCCCTTTGGTTGTCATATTAATTTTATTCATTCAGTATTTGTGTACTAAACATCAATCATATGCAGATAGCGTGAGGGGCCCTGGGAACACAGGTGGAAGAGACAGGAGACCCCTGCCTTTATGGAGCTGACATTCTAGCGAAGGGTGAGAGAGGCAAGTAGTCATGTAAACAAATGGTTAACAAGAAAATAAGACCTGTGGTGTGACTGAGAGGGAATGAGGGGAGTACTCTATTTAGATTTGCTGGCTAGGAAAAATTTTTTTCTGATAACCGTATTGTCAGAGACCCTCCTCAGTAGACAGCTGACTTCTGTGGTCTTGCTTGGTTTGGGGGACGGGGAAAGGAAAGTGTTTAATTTGCTTTCTTTCAGGGGCGCACTTAGAGAAACCCTTTGGGTGAAACAACAGGCCAATATTTTTAGGATAAACCTTTAAAAAGACTGCTCTGGTCTTTGTGAACCTACCCTCCTGGCATGCATAACTTCAAAAAATTAGCTATTGTGAGAATGGTAATCGGGGAGGAGAGAACCTGAGATTGGCAACAGACTGCATGTGAAATTTTTCTCCCTCTCTCTTCTCCTCTTAATATTAGATGTAGTAGAATAAATATTTTACTCAGGGACTTGTTTTTGTATTTGTTGTCATGTAGCCAAGAACTATCACTTTTCACTTTCTGTAGCTATTCAGAGATATCTAATGCAGTTTACACATGAAAGATAGGAATTATTATTACTACTCATAAATTGTGGCTAATTTAGAGGCCCAGATTGGGGTGGGGGGATAAGACATTATCTCTTACTTTCTGGATAAAGTTTATTATGCCAGAATGGTTACTTTATTTTAAAGTACTAAGATAATAGTGAATATTAAATATTGGGTTGCTGTGAATAGTTAACTATTTCAAGCCTATTTTCAACCATATTATTACTCACACAAATTCAGTAAATCAAGATTTTATTTTCTCTTTTGTCCACACTTTATATAATTTTGTTTTCCAAACAAAACAAACAAAAAAACCCATGCTATCCAACAGGTGCAGGGATAAAATGTGGAAAGCATCTATCGACTAAAATATCTCAGCCTGTCTATGAATGAATCTGTCAGACCCCTGACACACACAGGTTTATTCAGTTATGTGCTGCCTTTTTGTTATTTATACATAGGGCACATATCATAGAAAATACTTGACATAAAAAGTTGAGTTTAGGTTACTATTATAGTAGAATTCTTGTAAAATATTTTAAAACATATATACAGAGGTCACCTCTCACTAGCTTCTTGGCTCCTAATCTCAGCATGTGTAGTAATCTTTCTTTACCATCTGGTGTCTTAATTAGAGCCCAGGAAAAGAAAAGACTTACTCATGTGAGCAGGATTATATTTATGACCTAGGAAATGGTGGTTGTTTCTGTTTATTTATTTCAGCCTATCATTTTAAACATTTTATTGCCTAATGCAGACTTCTATGATTAGGTACTTGGCTGCACGTGTTAAAGTGAGAGAACGAGACAGGCACTAACAGAGACCAGTTGCTATCCATAAACATATTTACAGGAATATGAGGTATAATGTAGGCTAAGCATGAACAACTGAAGTACCTTTACAAAGTAAATACCTCAGTTTCTCTCCCAAATTGAAAAACATAATAGTGTGAATGTGTTCACAGTTCTGTATTCAGCAGTTTGGCACTACAGGGACCCAGCTGTGTAACATGAAATGTTTTCTATATTGTTGGCACAGAGTAGATACAGACTTGGACTTTTGACTTTCTCATCCTTCCCCCCCCCCATGGATAGATGCCTAGATTTCACACCTACTTAGGCAAAAATGGTTTCATGCTCCATACATCTTGGGTAGTGAAATTTTTTTTGGACTTATATACAATGAGTAGAAAACCATATGGTAGTGTCAATAACATGCTTTTTCTTTCTTTTTACAGATAGCTGCTGCTCTGTGGTGGTACTTTGTGTCTAAAGGAATTGAGTATTTGGACACAGTGTTTTTTATCCTAAGAAAGAAAAACAACCAAGTCTCTTTCCTTCATGTATATCATCACTGTACAATGTTTACGTTGTGGTGGATTGGAATTAAGTGGGTCGCAGGGGGGCAAGGTGAGCATTTCCAGAAACATATCTGCATGTATTAAATTATGTAAATATGTTGGATGGAAAGTAATGAGAACCTGGGAATTTGAGTTGGCCTATAACTTGCTTTCATGATTAATTATTTTTGTGTTAATTTCATTTTAAAGAAATTTGAAGAAAGTAAAGCTTTAGCTTTTTGCCTGTGACTACTTTAACACCTAAAGACTTGCCCCAGAGATGAGCATAAAGTAATCCTATATGTAGAAAATACTATTTTGACGGGGAACAGTTCTAGTGGTTCTCATCCAAAGGAGACCAATATATAACTTCTCAGTCTGAAGGCTCCATCTCCAGTCCAAGTCCAGAGCCCACTCCTGCTCTAAAATAGGCCTTAAATCAGCCTGTTGGTTCTTACTCAAAGGAAATTATATATAGTCTTGTTGATGTTAAAGCTAATCTGAATTCATAGTTTGTCTATAGCTTTCCAAATGCCTGTAGATTGAAGATGATTTGCATTTTTGAGCTGGAAGTAGACCATTCCTCTGATGGGGACCCATGGTACAAGTCATTATAGTACAGTTCACCATTTAAATGCCTACTTTCCATTTTAAAGTATTTAGAAGCCTAAGAAATATATATATATTTAAAGATAATGTACATTGGCACATCTAAAGGCAATGATGAGACACAAATTTACTTAAACCATTATATGTACCATGACTCCCCCCCACCCAAGAATAATAGGATGACAAGTAATATAGGCAATAGTTCTGTATTAGGGCCTCCTTAAACCACGGAAGTACCCATTTGAAAGCTCACTACTTTGAAAGTCCTTTGTATTTGAAGAACATCCATTTTTTTAGATGTTACAAGCTTGAGTGTAAACTTTAAAAATGCCTGGCATGATCTGAAGAGAAGGCTTTTCCAATAGTACTGTTTTACAACTTTTATTCCTAATCTTTACTCAAGGTTAAGTGTTAGAAAATAAAGTGAACTTATTTATTTCATGTCCAAATGGTTTATTGCCTAATAACATTTTTTCTGTGTTTTGTAATTACCTCTTTTCTAAAGCATTCTTTGGAGCCCAGCTGAATTCCTTCATCCACGTGATTATGTACTCATACTACGGGTTAACTGCATTCGGCCCATGGATTCAGAAGTATCTTTGGTGGAAACGATACCTGACCATTTTACAGCTGGTGGGTGAAATGCTTCTAAAGTTTCTTCTAGTGCAACACTGAAAATGTTTGAGTTTATTAATTGTAAAGTGCTGAGTGATTTTTTACAATTTTCCATTATAAATTCAAGTCTCTCTATGCTCCAGCTGTGGGAGTTGAGGCTGCTTGGCTCTGAGCTACCTGTTCATAGGCCTACTGGTTACAGCCACTTGCCTTTTGAATGTCTTTAAAAGGCTAGGCTAGTGCCCGGCCGGGCGTGGCTCAGCAGTTGAGCATTGACCTAGGTAGGATCCAGGAGATCGCAGTTGGATTCCCGGTCAGGGCACATGCCCGAGTTGCGGGCTCCCTCCCCAGTCAAGGGCGTGTAGGAGGCAGCGATCAATGACGACTCATCATTGATGTTTCAGCTCTCCCTCTCCTCCCTTCCTCTCTCTGAAATCGATAAAGATGTATTTAAAAAAAAAATCTGTGAAGTGGATGAGTAAAACCTAAGCACACCACAAAGTACAGACTCATATATGACTAGAAAAATAACATCTTTCTCAGGTGTTCTTTTAAATTTTTACTTAAAATATTATTATTTCTCTTCATCCTGTTTGCTTTTCCATTTTTTTCAGTTCTTGTTCATAGATCCAATACATACATTTAGAATAAAAGTTGAAGAAAAGGCATAGAGCCAAGGAAGGGTTGAGGTAAAGGAAGGGAACAAGGAGTGGAGAACTCTTCTTAATTCTCCAGGAAGTCCTTGAAGAGCAAAGCTAGGTATTTTCAATTGGCCAGTCTTTAGAGAAGACAGTTTTCAGCGCACACCCCAGTAGGACCTCATATAGCATTTGGGTGCTTCAGTTTAACATTCAGAGCTAGGCAGTTGCCTAGTAATCAAACTGGAAACCCAAACCAACCTGGTAGCTATTCTTTAAGCCTTGGAATTTATTATAATTTGCTTTAATCATAGCATGCACAATTTTATCAGTGGAATCACATTTGGAAATATGTCCATCTCTGTTTTAAGTTGCTAAACAGCTGGCTAACCAAACAGGAAACACAACTTTTGGGGAATGCTGGGTGTGAAGGATTCATTTGTAATTAAAATGCTATAGGAAGCTTCCTTCAGTTTTTGTGTAAGCTGTTTATACAGTTTGTGTAATTCATTTCTCTTAGTAATTTAGTAAATGGTTCCAAGAAAATGAAGAGAGGACAAAAATCACATGAACTATTGATACCTATTTTGTTGGACAATGCCATACTCAGCCACACCCACAGACACACCCTTTGTCTGTGATGCAGATTCTAAGAACCATTGTGAAATCAAAAGTTCTGAAAACCTGGATTTGCCATGGAAAATTTTAAAAGTTTTTAGTGTGATATAAATCTGGGGGTTACCTGGAATAAATTATTTTAATAATATTTAATATAATAACACTAATACTGTATCCCTAAAAGAGAAACCACAATTGTCCATTCCAAATAGGATGTTAATTTATGAAGGGTAGTGTATTTCCAGGCCAGTAGTTCTTACTTACAACAGTTAATCATGTAAGTTAAACTTGTAAAAACTCAACACTCGTTAACACTGTGAAATTCTTAATTTTTATTTTGAGAACCATCAATTTATTAATATATTAGAATTTAAGCTGATTTGCTTCACCTTAATTAAAAGCATTTTAATTTGGTTTTTCTTCATTTAAAAACTCTTCAAGTTGAAAGTGATTTTCTCTTTTTGCACTTATTCTCAACTACCTACTAAATTTTACCAAAGATCTTAGTTTTTAAAGCAGGGGTGGGGAACATTTTTTCTGCCAGGGGCCATTTGGATATTTATAACTTCATTTGAGAGCCATACAAAATTATCAACTTAAAAATTAGCCTGCTATATTTTGTCAAACAATGCACTCGTCCCTAATGTAATGGCTGGAACTATTACTCTTTGGTGAGGCCTTGGCAGGGCCAGACCAAATGATTTTGCAGGCTGTACATGGCCTGTGGGCCGGACATTCCCCACCCCTGTTTTAAAGGATAGTGTTAATTCAAATGCCTATTACCTGTCTGCTATTCTGTAAGAAGTTCATTTTTAAAAGTACATATACCAGCTGCTGACAATTTTGTGGAAAGAAGTCAGTCTAAAATGTGGGAGCAACACAAAAATTGAAGAGCCTCCAATACTATTACTTTACTGTCTTAGGCCACTGATATTCCCTCTCATTAGGTAATTTATTCAACATTATCCAACAGATATTCATTGAGTCTGGACACTGTGCCAAAGACTCAAGAATCATCATAGCAGCGCAGGGTCCTGCCCTTTAGCGTTACATACTAGCGGAAAGATGGGCAATCCAGGCGTCACCACATACAAAAGACAATTTCAGATAGCTATAATTCTTATAAAGACAAAAACCCCACACAAAACAAAAGCTCTTTGGTTAATGGGACTGAGAGGGCCAGTGGGTGGAGGAGGCATTTTAGTTCTAGTCATCAGGGAACCTTGTGGAGGAGATGGCATTTGAGCAGCTACCTGGATGACAAGGAGCCAGGCGTGGGAGCCAGAGAACCATGAACCTCTGGGCCATGTGGCAGAATTTGGGCCTATTGTAGCTCTCTAGGAGATTCTGAAGTCGTTTCCCATGCCTTCGCTTCTGTCTTTCAGGTTCAGTTCTTCGTGACCATTGGGCACACGGCGCTGTCCCTGTACACGGACTGCCCCTTCCCCAAGTGGATGCACTGGGCGCTGATCGCCTACACCATCAGCTTCATATTCCTCTTCCTCAACTTCTACGTTCGGACATACAATGAGCCTAAAAAGTCAAAAACTGGAAAAACAGCTGTGAATGGTATTTCAACCAATGGTGTGAACAAATCAGAAAAACTGGTGATAGAAAATGGAAAAAAGCAGAAAAATGGAAAACCAAAAGGAGAGTAAATTGAACTGGGTCTTAACTGTTGTTGACAGTGAGGAAGCTCCCGTTTCAGATAAAATTTCAGGGAAAACAAGCAAATGAGGGTTTGGGGTGGGGAAGAAAAAGGCAAATGTGCTCCTATGTATTAGTGACCTTTAGGTTGAGCAAAGTGTTAAATGCGGTACCCAGATGTTTTATTTATGAAGTTTTTATTTTAAACATTTTTTTTTTATTAGCTTTGATGTTGTCCAGACCAAAGCAGCTGTTATGTGACTGGATGCTCTCCCTCTGTTCACATCATTGTCTAACGCATGAGATTTCTCATGTATCTAATATGCAGTCATTCTTCAGCCTGATGATCACAGAAACACAGTCTTTATGAGTTTTTTGGCTGAATTACTAATTACCTACTGATTAAGATCAATCACCTTACATTTTCTGGTCCAAAGCTGGAAATGCAGATGCTTTAAAATTTGCATATTTGAATTCATTTACTGACTGGAGTGGCTGAATCTCTCCACCTCTAGTCTGAATATACCCTTTTGGTTGTAATTACATTAAAAGTATCTGATGATCTCTGTAGACTTTTAGAGGCCTGATGATGATGGTGTTGGTGAAAATAAGAAAGAATTACAGTAAAATCCTGTCCGGCGACCCAAAGGTCATCAGGACTTGTGGCACAAATCACTGTGGGAAACAGTTTTTGTGATGAAAAAGCAGCCTTTTAATACTTTTATTACTATCAGAAATACATTATGAAAATTAAGATTATTGTCTGATTGGAATGTGAAACAACTCATGTCTTTATTGGTAACATCATGAAATGGTTACGTTAATGTGCTGTTAGGCGACAGTATGTTGATTTTTATCAGCCTTTTAATGTTTTGATTTGCAGCTGTTACTTTTTCATATGTGGAAATATACCTACCTCTTCTGTTGGAAAGAACATTTAAAATTAAATAAATTTTAATTAAAAAAATCAAGGAGTCCTCTAATGTAAGTTTTAATATTGATTTTCAAATCCACTAGTTTTTTTGTTTGTTTTTGTTTTGGGTTTTGGGGTTTTTTTTTTCTTTTTTACAAATACATACACCAAATTTTTCTGTGAAACTATTCTTCTCTTTCAATGTGTTTAATTTTGGAGTGATATTTCCCTTGTGACAGAGTTGCAAGATCTTATTTATTAACTAGATATGAAGTGTAAACCCATTTTGGTGCAATATTCTTGACTCCTTGGTGCTAAAGATCATTAAATTTAGTGCTTGATTGTTACAAGGTGTTGTTAAGACACAAAACGAATAAAAGTGAGAGTAGTCAGAACCAAAGTTAAATTTGCTACTTACAAATGAAGTATTTCTTGTAATATAAATGAACAGCTGGAAATTCACTAAGGAAGAGAAGTTGTACAGTGTCTTATTACATAGGTTAAATTGTTAGGGGTGTTGCACTGGAATCATTATGGGAAGAGAAAATGTAACCTCCCCCTCAAAAGAAAAGCATGAATATTTCTAAGTATCTCAAGATGTCAAAACTGCATGTGCAGGATATATGCTGTTTGTGCAGACCACCTATTTCAGATTATTTGTAAATTATAAAATATTTATTGTGCATTCAAATTTCACACTTTTCCCCCAAAAGGCATGCAGTTATGAGAATTACAGAAAATTTGCAATACATATATTAGTTTGGTCTTAGGGGATTCAACACCTGTGTTTTTGCTGCTCAGTGTGTAATGACTAAAGATTTGTAAATCTTTGTGAACGTTCTGTACTGGTTCCCCAGAGCTATTCATTCTCTGCTACCTGATTTCAGCACAATAAATATACTGCTGTGGGAAAAATGACATTTTTGTTAATCAGTTTATTATAATGTAAACTACCTGCTAGATGCATATTTATTTGATTCAGTTGTTAACGTTCCTAATTCTGCTGCCAATTTCTAATGCAGAAAAGAAATGAAACTAGAACTCGGGTGTCTACAATTTCTGGTAAAATTTTATTTTTTTTATGGTAGCATAGTTTTACTGTAAAAATTAGTTGCCTATGGAAGAGCTTTTGGATCTGGACACAAAACATATTTTCTTCTAAATTATTCTTACATTTGTCATTTCAAATGTAAGCTTTAATAACACTTTTTAATTCTTTGCACTTCTTTTTGTGCCAAAAATGAAGTGAGGGAGCTCTTGTGTTCTTATGTTTAAATCATTCAGTTCTCACTCTACCTTAAGGTTCTTTAGCACAGATGATTTTAAGATGTTACAAATATAACATTGTCTAGTAGCTTTCATGATATCTCTGCCATCACGCTAAGTTGCATGCCTAGTACCCCAAAATCAGGAAGATTGCATCCTCTCTTTGGTGAAACTTTGTCACTAACTACAGAAATGTTTTATTACATAGAAAACAGAGATTCTATTAAATATTCGCAATGAGCAGAAATACCTGAGGCATGTGACAGTGCACTAGAGTTGATGACTATAGCTCTCTTTTTTTCTCTTTCCTGTGTTACTCTTGACTCTGTTTTGCTGATGGACACTGACTGGTGATTAATTTCAGTATTATTGTTATTAATTTAGTCCTCCTTTCCTCTCTTTCCACGCACTCTCTAGGCTTTCAAAACTCTTTCATATGGATTATTATATTCACAGTTTAGAGCATGGACTATTGACATGTTTTGTAGTTTATTGGAAATATTTTAATTTACAGGTTTCTTTCATATATGTAACTCAGTTTCCCTGTAAATAAGAAAGAAACTAAAAGTGGAAGTGATTTTTGCTGTCCTGTCCATTTGATGATATGACGATTTAGGCATTGCGTATTAACTATTGGTGCCGAACTCTTGAATCTCACCTTCATTAAAATGCGACATCAAGCTGAGCTGTTTTCACTCTCTGCTCTTTCCTCATCGCAGCCTCAACCCCAGGCAGCTGTATTCACAGCTGTCCTTATTGAGAAAAAGGTGACTGCAGATGTGCAGGATGGGCACTCAGCACAGACCCTGGGGACTTAGACTTAGGATCCCGCTGGATGGTGATAGGCCCACAGAGTTGAGAGGCACCGTAATGCTGAGGCACATACACAGGAGCCCAGCATCTTAGCAGAAACTAGAAAATCCGTGTCATGAGAGTGGTCACCTGCCACTCTGCATGCAAGCAGATGACATCTGAACGGGAAGTATAGTTGTGAAATGAAAGAGAAATAGAAACAGATTTGTTTCCAACTCTACAAATCATGCAAGTATTAGAAGTTGGTTTGCCTAATATAAAGTACGGAGGAAAGGCACAGCTGTGAATTGAAAGGCACAGCTTTTAATTTTATTATTATTTTTAAAAGTTTTAAAAATAGAAGGATGGAATATAACTCTGCATTCCTGAAGGGGATTCAGAGATCTAAATTAAAAATTATAATTGACATATAGAACCACTACCAGATGAAGACAGATTGTAGAATATATATCACTAAAAGAGCCTTGTCACTTATGAAGAAGGTGGCCAAAACTGTCTTTAGGTGATTGATTAATAGGAATTTTCGGTAGGCAAGGGATGATCTGAATTACTCCATGGAGCTCTTCTAGACTTACAGGTCTAGGTTTCGCTATATCCTTTGAGAAATCAAACTTTTTTTTACTGGCTAAAAAATAAATAAAACCTAGGTCTTCTTTTTCCTTTGTCTTTTTCATTTTACCACATCAAGTCGTGTTCACATGTTTACATGTGAACAAATTTTCCTTCATACCTTCATTGCTTGGAGATCCATCTGGTCTTAAATAGAAATTGAACTAGAATTTTATTTTCCCAATTCTGATTGGTGAGGTTTTCCCAGGGAATGTGTCCTTCAAGTATTTCCTTTGAGAATGAATACATACTGAAACACATCACTTGATATCTATCTACCTAATTGCAATAATCTAATGCAGCTATCAGAAGGGTCACACTGTACTTGAACATATACAGAGAGTCAATGTCCAAATTAAAAGCCATTCTAAAACTAAAAGTCTTGGAAGGTTTATGTAATACAGACATTTCTAAAAAGATAGGGTCTTGAAATTATTGGGTATTTCCCTATTTAAATTCAAGACTATGAGTTAAAAGAGTATTTTGTCAGTCCATAAGCACAGTTCATATGCTCTGTCAGTCCCCAGGTGTCCCTGAAACCCGTTTTTTGGCAACTTTAGAGAAGCCAGTTAGGTTGTTCTTTTACTCAGTTTTAAATTTTGTCTTTGAATTTCCTATGGGGAAAAAGGAAAACATCCAGTTGAAATTCCTTCTTTGACATCCCTGATGCATTATATTTAAACCGAGTTTCTCCTCCCTGTGAGGAAGCTCTCCTAAGAACCAGTCTTTCAAGAACAGTGATTACCTAGCTATTTGGTAATGAGAGGGTGGGTAAATTATGAATCTTGCCTGGTAGGTAGCATGATGTTAGTGACATTCACACCTCACCTTTGAATGTGGATTGTGTTCTGATTAATAAATCTGGAATCAAATACAACATTTACACTTTAATAAACATGTTATATAGTTAGGGTTTATCATTTGTACATACGTAGTTGGATTTCAAATATTTTCTGAGTTCAGTTCTCACAGTGAAAATGTAATAATGATGCTAAGTGGTCACAAAAGAACAACTGCTCGACAAAGCTATATTTATTCAACACATTTAAGTGTTCTCATTATGCTTGAATTATTACTGTCGCTATTACATACTGGTAACAGTGGTGTCTAGTCTTTTTTCCAGAAGGAAAAGGAGCATAGGAGCTTGTGAGGCAAAAGTGCAGCCAGATGAATTTGGGGAAGAACAAATTTCTAACTTCCCTTTAGAGATGAGATTTGAAGTTCACATCCTAGAGTCTACCCTAAATATTAACCAGTTCAGAAAACCATCTTTAGGTTAGTGTGCTAGGTATTTACTGGCTCTACAAACCCATTTTTATCTCCCTGATACATTCTCTCTCCTTTCTTCTTTGGTATTGCAGTGTCTAGAGGACTGAAAATGACATTTCTCAGATTCCCTCACAAATTTGGGTTCTGTGAGTGTGAGGAACTTATGAAATTTTTGGAAGGCCATCCTTCTATAGTAATGTAATTACATAGATTGGCTTCTTACAGGTATGTGTTCGCAACAGCTAAACTACATGTTCCACTATCTCGGCACCAATTTTGTGAGTGTAAGCAGGGGGATGGTGATAGCAGTCATGGCAGATGTGGTCACATGAATTTGAAGTCAAAGACTAGGAATGGCTTTTGACTTTCAGTCTTCCAAGTTACCGTAATCTTATAAGCATCTAATTATTTGCATTAAAGCTCTTTCTACTTGAAATACCTTGAGTGATATCTATTTTTTTGCAGTGACCCTTACCTAATTAAGTATTCAGCACCAAAATTTGATCAGGAAATAGACTAGCAAAGATAATAATGTGGAATCAGTTATCTGACCTAGTTGAGTGATAATTTCATGACCAGTGGGAGATGGGATACTGTTTTCCATGTAGCAAGTAGTTGAATTTTCACCTATGGTCACCTAAAATGGAATACAGTAGTTGCCCCTTATTGAGAGATATGGTCCAAGATCCCCAGTAAATGTCTGAAACCACTGTTAGTAGTGAACCTTATACATACTATGTTTTTTTCCTTGCATATAGACCTGGATGATAAAGTTTAATTGATAAATTAGGCATAATAAGAGATTAACAATAACTAATAATAAAATAGAACAATTATAACAACTTACTGTAATAAAACTTAGGTTATGTGAACATTCTCTCTCCAGTAATTTTTGTATTTTGCAATCCAACCCTGTTCCTGAATCTCTGTAACCATTCCTTACTGGCAATCTGGCAATAAGTGGCTGGGTGTCACTTGCTGCAGGGGACCCCTTGTGGAAGTCTTCCTATAGGCTCAACGCATTCTTGCTCAACATGTTGCCATCAATAGGAACACATTTCCTATGTATCCTCTACCCACAAATCAATGCCTTTTCCATCTTAACTAAGCACTTACCATTCACCATGGTTATAACTTTTGCACTTTGAGGTGCAACAGAAAAACTAGCATGAATTTCTTTTTCCTTCACAATTTCACCGATACAAGACTCATTCTCACTGTAGACCTTAGCAACATCAGCATGACTTTCCCCCCTCTTAAGTCAAGAACTCTCACCCTTTTCCTCAAACAAAGCACTTTATGGCTTCTCTGTGGCATATTTGAGTTGCCAGCATCACTACTCTTGCGCTTTGCAGCCATTATGAAGTAAAATAAGGGTTACTTGACCACAAGCACTGAGATATCATGGCAGTCAATTTGATAACTGGGAGATGCTACTAAGTGATTAAAGTGTGTACAAGGGGAGACATTGGACGAAGGGATGATTTACATCAAGGGAGGCAAGGAGCAAGATGGCACAAGATTTCATCATGTTACTCAGAATGGTGAGCAATTTAAAATTTATGAATTGTTTACTTCTGGAATTTTTCATTTAATATTTTTAGAACCCAGTAGACAGTGGATAACTGAAACCACTGAAGTGAAAGCATGGATAAGGGGGACTACTGTAGCTATTGAAACTGAAACCTTTGACAGCGCAAGTGGCTGCTGAATTGTAATGTGATGGAAGTAAGGAATGTCAAGACTTGAGTGAGGTGGCTGCTTCTGATTGCCCTGGAGAGCTTACAGAAACCAAATTAACTCATGTTTGAAATTCTTGGCTACCCGAAGAGGCCTTGTTATATCTTATCGCTACAGATCTGAAGTGTTTTAAAACAAGAGCTAGACTTTCATCCAAAGTATGTTGCAAAATTACAACTTAAGGTCACAACTTCAGTAGTTTCCTAAGCGGAAGTTGTGGCATTCATTGGGAAAGAGTGGGGCCCAAAGAGTTGGAATAGGGACATTTGGGTAGATTTGGATGAATCTGAGAACCTGAATCTCTCAAACCCATTGAGTATCCTTGGCCAGGAAAGCAGCCCTCTTCCCTTGTCAGATGACATTCGTTCTTTGCTGCTTGAGGTCCTATAATGACTTCAATCAAAGAGTTACCTTCCAAAAGGATGCTTATTTTTCTATACCTTCCTTCTATTCTTACTGTGTCATCAGATTGTAAGATTTTTTAGACCATAGCATGTCCCAGGAGATACACACAAATCTACCCTGGGAGGAGATAGTTTAAGATTATAGAATTTGGCTAATTTTTACCTATATAAATGTGTAGGAATGGACTCTAAGAGTGCTGAACAAAGCAGAAAGAAACATCTTTATAGTGGACTAAAATTATTAATATTAGTGCACTTACCAGAAATTCTTAATTTGAAGACATATCTCAACAGTGAGGAGTTGCTTTAATGATTTGTCAGTTGCTTAACTAAAACCTGGAATTATTGATAGCCTACATTAAATTGAGCTGTATGTTAGAAATTCATTGCAATAATGTGGAGGAGGAATCCAAAGGCTTAGGAAATTAGCAATGTTGGAGATGATTTATCGTGTGCAACTCACTGTGTTTGAGAAATAAAATTGGTAAATGTACATTGGTAATTTGTCCTTGAAAAACTCTGTAGTGGATATTTTTTTGTAGGCTGGGGATTCTAGAGGGATTTTCCTCTATCCTTTTAGGTTTTAGCTGAGACTTGTGAATTAAACTGACAAAAGACAGATTAACAGGAAAAAAGCTTATAACTTTTATTGATGTTAATATTTTTAATTTTACATGCTTGGGGATTTCAGGGGGAAATCCCCCTGAGAACCCCAAAGAAGTGGTTAGACTCAGAGGCTTATATACCATTTTGACAAAAGGCAATCAATTGTGGAGGAGTAGCTAGACAAAGGAAAGCATCTGGGCTTCTAAGACTGGTAAATTGTGGGGAAGTGATTAGGAAGCATGTGGAGGAAATTAATGGTAGATAAGGGATTTTTTCACAAGGTTTGTTTATGCAGACTCATTTCAGTGCCATATATATTTTTTTCCAGTGGTAGGAGTTGTTGATATAGGAGAGGGGAAGAGTTTCACAAGGGGAATTTATGCCCTGCTGTTAGGCAGACAGAGGGAGGGCAGAGGGCTCTTCTGTGTCACCTTTTTCTCAGTTGCCTTCAGTTCAAAATAATCCTTCTGTCAAATTGGCATATTTTGAGATGATATATTCTGATCCCCTTCAGAATGATGAGGGAGGAAGGGTGCTGTCTCTGAAATGGGTCCCCTGACTTCAGTGGGAGTGATGGTATTACATATCGCCAGAGGCCAAATGGCAATCCTGAAATGCCAGAGACAAAGTGGACCTGGTTACAGTAATGAGCAGAGTCAGAGTGGTTATTAGAATGGCTTAGTCCATGAGTATTTCTGGTGGCAGTTAATTTATGATGATGTCCCAAGGGGCTGAAATAGGTAGGCAGCCTACTAAACTCCTACTTGATCTGTATATCTGACTCTAAAGTTAATGAACATAGTCTTGGCTTGAGTCACCACAATAGGGAGGCACAGTTCCTCACCGATTTCTCTACCTGAATTAATGCATAGACCAGAGCTTCTAAAAGAGAGGGAATGTTGGGTTCCCACGAGGAAATCCCGTGACTATGTCACAAGGATATACTATGATTTCCCCTCCTAGCTTTTACCAAAAGGGAAGGGAAATAAGCAAACCTTGGGACACTGATCTGATGATGATCATGAGGCACCCAAATTGCTATTGTGGTCACCTTCAAAATGGGTGTGTATGGAGGCCGGATGATAAATGCAGTTTTGGCCCGAGTCCATTGCACAGTGGGCCCAGGGTCCAAACTTTCCATCTCCAATTCTTGAATGTAGAGTTGGATTAGACATACTCAGTCTCTGGCTGACTCTCCACATTGGTGCCTTGTGCCATGGAATTAGGGCTAATGCACTATGAAGTCAAAGCTCCTAAAATATTCCCTTCTTCTTGAAACAGTGGACCAAAAGTAACATCACATTTCTGGGTGAACGTCAGAGGTTCATGCCAGCATCACAGGCAGGAGACATTCCGGGGTGATGAGTTTTTATCTTATATCCATTTAACTCTGCTGTTTGACCTGAGCAGAGCTGGGAGGATCTTAGAAGATGACAGTGTATTATCATTTACTTAATCATGTAATTTCAAGTTTAATGGCCTTTCCAGACGTCAACTGAAGCAAATCAACATAATTTTGGCACCTGATTATCAGCTATCAATCTGTTAAACATTTTTTTCTCTTTTACAATAAAGAGATAACAGAAGTAGTTTCTTTCACCTGTACTCCTTTACTGTCATACCTCAGGACAGGGCTAATTTTTCGGTATCCTGTTATGACCTAGGAACCTTATGTGTCGCATCATGCCATAAAACATCGGTTTGTCTATCATCCTGATCGGATGTAGTGAGTAGGAGGTAACAAGTACCATAGATTTTTTGGTAAGGAACATGTGTGCCAAAGAGTAGGAGAGGAAAAAAAATAATGTAAATTCCGGGGCTATGACATGAATAAAATTGTTGGCAGTCCAGTGGCAGGCTGAGATTTTTTTTCTCTTTGGTGAAAGACAATTGCTACACTTTGTCACCATCACTATTAAAGAGGCAAATGATTGGTAAGTCTCATTGAACTTTTAAAGCAACATAAATATATTTGAGGCTGTTTCTCTGACCCACTTATCAAGTAAACCGTAGGCTGCCCTTTCTGAATGGGGCCAGAGTAAGAGAAGGCTTTGCTATTATTATGGACTGCAGTGCAGATTACTCTCTTAGCTGAGCCTTAAGATCCAAAAGATCAAATGGTGCTTGAAGCATCTGGCAGAAAGCAATTCTGTAAGGACCTCTGGCAAACCTTGATTTAGAATTACAGAGCAGCCCTCTATGGTTTTAGAGCAAAGCCACGAACTATTCTCCAGGTAACTATTCTTTTAAGAAACAGGTCCTGGATTGCGTCTGGACCATGGTAGAAATTTGTGTTCTGACCATGGGCTATCAAATGATCACATAAGCCGAGCTGCCTGGCATGGACGGGGTGCTATCTGCTCCTCCATGTCATAAATAGGGTGTGCATAACGACGCTCTTTCATCAAGAGGAAGACTCTGAAGGCACAGGCAAGTGGCATGAGAGCGCCTGAGACTGCCATCTCGTGACTCCGGCTGCACTGCCACTTCTCCCTCAGCCCACATGTTCAACCTCTGGAAAGTTCCTATGAATTGTTGGCTGGTTATGTTTGTGTGCCTCTGATCAATTTTGCCTCGTTTTGTGTCCTAGGACACTGACCCATTTGGGCACTGCATGTTGTTTTTGCTCTGGTTTTTGTTTGGAAGTGAAACACGGGCAGATTACGGATGCTGGGTAGCTGCAGCGGATTGTGCCCGACATTGCTGCCACGAGGCATCCATTCCCACCCCTTTCTTGTCCTTTCCTCCGTGTCGCGTGTTGCATGGGTTGGAGAGCTAAAAGCCACATCTCCAGGCTTCCTTGAGGCCAGCGTCCTGTGTCTGGTTTATATTATGCCAATTAAATACTGGAGTGGATGAGTTTGTTTGGAGAGAGAAGGCAGCCGAAACAGCTCTGATAGACTTAACATTGACAGCAGCTGGGTCCCATCCATGTTCCACCATTTGTCATCAGCTTCGTTAGTGTGGAGCCGCTGCAGTGTCACTGAGGGTGGTGGCAATGGCTGAAGCAGTTTCCTGGCCTCTGATCCCGCCACAGCAGTGGTTCATTGGCTTACGAAGTATAGTGGCGGCCCTTTGACTCCTGTTCCCCCAGGCTAACCCTTTCCGTTCGAAAGCACTAGCTTCTGTTTCCTGCGCGGGACCCTGAACAGCACAGATGAATAGTACAAAGGCTACAGGGCCTAAATTAAGTGCAATGTGACACGAACTCTGCTACTGTTAGAATGCAACAGCGGTACAATTTTATCCGGCTCTGGAGCTCTAAAATGGCCATTCTTATCTTTAACACGCATTTTCCCCTTCCTGTGACCAAGCATCCTTCTAACTAAGTATTGAATAAATGTTTTTCTGTATTTGAAGGGGTGCAAATAACTGGCCCAACTTGGGCACCCACATGTCAGCACAGCCGTGATTCCTTAGACCGCTTGTGCCTTATTTTGGGGGATTTCCTTAAGAGCCAAAGACAAGGTGTTGGGTGCAGATAGTTTGAGAGTTGACCGAAGCTAGAGTAAGTCTGAAGAGAATGAGATTGGGAAAGAGGGAAAGCCAATAAAGGGTATATTTTAGGTTGGTTAACATTGGGGCAACTGAAATCCAGGGTGGGCAAAGATAGGTTTAAGGTTAGTATGGAAAATAATGCAATAATTAATAAATATTAATACAAGAATAAGCTCTGTGTTTTTGTGTACTCACAATGGTAAAACTGCTTTTGCCCCACCCTGCATGATTCTGCTGGAGACTCTCTGACAAACCATAAGGAAATCTCAGACCTTGTATCTGAGGGAATCAACAATTCCTCAGGCCATTCCTCTCCAGCCTCATTTCTGTTCCCCAGAAGTAACCATTTTAACTGTTTCCAGTTTGATTTCTTCTGGCAGTCTTTCATTTGTAGTGCTAAATATTTTCTATCTTCTGGTAGTCTCTTAGTTATATTTATAAATAATAAATATGTGTTTCCTGCTGTTTCTAGGTTTGCCAACTGGAGGCATTATATATTGAGTTCCTACTATCATAGATGGGTAGAGCTCAGTTATACCACACCCACCTTGCTTAGGTCTAAATAATATACTTGCCTCTCTACTTCTTTTTCCATGGCTTACAGAAAATATCTTTTGATCTCACAGTTTGTAAGATGTAAATGTAAATGCCTCTGTATTTTCCTTCTCTCTATTTCTCCTTTCAATCTGTATTTCTTGTCTATATTTTTAATTTTACTCTGTCAATAGTGATAATATTTACATTCTATTATGTTATCATAATTGTCTTCTATGTTTTGCTTTCAGAATTGTTCTAAAAGTTGAAAAATCAATAAAAAGCTTTTACATTATTTAGGCTATGTCAATTCTGTAACCTTCAGAACTAAGTACTGTGTCTTGGTCACATTTCCTTTTTTGTATAGCTTTTTGTTTTTCTTAGACTTTTAGATTGCCTTTTTGTTTTCTTGAATTTTCTATTTTTCAGGGTCTCAAGTATACTATAAAATCTGTGAATCTCCTTTTCCCCCTAAATATCTCACATCTTGGGGTATGAAAAATGTGTTGCTCTCTAGGCCTTTGTATAGCTATCATTCTAGTAATTGCCTTCACTATTCAGAGGAATTGAAACTGCTGTTTTTTGGGTCAATATCTTCCTCTTCCTTGATTCATTCTCTCATTTTCCTGGGTTATATCCTTTCTTAAGACAAGTTACATGGGTGATATATTTTCTTCTTTTAAAAAAATATATCTTTATTGATTTCAGAGAGAGGAAGGGAGAGGGGAGACAGAGAGAGAAACATCAATGATGAGAGAGTCATTGATTGGCTGCCTCCTGCACGCCCCCAACTGGGGATGGATCCTGCAACCTGGGCATGTGCCCTGACCCAGAATTGAACTGTGATCTGGATCCTAGGTGGATGCTCAACTGCTGAACCACGCCAACCGAGTGGGTGATATATTTTATGAGTACTTATATCACTCAGATTGTCTATTCATGTGCTTAATAATTTGGCTGAGAGCAGAATTCTAGGTTGAATATCAATATTTTTTCCTTAGAAATTTTTTGGGAAATATCTGTTGCCTTTACATGACTAATAGTTGGTTAGGAAAAATCGAATGCCAGTCTGAATTTTATTCCTTTGTTAGTGACCTATGTTCCCTTGTCTGACAGTATTTCTTTATCCTTAGGTTTCTGAAATGTCACAATGATTTGTCTAGGTGTAGTTATTTTTCATGTAATTTTCAACACACCTGAAAATCTTTTTTAATTTAAAAATATGTCCTCTTTTGATGAAGGAAAATTCTCTTCTTTTTTTCCTATAATTACTTCCCTGTTTATCTTCTCTAGTTATCAATCACATTTTAAATTTCTTTTTTTTTTGACCAGTACATATACATTTTAAATTTCTAAGAACTTTATATTCTCTGATTATTTATTTTCCCATAGCATCTTATTTTTGATTTATGAGTGCAACATACCCTCAAATATTTCTAACATTCTTAATTAGAGGATTTTTCAAAGTTGTTTTTGTTCCCTGAATTACCTTTGTTTGCTTTAGAGTTAAATGTTTAGTGTATCTGTCTTGGTCTTTCAACCTCAGAGCTGCGTAATCCGTGGTTGCCATTCATATTTAAACATGACACAGACAAAGGCTGATTTGGAGCAGTGTGCTTATGGCAGAGTGTGTTGTCTGTTTAGCTGTACCTCACTGTGAGCAGGCACGAAGCTGGCTGTCACACTGGGGGCCTCTCCATGCCAGAATGAGGAATGAGAAGGATTATAATTTGAGGCACCAACACCTATACTACCTGTCTTAGTTCTCACCATAATTTTTTTTCAAGAAAACATTCCTTGTTTCAGTAAGGGTATAAGAAGTGAAGGTTAGTGCTGCAAAGCTATGAATTTTGTGCATGAGGGTCCTAGCAGGTAATGAGGGTTTTTACTATTCCACAGACAGGTTTCCTAAACCTCTGTTTTCAACTCAACTTCTCGTGTCCAGCCTCCACCAGTGTGGCATTTTCTGGGGGTTGTGGAGGGAGAGCCGGGTCCCCCCTCCACAGTAGCCACCTCTGCATGTGACCTGCATACCCTGCCTCCTGCTTCAATGATTTGACCACCTGCTTTCCATCTTCCTGAAAAGTATTGAAATCTCTCACCTGCTCTGCCCTCTTCATATTGTCCATATTATTGTGGAGTCAGACATTTTACTAATCTTTTACTGTCTTTTAAATAGAGCCCTGAGAAAAATAGAAAATAAATAGGTGAGCTTGCTCTCCCATTTTGAGTCAGAGGTCACTTTAATATTTCTAAAAAAGGAAACATTCTTTTTTTTTTCTTCCTCTCCCCTCCTAAGGAGCCTGGAATGTGCTGTTTCCTATTGTTTTTCTTGAAAATTAATTAATCAATGTACAGGGTGTTCAGGGCAATATACTTAGTATGACCTTTACTCTTGAGGCACGAATGGGAGTCTGCATGGGACACCCATGATGAAGATTAGAATTTGGAGGAAAAATGGAAATGAGTCATGATTTAATTTGTATCAGTCTATATATAACTGAGAAGGGTTTTAGTTGATTCAATTTTTAAATATTTATTTAGTTGTTTGTTTATTTATTATTTTGGTTACCCATTATGTAAGTTTAGTTGTTTTTAAAATACCTTTGTTGTTGAAAGTATTACAGATGTCCCCTTTTTTCCCCCATTGATCCCTCCAGCCCACATCCACCCCACCCCCAGGCCTTCCCCATTCTTGAAAGCATTCTTGAAGCCAATACCGATTCCAAATCTAAGCTTTGTTCCTGATATAACCTTGAACAAGTTATTTAATCTTTCTGGATCTGTTTCTTTATCTGTAAAATGGAAATAATAACTAACTCAAATAATATATGAGAATGAAATAGAAAAATGTATACAGGCATACCTTGTTTCGTTGCACTTTGCTTTGTTGCTCTTCACAGAGCAACAAATTTGTATTTTTTACAAATTGAAGGCAAGCCCCCCCCCACCAGCAAAAAGATTACAGCTCTATTGTGGTGGGCTGGGACTGAACCCCCAAGATCTCTGAGGGATGCCTGTACAAAGTACTGAGAGCAGTGTCTACCTCATAGATACGGCTTAACGTGAATTCTTTGCATTTTTTCTTGGCATCTCCTTAAAAGTTCATTATTCCTCAGACCTAGTAAAAAATGTTTTATTTTTTTATTCTTATTTTGTGGCAGTAATGGGGAGGGTTAGGTAGTCTGCAGAGTTGTTATTCTTTCGACAGTCATAAAAAAAAGGGGAATTAATGCCCTAGGCTTTTTTTCTAATTGCAAGTGATCAACAATCTGTTTTCACATTCATCTTCAAAGAAAGTTATCTTCTCCCCAAAGAAACAACTAGTCGTTACTTCTTTAAGAACATTCATGATTTTCTTGTTTTCTATTAGCATCCTAAAGCCTATTTCTAACTGGTTTTGATATATTTAGAAAACTGTAGAGTTTTTCTTGTGAACTGATTGTATTGAAGGTTATTAAGATACCACAATACACTGTGTGTATTAATTGCTTAATAAAGGATTTAGTGCACTGTTACTTATATAGTATAACTTAGCATATTATAATTGATCACAAACCAACTGCAGTGATGCTCTGAATTTGGGGGCCCCATGGAAAATATTTATAATGAGATGCAAATAATAAAATCTCCAGAGCAGGGGGAAACTTTCCAATTAAAGAGTTATTGGCATAGTCATTGTTCCTCTGCAGTCCTGATACTGTTGATTGTGAATTCATATACTATAATTTGAATTCAAGCAAAGAAAATCACTAAAGAAAATAGCATGATTTTTAAATCAGGTACTGAAGGACTTCAAAGTTTATTAAATAACAATAAATTTTTAAAAACTTTCTATAGTAGCTCTTATTGTTTTATATTAGGAATTAATTTGTACTTGTTATAAGACAGCACTAGAATGCTCTGGTTAGAATAGCAGGAGAGATAATCAGGTTAATGGCTCATGATAGGGCACTGTGACAATAATAGAAATTAATGACTTTAAATCCAGAGGGGCCTGCTATGGATCCCTGGATTAAAGAACATTACCAATACCATGACCATCCTGTATACATCTATAAATCTCCTGCAGTTTGAATGTAAGTGTAATTACAAACAAAGCTGCTATTAGCATCCATGTGTAGATTGTTGTGTGGACATGTTTCCAACTTTTTTGGGTAAATACGTAGGAGCAAATTGCTGGATTGTGTGGCAGGAGTATGTTTGCTTTTGTAAGAAACCACCAAACTGTCCCCCAGAGTGGTTGTACCATTTTGTATTCCTATGAGCAATGACTGAGAGTTCCTGTTGCTCCACATCCTTGCCAGCATTTGGTGTTGTCAGTGTTTTGGATTTAGGTCATTCTCATAGGTAATGATATTCCATTGTTGTTTTAATTTGCAGTTCCCTAATGACATATGACGTGAAGCATCTTTTCTTATCCTTATTTGCCATCTGTATATCTTTGGTGAGGTGTCTGTTCAGGTCTTTTACTCATTTTTAAAATTGGGTGTTTATTTCCTTAATCTTGAGTTTTAAGAGTATTTTGTGAATTTTGGATAGCAGATATATCTTTTGGTAATATTTTTCTTTCAGTCTGTGACTTGTTTCCTGTCTTGATAAATATTTTTTAGATTAGCTAATTTATCATTCTTTAGGGCACACAATCTGGATAGAGATAAATTGTGATTTTATATTGTCATAGACTATTATTAAGCAATACCATTGCTTCTCAGAATAATCAGTCACAGAAATTTAAAGTTAATCACTTACATTCCTCACATATACAGTAAGTTTTATTTAGATGTTGTTGAATGAATCATCATTGTTTTATGCCATGAGTGTGCTGTAGACTGAACAGGAAAAGGGCAAGGAGGGATTTTTTTTCCCAGTGAGGAATTGAGGTAGCTTAGTTCATATCATAATTTATTTCTGTATTTAAAATTCACATCAGCTTTCCCACTTCTCTATCAAAGTTGAGTGGTCACAATCTTGGGAGCAGTGCTCATCTGCTATGGAGTGCACAATGTCACATGAAATTATCTTTCAAAGACTTAATTTTAAATATCTTCAGTGATGATTAAAATAACAACAATTTATAAAGATTGTAAAGCTTGTTATAAAGGTTAAATTGCTGAAACAATAAATTACATAGAAGAAAACATACGTACTGAACTCATGGACCTCGGTCTTAGAGAAGATTTTATGAATTTCATTCCCAAGGCAAGGGAAATAAAAGCAAAAATAAATGTGACTATATCAAACTAAAAAGCTTTGCACAGCAAAAAAAGTGCCAGCAAAACAAAAAGGTGACGAACCAAATGAGAGATGATATTTGCAAACAAAAGCTCAGACAAGAGGTTAGCATCCAAAATATATAAAGAACTCATACAACTCAACACAAAATGAACAATCCAATTAAAAAAATCAGATGAGGACTTGAACAGACACTTCTTCCAAGAATAGATACAAATGGCCAACAAATATATGAAAAGATGCTGAGAATCACATGATTTCACTCATATGTGGGATATAAAACTAAAACTCATAGACATGAACAATAGTACTGTGGTTACCAGAGGGAAGGGAGGTAGGGGGTAGTGAAGCGTAAAGGGAACCAAATATATAGTGATGGAAGATTATTTGACTGTGGGTGGTGGACACACAATGCAATATACATGTCATGTATCATGGAAATCTAAAATTAAAACCTATATAATCTTATTAACCAATGTCATCCCAATATGTTTAATAAAAAATAAAATAAAGGTTAAAATTGCAACAATTTATGCAAACTTTGCCCTTTTATATTTGGATTTTGAGTGAGAGGTTTCCTAATTATAACCATAATTTACATAAACATTTGAAAGACAATAGTGTAATTCTGGAAACAAGACATTTCCTTGTCAAGAAGTAGTGTGCTTATGTCAGAACTTAGATAATATAAAGAGAGCTTTGCTTATTTTTATGGTAATTATACTTTTGTACTCTCAGATTACTGTTGAATATATTCATTAGACAAATATTTAATGAATTCTTTCTATGTACCAATTATTGTGCTAGCCTCCGGAAGATAATAATATACATTCCAAGCTGGTGTGCCAGTGACTTGTAAAGATGGTCAAATAAACAAATAATTTTATTATAAAAGGTGCTAAAATTGAGGTCTAGACAAAGATGAGAGAGAGAGAGTTAGAACCACTTCATAAAAGTTTGCTTCTAATTTGTAAATAACTTTTTGTAATAACAATTTTGTGTCTAGATATGCATAGATTTGCATTTAACATTTATAGTAGCCAATGCCATCTTAGATGTGACACGAATTAGAAACTCTTGATACAATATAAACAGCATACTACTTACTTCTCTATGCACTGAATGAAGAATTCACTGACTAAGACATGTGCTATGGAAATATGACTCTGAGAAGATATTTTAAAAAAAATTTAGAAACAAGTACAGTGGATTTTTACTACTAGTTACAAATTTCTAGAGTTAATGTTGCAGAAATAAGATTGTTCATATGGTGCTGGAGAGTGCATCAAATTTTAATCCCTCTCTTTAATATGTAATTGTGGTAACATGGTCATCTGCCAACATATCACTAGAACAGAGATTTTCAACATCTGTGTTGCAAGAATTTTTAAAACATGCGATACCTGACTATTTAGTCAGGGGCACTGACCTCTTTTCCCCTAGATTGTCAAATAAAAAATGACAACAGTCAACACAACGATAGCCATTTGGTGTGAATGAATCAAAATTATACTTATTTTTTAATCAGATTGGCAAAAAATAGAGTATATTTTTTGGTGTGCCACAGAATTTTAGTAATTAGTTTATGTGTGTCACAAAATGAAAAACATTGAAAATCACTGCACTTAATAGGAACTTTGTAATAAATGGTCATGAACATTAAGGAAATTTTATTTTATTTATTTATTTATTTTTTTAGATCTTACCAACTTTTATTTATTTATTGTTTTGTCTTTAATGTTGAAAGTATTACAGGTGTCCTCTTTTTCCCCCCATTGATCCCCTCGACCTTGCATCCACCCCACTCCCAGGCCTTCCCCATATCAATGCCTGTGTCCATGGGTTATGCTTATAATCATGTAAGTTTTTTGATTAATGTCTCCCCACCCATTCCCCCCTTCCCACCTTCCCTCTGAGATCCCTCAGTCTGTTCCATGCTTTTATGTCTTTGGATTTATTTTGTTCATCGGTTTATTTTGTTTATGACATTCCACATATGAGTGAGATCATGTGGTGCTTGTCTTTCTCTGCCTGGCTTATTTCACTTAGCATAATATTCTTCAGTTCCCTTCATGCTGTCCCAAAGGGTAAGAGATCCTTCTTTTTAACAGCTGCATAGTATTCCATGTGTGTAAATGTACCACAGCCTTTTTATCCACTCATCTACTGATGGGCACTTATTTGGGCTATTTCCAGATCTTAGCTATCGTAAATTGCACTGCTGTGAATATAGGGGTGCATAAGTTCTTTCTGATTGGTGTTTTGGGTTCCTTAAGATATATTCCTAGAAGTGGGATCACTGAGTCAAATGGCAGTTCAATTTTTAGTTTTTTGAGGAAACTCCATACTGCTTTCCATAGCTGCTGCACCAGTCTGCATTCCCACCAAGGACTTTTTAAACATGTTAAAAAATATGAGCTAGTTGAGACCAAGTTGAGCCAGGTCAGGTTGTAATTATTAATTTATGCAATAGTAACTAATTAGGTGTTTACTATTCATAAAAATGACGTCAGGGTTTATCTTGCTAAGCAAGTTTAAATTCACTGCTACTAGAGTACTTTGATACTATGGGAATGTTTCCTAGGCATAGTGATGCTACACAATGCACTAGACATCTGTGTCCGCACTCTCCCAGTTATCTGGGGGTTGTTTCAAAAATTTGTTGATGATTCATTTGTTGGTCCTCCAGCTGAGACAATGTCATCCGTAGGTATAAAACCTCGGGCCTACTCACAGGGCCTATTGAACCTATAGTTCATCTAGAATAAAAAGCTGTACTTGAAATTTAATCATCAAGTAAATCAACAATACTTATCTTGGAAAAGGCTTTCAGAGTCCTAACAGGAGGTGCCAGTCCCATAGCCGACATCCTGTTACAATAGAAGCAGGAACCCCCTGAGCCCCGAGCCATTCCTGGCAGCTCTAACAGCTTCGAGCAGAACCACCAGTCAAGGGCTGAGTACCGGGGACAGTGCAGCATAGCAAAACCAGGCCCATGGGAGACAAACATCTCCCCAGTTTATACACATTCAAACCTCCTGTTTGTGTAAGTTCTTTAAAGGCTGAAACAATATCTTATTTGACTTTGAATAGATGTTTCAAGACTTAGGGTTTGGCAAAAGCAGGCATTAGAAATGGCTGCTGTGATTTGTCTAGTAGTAGCTAAAGTCATTAGTATACAATTTATCCCAGGAGTAAATTGATAGCCTGGACTGAATCCATGGACTAAAAGAAAAATAGGTGTCCCATTTTCAGAAAGCTTCGGATCTTGGAAATAAAATCAACATTCCCTGAAACATCACGAATAGTTGATAAACATTAACTACTGTTACCTTTATTGGTTGAATACCTGCTATGAACCTCTCAACACTGCCTCTCTACTCTGCTTGTCTCAGTAATTTCAAATTATCCCCCAAATTTATCAGTATTTTATTTTATAAATATCCTCGATTAAATAAAATTTTTCTTTTAGATTAAATATTTATCATACATCTCCTTCAGAAAGATGCTGTCCTAAGGAGTAGGTATGTGCAGCCGGTGAAACTCAAAAATACTGATGCAGGCATGTTTGGCTGAAAGTAAGAAAAAAATTGCTATTAATAGTAGCATAAATGAAGAGCTTAACTTTTGTCTCATACAGAATCAGAAGTCTAGAAGCAGAGAGTATAGATTTGGTGCAGTAGCCATTTTTAGCAGGTTGACGTAATTCTTTAAATAATCATTATTCTTTTTTCTCTACTGATCCCACCTTTATTTAAAATTTTGATATTGCCGGGCCTGCATGGCTCAGCAGTTGAGCTTCAACCTAGGATCCAGGAGATTGTGGTTTGGTTCCCAGTCAGGGCACATGCCTGGGTTTCAGGCTCGATCCCCAGTAGGCGGCATGCAGGAGGCAGCCGATCAATGACTCTCTCATCATTGATGTTTCTATCTCTCTCTCCCTCTCCCTTCCTCTCTCTGAAATCAAAAAATAATAAAATTCTGATATTTTGCTCATCCTGTATTTTTTGAATTATTATGATTTTTAAAAATATTGCATTAAAATATTAATCTTGATTACTGATTTTTTCTGTATCCTCTTAAATTCTGTTCCTGAAGCAAAGGCTGAGTTCACTTGCCTTACCCTAGTCCTGACCCTTCTTATTCCAATCAGTATAATAATCCTTGTAAAACATGTACATTCATTGTCATTGTTTAAATCTATCCCTTGAATTACTTCAGAATGTTTTGAAGCTTCAGAACAAGGGAAGATATTTTAGAAACAAACAAAAACAAATGGGAGTTTGTGTTTTCAACTAATGGAAATCAGAGTAGGAGGGCCCAACCCTCTTTACGTTGTTGTGAACCGGTGTGTCACATGGAGCTTCGTGGAACAGGGGACTATTTACTAAAAGCATGGTTCTTGGCCCTGGCCTTCCCCTTTCTGAGCCAATGAGTAAGTCGCAAGTCCCCTATTGGCCTCAGTTTCTTCACCCCTAAAATGAATAGAATCTGCCTTGCTGATCCCTGAGTTGCAATGAGATCAAGAGCGTGAAAAGGCTTTTTAAACTGTAGAGGTATGAAAGAGCGTGGTGAACTGTAGAGCACCCCTTGAGGAGGTGAGCTGGGGGCAATGTAAGAGAACACCTAAAGAATCAGAGCCGCAGACCGTGGCGGTAATCCAGGCCAGCCCTCCCATTTGGACAGTGGGGCAAGTGAGGACCTCAGACACATACCTTGTGTCAAAGATGGGGCAGGACACGGCTTCCTGAGTCTGGTCCAGGTCCCAGGCTCTTTCTCTTACTCTAATGATGATCTCAAAGACATCAGATTCAAGGTAGAATCAGGACAGGCCCTCTGGAAAAGGAGAGAGAGATTCCTGTCCTTAGTGAGAGAGAAAAGCAGAGAAGGGAGCTTGAGAGGATTTGTTTCTGAGGTGTGGATAATTTCGACTGGGACTGGCAAAACTGGCTCCCATTGTGAGGTGTGGCCACACAAGCAAACCAAAGTGAGTTAGACTGACTAGGTTTTTCAATCTGGTTGGTTTTGCCTGTGGTATAGAGTAGCTTAATGAAGAGGCAAAGATGAAAACAGGAAACCCATTATGTAAGAATTAGTCATTCATGTTTACAAATAAGCTCTCTGAAAACTACATAAAATGATATGGCTCTTATAACAACAACAACAATAATAATTTACTTTAGAAACTAAAGAAAATCACCTAGGAAAAGATGCATTTGATGCAGGAGTGGGAGTGGGTAGGGATAAAAAAAATTCCTTCTCTAATTTCTTCATTCTCATGAAATAAAAAATTTTGCTAAGCTCCACCCAATTCCTCATTGCTATACGTGACTCATCAACCTAATATTAGCTTTTACGTAGTAAGTGCCGCATGCGCTCTAATGGCATAACTAGTGAGAGAGTATTTATTGACATTAGTCTTCAGTGGGAAAAAAATTATGTAAGATAAGAGTATGAGAACCAAAGTTTGGTTTAATAACTTTGGTCTTACAGCACACAAATAAATGGTTCCAAAATCAAAGATAAATGACATTGCATTGCTATTATTATCCATTATTTCCAAGGGAACCAAATTATCTTCATTTTCTCTAAGACATTTCTAAAATGTCCTTGTTCCTTGAAAGTATAACATGCCCAGAGCACTGGAACTGTTCTCTGGCTAGCATAAACATTTAGCTTGTTTTGGCTGGACTCTACCCAAAAGGCAGATTCAATTAATGTGACCTGTTTGAAGTAAATATGCTAAGCCTCCAGCAAAATTGCTACATCATCTTAGCAATGTCAGATTTCCTAAAGCCTGGCTACTCCTCATGGAAATATTAGTAATCCTACGTGAATTGTTCTGTCACAGATTAGTAGCCACTACTCTTCATTCCTGGAAAGGGTGGGCGCACCCCATTTGAAGGGAAGTGTTAGGATCTTACTCCTGGGATGGATGGCTCATAGTCTCTTTGATATTTAAAAGAGGTGTGTGCAAGTTTTACAGTCATAAGATGGGAAGTTTTAAAGGCGATAATATTGTAGGAAACGCTCACACGAGACTATTTTAATAGTAACATTTTCTGAGGAGGTGGGTTGACATGGTTGCTATGGTTCCAATATTTTTAAATCTTTCAATATGTACCAGATACTGGGTTGAACACAGAAGATAAAGAACTGAGTCAATCATAATCCTTCTCTTAGAAATTTCACAGTAATGTGCTAAGTGTTCCTCAGTTTGTTTCTCAAGCTCTGACCTCTTTCTTAAGATCTAGGTAGATGAAATTGCCAACTGGGTGGTTTGTTAACTCTTCAAAGCTAGCCCATCGGAAAATATCTAGCTTTGCCCCTACCCTTGTTTTTCTCACCATTTCTGTTGGTGACGTCAGCATGCCAGCACTGAATTATCTTCCTTCTTTTCTCCACCTTCCCAGCCTTAATTCTGACCCCTTTCTTGCACTTGCCTTATGCTTTAGTCCATAGCTATGTCCTAAACACACCCCGACCTCTTCCCAGCCATCCAATATCAAAAGGTTTTACTCTTAAAAATGCTTCCTGATATTTATTCTGTAGAAATGAGGATGCACATTGTATAAATATTAACTTTATTTAGCAACTTCTATTCCTACCTTACATGCATTTTCTTAATGAACCTTCTATCTATGACTATCTGAGGAGGATGTGTTATCATTTCATTTTATGTGTGTTAAAATCCAGTGACTTGCCTAAGATTACACTACTGATAAGGGTTGGGGCAAGAAAAATAATTTGCCCAGGATCCAAGTATGAATCCTTTTCACTGCTTGATGATTTTGAGGTCAATTCTTTTCAGCATCTCTTAGTAGCATTTCCCAAATGATGTTTCTTGAGATATTAATTGTTGCTTTTTTTTTTTTTTAAAGAATTCTCTAAACATGGATTTGGGAAATAAAAGAAAGTTTAAATGGTTTATTTTCTGCTAGTATTCTCTGACTTTTTAATATGCTAATGTGCATTGTGAATATACATTGCACAATATATTTTATGTAGCATTTTTTAAAGGTATTTAACCAGAGTACTATTGCTTCACAGCCTCTCTTGCTTTCTCCAGAATAAATCTGAGGAAAAGTCATATTAGAGAAAGAGAACTGTAGATCGTAGCACCAGTTCTTATTTTCTTAATTTCACTTGCTAGGAAAAATCTCAACTTTAACATTCTCCTGGTTGACTACTCAACAACAGGCTGCTATGAGTTTAGTCACTGTCATTTCAACCCTTGTTGAAATCTTTTCTTAAGCTCAGCCCAGCTGATGACTCAGGGAGGCCCTCACCTTCTGACAGATAGGTAACCAGTTAAGTCTGTGTATCCATGTCTGGGAAAACATATTAATTAACGAGAGCTTCTGCACTTGATAAATTCAAGACACTAGGACAGGTACTTTGATAAGCATTATCTCATTTGGCCCCCACACACCCTGGGAAGAGGGTACTAATGTAGCCTCTGTTTTACAAACGGGAAAAGAAAGGCTCAGTTGTACGTGCTCATCCATGACCACATAGTGGCTGCAGTGACAAGCTTGAGTCTCATGCTCGAATCTGTCTGACCAGAGCCCATGCTTTTAGCCCCATACTCTTGTGAGCTGACTCATTATCAAAATATTTAAAAATAGATGAATCTGATTAAATGACTAAAAAAATATAACAGAAGACTCTAGTGTCTGTGTCCACTTAATATTTATGGCTCCATATCCAGCTCCTAGCACAGTGTCTAGCATGTAAAAAGGGCTTAGGAAATCTTTGTTGAACAGAAATGGAATTGGATGACAGTGGAGAGACTAATAAGAGAAGAATATAAACAGTGGAGCTAACTTAAAGAAAAATATCAATTAAACAGCATAGTCTCTTCACTGCAAGCATATGAAGAAAAATCACATCACTCCTCAGAATTTCTGGAATGATATTAAGAGCTGTTTGTTTCACCAGGTCATCACTTCCCTGTTGAGTTAGAGAACCAGTTGTCGCATCGGGGCTGTCATCATCTCGACTCTCTGTTGCCACTCTATTGTTGCACACCCCTCCTGCAGCAGGCATGAATCAGGTGCCCTTACACAATCTTGAGTATCCCTAAGGAAAATTGCCTGTTAGTCATATATCAACTACTCACCTGCCCAATGATGAGATTTAATCTTAGATACTTGAACAGGTGACGTGGTGCCAGCAATATAGACAGGTTTTGTAAGTAAAGTTATAAAAAGAGGAAGGAAAAATCACTTTTTCAGGCAACTTATTCAATTATGAGAGAGACAAATTACTGATGCGATGATACCATCTTCAAAGGGAAGTATATAGGTGTATTTAGATGAGTTTCTTAGAGCAAGATGGTGAAGATAATGAAATGTATGTACTGTGGGTGGTGACTAAAGAAGGGTATAGTGATTACCTAAGAGTATGGATGGTGCAAATAGCTAAGGAGGGATAGAATTGAGTGACTCAAGGATTAAATAATTAAGGGGGGAAAAAGAAGATGATATATCCTTTTTACTTCCTTTCAAATAATTTTGGACTTCTCATGACTGATGATATCCAAAGAGCGTGCTGCTGACACCATTCCCATTCACGTGCCCTTTAATATAAACATCAGTGTGCATGGTGATCCTTTTCATAGTGGGAACATCCGTAAAGTGTTCCATTTGTATGTATTGAATTTATTTTACCCAGACTCTTTCTTAACAGAATTTGAGAAGATATGATACACACTAAGGCCAGTGAAACCAAGTGACTCTTATCTATGCTAGTCTCAGGGCCTAGCACAGCCCAAATCATGGTAAGCACTTAAAAAAATGTATGTTCAAGGAATGAATACAGGGTCTAAATGACTAACAGAAAATCTGGTTGAAAGAACCATTACTACATTTTGGTTCAAAAATCATTCCTTTCAGGAGGTTAATTATTTCTTGGAAGATTCGCAGGTTCTATCCCCCATAACCCTTTATAATCTAATATCAAGTGTAATTATTGGATTTATGGAGCTTACATCTCCATTGGGGCTGTACTATATGTTGTCAAATGCCAGTGGATTACATACAAAACACCATCAAAACTTCCACATATCAATATTGCTGACTGGAAACACAACAGTTCAATCACAAAGTGCCTTAACATTTTCTTTCCTGAAGTAATTATATAAAAATAATAAAAATATTTACTAGAAAATTCTCTTGAGAATGCAGCCTAAGTGGTTGATTGTCAGAATTGGGAAGAGTAATGAACATCAGAGAAAATCAAGTTCCCTGAGCTTCAAATTTGCCATGCTTGCTAAAAATGCAGATTCTAGGGCCCTTCTTCAGATCTACTAGGTCTAAATACTCAGGAGGTGAGGCCTAGAAATGTATGCATTTTAAAAACTAAGAAAGATTTTCGAAACCGCCACCTTATCCTTTCTGGTATATAGAATCTTAGGTACAGAGCGGGACCAGCTGATGAGACCCAGGCTGCAGAGCTCAGTGGTCCAGCAGAGGAAGAACAGAGACTTTCATCTGCTTCCCACTGCTCCTTTGACCCTTCCACATTTTCCCTTGATGCTTGCTTTTTGGCTTCTAGTATACATTCCCTAATTATTTGATCCTGTTTCTAGGCAAACAAATGGCCCGCTCCCTCAGGTACTCACGTACCAGTACCATATGTCAGGAAGAGATGAATAAGGCAGATGTAGGTTGGCATCCTGGTACCCTCTGTATGACCTTGGCCAAGTTACTTCACTTCTTTCATCTGCCCTTCCCACATCTGTAAAAATGTGGACAATAATGACAACCTTTCTGTGTTATTGTGTACTATGAGCTGGATATTGGTGTCCCTCCAGGAACCTTATGTTGAAGTTCTAACTTCCAATATGATAGTGTTAGAGGTGGAGCCTTTAGGAGGTAATTAGGTTTGGATAAGCTACTGAGAGGGCAGCCCCCATGATGGGATTAGTGTTCTTATAAGGAAATGAAGACAATAGAGCTCTTTATTTCTCTTCCTTGTGAAAACACGCAAGAAGGTGGTCATCTTCATGCCAAGAAGAGGGCCCTCAACAAGAAACCATGCTGGCACCCCAATCTCTGACTTCCAGCTTCCAGAACTGTGAAAAATAAAATCTCTGTTGTTTAAGCCACCCAATCTATGACATTTTTATTGTAGCAGCCTGTGCTGACTAATACATCATGAAGAGCACATGAGGTAACAAGAGATAATACCTGGTATATATTAGATGCTCAGTAATTATTATTTCCTTCCTTATGTGTTATTCTAAAAAGGGTGAGTATTTGATGTCTCAATTTCCTGTGCAAATACCTACCACCCTTGTCTGTGGGATGATGGATCAGGACTCAGATGGGTGTGTGGGGGTGGAAGTCCAGCATATATATATATGTGTGTGGCAGGGCTTCAAGGCACAATCTGGTTAAAAGGGGGTAATTTCTAGGGGATTTGTCTTGAAAATGCAAAGCAAGATTCTTGCTTTTGCTTAGATTCTGTGCTCTTTGGGTGGCTTTAGGAATACTGATAGAGATTAAAGGCCACCTTCCCCCAATCATTTCTTAGTGCTACCCCTGATGGTAGGGGCCCCTGATGCCAGAATTCTGTCATTAAAGTCTGCCTGCCTCGCCTTGACCCCATGTAAGTCAGTGAGTGTGCTCCATGACAGGTAATCTTTGGTGTGGAGATGGCTGTGACAGATACAGTTTCGTTCATTCATTCATTCATTCATTCATTCATTCATTCATTCAATAAGCAATCATGGAACACCTGCACTGAAGAAGCAGTTCTTCAGCGAACTCAGGGTGTAATCTGGGAGTCACCTTTGGGTTCACTACCCAGAACATTACTCTTGTTTCATGAAACACTACAAGCCGTGTACTATAAAGCCATTTCCCATTCATCGGCTCTTCAGTGCTGGCCCCATTTTAGTCATCAGTTAAGAGTGGAAGTGAAATTCTCAGAATTAATTCCACAGTCACTGCTGAGGGTAAGCACTCCAGCCGCCTTCGCCATCTTGATGAAGTAGTCAGGAGGGTTTTTTCCTTTAATTCAAGCTCATTAGCATATCTTAATGTCAATTAATTTAAACATATTTCTTGGGTGCCAGGCACAGTTCAGAAGGCAGATAAGCACCTCCACCTTCCCGAGCTTGCCTTGTAAATGAATACTCCCTGGCAAATCCTTTGGGGTCAGTGGGGAGAAGGGCTTGGGTTTCTGTTCTGCAAGAGACGACCACATCTATCAGTCAGTCGTTAGCAGTGGCGTGCAGCCCGAGGTTCGACCCTCAATGTCAGCTTAGGTTGTTTAGAGAGATACTTTTCCATTGTATTTTTTAACTGAAACAAGGGAAACTCCATTTCTGCTATCGGGAACAGGGCCACTTTCTTGTGCAAGGGCCCCGGAGGAAATAGAACTAGGTTTTGCCGATTTTGAACTCAGCAGGCCCCTTCCCCAGCCCCTGAGGGTGCGGTCCCTGAGCGGCCTTCCCCGGCCTCGGGCCAGTTCCTTCCCCTGTGCCCCGACCACCCACACTTGGTGGGTGTGATGTCCCTGGCGGCCGCTAGAGGGAGATGAGCGCCTGAGACAGCAGCGGCTGTGAGGCCACGGCGGCGACCTGGGCCCCAGGGCCCGGTTCCAGCCCGGCTCAGTGGTCACCCAGCTGGATTTAGAATGCCCTGGAAAATAGAAACCGTGAAAACAGAATTAAATCAGAGATAGGGTTTCCATCTAAAACACAAGACCCCAGTTAAATATGAATTTCAAAGAAATAACAAATACAAATATTAAATCAGTCATTGTTTATCTGAAATTCAGATTTAGCTGGGTGCCTTGTAATTTTCTTCACTAAATCTAGCAACTCTGACCAAAGATCAGAGAGACCCTGGGAAGACTGAAAGCTCTTGTAGGGGATGAGGGGTGAAGTGGGGGGGGGGGGGGAGACAGTTTTTACTACCTACCCATTACTTGAACTTGATAAAGTTTTCTGTCCTTTAGACTAGAAGAGGTTATTCTATTTGCAGTTAGCAGAAAATCAGCGATACAGCCTGTGGCCTTGGCTGGGAGAGGCATGAGGGGTGGTCCTCCACCTTAAAACACCTCCTCCATTATCTTCTCCAAGGTCAAATACACCATTAAAGTCCTTCCTATGTTTAGGAATTTCTCCTAAAGATGTAAGTATCTTTTTAAGAGAATGTTACCCCAGGCTCCTATGGCCAAATACCACAGACTGGGAGCTTAAACAGCAGGCGTTTATTTCTCACAGCTCTGGAGGCTGGAAGTCAGAGATCAAGGTGCCAGCAGGGTTGGGTTCCTGGTGAGGTCCCTCTTCTCGGTTTGCAGATGGCCACCCCCTTGCTGTGTCCTCACATGGAGGAGGGAGAGCCCTCTGTTCTCTATATTCCCTGATAAGGGCTCCAGTCCCACCATGGGTGCTCCAATCTCATGATCTCATCTAAACCTAGTTACTCCCCAAAGGCCCCACCCCTAAATACCATCATGCTGGGGTTAGGCTTCAACACATGGATTTGGGGAGGGCACAGGCATTCAGTTTGTGTAGCAGAGGCGAGCATAACATTTCTGGGAAGGCTGCTTGACAGCTAGTGGGAAACCAGTTCCAGACCAGAAAAAGAAATAGATTGAAAACCCAGAGTGCCAGGCAATATCAAAGGACGAAATGCAATGAGAAGACAAAAAGGAAGGCCCCAGAAGAGGGGACCTGGATTATAATTGCTACATTCCTAGTTAACAATTTTGTCCAGGGAAGGAACCTTTTTGGAGGGCACATTTAGAATCTGACTAGGTGGCTCATATCAAGTTACCAAAATGACTTCTGAGCACCTCAAATGCAGGAGCATGATTGCTGTTCATTGTTGATAACAATATTCTCAGGTTGGATAAACTCAATCAATCTCAAGGAACATTTTTTATATCTCCCCATAGTAGGAACAGAGTTATAATGTCCTTTGGGTCCTAATAAAGTCTAAAGTAATCACAAGGGGCTTGCGCTCACTATTACTCAGCTGTCTCTCCAAGCTTTTCGTCTTGAGCCCCTTTCTTATTCAGAGTCGACAAAGGTACCTGGAACCCTGAGAAGATTCTTAGGACAAATATCTTTATAACACTCTCGAAACATTCCTCTTTTGCTTCCTTTTGTCCCCCAAGAGCAGTATCAAGCAAAGAATTCCTAATTGCTGGAGAGGCTGCCTTAACACTGAGAGGACATTTAAATTACTGACCTTGGAAAGACAGCTCTATCTTGCAGTCCTGGAAGCAGAGAGATTTTTTTGTTTTGTTTTGTTTTTTAAATTTATGCTGACAACGTTAATATCAAATTAAATCAGCAGGGGGCACAATTTCTTCACAGTGTGCTAGGCTTTGTTTTTTTGATTAGAAAGAAAAGCGTCTAAGCTATTTCTTTGTGTTGTTCTAAATCGGAGTTATCTGATAATCCAAATATCAAAATGTCAGGCACATATTCATTTTCCACAGACAAAAGCAAACTAAGCCATCCAAAAGCAGTCGACACATTTACTGACAGTGCCTTGCTAATGATTTCATTTCTGCATCAATAATTCTTTTTTTTTAAAGATAAACAATCATAGGGTGAGCATGTCTAAGACCATAAATCCAAACACAAAGTGGAACCTATTGCCCATATTTATTTAAAGTATCACCCTAGAAGCTCCCAGCCTGATGGTGACTGCCATTTTCTGGGTCTCTAGAAAATTGGTAGAAAGATTTCATCTATTGATTTCATCAAGAATCGTGGCAGTTACTTACAGGGGCTGTGTGTTATAGCTGTCCTGCACATCTTGAAATAGTCTGTGCATTCATAATACCTCCAAGTCAGGTATATTGTATTCTCTTTTTGATTTGCTAAAAAGGAGTGGGAATCAATGCACTTGTCTCCTATCATTCCCAAATGTGTGACATAGAAGGATCTGGCAATGCCCAACTGTCAACTTCTGCATTTGTACTTGGCCCTGAATCAGTGCTCTCTTGGAATAATCACTTTATTACTCTTGGCATTCATTATATTATCTTAGAAAACAAACAGTTTATACCTATCACAGGAATATTGGAAGGATTCCAAAAATCTCATCACTAAAGTGTTACCAGGGTTTCTTTAAAATTGTCATTATTAAATGCAGTATAAATAACAGCCCAAACTTACACAGACTTTACTTTGCTTCAGGCTTGACTTCTTTGCATTTATCAACTCATCAAATTCTTCTTCAGAGAGATTAGAAAACTTGCCCAAATTCCCTGATGTTGTAAGAGGTGAGGCAGAGATACAAAGATAAGAAATCTGGCTCTAAATGTATGGGCAAGATGCAGGAGTTTAAAATTTTAATTTAATTTCTGGAATAAGTAATAGTGAAAGGTTTTAAAAGTAAAAATGGTTTATAAGAAGAAGTTTTGCTTCCACTGCGTGTGTCCTGTCCTCACACCTGCCCCCTCCCTTAGCAGTATGTACACTTCCAGTACTTTACACAACCACACACAAAGCAAATCCGAACTCTTCTCCTCCCCTTTATGACACAGGAGGCGTCACATTGTCTTCACTCTCTTGAACTTTGCTTTTCCACTGAACCATCTGCCCTGGATACGTTCCCAGAGCACAGCGAGAAGGTATCTCATTCATTTTCAGCTGTGTAGTATTCCACCGTGAGGATGTACCATATTTATTTAAACAATCCTCCACTTATGGGAATGAGTTGTTTCTCATTCTTTTTTTTTTTAATTTTTCAATGTTTACTTTCAATATTATTTTGTATTAGTTTCAGATGTACAGCACAGTAGTTAGACAATCATATACTTTACAAAGTGATCCCCCCAATATTTCCAGTACCTGCCTAGCACCATAGATAGGTATTAAATTGTTGACTATATTTACTATGATGTATTTTACACCCTTGTGGCTGTTTTGTAACTACCAATTTGTACTTTTTTTTTTTTTTTTAATATATCTTTATTGATTTCAGAGAGAGGAAGGGAGAGGGAGAGAGGGATAGAAACATCAATGATGAGAGAGATTCACTGATCGGCTGCCTCCTGCACGCCCCCTGCTGGGGGTGGAGCCCGAAACTCTGGTATGTGCCCTGACCGGGATCAAACCTCCATCTCCTGGATGCTCAACTGGTGAGCCACGCCAACTTTTCATCCACTTGTCTATTGATGGGCACTTGGGCTGCTTCCAGATCTTGGCTATTGTAAATAATGCTACAATGAACATAGGGGTGCAAATATTCTTTTGAATTCATGCTCTGGGTTTCTTCAGATATATTCCCAGAAGTGGAATTTCTGGGTATATAAGGCATTTTAAATTTTAATTTTTAATTTTTAAAGGAACTCCATACTGTTTTCCACAGTGGCTGCACCAATCTGCATTCCCACCAACAGTGCAGGAGGGTTCCCTTTCCCCCACATCCTCCCAACACTTGTTTGTTAATTTGTTGATGATGGCCATTCTAACAGGTGTGAGGTGAAATCTCATTGTGGTTTTAATTTACATTTCCCTGATGATTAATGATGTTGAGCATCTTTTCATATGTCTATTGGCTATCTCTGTCATTTTTTGGAGGGTGTCTGTCATCTTTGGAGAGGTGACTATTCAGGTGGGTTGTTTCTCCTGCTATTACGATCAACACCACAACACAGCACTTGTGCATATCACTTTGTAATTGTGCAGAGATTGCTGTTGGATAAGTTTCCAGAAGCAGGACAATTGGGTCAGAGGGTGAAAGTTTTTGTAATATTGCATAGATATTGCCACATGGCTCGTTCTAGGAACTATACCATTCACACTCCCCAAGAAATGCTTGAAACTACCTATTTCCCAACAGCCTCATTAACAGAGAACATGTCATCCTAGAACAATTTAGGGGATGGCGATGCCAACTCCAAAGCCGTTGAAAACCATGAATAATTTTTGACTCCCCAAAACTTTAACTACTAATAGCCTACTATTGACCAGAAGCCTTATCAATAACAGAAACATTCAATCAACATATATTTTGTGTGTTATATGTTATTATATACTGTACTCTTACAATAAAGTAAGTTAGAGAAAAAATGTTATTAAAAAAAGCTTTGTCTGTGAGTTTTGCAGATTATTGCAAATCTCCAAAAATTTTTCTAATAAATTTATTGAAAAAAATGTGCATATAAATGGACCCAAGCAGTTCAAACCCGTGTTGTTGGATGGTCAACTGTATATTGTTGAACTCTTGAATTTTTGCCAATATGGTAAGAGAGAATGGCATCTCAGCATAGTTTTAATTAGCATTTTTAAAAATTATAAGTAAGGTTGAGCATCTTCTGATTGATTTAAGGGCAATTTATATTTCTGTTTATGTGATTTGTCCGTCCATGTTCTTGTCCATTTATTTGTTGGCTCATTGAGCTTTTTCATCACATTTTCTAGGAGTTTATATATATTAGAAAAACAAAATATTTTTATGTGATAGGAGTTGCAAATAATTTTCTTGGTTTGCACTGGCTTTTTATTTTGCTTATGTCTTTTTTGAGACCATAAATGTATTTTTATTTTTATGTGCTTGAACTAAGATACAGGACTTTAATGTCATAAGTTGTTAATTATTCAAAGTTTAAATAGATTCCATTCAATAAAAACATGTTGAGAACTTACTGCTGTGCTTTCTACCTTGTGCTAAATGTTTGGGACAAAACTGCTCCCCTGGAAAAGTTCCTAAGTCTAAAGATTTAGTCATATAAGTAAATAGTTCCAGTGTGCCAATGGTAAGGGTTACAACAGAGATATGAAAAAGGGCTATAAATTTACCAATTGTTTGCCTAACTCTGAGAAATTTGTGAAAGATTTAATAAATAAAGTTATTTTAAAGCAGGGTCTTGAGGGTTGTGTAGGAGTCTGACAGGTGAAAGAAAAGGGAGGGGTAGATAAAGTCCTCATAGCTTGGTTTCTGAGGGATTAGGTCCAATGATAACATTTAAACAACTCTCTCCCCTCCAAACCAGATAGGTTGACTTTTTCTTGTATCAATTTGCCAAAACACAAGGAATAATCTCAATGATCTCTTACTTAAACAAGAGGTAGTATAGTACTCTTACCTGAAAGAAACATTATGGTTGGAACTCGGTAAACGTGAATAAGCTTGTGGTGGCTTCTGGCTCTCAGTGTCCACTTAATGTCATTCTATTCTAAACATTTGATGTTAAGCCTAGTATTTCACTACTGGAATCAAGAAAAGAAAAGGAATTCACTAGTATCTATAGTCTTTGGTAGAGATAACTGTAATATTTTTTCTTTTAGGTTCATCTCACAGTTTCCATAGAACTGGAAATTATCTTCACAGTGCGTACAATCATCTCTTCATTGGTCAGTTCAAGTATGAGATACAATCGCTATGGAAGAAAGAAGAGTGGAGTCGGCCACTGACTGGTACTCAGGAGCTGGAAAAGCTGGGACTCACTGCATTGGCTCAAGGGGCAAACACAGTTGTTGCCCACCCAAGCTATCACTGACTCCTGTCTCAGCTCTAGAATTCCTGTCTGTTGAAAGAGGAGACCAGCCTGGACTAGTGACAGCGCACCTCCAGGCTGGCAATCTAGTTCCTCTCTTTCAACTGGATATCTGGCTCAGGGTGGATATCTGGCTCAGAGCTTGAGGCTCAGGGTGGTATGAACCTGTTAGGGCCAATAATGCATAAGAAAAAGTCTGCTTGGGAGTTTCTGAGACAGCTACTGCTTTCCTCAAAAAACAGACGGGTAGCTGGTGCCTGCCTTTGTGGCTTCATCTTGCCTGGAATGCATATGTGATGTCTGCAACTGCAGCAACCATCTTGTGACAAAAAAGACAAGAATTTTTGCAATGATATCAGCCTTGACATCATGCTGCTGACTTAACATAGCAGTTGCCCATGTCCAGACTTCTTCGCATGGGAGGAAAAGAAATATCCTTCCTTTCTTAAGTCAGGTTTTCTAATAAGCAGTGAAGCAGTCACTAAGCAGCCGTGGTAGGCGCTTATATACTATCAGGTTGGCTTGCCACACTTCTGTCCACTCAGCTGGAAAGAAGACGACAAGCCCAGGTGGCTTTAGGCAATCTATAACTTAAAGAGACAGCAAAGGCAAGAGAAGCGTGGTGCCAGCGACCTGTGTTCCTTGTCCCAAAGGACTACAATGAACCAAAGGGCCAGGTCATGGGCAATGTGAGCAGTGAGACCCACTGCTGCTGAGGAGCCAGCTTTAGACTCCAGCCAAGTAATTTTATAATCTGGAACTGTTTCCAAAACAGGAGGACAGGTAGAAGGTCCCACGCCTCACAGGAACCAGGGAAACATGAGAAGCACCTGTAGCAACCTCCCGCAGGCAGGGCAGTAGACAGAAATAGCTTTGTAATAGCTCCTCACAGAATTGCCTCTCTTGCTGAGTTCCCGAGAGGATGACAGGACGTTCAGCAGGATGAGTCAGACCACAGCTGGGCCTGGGCTTCGTGGTCTGTGTGGAGACCTGTCGGGGAACCGTGGCAGACACCATCCCCTACAAATTGCAGATAAAAGCCTTTTTAATTTAATTAAGAGGTGGTGGTGGGGTAGGGGGAGGACTTAAGCTTGTTGAAGGACACAAGTTTTTCAGACAAATAATATATTCTGCTTATAGTTTTATCTTTTGCTGAAATATTTGCCAGTATCTCATAAGACTGATTACAGACAAGGACACTTCCATGCACACAAAGATAGTGTGGAAGCACATTCCCAGGCATTTGCAAGGATAGAGTTCAAGGTCTTGTGTGTGTGTGTGTGTGTGTAAACATATGTGTGTCAGCTGAACATTAGCCACAAACCTCACAGACCCCAGCACACTCTATCAACATGCTTTCTGCAGCTGCCCTTCATACGTGATGTGTATAATTACACATCCAAATTCATCCCCAGCCACACAAATGGGCTTGCCTCATTCTTATTTCTTAAATGTATAAAACAGATTTTGTGAAATCCAATATGAAATTCCAATCTTAACAAAGCTTGGAAGAGACATTTTTACAGCCATTGCCTTTCACGCCTGAAAGGAAAGCTCAAATAACTGCAAAAGCAGAGCGCAGGTAACACCGCTCGTTCATCTTCCCAAACCACATCGGGTGGGCAACGCTGCTGTTATTTATGATTCAAAGTATTCATGTCACATCACCTTCATGTTCTGAGGTAGAATTTATGATGTCTGTACATGACTCATCCTAGCTGTCCCCAGGAATAAAAACAAGACTGGCTTATTACTGTGGAATGGAATGGGTGAGTTGGAAGGGACCTAAAGACCCCCCCCCCCAATTGTACTGGTGAAAGTAATTTACCCAAACAGCCTGTCCCTAGGGCCCAGGACAAGAGCACACATGGCGTCCTTGGGCCGCCACTCCACTCCCACCCCATGCTCTGTCCTGCACCGCAAAGTCCCTTGTGAACATGTATGTGGAAACGCCAGCCTGCATGGCTGGCTCTTATGCAAACCAGTTTTACAGCTTTATAGCCCCTTTTCAACCTTGTCTGCAAAAGGGATGCACAAAAAAATAATTCTTAAGTTCTAATTTGCAACCTTTAAATATCATCCTACTGGGCAAGCTATTCACTGTGAATTTAGAATTTGCTGGGAAAACTTGATTAACTTTCTGAAGTACTCAAAGAAGAGATGGACTTAAGAATGCCAGGTTGGAGATGGGGGAGGGGATGCCAGAGGCTGGAAGCAGAGTTCAGCGAAAGTCCACACATGCCCTGCCGAGCCCCACCCTACCCCAGGCTCACCTCTCTTCCCAGAACACTGGCCACCAGGCTTATACTCCCCAAGTGAGAAAGTTGAGGACTCCTCTCTGGAGAAATGGATTGGGGCAGGAGAGCAGATGTATAGACACCAATATTTGAAGGTCACTCCACAAAGTGGCTGCCTCTGACTATAACCCCACAGAGAGGTTCCCTGGGAACCAAGGGCCAGCACGGCCCACAGAGCTTCTCTCAGCTCTCGAGGGCTTTGCTCATATCAATAAGCAAGAACAGCCGAGGCTTGGTAGATGTCATGGGAAGCACCTGACATGAAAGATAGAGACAAAAAAGTAAAAAAAATAAAAAGGGAGGAGGGAACTATACAGAGAAGAGAAGAAACACCCTGAACATCTTATAATTGAGCTCAGAGAAAAACAAGAGCACATTCCATCTGTGAAACAAGAAAAGAGGGTTCTTGGAAGTTAAAATTTGAAAGCTGGAATGGAAAAAGTCAATAAGATTGCTGAGAGATAAATTTAAGGAAACAGACCAGGAAGTAAAACAAAACAAAACCCTAAAGAGCCCAAGGCGGCCACGATGGCTGAGTGTCTTCCTGGTCCTCCCCCGACTGCTCCTACCTTACCCCGATCCCCAGTGGTCTGCTGTCTCACCGCTCAGCTGAGAGTGCTTATTTAAGTGCCATCTCATTACCTTATAGTTAAATTACACACTGAGTATTGTTTTGGAACCATATAGCTGGGCCAGGAGAAACTATAGGCCTTAAACTATAAGATCTTATAAAGTAATACCTATATTAACAAGATTAGATTCCCAGAGAATTTGTTGATATAAAATCTTTCTGTGAGTCCTTCATTAAACACATAAGCCAGATCACCCAAACAAGGTCATTTGAAAGAAAAGAAGGCAGTGGAACAATAGAGAGGAACCAAGCAGAGCTGCACAGAGGAAGCTTAGGGGGCTACCAGGCGCACCTTCAGCAGATCTTTATGGAGAGCCTACTGTGTGCGGTCAGCACCCTTAGCACTGAGGATACAACAGGCCCTTTCCTCATCAAACTTATTTTCTAATAGGGAGACAATAAGTAAACAGGCAAGCACATTTTACGTACCTGTGTTATTTCACAAACCCAGTATGACAAATGGTAAGTCACTTAGTACTCCCAACAATCCTATGAAGTTAGTATTCTTAATTCTATTTTTCAAAAGAGGAAACTGAGGCAGAGAAAAATTAAGTACCTTGCCCGAGGTCCCACAGCTGGCCTGCCCCAGATGTAGGCTGCCGGTGTAGCTTCCTGCTCTAGGTGGTGTCCTTACCAGCTGCTAGACTGCCCTCCTCGGGCAGGAATAGGCTCTGGGCACAGCCAAGCAGAGTGAGAACCTAGAGAGTCATGTGCTGTATGAGCTACTTTATGTAAGGAAGTCAGGGAGGACTTTCTGAGCAGGTGACATGTCTGCATGGCTCTGTGTGCTTTGGAGCTCAAAGATTTCTGGAAAATATAGGGGCAGGGGGAAACTTTTCTCCCTTTCCATCCTCATGATTAATTTTAAAAGAAATAGGAAGCTTCTTGTTTAGCAAGTAATGTCTATCTCCTTCAACTACTGCAAGGCCACGGCTGCCAGGAGCAGTGTCCACAATCAGTCAGGAACAGTTGCCATGGCTTCTGGGGAATTTTTATTCCTTTTCACTATTGTAAATTAGATTCTGCAGGTGTCATAATTCTCACCCATTTCAAATGTGTGCTACACATCTTTGCTTCCTGTTAAGGTGTTAATAGTTTATCACAGTGTGACTGTTCCTCTGCTCATATTTATCTTCCCCATTTGAATTTTTTATAGTTGCTATTAAACATCGCATCTGCAGGACCCCAGGACAATATCCCAGGCATGGTCTAGCCAAATAGATCAAGCAAAGGCTTCATTTTCCCTTTACATTGACCTCTACATTTTGACTTTTGGGGTTCTGATGATCCTTAACCATGTCCACATTTTACTTACATTACTTGTTAATGGGATTGCAGAACAGAAGTGTCCAACCTCTCTTCCGTCTGACTTTGCTTTCTGCCTTTAGGAGGATTTTAAAATCCACTTTAAGAGCAAGTATGGCAATGGCATGAACACAGCCATGGAAGCCAGCATCTCCCTGTCAACTTATCTCTTCCCTATTAAATGCCATAAATTTTCATTAGGAGATCAATAGAAATGACACGATTGCTCAGGAGCTCAACCCTGATATTTAAATTTCTTCTCCTCGACCTTAATGACGGCATCTGTCAGAGCAGTGGAGTGGGGTGACATTTACAACAGTGCCACTCCATTCTGTGATTAGACACAGATCATTCAGGGGTTAGGTTTCGGGCTAATGGTGATTTCAACACATGCTAAGTAGCAATCGTGGTAATTACAAAACCTGCAGTAAGAATAACAAATAATATCTTGTTTTTCAAACTGCATCTCAATTAGCAGGCATCACATAGTTGGTGGTGCAGGAGGGGCTTCTGTTATATGCTAGACCCTGAACACAAGGGATGGGAGGGAGAGATGGGGCTTCTGGACAGATGAAGAAATAGAGAAGAAAAGCAGGAGTTGAGAGGAGGAAACTGCAAAAGGCAAAAGCCACAGAGCCTACATGTATTAGTCAGGGCTCTCCACAGAGCATTAAATAAGGTTTTATAAAAGATCAGTCTGTGACCTTCTTCATTTGTAAGTTTTTGGCAAATTTATAAAGCTTGAGTGTCAGCCTTTGTATCAAGGTATATCCATGTTTCTTAATCCAAATTTCCAGGAAAATGAGAAATCAGTTCACTCAGGATCTCAAGTGGGATGTGCGCTGCATCGTGTAGCTGTAAAGGTTTCTCTGAACTCTAAGAAACGGGTCTTTTCAAAGGCCATTTGTTGATAGCTGAGTTCTATATCATTCCGTCCTATTTCTGAACAGTTGGATCTAGACAAACTTCATCATACTTGAGATGAAAGCCTTTAATTTCAGCAAATATATCAACTGGTGATCCATCCTGCAAAAGCTGTGGCCAATCTTTGCACTAACTGCAAGACAAAAAGTGCTACAAAAACTGCTACAAACCAGTCCCCCGATGCACTTCTGGGCTGGTCTACTCATTAAGGAGCTTGGGCACTAACTGTAGTGCCCTCTGGCTGCATCTGCTCTTTTCTGCTCTGAATTATGGTTTCATTTTCTCATTGGTAGCCTTGTTTTTGTTTTTCAAATGATAGGACAAATTTCAGATCCTGTAGTTCTTTTGCATTGAGCATAGTTATATTAAAGAGGTGGTAGCTGCCTGACTGATGACAATGGACACTTTCTCCTAGGTTTGGGGAAGCCTGGCTTAAGAAACTGGCGTTAGAACTGGCTGTGTTCAGGGGTCTGAGTCCTGAGGGCAGATACTTCATCCTCGATTACAGATTTCGGGGACCCCAGGGGTAGGCATTGTAGTGTTCGTCTTGAAGCATTCCATTTCTTCTTTTCCTCTGACTCTTTCCTGGTTATATCCTTTGTAGGTAGCTGAGCTAGGTTATTTGGTGCATAACATGGGACCCACAGGTACTGTTTGGGGCCAGTCACTGTTCAGGTACATCTCATTCTTCTCTGGCCCTTTCAGATTGAAAAATTGCAAAGATATTCTTGGAAATGATTTACTGTGCTCTCCCCAACTCTGCCGACAATATCTTGGGCTCCAGTTACCTCAGCATCCCCCCAAATGCCTCTGCTTTAGGGAAGGTATATCATCATCTAGATCAGACTTGATTGCAGACCTTTTCTTAGCCTTTATTTTGACTTTGCAGCAATTTTTTTCACTGCCATAGCTTTAGATTGCTAGTGTGTGCACCTTGATAAAGAGATCTCAACCAGAGGGGAAGTGGGTGGGGGAAGAGTGAAGGAGGTAAAGGGGACCCAACATATGGTGATGAAAGGAGACTCGATTTTGGGTGGTGAGCACACAATGCAATATACAGATGGTGTAACATAGAATTGCACACTTGAAACTCATATAATGTCATTACAATGACACCCCAATACATTTATTTTTTAAAAAAAGAAGAGATCAGTTGCTTGTTTGAATGAACCCAAAGAAGGGATTGTACAAACTGAAGAGATTTAGATCTTTGTCTAAGGCTATGTGCTGCTCGTATGGGGGACACTTCTTTCTATACTTGTCAACAGAGATGTTTCACTGTGAGATATCCAATTATGTCTTTTCAGTCAGGGACGTTTTCAGTGGCTGCAGTAGAACATAAACAGCAGTGTGAGAAAGGCACACATTATGAAGCAGAAATAAGAGAGAATCCAATGTATGGTGCTCGGCTGGCCTTCCTTTCCAGTCTCCCAAACTACGTAGTTGGTCTTGAAATTCTTGGGCTACTAGAACGACTGACAACAATCACTTTGTCTGCCTTCACCACAATCTTCTTCTTCTGGGTGTCGTACTATTGGAGAACACTGAGCACATGTGTCTCCCTCCACCTCATGGCACCTCAGGGAACCAGCAGCACCAACAGGAGTCTGCGTCTATGATAGCAGCGGGGCAGCAGCTGTCGTGGACACGCTATAAGGCCTCAGGAGGCTGTATGAGATGATCTTAGCAGGCCTTTCCCTCTTGATGTCTTTTTTTTCATTTTATTAAGAGCAGTGTTCAAAGTGCTTATCTACAATAAGCATCTCCATAAGAAGGATTCCCCTAAGATTTCACCTTTCCCATATCTAAAATTGGCGTCTTGATAACTTGTCCACACCTAACCAAACCTGCTTTTGTCCCAGGCTTTTTCATCTTAATAAACAGTACTACTGAGTTGATGAGGCTCTTGACCAGAGTCATCCTTCATTTTTCTCTTTCATTTTCACCCCATATCCCATCCAGCCAAAATTCCTGTCTCTGATCCAAACCAATCATCTCTGGGAGGATTTCTGCAATAAACCCCTCAATGGTTTTTCTGTGCCTCTTTTTATTCCTCTTCCCGTTGCTACCCCCTCTGCCACATAATTTAGTCTCTAAACCGCAACCAGAGGGTTCTTCTAAAAGGCAAACTAGATTGTACCACTCTTGCAGTAACCCTCTAGTCACGTCGCCAACATTTAGAACCGACCCAGAGTCCTCTCTGTGGTCTCCAAGTCCTGCACGATTGATTGTATCCCTGGCTGCCTCTCTGACCACAACACACACGACCCCTTGCTCATTACACTGGATTTCTTGTTGGTCCTTACATGTCCATTACGGGCCTGCCTCAGGTCCTTTGCACTTGCTATTCCCTCATTCCGGAACCTCTTCCTCTACGCAGTTCAAGGCTAACCCCTCAATTCATCTGCTTCCGCCACTCAGAGATACCTCTCCTCTTAAGACCCTTATCTAAAGTATCACTCTCATCCCTCTTCCTTCTTTATTTTTCATGATAGCATTTATGGATACCAGGTTTCATATTATATATTTTTTGTTGATTTGTTTATAGTGTTTGTTTATAGTGTAAGACCCCCAAGGACAGGGACTTGCTTTGTTGTCTGCAGGGTCCCCTATACCTAGAATGATGCTTGGCACAAAATAAGTGCTTAATACATATTTGTTGAATGAATAGCTAGATGAGAAAACTGAAACTTAAGACAAACTATCTTTATTTTCCTGTATTTCCCAGGGTCAATTTTGCCAAAGGTGAGGATAATCCAGTATACAAATAATGTGGGCATCCATGATCAGAAATTGACCATAATCTGAACTCAAGTCCTGTTGCATTCTTTTATGGATCCTTGTTGATGGTTGTAATAAAATTATATAATGTTCTTACGATGAAACTTAAAACCAAACTCTATTTAAGTTATTAGTGTTTCTGAGTAGAAATTGCAGCCCTGAGCACCGTAGAGGATCTGCAGGAGATGATTTACTGGAATGGCATGTGTGCCCAACCCGGGATCTATGCGAGAACATCAATATCATTTTTGCTAAATTATGTGCCTAATGAAGACATTTCCAGGGAGTATCAATGACAGACTCCTCATTTACTTCCAGAGCTGCATGCACAACTCCAGTAGCCCCTGAAACAAGCTTGGTAACATCAGTGCACAAATCACTCTTCAAGTGAGCAAAGAAAATATGTCATGACTTACATTTATTCATATAAAACAAATGAAGGAGAACATTTATTATTTACTTACTCTGGTTTTATCATCTTTTTAAGTTGTTCTAGTTGAACCATAAAGCTCTACCAAATGTCAGACTGATCTGTATAACAGAGCAGAGAAATTTGCAGTAGCAGTTAGAACACTTGGGTTTGTTTCCATTGCTTGTGCAAACTTGTGGAAGCAGCTTACATTCCTTCTGCTCCTCATTACACTAAAAGATGATAGAGTTGAGATTTCAAAAAAGAAAGCCCCAGCATTTTCAGGAAACAACAATAGGCTTCCCCTTAATAGGATAAGAAATGAATAATTTAAACTATATATAGAAAACATTTGTGGAACCATATTTGACTGTCTGCAAATGAATGTATAAAACAGGTAATTTCTCTAAAATTCTGTTTACTGTATTTCTAAGTTTCCCACATTTCTTCATACATTCTTTCCACAAATATTTATTGAGCATCTGCTATATTCTATATACCTTGTTAAATAGAGCTAAGGATATGCAATCTAGAGGACAGACATGGATGTGAACATGTATTTTATTTATATAAAAAAGTTAAAAGAATATATTCTCTTTGATAAAAATAATCTTGGTTTTCATGAAAGCTTGTGTGAAAAAACAAGGGACGGGATTGACAAAATTTCCAGGAAAATCTTGTAGACCAACAATTTAAATAAATTGAATAGTCCAGTTGCCTCATGGCCATGGAACAATTGGATTGCAGAAGTTCAGAAAATATTTACAGTTTTTGAAACTGGTGCCTGATACACTTAATAGTACAGCAGGTTTTCAAATAATGTTGATGAAATGCCTAGGACCATAACTCCTATTTATATCAATTAGACTATGGTAAAATAAGTTTTGTTATATGTCATTTTGCTACAGTTCCAAGAACTATCAACGATATTTAATGAAGACTTACTATATTTATTTTAGCTTTAGAAAATCTCTCCCATGAGGTTTTATAAATCTCTTCCTTTCCAATGCTAGCACCTCTGACACCCAGGGCAGCAACTGGCAGCGCCAGGTGATAAAGCTGAGTCACCACGCCTTCTGGAGGAAATGTTCATTGTACATTTCTGGAAAGCAATTTGGAAAAATGCCTCTCCATCTTACTAGCCATTTGACAAAGACTTTAATTACAGAGCCTCCAGATTCCCTTTTCAGTATCTTTCTCCCTCCTCAAGATAATTTCTTCAGCTCAGGTTCCTAGTGCTGCAAGTTCTCTATCCACAGACAAGTCTGCTCCTAGGAGATGATTCTGACAGAGTCACTCACACCAAATTCAAATATCTGATGTGTCTTTCTCCTTTCCTATGGGCATTCGCACTAACAAGTTTCAACGCCTTAAACAAGAGACATCACTTCTTAATTTCTCATTATATCATCTGTTAATTGGAGATGTAGAATGACTCAGCTCTGACGTTCTTTGGTTTCAGCTGCACAGCATTGTATTTGTCCGGGTGTCGTGGTGGGGGTGAGGGTGGTGGAGAGCAGAGAGTGGAGGTTTGTGTGTAAAACTCTTCATGGAAGACCTTATTATCAGTTAGGGTGATTTTCCTTACAGTATTTTAGCCAATATATTAATTTATTATTGTAACAAGAAGTCTAGAGGTGGGAATCTCAGGAGTGGGTCCACACTGCCAGGCCACCGAGTCAGGCTCTCCGACTGGCTTGTATTTTCATCATGGTCACCTAAAGGTCTGCAGCACCTCCTGGCATCAGATTCTGCAGTTCAAAGAAGCAAAGAGGAGGGGCAATGGGGCGGACTCAAGGGCATGGCCCCCTTTATCTGGGAGAACACTTTCCCAGAGCCCCCAGCAGGCCTCCCCTTACATTGCCTTGGCCAGAACTGAGTCACTCCCCGACCTTTAGGAGCAAAGAGTTGACAGAGACCTGTCATGAGTTATTCCCCAGGGTTAGCCATATTGAGAACTAAGCAAAATCGAGGTTTGTTAGCAAAGAAGCAGGGAAAGTGCTACTGAAAGGCAATCAACAGTGTCTGCCACAGCCTTAGAGCCACATCACCAAGAAGCTACTCTGAGTGGACCTGGGCCAGGCTCAGTCAGACACCTGGCCTCTCCCCAAGCCCCTCCACCTTCCTTGCTTCCTCGTAAATGTTCAGGTTGAGAGGACAGTGTGTCATGGAACGGATGGTGATGCTATGAATCAAAAGAGAAACAGGATGTTGTAGCACTATGCTCAACTTTCCGATTATCATTTGTTTCACATTTTTATTCTGTAACTTGAATTTATTCTCTGAATATTTTACTCAATCATATCTGCAAATGTGCTAGAAAATGCAATAGATTTTTTGGGGGTGGGGTGGGGAGGTTAGGCTATTCTCTCACTGAAATGGTTCAGAGATGATTGTATTCAGTTTTATTTCCAAAATCTCCACTTCTCAAATGCTGGCGTGCTAAGAAAACAGATGGCTTGATCTGAGGCTTCTTTTGTTGAATGCAAGATAATGTTTTCAACATCATGCCAAGATTTCATTTGTAATTTTAAAATTGCTTGGGGTACCATCAAAATTCTGAGACAGTCTTCATAAAGGAAAAGCAACATTTTTGCATGAGGACGAATTCAAGGAAAATAAAAAGTGTTTAAAGGACACACACTTTTTCTCATCAAAATAGAATTAATTCTGTTGATTCCAATGGAGGAAAAAAAATCTCTATTTTTAGGATATATAGTACCTGTTGCATTCAATGGAAGAATGTCAGTTTTCAAATTCTCACTTCTTTTTGGCTATTAAAATATCAATATCTTAAAATCTTTGAAAAAAAGCAAACTTAGATTCACCTTTCTAATCTTTCTTATTTTTTAAAAAAATATTTTTTGTCTTTATTGTTGAGAACATTCCATATGTCTCCTTTTCCCCCTATTGCCTCCCTCCACCTGGTGCTTGTCCCACCCCAGGCCTTTACCACCCTATTGTGTGTCCAGGGGCAATGCATATGTGCATATAAATTCTTTGGTTAATCTTTTCCAGCTCCCCTCACCTCTTCCCTCTGAGATTCATGATTTATAATTGTGTAGAATTTTAGAGTTCATGACATTTGTTCGCAAACTTTATTTCATGTTATCTTTTAATTAATCAGCGAAGAATATTATTATTATTCTCATTGAAACTGAGAAAAAGAACCCTGAGGCTCAAAAAAAGAAAATGACTTACCTAATGTCACAGAATATTAGCTATGGAGTTAGGCCCAGACTGAGATTGTTATATCCATTGCAACACTTAGCTTATGCCTGTTCTGTGTCAAGCACCATTTTGACACTGGAAATAATAAAATAACAAGAATCAGATCTAACATTTCTTGAACACACTCAGTGCCAGGCACCATCCTAAATATTTACATACCTTATCTCATTGAGTCCTCTCAACAAACCTATGAAATAGGAACTATTAAAATTCCATTTTCAGCTGTGGAAACCAAGGTCTAGGGGCTTGCATAAGGTCATCCTGCTAGAAATGGGGAATTGTCAGCTCTTAATGATTTAACAAACAGTGCTACTCTGTGCCTCGGTTGCAGTTATCAACTCTCCTGGAGCCGGTGGGGAGTGATTTGTGCTGGCTGGAGCCACCTCTGGGAGCACTGGCTGCCACTGTACACGGCTGCTCTTTGCAGTGCTGCTGCATTTTTTCACAACTCTCAAGTTGCCGTGATGTAAATATAACTGGAAGAAGCTGAAGCAAAAAGAAAGTCTACTGATTCATGGAATCCAAGGGAGGGCCGCACAAGCAGACCACCCACCACGAGAAGGGCAGGGAGAAGGGGACCGCTGGAACCAGCAACTTTGGTTCTGACTGAATGCTTGCGGTCTCTTGTTTTTGTTTCTCTCTTTTTTGAAAAAAATATTATCTTTATTGTTGAAAGTATTACAGTATTATTGTTGAAAGTACCCAGTCCTCTTTTTCCCCCATTGACTCCTTCTACCCATAAACCCCCCCCCCCCCCCCCCCCCCCCCCCGCTTCACCACACTGCTGTCCGCGTCCATGGGTCATGCACATTGGCTTTATTCTTTCTCACTACCCATAGCTTTTTTTCATATGGTAGGAACCTCAGTCACTCATAGTTATGAAATTCATCTTTTGATTTTCACCAACAGAGAATGTCTGACTCTCTTGGGTCTTGTTGGAAAAAATTCCACATAAGGACTCTGATTGGCCTGGCTTATATAAGAAGCCACCCCTGGGACAATCGAATGTAGCTAAGAAGACTTATCGTGTAAGAACATGTAAGAGTTGAACGTGTATAGTTGTGCAGTTTGTGTATTTCACAAAGATGCCTTCCCAAAGGGCAGAATGAAGCCCGTGCACTGCTCACCAAGCCATGCAGCCTGGAGGAGCATTTCTCCTGGAAGAAAGACAAGCTTTGCATCTCTCAGACACTGGGGCTTGCCAAGCTGGGCACCCAATGGCCTGAGCCTTTTCTTTTTAAAAAATTAAGCTATAATTGACATATAACATTATATTAGTTTCAGGTCTATATAAAATGACTCGATATTTGTAAAACAATGACCACAATAAGTCTAGTTAACATCCATCACTACATATAGTCACAAAATATTTTTTCTTGTGATGAGAACTTTTAAGATTTACTCTCTTAGCAACTTTAAAAACTGCAATCCAGTGTTGTTAACGACAGTCACCATGCTGAACTTATTTATTTTATAACTGGGTATGTGCACCTTTGACCACCTTCACCCATTTCACCCATCCCTCACCCCCTGTCTCTGGCAACTACCAACCAATCTGTTCTCTGTATCTGTAATAAGGCCCCCACCCTTTTTTTTTTTTTCTCATGAAAGTATTAATTAGGCTTGTGGCCACCCTGAATAAAACATGACAGCTTCTGAGGAAATAATACATTTGTAGATAGAGGAAGGAAAGGTAAGTATTAATTACTGAAAAAGAGGTGATACTCAACAGAACACTGAAAGGGAATTTAAACCATTGGCCATATTCTAAGGTTTCCCACTTTGTAACAATGAGTGAATTCTCTTCAGAAAACTATTTTGATTTCATGTGAATTTTTTAAAAACAGTTCGACAATTAAGTCACAAAACAATGATAAATAGAGACTATGATGTGAGCAAAAAAACCACTGCCAGGTCAAGGTCTGAGCAGCACCCTGAGGAGCAGCACCCTGGGGAGCAGCTTGCTACTCTCTCAGGTCTACCCACCCTCTCTTTGAGGATTCAGAAACTCTCTCACAGTTGATTTCAATTAAACAATTTCATGGTTTCTGTGTGAAAAGACAGTCTGACATTTAATAGAGATGCCTGATCATCTTCACTAGAAAAGTGCTGCTGAAAGCAGTTCTGGTTACATTAAAATGGTATTTTTAGCACCAGGTTTGTGGAACTGTAAAGATTAAAAAACACACACAAAAACTTAAGCGATTCCTCATGGGTTGGAGCAAGTTTTCTCTGGAATACAGTCACACCACCTCTACCCAGAAAGCCAGCATTTTCTCCAAAGCCGTGGGCTGTGTGGAAGTAAGAAGACTGAGCGTGTGTCTGCAGATGGGCAGAAAGAGGCCGGATTCAGGAGCTTGACCAGCTGGGCCCCATTTCAACGCAGCCCAACCCTCAAGCCATGAGGCAAAGGGCCCTGCGTATTTACTCTGGGATATCGAACCCCAGCGGCAAACTTCTTCCCTGGGGCACATATAAAAATCTCAGGAGTATGAGCTTTGCCAACATTACCAGGCAGCGTGCACCAAGGGGAAACCTGGTGCTCCAAGGGCTGGGCTGACAGGCTCTACCAGCTTCATCCTGCTGCAGCAGCCCCCCCCAGTAAGTACCTTTTGAATTTAGGCTCTCTGCCTTCCATTTTCCTTTGCTTCTTCCTGCGCCTTGTTTATTTTTCTCCACTTACCCTTCCCTGATAGCCCAGAGCCGTGCCTGACTTACCCACATCTTCCTGCCCCGCTCTGCTTCCTCTATCCCAGGGCTCTCTCTTTGTTTGACTGGCCAGCGCCTAGAGAAACAAACAACGGTGGAAAATCTCAGGAGTAGAAAGTTGTACCGAAGACTTTCAGATTAAGGAGACTCCCCTCTCTCCTTCATGTCTCCCATTTCTCCGTTTTCTTTTTATACTTCATTCATCCTTCGCTCTGCGCTTACTCTTTTGTCTCGTCCTTTATCTACTCTGCTTATGACCAAACCTTCCTTGCAGAGTTTCTTTTGTTAGAAAAGCCAACATCTTGTGCAGTAGATTTTAAATCCGATTGCCATCAGCGCAATTAAAACAGTGTATTCTTCTGCGAGGGGTTCGAGGGCTGTCCTGGGGCGTGTGGGCTGTGTGGGAATCGTCAGGCTGTGCACATAGCCTTCCTCGGCCCCTTTCCCCACGCGTGGAGCTTGCTTTGGGTAAGCGGATGACTGAGCAGAGGGCGCCGCTGACCTGCATCGGGCCTGCAGCATAAACAAGTAATAAACCCTTTTTGTTTTATGCCACTGAGATTCTCGGGCTGTTTGTTGCTACAGCCAGTGCTGCACGAGTTTTTGAAACATGCAATACCTGACAGTAACTGCGCAGGAGCTGACAGCCACGGGCAGGCAGAGTGACGTTTCCCACTGAAATACCCTCGTGGAAAATTTCCGATCTCACCGTGAGATGGCAATTCGCTGAGGCCGGGAGGATAGGCCAGTGACAGAGGCGATTTCTAGTGCTTTCCTGGTGCTTCAGACAGGAAAGAGCTGTAGCAAAGCAGCTATGTGCAGCCGTTTACTACCCTCTTCCCACTCCCCGCTCTCCAGCCCTTAGCTGGCCGTGGTGACCTCCAGGGAGGGGGCTGTTGCTTTCACGTTTACTGGTGTGTCGGAAGCAAGGGCAGGTCCTGACCTAACTGTCCACAGCACAACTGAAACCAAGCTGCTCCTCTCAATAAGACTTTATTCTAATTTTGAGGAAAATGGAAGGGAACTGCAACACCGAGAAAACATTTACGTTACTGAGCAGGCACAGGGAAGCCTCTAGGACTGTTACACTCACCACCCCTCCGCTCATCCCAGTATCAGAAACGCTCCAGGAACATGCCCTTCCTTAGACCTCACCCCAAAGACAAGGAAAACTTTCTCTCTCCCAAGTTGCTTACAAGTCCTTATTTCTTATCGAACACTTGACCATTTCCCAAGATGATTGATTCTGGGAGCACCTGCTTCTTTTGAGGAAACTCCATTTTCACCTTCATGTACCATGATCTGACTATATGGCTCCAACAAGACAATCACACAGTTGTGCTAGAAAAGAAAAATTATGCTCTGTGGTGGTAACAAACAACCTAAGACCTCAGAAGGATGGCTCATGTTTCAGAAAGGTCTTTGATGTGGCCTGGGACCTGGTATTCAGAAAAACTTTTGATCATGCTTCTGTAGTCTTTATTTTTTAGAATTAATTAAAATGTGTCAATTCCAGGCCTTTTTTCTTTCTTTATTTGGCAAAATCCTATTCCTGTAAATGTCCATCTGTCTGTGAAGCCCTCCCTGACTCTGGGCAGTGTGAATCCTTCCATTCTGGGTAATTCTGCAGCACTGTCCTCTACACCTTTTTGACAAAATTACTTACCTTTTTATATTGTGATTTGCCTTTTTTATTAGAAGACAATTGCCTGCGGACAGGAAGCAGGTACTTCTCACATGTCTATCTCAGTGCCTACCACAGTACTTGGGATGTAGGAGCTATGAGATGTGTGCCAACTAGGTGGGTGAGTGGCATCTAAGGGCACCATCACTTCCTCATTCATTCTTGGATTGTGCGTGTGTGTTTATGGGTTGTGGGGGTGTGTAATACAGTATAGTTATATCTATGTAGCATCACATATGAAGGGATGTGTCCAAAATGGTCCATATTGAACCCATCAAAGGAATTCATGGGTTGAAATACACAAAAGGCCTGAGAAATATTTATGTAGTCAACCACATTCTAAAAAGGAATTTGAGGTTCTTTTTTGCCCACTAAGGCTTCCCATACCCCATAGTAGTAATCCCATATTTACCCCTGAGCAATTCCCTTTATATTTATAATCAGAACTTTTCAAAACATTTCTTTTCTCCTTAAAGGTACATGACACATGAGTATGTTCTTAAGCTGGTAGTTTGTGATATTTTTAGTATGAAATAAAGGAAATGGTCAAATTTTTTTCTTCTTGGTACGGATTTTTAAGCCCACACGATAAATCACATTTAAGACAATTTTCTTCATCTGAGTTCTGCTTTTCTGGTTTTGCCTCTTGTTTTTGTGTGAAAAACAAAAAAAGAGAGTAGCAGATTATAACTGAGTTATTGTAGAATTGCATCACTATGTTTTTCCTCTGTTATTGGCAATGGTATTTGGTCATTTGTCAACTCCCTTTTCAAATATCCTTTTCCCCATAATAAGTCAAAAATGTCTTGTTTAGGGCATATAGAATAAGTTGTAATCATACATTTGCTAGCTCTAAACAATTCTCTTCTATCAGTGTACGCAGTGTGAATGTTATTAATGGGAAACTCTTTGCATGGGCCCTGAAAATAGCCAGTAACTCAACTTGTCATCATTTCGATAACTGCAGGCTTCAATTTCACATGAAGAAATATACGATTCAGTTTAGCAGTTTCAAAAGCAATGAATACAGATGATGAAATCTCTTCTTTCAGGCAAAAAGACTTCCAAATTATTACACACAGACACTTATTTCTAATAATGTCATTTTACTTCTCAGTTGCCTAATATTGTAAGTATTTGTCCAGGAAGTAGATAAGTTAATCACCATTTGAGAGCTCCAGGCCCAGTCTTTGGGACCAACTGAAAATCTTATCAGCAACTGAGTAGCAATGCTTCTCATCGTTTTCCTGTATTTCCTTAACTTCTTTCTTCTTACCTTCCAAATTTAGTTCCAAACATGCCAGAAATAGCTCTTTTTTAGATGGGAATTAATGATGATGCCATTTGGTTTCACTTGGGTGTGACTTTTTCTCACCCCTCCTTCCATCCTTATTTTTGCAAGACACAGATTGGGCCCTTCTTTCTCTAAAAATTTCCTCCCTTCCTCCAAAAATACACCTTCAGTCTGGGTGAATGAGAAGAAACAGATGTCCTCAGGTAGCCTAGCATTGAGCTGATGGCAGGAAGGACTGCAAGATAGTCACCTGGAGTAGGCAAACTTCCATTACCATGCGTTCTTCTCACCAGCAAGGCCATTCCTCAGACTGGAAAGCCTTCCAGTTCCCATTGTTATGCCATTGGTAGGTGGCTCCTTCTCCCTCCCAACTTCATCCAGCTGCAGAGGTGTGGAGATCTCTCATGTCTTCAAGACATGGTAAGAGTTAAGGGAACATGTGCACTTCAATGCTGTCTTCCTATAAGACTCTCCAGTAACATACTTTAGCTGGCACCAGGTGTTGTTCTGTTTGTGGTGTTAGTCCCACACCTGTCTTAATAATTTGGTTTTTTTTCTCTGTGCTCCCAGACACTTTGTGTTTCCCTCCTATACCAATCTCTATTGCAATCGTATGTGTAGTCCTCTGGTGTTATTAGGCCATGGACTCACCGAGGGCAGGTACCACATCTTCTGTCTACTTCATTGTATCCAGAGAGCCTAGCATGATTGTAGAAAGTGCTCAAGAAATACTGTTGAATGGATGGTTGGATAGTCAAAAATTATAGACAGCAAGATCGGAGCAATGTTAGCCTGGGTACTTCTTTGCTACATTTATAGATTTCTTACTTTCTAGTGGAATTTTATTTGGCCTCTAAAATCAAATCGGATATAAATCCCACTTTTGGAGATGATGTGCTATAGTGAAGAACAGTGATGTGCTGGTAAATGTTTATCAATGTAGCAGATTTGAAGCTACCAGTATGTTGTCATTGGGTGCAGCACTGGGGAAAGATGTCCAGTAGCACACCATTCTATGTATTTCCATCATACAGCTACAATGTAAGAAAATTACAGCAAGAGCATAGATAATAGTGAAATATAATGAAATAATTAGGAAGTGAAGGGGTTTGAGTATTTATTACTTTTGCTTTTAATATAATTTATATAAATTTAATATAACTTTTAATAATGGCTGTGTTTACAACTAGTTTACAAAATTCCTGATAATGTAATAATTTTCTCTCATGACGTTGGAGAAGCCGACTTCAGATACCACTGGATAGGACTCTTCTTCTTAACCTGCCTTCCGTATCCAAACTTTCCTCATCCAGCATTGAACTCACCCAGGATCACTTCAACCACTTCCTTGCTAGCATTTCCAACCAGGAAAATCTGCTGTTTGACTGAAACAATTAATTGTTTTGGTTAGTGGCAGAAAAATACAAAGGTTCATAAGAAATAGTACATGGGCCAGAAAGAAGATTGGGACATTCTTTAACTCCTTAAAACCTACAACCCTTTACTAAGTATCTTGAGTTGCAGGTAAGTAGCCTGCTTCAACTTAATATTTTTTTCTTATTATATTTATTGGGGTGACATTGGTTAATAAAATTATGTAAGTTTCTTTCTTTTGGCTTAAAACAATACAAATCTATTATCTTACAGTTCTGGAGGTCAGAAGTTTTAAAATCAAGGTGTCAGCAGGGCTGCGTTCCCCTTCATCTCTGACTGACCCTCCTGCCTCCCTCTTATAAGGATTCTTGTCATTACACTGGCCCACCCAGATAATCTAGGATGTCTCTCTGCCTCAAGATCTTTAATTTATTCACCTCAGCAAAGTTCCTTTTTACCCTGTAAGGTAACACATCCACAGGCTTGAGACATGACATCATATACCAAACTCACAAGACATCAGAACCTTGTTTCTGTTATCTATTGCTTTCCTGATTACATTTTCACATTTCTGGAGGTTCTTGATATCTGGCTGAGACTTTAGCCTTTTGTCCTACTGTACCACTATCTTGGGCAGTTGAACTTCCAGGTGGATGATCCAACACTAGGGCCTCTCCTTTCATTGGCACCCTCAAATCCGGGGATATTTGTCTCTACTCCATTTCTTTTTTACCTTTTTATTGAATTTATTGGTTAATCAAATTATATAGGTTTCAAGTATACAATTCTATAATACATCATCTGTATATTGTATGTTTTGTTCACCATCCAAAGTCAAATCTCCTCTGTCACCATGTACTTGACCCCCTTTACCCTCTACTACGTCCCCCAAACCCCTTCCTCTTTGGTAACCACCCTACTGTTGTCTGTGTCTATGAGCTTTTGTTTGTTTATCTTATTTATTCCTTTGCTGTTTTCACTCATATGTGGGATATAAAACTGAAAACATCAACTTAATATATTTGTATTTGGCATCATAGGCCATCTCTAAACCTCATCACCTTCCAAATCCAGCTTGATTTCATTCACTCATTTTATTTTATTTTTTAAAAAATATATCTTTATTGATTTCAGAGAGAGGAAAGAAGAGCGAGAGAGAGAGATAGAAACATCAGTGATGAGAGAGTCATTGATCAAGCCCACAACCGAGCATGTGCCCTGACAGGGAACTGAACCCCAATCGCCTGGATCCTAGGTTGACTCTCAACCGCTGAGCCACGCCCAGCTGGGCTCATTCACTCATTTTACAGGCAACTGTATTTTCTGGCCTATATGCCTCCTTGTTAATCTTCTTTATTGTGCAAACAATCTTTGAAGTGCCTCTTCACACCAGAATTGTCTCTTGGCTCTTGGGTGAAAGGTAATGTTCTGTCACTATTACTCTGCTCCTACTGCCCCCACCAACCAAATCAAAGTTGTCCTTTTTTTAAATCACATAACACTCTATGGGCCTTGATTCTGTGGCTGTCTTATGAACATACTGAATATTTTCATTGCCCTCTTCTTTTACATGTCCATTTTAGGCTGCTTAGTTTTGATGGGCAGTGCTTGGGAATCATACCCATTTAGTTTTCTTTGCATTTCACTCAGTAAAGAATCATGAACAGCTTTATAAATGTCTTTTCATAGCTTCAAGAATGAGGGTATTCATGATGTACTAATTGATGGGTGTAGAATCGTGCTTGTGAGCAGCAACATATGAAACGATCAGTCTGTCCTAGAGCACGATTCCTCATTATAGAGTAAGTAGTGATGATGACGATGATGCTTTCAAACTTCTGGCATTGTCCCCATGTCTTAGCACATTATGCATGCACCATAGCTTATACAGAAGTTGTGCCAAGACACACTCTCAAAAATCCACAATTATTGTGCCTTTCCTTATGTATCTCCTAAGTTAAGAATACATAACGCATAAACAAATTCTAGCTATTTTGTGCGTTAAGAGTAATGAAACAATATTTCAGTTGCCTTACCCTTGAAAACAGAAACAGCCATTAGGTTTTATTTCTAAATGTTTAATTCATCACCACAATCATCATCATCTGGACTACAGATGGCAGGCACACTTTCTAGAACTCTGTTTTTAAGTAAACAGCGTTTCCTCGAACAGCGCTGTAGAGAGAACATACAGTGTTTACATTCCGTTCATTTCTTCTCTGCATTTGCCTAAGTTTACAAGCATATTGGGGATGAGAATCATATGCCTAAAGAGCAAGTACAGTTTCTCAAATTTGGTTAAGGAGAAAAGCTAAACTAGACTATAGAAAAACACTTTCAGAGAGATTCTTTCGGTTGGGTTGCTTTTTCAAAAAAATTTACATATAGCTTACTCAGTGTTTCTATAAGGGCACACTCATCATTTCCATTCCTATTATCTTTGCCCATAAATACCTGACCAAACATAATTCACTTAATTAACAGCTCTCTAAATAGATTGAGTTTGCTGCCTTAGGGGATAGACACTAGAGGCCAGAAACTCCTGAGTTGTCTGGCAAAGCTCCAGAAGTGTCTAATCACATGCTTGGACTGAAAAAAATAGATCAAACCAAAATGCAAATGACAGCAGCAGAGACGTTGGCCACTGGGTGCAGGAGAGAGGGGATGAAGAGGTGAGCTTCCCTCTGCCTTCCAATGTCTGAAAGGCCAGCTCTAGGCATGATATTTATGAACTCCAGTGATGTACTCAGATCCAATAAACTAAAAAAATCAGAAGAGGCAGATGTTAATAAAGCCAATTTACTGGAAACAACAATTTCAACCATTTGGCATGAGCTTTTGGTCATTGGCAGTATGAAACATATAAACAAAAATTGTAAAGAACAATAAAACAGATAAAATTAAATTTATGGAAACCATAAAATTAATGAACTTACCGCCTTGTAAGAACTTATACTGGCATGAATACTATAGTTACATTACTGAGGTTTGCGGCTAACAATGCTGATTTTCTTTTATAATAAAAACTCTCAACAAAGTGGATATAGAGGGAACATATTTCAACATAAAAAGGCTATTTATGACAAAACCATAGCTAATATCATACTCAAGGGTAAAAAAATCCAAAAGCTTTTCTCTAAGATCAGGAACGAGACAATAATGCCCACTATCACCACTTCCATGCAGCATTGTATTGTATGTCCTAAGCACAGCAATCAGACAAGAAAAAGAAACGCAAGACATCCAAATTAGAAAGGAAGAAGTAAAAGTCTCACTATTTACAGATGACATGATATTATGTATAGGAAACCCTAAAGACTTCACCAAAAAGCTATTAGAACTAATAAATGAATTTAGTAAAGTTGCAGAATACGAACTCAATATACAGAAATCTGTTGCATTTCTATACACCAATAACAAATGATCAGAAGGAGAATGAAGAAAACAATCCCACTTACAATTGCATCAAAAAGCATAAAATATGTAGAAGCAAACTTAAACAAAGAGGTAAAAGGCCTATTCTCTGAACACTGTAAGACATCGAAGGAAGAAATGGAAGAGTATGAAATAGATGGAAGGATGCCAGGCTCATGAATTGGAAGGATTCATAGTGTTTAAATGTCCTTACTACTTAAAGCAACACACACATTTAATGCAACTTCTGTGAACAGACCAATGGTATTCTTCTCCAAACTAGAACAACTAATCTTAAGACTTATGTGGACCCACAAAAGACTCTGAATAACCAAAGGAACCTTGAGAAAGAACCAAGTGGGAGGTATCGTGCTCCCCTATTTCAAACTATATTACGAAACGACAGTAACCAAAACAGTCTGGCACCAGCATAAAAACAGAAATATAGATCAATGGAATAGAATAGAGAGGCCAGAAATAAATCCTCATTTATATGGTCAAGTAATCTATGACAAAAGAGGCAAGGATATACAATAGGGTAAAGACAGTCTTTTCAATAAGTGGTGTAGGGAAAACTAGGTAGATAGATGTAAGAAAATAAAATTGGACCGCTTTCTTACACCATTCACAAAAATAAACTGAAAATGGATTAAAGACTTGATGTAAGACCTAAAACCATAAGACTCCTAAAAGAACATATAGGCAGTAAACTCCTTTCTATCAGTCTTAGCAATATCTTTTTGGATATGTCTCCTCAGGCAAGGGAAACAAGAAAAAATAAACAATAGGACTTCATCAAACCAAAAAGTTTGCCAGAGAAGGAAACCATCTACAAAATGAAAAGAAAATCTACTGAATGGGAGAAGATACTCACAAATGATACATGAAATAAGGGGCTAGTACCCAAAATATATAAGGCACTCATATAATTTAACACCCCCAAAATCAAATAATCAAATTTAAAAATGAGCAGAGGACCTAAACAGACATTTCTCCAAAGAGGACATGCAGGTAGCCAACAGACATGTAAAAATTAAAAATTAAAAAATTAATAAAAAAGCTCAATATCTATAATCATCAGGAAAATGCAAATCAAAACCACAATGAGATATCACCTCCCATCTGTCAGAATGGCTATCATCAAAAAATCATTAAATAATAGTGCTGATGAGGATATGGAGAAACCCTCTTATACTATCAAACATTAGAAGTAGTATTAATGCCAATCCTTCCTTCTCAAACTCTTCCAAAATTTGAAGAGGAGGGACATTTCCAAACTCCTTTTATAAAGCCAGCATTACCCTGATACCTCAGCCAGGCAAAGACACCACAAGAAAAGAAAATTACAGGCCGACATCCCCAGTGAATATAGATGCAAAAATTCTTAACCAAATAATAGCAAATAAATTACAGCTTATTTATCCATTCACCTACTGAAGGACTTTTTGGTTGCCGCCAAGTCTTGGCAATTATAAATAGAACTGCTATAAACACTTGTGTGCAGGTTTTTGTGTGAATGTAAGTTTTCAGTTCATTTGGGTAAATACCAAGTAGCATGATTGCTGGATCATATGGTAAGACTATGTTTAGTTTTGTTAAAAACTGCCAAGATGTCTTCCAAAGTGGCTGTGCCATTTTGCATTCCCACTACTAATGAATGAGAGTTCCCATTGTCCTGCCTCCTTGCCAACATTTGGTGTTGTCAGTGTTCCAGATTTTGGCTATTCTAATAGATGTGCAGTGGTATCTTATTGTTGTTTTAATTTGCAATTCTCCCATTACATATGATGTTGAGTATCTTTTCCTGTGCTATTTGCCATCTGTATATCTTCTTTGGTGATATCTACCAGCTCTTCTTCCCATTTAAAAAATTGGGTTGTTGCCATGGGCAGGGTGGCTCAGTTGGTTTTAACATCATTCTATACACCAAAAGGTGGTGGGTTTGATTCCTGGTTGGGGCACCTATCCTGGTTGAGGGTTTGATTCCCAGTTGGGGTACATACAGGAGACAACTAATCTATGTTTCTCTCTCACATTGATGTTCCTCTCTTTCTCTCCCTTCAGCTCTCTCAAATCAATAATAAAAAATTGGGTTGTTCACTTTCTTATTGAGTTTTAAGAGCTCACTGTATGTTTTTGATAACAGTCCTTTATCAAATATGTTTTTTGCAAATATTTTCTCCCAGTCTTACCTTGTCATTCCTTTGCCAGTGCCTTTCACAGAGTAGAAGTTTTAAATTTTAGTTAAACCCAGCTTATCAATTATTTTTTCATAGTGTTGTATCTAAATAGTCATCACCGAATTCAGGGTCATCTAGATTATCTTCTAATGTTATCTTCTAGGAGTTTTATACTGTTGTGTTTTACATTTAGGTCTATGACCCATTTTGAGTTAATTTTTGTGAGTGCTATAAGATCTGTGTCTATATCCAATTTTTGGTATGTGCATATCCAATTGTTTCAGCACCATTTGTTGAAAAGACTATCTTTTCTCCATTATTTTGCATTTGCTATTTTGTCAAGTGTTACTAGTTCAAGAAACAGAGGGTTTTAAATTATAAATTTTATACATGTTTTAAACAGCAAGCTTTGGAGAAATAAATGAAACAAAAGACCATCCTTCTTTCCCCCATCTCAATCACAAATCAACCCATCCTCACTGTAGCATGCTAAGCCTTGGGGTTTAGAATCATGGCTTAGTTTGATTAATGAACAGGATTAGTCTGGAAAATATCAAGGTTGAAGACATAATTCATTGCCAGATATTTTTAAACAAAAATGCAAGTGAATTACTTGTTCCATGTACCTAAGATGCTGGTGAATCATTAATCATAGTAGTCTTCCCTACAGCCATGGGTTCCCAGAAAGTGCTGGCATTCCAGGTCTGCATCGTCCAAAAGACCATCTCTCAGATAATAAGAACACCATCCTCAGCTCATGGTGATTACAAAACCCAACATATTCTTATTTAGCTAGTCTCCTGGGAAAGAATTTTTTTCAATTATTTAGTACACTTTTCTTTATTGCTAGTCACTAGACTTCTGTCTTTGCTTGATGAATGACAGAAAAAAGAGTTAGAAGATGTCATTTTTCACATAAGGAACAGCCTAGAAGCATTTATGAATGGGAATAATTTAGAACATATCCCTTCCCATGATTTACATCAAAGACCTGGAAGACCCAGATTACTGCCGCTATGGCTGCTCCCTGTGTCTTTTTGATAACTTATTTCCCAGATGAAAGAATCAATAAACTCAAATGGAATGCAAATGCAATAAATATTACTGCCTGAACCACTCGATTCCAGTAGTCTCCTGAGGATTTCACATTAAATGGTAGCCTTTTGTCCTAAAGTTAATCAAACTGTCCTACTGCTTCTCAATAAAATGTCTAATTTGTTCCCAGAATATGTCTTACACAGAAGTAAAAATAGTTTGTCAGTCCTAGCCAGTTTGGCTCAGTGATATTTGAGTGATGTATTTGAGCCATTAAAGGTCTTAAACAGAGGTGTGATATGATCCAATTTTTAAAAAATTGTTTTTGTGTGTTTGGTAAAAGGCAAGAGAGTGAAAGCAAGAGGGCCAGTGGAAGCAGCTGGGATCATCCCAGCAGGAAATCACGGCGGCTAGGGTTGGATCAGCAGCGCTGGCCCCTAACGGGGTAGAGTAGATGGACACACGGGCGTGCTTAGGAGGCTGCCGGAACTTGCTGTTCATTTGGAGGTGCTAGATGAAGTAAAGGGAGGGGTCAAGGGTGACTCCTAGTTTTTTGGTTTAGAGCCATTGGATGAATGGTGATGCCTTTTACTAAGAGGAAAGACAGGAAGAGAAACAAATGACAGCAGGAGCCCGCGCCTCCGCCACCCACTCCCCTGAGCTGGGCCAGCTCCCCAGACCCGGCTTTCTCAGTGAGGCGCTTCCTCACCACCTTTTCTAATGACGCCTGATCCTCTACCCCCCTCTGTCACGCTACCACTTCATTCTCTTTATCATACTCACTTTATCACATTATTTTATTAGTCTCTTGTTTATTAATAAATGTAGGCCAGTTTGAGTTGTTCACAGGAGTATCACAATGTCTTAGCAAAATGCTAAGAAGACAGCTGGTTTTCAAGAGGCAGTTCTTGAATAGTGAAAGATCTTTTAAGGAAGCCCAATACATAAAAATAAAAAACAAAAAAGAGCTGAGAGCATAGTTTCTGTGGTTGAATGAGAGAAGCTAAGGGTGGGGATGAATAGTGGGGATGGCAGGTGGACCCCCTACCTGGCCCCCTCTTCTAGCTGCTCCTGAGGCTTCTTGGAGAATAGAGTGAAAACCAGGGGCAGTGTGTGTGGGGGAAAGCCAGCGAATTAGAGCTGTCCTGGCCAACAGTTTTTATAACAGTTTTAAAACATTGGTGAAATAAATCAGTAAAAATAGTAGCACTTAACTGCATTGTCTATTCATGGCTCCACACCTTACTTGCAAAATGTCTTCCTCCCATTGATATAGTAAAAATAAAAAAATTTAAAAACTCTCTTTGCTGCTGGTAAAACATCTTTGTTGGATAGTTTTCTAATAAGGGTTTGAAGGTTGTTTGGAGCCACCATCAGCCAGGTCACCAACCCTCAATCAATCAGCAGACAGTCTCCAAAAAGCTGGTACTTAGTAACATTGGAAAAACAAATTAGAAGCATGGTACTACTGCCTTGTAGGATTGTTTATTTTATCATTGAAATTGTAAACAATTCACCTCCCAAGAAATTTTCTGACTTAGAAAATTGCATGTAATAAATTTCTCATCTGTGAGAATAAGATGTCATTTTAAGAAAAGAGATGCATAATTTTAAGAAAAGAAGTTCATTTCTTCTATTATCCAAAAATAAATAGCATTTTAAAAATATCGACTTGTAGTGCTACTTTTTTTCAACATATTTATGTCTTGAACCTTACCTTAAATAAATGTATACTATTCTTAAAGGAATATGTGGAGTCTGACAATAACCACTATACCCCTCTAAGTCATAATGACGCATGAATCCTGGACAGATGGCTAGACTCCCTCAAAAGCCCCAAAGCTCTACCCAATTCCTGCCGTAATGAAAGAACTAATTACTTTAAATTGTAGACTTCCTGGTAGCTCTTGAGAAATTGGTATTTAAGATGGGAAATGAGACATTTTCAAGCTATTTTGTGTTTTTAATTTATGTAAACGCTTCATTTAAAAATTATGTTTAAATATTTCCAAATGCCATTTTTACTTAACTATAGTATCTACAAAAATAGGATGATAGGTATGGGAAAGCAGACCTATTCCTCTTAAGCACAGACCGAACACAAATGTGGATTTGTTGACAGTTGAAAGTAGGAAAAAAGAAGGAACCAAAAAGGGCAAATCTTTGGTACTCATCAAGACTTTTCAGCACAAGATATGGAAAACCCATGTTAAACTGGCTTAATTCTTAGAGAGGCATTTATTGGCTCTCAGAACGGAAACACCCAGGAGTAGAGCCGGTGTGAAACACAGTTGGAACTGGGGAGACAAAGGATGTCACTGGGTTCAGTTTCTTCTCATCTCTTGGCTTTTCCTGCATTGTGGTGACTTGATTCTAAGTACCACTTAGCAGAACTTGGGCAGCTTCCAGGCGCACGCTGTTTTGACCGCCAGCTATGAGAGTGGAAAATAGCATGTGCCTCTCCTTCATCTGTCCTAGCAAAAGTGCCAGTGGGTCTTATTGACTCTCCCCGACCTAGTCACTGCAGCCTGAGGAATAAGCAGCCCAGATCAGAGAGGACACCTAAGAGCTAGGAGGACCCGGCCTTGGCAGGCCCAGGTTATAGGACAGGGACTCAGCCTGGGGAAGAAGGTGATGCAGCTACTGGACCTGGGAGCAAGTCTGTGACCCTCTCTTCCTCATGGATAAAAATGCCTAGTGTATAGTGTTGAAAAGATCCAACAGGATAACATAAATAAAGCACCTCACAGAACAGCAGACTTTCAACAAATTTTAAAGATAAGCCATTGTCTTTGCATAAGCAGCAATGACCTTTGTCACCACAAGGTGACAGTCGTGGGCTGAAAGGTAATGGACTGCTTTTTTTGGCCACTGGAAAAGTACGAATTGGCTGAAATGACGATTGGCAGTTGGAAGAAAGAGTGGGGAATGTGAGTACAATTCCTGCTGCGCTGAAACCAGCCTGTGTGACCTTGGCCAAGGTCTGAATTGATCTCTGGTTTGGATTTCCTCAAGAAAAACTTGGAGACCAATTCTCCACTTGGCTTAATTGTTTTTTTAATTCTGTAAAAAGCTAATCTTGTATTTAATAGTAATAACTCTAACCATAAACTCAGAAGTCAAAAAATGTTCAAGTCTTGGTTGTTAATACACACTGTTTAAAAATATGACTGTCTGAAGCATAATCCATTCATTTACTGCTAAGTCGCTGCTACCCTGGGAGGCCTGAAAGAGTTCATGTAATTTTGTAAGGTGACTAATGGGTCCACAGAGATGCTCTTGAGTTATACACAGCTCAGAAAATCGTCCTCTGAGGAATGCAATTCAGAAACCTCACTATTAAAAAAAGTCACACTGAGCAGGCTTCAAAAGAATTTTCAGTCATGATCATATTTTAATGCTAGGGCCTTAAAATGACTCAGAAAAGCAGCAGCAGTTCAGAAAATGTCAGGTCTGAAAAGTGTGGGAAGTATCTGGGGCAGCAGGAGGCCAAATCAGGAAAGGGTGAGATTTAATTGGGCTCGAGAGCAAAACTGCTGACTCTCCACTTTGGCATGAATCAAACCCTGTAACAAAGTTGAAATAAGATGATAACAGTGAACATTGACCTGGTATAATATATTGGGGGAGGGTATGGTATGTCTCAGTACAGAATTCTCTACTACAAGGAAGCAAGGGGTGGATCCATCCTTGCAAAAAGAGACCCGATTGACATTCTAAGGGTGTCCCCACATTTCCATGTTCCATGGAGATGTGGAACAGCATAGTCTGAGCTCTTGACCTTTATTTCTCAGCATAGTTTTATTTCCAGGGTAAAACCTCCTGAACTCTTAAACCTGGAAAGTGGGGGTGGGGATTTGTTGGTCAGGTATGGATTAGGAGAGTTCTTAGGTTTCTGTCATTCTTCATAAATCCAGACCGTGCTTTACACAGTGCCTCATAAAAGGGGAAAGATGATTAATTAAGGTTTTCATTTTGTTATTTTCCTGCTGTAGAAGGAACTAAAAGAATGAGAGCTGTTTTTACCTTTTTGTTTTTCCTCCCCCATTTAGGGGTAGCCAGGACTTGAAGGTCTTTTGATTCTGGGCTGTTGTGTTGAGATCAGTGCAGAAAGCCCAAGTCTCTTTAGGGCCCCTGGAGAGCTTAACACACAGCAGGCCGGGCCCCACCCCCAGTGTCCGATTGATTCAAGCCTGGGGGAGTCCGGGAAGTGGTGTTTCCAATGATAAGTCTCCGTTTAGCACTGGTGCTGCAGGCCAGGACCATGCGCTGAGGACTGCTGACTGTTAGGGTGACCTCTCTTCCTGGAAGCAGGGAAACTTCCCTTCTCTTTTGGAAGCCTGGAACCTGAGCTTATTGAGAGGGTTGTGTTGGGGAGTGCGTCTGCGTGTGGGGAAGAGATAGATGAATGTGTCTGTGGAGGACCGTGGAGGCTCTTGAAAGTGAGGGAAAGGACGTTGCCCAAACCCAGGATGAGCACGGAGGCTCGTAACTCCTGAGGATCTGTGGCAGTTTCTTAGCTGTCCCCCGGGGCTAGGCTGAGCTTGAGACTTGAAGGGAAGTTGTTTGGCCCAGAATCAGGTGAGCCAACTTCTTGGAGAAACCTTGGACAGATAATTCGAAGGGTCCATAACACACTGAGAGGCTTGCTTATTTTGGGGTACCAAATGAGCCTTCCAGATTTTTATGTAAACCCTGGTAGAAGGGGGAGGCGGAGAGGACACATAACTGCATGTCTTGCCAATTCAATGGCATAAAGGATGGCAATCAGAGTTAATTTGATTAGAAGAAAATAACTAGATATGTCTTGCCTACCCAGCTTTGAGCGAATGCCACACCCACTACAGGAATTTCTGACTTAGAGTTCATAAGCCACACGCATTAGTATCCGAGGCCTCACTCAGATTCGGCCCTGCCGAAGCTCTGGGTTCCCTTGGAAGGGCGGGGCGGGCTTCTCTGCACATCGGGGCACGTCTTGCCCTGCCCGGCACGACACACAGGGGCTGAAATCCAGGGGAGCTGTGGGGAAAGGCTGACGGTCTCTAACTTCCTAATGTACACACACAACTCCTGCCTAATGTCACACCACCAGAAAACACTACACTTAGGCATTTTCCTGTGGACTTCCCGTGGTTTCTACTTTTCACAGCCATAATAAACACCCTTGTAAGCTTCTCCTGCGTGTGTAGGTACTTGTAAGTTAGACACTTAGAAATGGAATTGCTAACTACCTGAGAATTTTACTTGACCTTTGTCACAGAAATTCTGCCAATTAGAGATGCACGTGCTATTAGAAGCAGCTTGGGTTCTTTCTAACATGCAAAGACTTCTGAGAGCATGCAGGCCATCACCTGAGGGTATAAATGAGCCCACACGGGTTGCTTTTCTCTATTTTCTAGTTGAGATGTATCGTTCTGAGCAAATGGAAGAAAAATTACAGGAGGATGAGCGAGAATTACTAACCAGGTGCATTTGGAGTAGGGATTAGGGTACAATGCCTGGCGACCTAAATGACATAAAGGGTTTATGTCATTTACTGAAGGGTGAGCACAGGGAAGTTACAAAGTGAAAAATTGTCAAGGATTAGCTTGTGTCTCAAAATTATAGCTCAGTCTAATCCCATTTCCCACTAAGAAAGGGGACAAACACCCATCTTCTCCCTGGACCTAGGGCTCAGGTAATGCATGTTATGCCTTATTCTGGGTTAAGTAGACTTTGGGGGAATCACATGGAAATTTAAATATCATTAAAGTATTGCTTCTATAGAAAGTGGATTTCTCTTTCGAAACAACTGATGTAAGTATATGCTTTTAGTACCCAACGATGCTCAGAAACAGCCTCTCTGTGGTTATGAACTCAACCTCGAAAAGGATTCAGCTACCTGACTTGAGTAAGAGCGATTTCTATGACTAAGCTGAGAAGAAACCATGTTCTTAAATTTCTGAGACATGCTTCAAAATGTATTCACTGCGATTCTTGTGTTGGGGTGGTTCGTGGGCATTTTTAAAGCGAGGCTGTGACACCATCATGTGCCCCGTCTCCCCCTCCCTTACAGCAAGGTGAGCCTCCAGGGCAGCTCTGTGGGACACCGGCTTAAGAGCCAGCCAGCCACGTGACGCGGGAGGGGGCCTGCACCAGCTGCTGCAGGGAACTGGTAAATTCCTCACCTGGCTTTTGAAGATATTCAAGGAGAAAGCAGGGACACACATACTTGCTCTCACCCAGCCAAATAAGACCATGTTCCTTTTATCATTTCACTTTAGCCGTGTTTGTTTGAGCAGCAGGTGAGGCGCTTTTTAAAAGACTCATCTCCGAGGGAAGTCATCTGTTTTACGTTAATTGTCCATTAGTCTCCAAGCCTCCGCCCATTAAAATCCTCAGCCGCTCATTACATATATTGTGCCCAAGTCCCGCTGTCAGCTTTCAATGCAGAGCTGTTTTTCCTCAGCTGACTTAATTGCGCTAAGTGCCTCTTCCTTTGAGACAGCGGCGAGCCTACCAATTAATTCGAACTTTCTTTCCTGGCTTTAGGTTGCACAGATAAACCGCGGTGAGGACAGTGCAGATGCTATTTACTCTAATTTATCAGAGACCTTTCTGCCATAGGCTCACACGGTGGGTGTTTAGAGACCTTTCTGCCTTAGTCTCACACAGTGAGTGTTTTACATCTAGACGGCTCAGTTTATACGGTGACTTCTGGATATGTTTTGAATAGACTTTGTTTTCTATAGTGAAAATACCCATGAATTTACAATCCATCTATGCTGTTGTGATGAGGGGTTTAAATTCCATTTTCTCCTGATTAGTTTAAATGTGCAATTTTTAAATGCATGTGGCACTCTGAAGAACAGCTTGGATGAAATTGACTTTGCTGATGGGAAAATTAGGCTTTCATCCTTTCAAATTACAGCTCGAGGGGTTGCAGCACAATAATTTAATTACTGTTGCTGCCTTATTATAACGGATTCGCCTACCTTTAGTCCCATGGCTGCTGTTTTGAAGAAACACATTTAAATGAAGGAAGAGCAAGAGATCATGATTATAACCAACCTTAGAGTAGCTTTTAGGAATTTTTGATGGGATGGAGGCAAATAAAGCCTAAGAGAAACATGGACAGATTATCTTCAACTCTATACAGAGGTAGTAGAAAAAGTCTTCATTTATTCTTTTTAAAAATTGTACCATATTCCCACTTATTGCATTTTAGATATTTATTAATATTAAAAACAGCCAATCAATTAATATAAGTTCCCTTCAAGATACCATGGAATTCGGACTCTAAATCTATTAATCTATTATGATTAATATATTTTATCACAGGTCTTAAAATCTTTACCAGGGTTTCATCTCAACGTGTAACTGAGTTTGTTAACAAATGGCCCTTTTAATACTTGGTAAGTACCTGCTCATTGATTTGCTCGATTACATTTCAGCAACACCAGAAGTGGAGGAAGGGGAGGGGCCAATACAGAAGCATCCAGACTGATTTAAATTACAGGAGAGAATGAAAACCAAAGGTGGAATTTTTTGTTTTCTACTTCCTGAAGATTGTTGGGGAAATATCCACTTTTGCCATCAGCAAATTATTTAGGAAAAAAATGAGCAGCCCTACATGGGAAACTGTAGAGTGGGTGAGCCTCTTAGGCCCTCTGCCTTCCTTCCGGGGGTCCCTAACCTGGCCGCACCCCTCCTACAGCTCTCTCCCCCCTACCCACCTGTGTCCATTCTCAAACAGCCTTGATTAGTAACAAGGTATTAGCAAACGCAGATACTAAGAGTTAGGATTCTGATCCTTTCAGAGGACTCTCATCTTCCTCATCGTCACGTTTCGGGAACATTTTTGAGCAGACTGTGTATAGGCGGTGGGGAGGCCGTCGGAGTTCTTATTCCCAAAGGGTGCCCCTTTTCCTCTTGATGAGTTAGCATCCCTGATTAAGTCTGCAGGTTTTGTTTCTGCATAACGGGCATAAAGGGTGGCCTCACCCACTTATCTTTACAGAGAGAAATTCTTTACTACCCCCAGGTTACAGGTGAGTTAGTTCTAGAAAATTCCTTTGATAGTTCATCTCATCTGTAGGATATTCCTTTAAAAATCCTATCAGCTTTTCTCTCAGCAGTTTTTCAGGAAGAGAGCTTAGGAAAATACTAAAATACAGACTAACCGATTCAAAGACGTATATTAGACATTTAAAAACTTCATACACGTTGCTGTGCCCTTCAATATAGTGATTCTTATTCTAGAGGCTTGTACAGTATGATTTGGGTTAGCCAACAATGATTAGACTATAGGTGTCAAGTCCACCTCCCCAACTGCTAGCAGAACTGACTCTGAGTCATCACCTCTTACATCATCTTCTTTGTAACTGATTCATTTGCCCAGGAAAGTGATGCTTCTGTCTCTCTGTTTCTGAATTTTCACTCCAGTGTTCTGATTGACAGTCTGGAATGTTGTTCACACATGTGGAATCTTGTTGGAAAGGATATTCTTTCCAAGGTCTTCCTCGGGGTTGTCTTGCCCTTGTAAAAACTTCTCAGTGTCTTTGTATTCAGACCCCTCTTATTATAGTTGAATCTGTTGCCCATCTATGGCAGGCACACCATAGGGTGACTTCTAATGAGTCCTGCCCTTAATTCCCTCGCCACGAGTGTGGGTGGAACCTGTGATTGGCTTCTACAGAATAGAATGTGCCTAAGGTGTGATATATCACTCCTGTGGTTATATTATTTTATATGGCAAAGGTGAAGGGATTTGGCAGGTATATTCAAGGTCACTAAGTAGTTCACTTTAAGTTAAACAAAAGGGACTTTACCTTGGTGGGCCTGGCCTAATCAGGCAAGCCCTTTAAAAGAGGCTGCAGGCCTTCCCTCAAGTTAGAGACTTAAAGTAGCAGAGATTGCCTTCTGTCCGTTGCTTGCTTTGAAGAAGGGAGATGCCATAAATTCTACAGCCACACGGAAATGGATTCTGACAACGACCTGCAGGAGCTTAGAGGCAGGTCCTCCCTTACTTGAATGTCCAGATGAAATGCAGCCCAGCCAACACCTTGATCCCAGCCTTGTGAGGCCCTGAGCAGGGAACCCAGTTCCGCCAGGCCCACATTCCTGACCCACAGAAAGTGTGAGATAATAAATGGGTGTTGCTTTGGGCTGCTACGTGTGAGGTAATTTGTTATGCAGCAATAGAAAACTAACATACCACCCTTGCCATAAAGATACTGTGTGGTTTTTATTGCCAAATATCCCTTACATCATTATTTACACACAAATATTTACGCACAAACTATATACAAGGCCTTCTTGCACTTTGTTGCTAGAAAATGTACCCACATCATGCCCCAGGCTCTAGAGATGACTTATATGTCACCCTTAAGTTTCCTACAGACGTCGCTGCCAGATAAATTAAGAGCAGATGCGGTGCCCAACATTAGGAATAAGAGTTCCTTTTAAGTACCTGGACACATCTGGTCCCTCTGCTACCTTTACATCAGCGCTTCTCTAACATTTCATTCTCAGGACCCCTTTTCTTCCAACACTATTGAGGATGCCAAAGAAATTTTGTTTGTGTGGGTTCTGTTTACCACCTCTTGTATTTGAAATCAAAGCAGAACGATGTTTGAACATGAGAATGCACCTTTTCCATTAGCCATCAGGACATGACATCATCACTCAAGCCTCTGGAAAACCCCTCTGTTTGCTAGTAAGAAGAATGAAACTAAAAAGCTAAAGAACATCATAGTGTTATTATAAACTGACCTTGCAGACTGAAAGAGTCTTGTAGAACCCCCAGAGATCCCCAGACCACGCTTTGAGCATCATTGAGCAAAATATCAATATTTTATTTTATTTTATTTTTTTAATGTATATTTGTTGATTTCAGAGAGCGGAAGGGAGAGGGAGAGAGAGATAGAAACACCAATCATGAGAGAGTCATTGATCGGCTGGCTGCCTCCTGCACGTCCTGGACTGGGGATCGAGCCCGCAACCCGGGCATGTGCCCTGACTAGGAATCAGACCGAGATCTCCTAGATCCTTGGTTGTTGCTCAACCCCTGAGCCACGCCAGCTGGACTATATTTTCATTTTTTATCTTTGCTCTGTTTTGCATTGCGTTAAAATTTTTCCAACTTTCTTGAAATATAATTGACATATCACGTTGATTATATTACATAAACCAAAATAAGTGTATGAAATATATGAGGTAAGCACTTTAAAATATGAACAGAACAATAGCCTAGCTATGTGATTGTGCTGGTTATTTCTTGCTTGCCCCCATATACATCACTGGCTCATCCTTGCTCAGTCCTGTGCCCTCGAAGCTGATCTCTACAGACTATGTCACAAGGGTCTGGCCCTCTGGCTTCCAGCTGGGTCTGGGCAATTGGAGGCACCAGTGGGAAAAGCAAGGAGAGGAAGAGAGTGAGGTTGAGGTCATGCATTTATCCCCTCCTTCCCTGCCACACGACAGTTCTGGCAGCAGCCCCTCTTCTAAGGCCCCAGCTCTTAGCCAGCTACAGTAACAAAGGTCCTGCTCTTTACTCTTCAGGGGAGGCATGGCGATGGCTTCTTGCTGCTGTGAGTGCCTGGTGTCTCGCCGTAACTTGTTGGCTTCCCTAACCCTGCCCACATTCAATTAATTACTTTATGTATTTTTATTTTCAAGTCCTTTGATTATTCGATCTGTCTCCTGAGGGATCCTGGCTAACAGAGTGACTTCAGACAAGTCCCCTTCAATAACAGGTTCTCAGTTTATTTGGCTGTAACATAAAGGACCTGTGCAGAGGGGCTTTTGCATATCAGTCTCACCACATTCCAGTTTGTATTGTGGTCTGCAGTTTGTGTTGTGGTCAGATATGTTGGGGTAACACTAAGTATGATTCCTCCTTTTGGGAACCACAATTTATGGCACATATCAAAGGCTCTGAGGGGTTGTAAATAAGCCTGTTTAACCTTGTTTAACCAGCATTTCCCTAACACAGTTAACTATGGAACCACTGCTTTTGCAGAAAACCTAATAATGTCTACGAAATACTGGACCAGCTCACCCCCAGGTCTGCCCGGCCTGGCCTGTCTCATTCTATGGAGAGGCCTCTGTGCGTGTATTGCTAATGGTGGGGATATTCTCTGGTTGTCCCTCTGTCCTGACACCTAAAACGTTCCCACCCATGGGGCTCAGCTTACTGTAAGTACAACAATAATGAAAACCTAGCCCCTGCCTTGTTCGCAAACGTTCAAGACAAATGGTCCAGTGATGGGGACCCTATCGTGTCCACTCATCCTCACCATCCCAGGTGGGACCTGGAATGGGCGATAAGTGTGGGATTGCAGAGGTTACTGAACTTAGAATACCACTTCCCTGAGCTCAGCGCAATGTTGAGCTCTTCTGACCATGACTTTGTGATGGTAAAGAAGTATTTCTCACATTAAAATCGGATTGAAAGTAAAATTTGGAAATAGTGGGTCACAAATTTACATGGAGTACAATATAATCAAAGCACAGGTAAGGGTGATGGTGCGAAATAACGTGAGTCCTACAGAAACTGCCCGGAGGTCTGGAGTTGTCATGAACAACACAGAGTCCCAGGAAGTCTCAGGGGCCCTCCTGGCCTCCTTTTACAGTAAGCAGCTACCCTCTTGACCAGTTTCCAGAACAGCTAACATACATCTCCCTTTATTTCTAATTGCCAAACCCCAGTATCAAGCCGTCCCACTCCATCGTGACACAGAGGTGGGGACCTTCCCCCAGTTCCAGGTTTGAATCCTGGCTGAACTAAACCAATTTTAGTCCCATTCTCTTTCCAACGATAGGTTTTGGAGGGGGCTTGTTACTCATTTCTGACCGGTGGGACATGTAGAGGGGTGGTGTGTTGGAGGGACTTTGGAAAAGTGGTCCTTGTTTCTAAGAAAACAAACACCAGAAGCTATGCCCCCTTTTGCCACTCAGCGTTGCTTTGTTTCTGGCTGTCTCGTTTGGAAATGCTGCGACAATCTTGCTTCCACAAGAAGAGCCTGAAAAGAGAACTGATGCCGAGGACAACAGAGCAGAGGGGAAGGGACCTGGGCGATGGCATCACCGAGCCTCTGATTGTGCGCTCCACGTAGTCTAGGCCAATTTGAGCCAGTGTTTTCTGTCTCTTGAAACTCAAATCTTTCTGACAGATGTCCCTTTTAATAAAATTACCCATGGTCATTATTTTCACTCTCAGATTCTTCCCAGGAATCCTCTGTCAATGTGTAGGAAGCAGCAGAAAATGAAACACTGCATCTCTGTGTTCACAGGCCTCCCTCCTCCTGTGCCCCAGGCCTAGAGTGACAGCGCGGGCACTGCCCCTGCCAGGATGGCACGTCGGAGCAGCCCAGGAATGCAGGCATGGGGAACAGCACGTTTGTGGAAGGGCCGCCCACAGAACGCTTCCCAGCAGGAAATTTTGGAAAGGAGACATGCATGGTTTACTCATTTCCTTGATACACACCTCCAGTTACTGTGTTTACGCATGCAGACATCTTCATATGTGTACGGCCATTATTTAATCTCTATTTTATGTGGAACTATTGGAAGGTCAGGACTTAATCTTTGACATCTGTCTGCAGTACTTAAGACACTGTAATAATGTAAGTTATGTGCATTCAAGAAATACTTGTTCACTAATATCCCTACCCATTTGTATTGTAAGAAAAGAGGGACGAGAGGAAATTAATCCTTTGTCCTTGTGTCAGTCAGTGTTCAATCCGAAAAACAGAAGCCAGCCCAGCCTGAGTGGCTCAGTTGGTGGAGCATCGTCCTGTGCACCAAAAGGTTGCCAGTGTGATTCCTGATCAGGGCACAGACCTGAGTTGCATGTTCAATCCCCGGTTAGAGTGGGTATGGGAAGGCAACAAATAGATGTTTTCCTCTTCCCCCCCCTCCTTTTTCTTCTCTCTCTCTCCCTTTTTCTCTCTAAGCATGCCTTCAAGTGAGGATTAAAAAATAACAGAAACCATTCTGGGCAATCAGAATTCATAAAGTGAGGTTGACAGTATCATTAGAGAGCTGGGTAAGGAAAGGCTGCCAGGTTGTTTTGGGGACACCTGAGGGTGCAGAGATCCAAGGGAAATGGGAGCTGCTGAAGTTATTAAGTTGCCCCTGGTGGGTGTTTCTCAGGAACCCCAGACACCAAGGATCTGAGTGACTGCGGGCAGCTGGCGCCAAGGAGAAGTGGCTTCTACTTCTTCCCACCCGGGACATTCCATGGGGGTGGGGAGCTCTCACCAGCCAAATCCAACCTGGAAGCATGTAGAGAAAGAGCTCCTGGGGATTGAGGTTCCTGGTTTTCCTCTGAGACACAGAGAAGGTGGGGGAGTGTATGTATCACAGTGAAGCCAAGTTGTCAACACACCACCCAGAAACCCCCCATATAGTAATAGAAAATAAAATCAAAACAAAAAGCAATTGTAAAATACCTATCTATAAATTATACCAAGGACAAGATCACACTGGCAAAAAGCATTTGATATTCGGTTAATTGGTAGACTGTCTGCTATGCAGAAGTGGTGGCATTTTTTTTTTCTATTAAATTATTTCTTGCTCAAACTCACTCTGGTGCTTGGAATGTGACGCTGCAGCCAGTTAAAGGTGTCTCTCTCATGGGCACTTTCTTTAGAAGCGTGAGCACTGGAGCAGCTTTCTGAAATCTGCACCTCCAAAAACCCATCCAGTGCAGTCAAAGGCCACACAGTTGCTTGCAGCAGCTTCAAATACACAGTACAGTGTCAGAAACAATTCCAACCAAGATATTAGCAGACGTCCTCCTCTTTAAGAAGGAAGAAACAGCTTTGGAGGACAGCCACCATGCTTCTAAATTCATTGGCACACCCTCACCTGCAGTGTCTCCTAATGATTGTCACAGTTAGAGCTAACCTGGTTTTCGGGGGTTAGCGTGGGATCAAGGGAGAGAGAGCAGCTAACTGACCGGGAGAGAAATGTAGCAAGAAAAAAGCCTTTATGTTTTGTACTAAAGACTATGATGATTCCAGGGGAAGCCTGATGCTTTGGTTAGGAAGAGAGGCCCAGTTGAGGACCCAGCTTCCCAGAGACCTCCAGAGAGAAATCTGCTGTCCCTTAGATGCAGGGGTTCTGGGAACATCCTAGGTTTTTGCATTTCCTGCAGCAAAAACACAAAAAAGCACTGGGAAGGTGGAGGCCCAGAGAAGCGGATTTGGGACATTTTCATGGTCAGTACAACTTGCTGGAAGCTCTGGTAAGAGAGTTGGGTGTGAAGTGGACTGGGACAGTGTTAAAGTAAAGGAATGGAGTTAGTGCTCAATTATTCATTATTCTCCCTATTCCTCTCACAATTAGCAGAGAAATTTAAAAAGGACCATCCATGTATGTTTATGTAAACCGTGGGGGGCTTAGAGATGGCTAACAACACTCTACTTAGTCAATGACCAAAAACAGTGTCCTGTAGGCAACCAGCTTGACTGCCAGCCATCCGGCGCCCTCAGAGCGGGGGCCCTGTTTCTCAGGGCCTGCTGTTTGCAGCACACACCTCGCCGCATCTTTGAGCAAGACTTCTGCTCACATCAGTGCCTTCCACCCCAGTTCATATTGCTGTGGCCAGTATGATTTCCCTGCTGCCCTCTCCTAAGATGGAGAACCAGCCACCTCCAGGGGGCGAGGCTCGGGCCTGTCTTTACGCCCTACTCCCTGAGAGGCACTTCCTCCTAATGCAGCCACACTGCCATCCTCTAGTGCCCCGTCCTCATCTGGCCCAGCGAGCTGAGCGCAGCCTTCATGGCCAATGTACCCAACATCCACCCACCAAGCCTGTTCGTTCAGCATACTGGTGTTCACGCTAGCAGCTAGGTGATAAGCATCAAGATGGGTTCTTTGGGGTTTTAAGTTGAGTGCTTTCTGCTTGTGAGATTATTTTCTATCTTTTAAGTAGATAAAACAGGAGTATGTGGAAGCATATACTTTAGTGTTTGGGGGTTGGGGGGTAGTCTGAGTTAGGCAAGTAGACTCCCTGTAGGGAAACATGAACATATTGGCACGCATGACTGCACAACATATTTAGACTCTGTATGTGTGACAAATCACTGTGTCATTCTTTGAAGCCACAAATGTTAGGGCTTCTTATGCTAAAAGAGGCGACCCTATCTAAATAATACTCTAGGTTCTCAGTGCACTGATAAACATGTTCATTTTGGGGGGAATTAAGAGGTTTGACCCCTCTATGACTGTTATATAGGAGAGTTTGCAAATTAAATGTTTTTATACTGATTATCAATGTTTTGTATTGCCATTGTTGGCTTAATTTTTAAAGATACAGTGATAAAATGGTCATAAATATGTATCTCTGCACTATATTTTATTTTCTACTTTCACATCTGGCAATTGATATATGTTACATGCTCTGCTGTGCTAAGTCCAGGGTTATTAAGGGGCCAAATGAATGGCAAATCTTATAGCATAAAGGTTGTTCGGAGAGTGTGGAATGCCTCAGAAGTCTGTCCCACCCATTCAAATACGGGACATGGTACATGAAAAGCATAATAGAAGGTAAAGAGCGAAGTGCAAAGGAATTTGAGTTATTTATAAAGCAGCTCTGCAGATCTAATCTATGAGGATCATCTCTTTGTGCTCAGGACAATACAAAAGGCATTGAATGAAGTAAAATGATTACAAGAAAAGGCAGGCTGTGGTTTGCTTAGCTATAATCACTTGGGGATGAGCCGCACCCTCTGGGATCACGACTGTTACTTCCAGAGTGTACACGATGCTCTGTGCCAGGTGCCAACCTGAGTGCTTCTCACGAGGTGTCCTGGGCCCCTCACAACACACTGGGTAGTGATCTGGCTGGGGCTGGAGCACTGGCCTCACCAAGTGCTACCTGTGTGTGTGTGACTTTAAACAGATTATGCACTCTCTCCCCTCTTCAGTTTTCCTCACTTGTGAGAGAGGGACAGTGTTAGTACCTCATGGATTAATACAAGTAGAATGCTTGGCACAGTGCCTATCACATGGTGAACATTCAATACATTAAATATCATTGCAACTGCAGCTGTGAATAGTCCCTGCCGGGAGCAGCTTACAATCTAGTTGAAGAGGGCAAGACCTATGAGTCAGTCTGAGAACAAGTAGAACTTGCTACAAACCACAAAAACCAGAAGATTGAAAAAAGGAAGAGAAAAAGAGAGCACATGAGCTGGAGAGAGCTGTCGGGATCTGAAACGAGCTTTAGAGAGAGGGAGGGACATGAAGAGGCAGAAAGAGAAGGAAGGGCGCTCCAACAAGGGGCTAGAGGGAGCCAAGTCCTAGAGATGGCAGAGGCTGTGCCGGGGCCACAGGACGCTGAGAAAATCAGCAGTGAGGAGTAAGAATTAGAGAACATGATCCCTGAGGGCACAGAGAAACAAACCAGAGTGCTGTACCCATCTGGCCCCCTCCGGAGAGGACCTGAAGGGAAGCTGTAGGACTGTGGTTCCCAAGTGTGCTCTCAGACCAGCAGCAGCAGCATCACCAGCAACTTCGTTAGACGTGAAAATTCTCAGGCCTCGCCCTGATCTACTGAATCAGAACTCTGGGTGTGGGGCCCTAAGGTGATTATGATACACAATAAAACCTGAGGACCTGTGGGTGGCAAGAAGGTCCCTGTTCCCACCCCATCTTTCCCACGTCTGTTGGGAGCCCCAGTAGAGGCTGGTTAGGTCCACACTTCAAGCATGTTTGCTTAGGCTTGAAACAAAAATTCCAAAGGATGAGCAGTGAAAATGAAGAGCAGGTCCCTCACGTCGCAGGTAGACTTTCAAACACCTCATCGCAGTGCCTGCCCCTGACATCTGGGAGGGAGCTGGGCCCTTCAGTAGCTTATGGAGTGGATCTGGGGCAGTAAAGAGTTGGATGAAGAATTTTGGCAGATGGCTGGTACATAGCAGTAAGTGCTTCATTTTCTTTCAAGAACATATTTAGGAAACTTTATCATAAGAAATATTGGAACAATTTAGATTTTTTCCAGAACAGAAGGAGTCTGTATTGCAGTCTCTATCCCAATCTAATCCATTTAAGACATTGACCTCCCAGTGATGGTTTTTATGACACAATCCAGTGCCATCAGCCTCATGAAGACCCTTGCATTATCACTGGTTAATACAGAGTTTGGGTCCTTATTAAATGCTGGGCTGGTGCAGGTGGCCATTTGGAAGATGGAGTGTGCTCTTTGCTGTTAAGAGCAAACAAGTGGCTCTTTGACATTAAAAGCATTAGTGGGAGGTAGAGAAGATCATGTGACTTCCCTCAGGAAGAAGCTCTAACACGTCCTCTAAGAGCTTTCACACACTTAATTTCAAAATGTAATCAATAAGACAGATAAATTAACATTTGCTGGCTTCCTTAATTTACCTTATTGAATTATTTGATTGGTGCTTAAAACTCAGAGACAAGTCTAAATTCATTCAAGGATCTAATGCTTCTGAAATAATTCCAGAGTATTTTAAATTGCACTTTTTTTTGTTCTGACACAAAATAATTTTCACCTTGGACATAGCTGCCTTTCAGAGAAATATACCACAGGCAGGGTAAGTAAGGGGAGCCAGAGGACAGCAATACTTAGAATTTTAAATTCCCATTTCCATCCATTGCGTAGGTAAATAAAATTAGTTCATTATGTGTCGCTGCAAAACATTCATCTAAAAGCCTAGAGGGAATCACAGGCTTCCCTGTATTCCTTTGCCCAGTAGCCATCCCTTTCTGCAGTATTGAAAATCTATACAAATTGACAAACAAGAAATTAAAGCAGTGATGTGAAACGGCCTCCAAAACTCCTCTCTTTCAATTTAAAATTCATTGCCTAATGGATGGCATAGATGGGAAGCTGTTGTTTGTTGGTTAATAAAGATTCCAGCTAATGTCATGTAAACTGGAGCTCCTGAGCCAGGACCTTCTATCTTTTTTGAAGCTGAGGTGGGAGAAAGAGGTATAAAGAAGACAAAGCCTTCTGAGTGGAACGTTCGCGGGCTTATGTTTGTCAGATCCCATCACTTCTGCCTTGGCATCGGCACTTCTATACAATGATAATTTTTGTTTCAGTCTCTTGCCATATCGCAGTCTAGAACCTCATCAGCCAGTCAAAGATTACTGCGACAGTCAACCAGCAAGTCTCCCAGCTGCTTGTCCCACCTCTCCGCCACGCCATGCAGTCTACCTTCACCTCCCTTCTCTCACCCTGACTTCCCTGCTCCAGCCCAGGAATGAGCCAAACCAGGAGGCTTGAGTTCCGAACAGGACTTCTACTCTGGGCATGTAATTTTTGCCTCACTGTGACATCTATTTGGTTTATGCCATTGTCATTCTGAAAAACACCTACTCTGCATTCACAACTTAGCTCAAGTATAACCTTCTCTAAATGTTTATCTGAATCTCCAGGAGCTGCTTTGGTTTTTGTGCCCATGAACCTAAAAATCTCAAGGTACCCATCACACTTTTTTTTACACTTATTCGTTTACTATTCCCATTGATCTATAAGCTCACCAAGGGCTGCCGCCAAATCTAACTCATCTTTGCCTGTGTTTCCAAAGCCTGGCCAGTTCCTAGCATGTGGTGAGTTTGCATAGATAACTGTCAAACTAATGAAGATATAGGCTCCTGCCCTACCTGATGGGAGACATTTAGGAAAATCAATGACTTTTATGCCCTGGCAGCCTGGGCCATCACCACTACATTAAAAATGGGCTCGGTCAAGTAGTAAAATGACTGTGGAAAAGAGGACTCGGGGTGTCCAGAAGATGGCTTCTGGACCAAATCAGCCTAGAGTATTAGAAGCTGAAGGTTTGACATGCACGGGACAAAATAAGTCCCTGCTCAGAAGTAACCTCCTCTAAGAAATGTTCTGCTCTGACTGGGCTCTCTAAAATGTTAGTCTCTCTCTGTCTCTCAAAACCTCTACCCCACTTTGTCTGTCTTCATCATTTTCATCTCAACCTTACAGCTTATTATATACCCATCTGTCTATTGTCTGGTCCCCGCTAGAATGTAAGCTCCACAAGAGTGAGAACTTTGTTGAATTCTCAGAATCTACAACCACATCAGGCACATGGTCAACCCTCAATAAATATTTTGTTAAAAAATATAAAGGAATCAATTCCCCCCCCCCCCCCCAGGGAATCAATGTATCCAGTTGCTGCTTATCCCAAGTATTATAGTTAGTGGTTTAATGAAACTAGTTTTCTGGGAGTTTGAGCTGAGAGTAAGAGGTGAGATGGGATTGACAGCACCTGGTAAAGTTCTGGAGCCTGGGCCACAAAGGAAAGAGGCCATCCTGAAGTCTTCTTTATTCTCTGCCAATCACTGCTGTTCATTACATAACCTTAAATCAGGACACAGTCTGTGTTCATTTTCTATTTGTATATCATTCACTCATGTATTTATTGAACTACTCACCTACTGTACCTTTTGCACCTACCATATGTCAGGCTATGCTGGGTGCACCAGGAACACACACATATTGAATTCGACAATGCTTTTTCCTTTAGGCCACACACAAGTATAAAACATAAAGTGATAATGTGCTATGACAGACTTTGGATAAAGGGCTAAGAGGATATAGCTGTGGGCCAATTACTTTTTCTTAGACAGGAAGGAAATATTTCACAAGAAGGTGACATTTAAACGAAGACCTGAAGGCTAGCAGAAATTCTCCCAGTAAATGCCACTGTCTTCGAACACTACCTTCACCTCACCACCTTGAATCTTGATTGTGCCACCTAGTGCCCCGCCTGTAATTAACCTTAGCTACTCTTTTGACAATACTTCCTTCATCATGATGGATGAAACTATAACCTACTTGGTGATGGCTAGTAGTGACCCTCCTACCCCAGTTTGCTCCAGACAGGACAAGGTGAGACCTGGGTATATTTCTTAACCTCTTATGCCTTAGCTTTCTCACTTGAAAAATGAGAATTTTAAACTGAATAATCTCTACACCACTATCTTTTAGCAAAAATGTTTAAAATAAAAGCACCATATAATGACTAGAAAATAGTTCTTTTATTAATATTTGTTTCTATAATTATGGTTGTAAAACTGAACTCAATGTGCTGCAAAAATGCATTATTTTAATATTTTAATTTATGTGCTAAGTTAACAGTAATAGATAAGACACATAATATAACTGATGTGTTAATATAGTATCAAGAATTATGTTTATTCATAACTCCAGAGTAACAGAATTATGAAATCCCCAGATTTATTCACTAACACATTGGCATCTCAATAAATACCCTGATAGTAAAAATAATTAATTAATTAATTATTTTTAAAAAGCACCTTGGTTATCCTGAGGGCCTGTTTTCCTGAGAATTTATTCATACATAACATCTTCTTCTACTCAGTGATGCTGGGTAAATGAGGTGTTGCTGTGATAATGGTCCTCAGGCTCATCAGGGTAGCTGGCAACATTAATTTAACCTCTGAACGCCCTCTTCCCATGCAGCAGGCCAAGAGAATTTTTATAAAATCCCAAAACATCTTCTGGCGCACACGGCGAATCTGGGATGCAGGGTTGGGACTGGAAAATGCTCCCTTTCTTCCCAAAATGAGCAGCCTTGAACAATCTTTGGCTACCTGGTGAAATCTAGGAAATTATACAGAATGTAAGCTATCATAAAGATTTCCTTTTTTCCTTAAGATTCTGTTCATTGTAAATGTAAGTGGCATATTCCTTGGAATATATTCCATTCCATTTCTAGAGGTTGTTACAATTCACATGCCTACCCCCACCACACCCTGAAAGAGGGAAATAGTGATCAGGTAATTGTAACAGGCTGTTCTGATCCAGCCATGAGCCATCTTCAGGGAAATATAAATAGATGCTTTAGTACCACTTACTGGGTAAGTGCAAATGGAACAGAGGCTTCATTAGGTGCCTGGTGTACCAAGGGCTTCACTGTGAATGGTGCGGTTTCTAATGAACTGTTCACGCTCTGTCAGGACCACCACCGTCATCCTGGAGTGTGGGCTGGAGCTGCTCTGAGATCAAGGGCACACAGTGGCACTCTGACTGTCTCCAAAACCTTAGGACACAAAACCAAATGATCTAGCCTTTCTGTGATGGGGCTTTTTTTCTTTTTAAATACGATCTTTTTTTTTCCAGATAAAGTGACATAAGTACAAACAATTAATTATTGATTTGACGACTGTTCTAGTCAAAACAGGCTGTTCATGTGTTATTTTTCTTGTCCCATTAGAAATTAAAATTTGCTCTTCCTTTCAATTATATCTGGGACCAACAATATGTTTCTGGAACTCAATTTAGTTATTAAACGGGGAAATATGCTGTGACATAAGTGAGGAAATTTCATTCTTTCACAAAGTTTGGTGTTTACTATTAAAGATTAAGACTGCTAACGGAATCGTAATTTAGGTTTTAGCAAGACTATGAGTTCTAATTGTTTGGTAGGCGTACTTTATTTTTCTTCAGTTTAAGCCACAATAAGATAAATACACTTTTCACCTCTCGAATTAGCAAAGATCATGACACACTTCATTGCAGAGGGTGCCAGGGAGGCAGGTGCTCTTACAGTGGTGGCGGATATAAATTGGAGGACTCTCTCTCGATGGCAATTAAACATTCGCATAGCATTAGGTGGGGCTGAGTAAAGTAAGCCTCAGTGCGTGGGGGTGGGGGTGGGGGGTGGGAGTGGGGATAGCGGTGGGGGTGGGGGTGGGGGTGGGGGTGGGGGTGAGGGAGCTGGGGCAGCATGAGCGGGTGAGCAGTGGTGCCATACAAGAGGGTGCCCAGGCATGGAGTGTCAGGGTGAGAAGGGTGTCCCAAGTGGAGGGATGGTGGTATCAGCAGTCCCTGGCAGGGCATCAGAGCCCTAGTGGGGTGTGGAGGACATCTGTGTGGTGTGGGGCACAGGGGTTCAGAGCCCACGTAGGGTGAAAGGCCGCTGTGACCTTGGCAGTGAAAGGTATGTACAGCTCGGCGACTTCACAAAGAGCTCTTGGGGTGGCTAGATCAGTGCTTCTCAGACACTATTCATTCCAACTCCAACCTCACGAATTTTCACCACCTCTGTGTGCCATCTAACTATTATTAAATATTTCTTCCAATTGACCCTGTTTTACTTAATTTCATTGTTAACAGAATAAAAAAAATAGACTTCCTGCTCTATGTGTAAAAGCAAGATTGCTTGCCATTAAAGAAGGTAAAGGTAAAAATAAATACTCGAGTTCCCTCCAAATATTACATTCTTAAAATTTAATAATTATGAATGAAACAATAAAATAGTAAGTCAAATCAATTTGTACAAAAAATAAGTACCTGAAATATAATTTCCCCCATGGAATTAAATCTATAAGCAGTCTTTCACAAAAGGCATCGTTTGGTTGGATTTCATGTAAGTTAAGGGGAAAATGAGTTTTTAGGCCAGTGCCACGATTGGGTCTTTTAGTTTTACAGTTAGCAAGTTCAGACAGACCCTACCAACATGGTGTACAAAAATGCAAAGGGCATAAAAAATTATTTGAGCATTAATTTCTAATCCAAATGTTGCAAGAGGCTTTTGTTCCATTAAATATAGTTTCGGAAAGTAATTAATTATAAACCAGTTCCAGGTGTTGCTAGTGGACTAGAGATCAGGACCACTCAGTGTTCCTTTCTGCTCCACTTCCTCCACTTAAAATCTGCATGGCATGTCAACAGGCTGGGAAATCCTACCCAGACAGTTGTCTGTTAACCAGTTTTTACATAAGGGTGCACATTTGAAACACACCTCTACCCCCTTGCTTCTTTCTCCTTGGCTTTTAAAGAAATAATATCTTCTGAAATTCCTGGCACCCCCTGAGCCCAGTTTCTAAGGAGACAGTGTCCCTGAGGAATATTTTTAAATAGGGCAGCCTCTCTCCTCCTGCTTCTTCCCTTTGGTTGTCTTCTCAACCCTGACTCTGTACCTAGGGGCCAAGGGTCTCTCTAACAAGGCTGCTCTCACCTCACAAGTGTGCACAGGGAAGACCTACGGTACCACCAGCCTGGTAGAAATTACTGGACATTGTGGGATTCAGAAAACTGGGTTTAGACCTCAGAATTTGTGGGAGCATAATAAAATCCCTTAAGCTCTCTGATTCTTAGTATTCTCAGGCCAAAGTGGTGCTAATCGAAGATTGTTTTCTCTGGCCCACCTGAAATGCTTTGGTAAGAAGAAAAGTGAAATGTAGGAAAGTCCTTTGTAAACTGTAAAGGACCATGAAAATGTTAAGGGTTTTTACAACGATGAGGTATAAAATATGCATACCATACAAAGGCTGTGTATTTCATATAGGGACACGTGTGTGGTTTAAAACAAGGTTTTCTCAACCTCGACCATACTGACATTTGGGGCTGGGTCATTTATTCACTGTGGGGGACTGTCCTGTGCATTGTAGGATGTTTAGCAGCATTGTGACAACCAAAAATGTTTCCATTCATTTCCAAATGTTAAAATTAATTATTTATTTAGCTCCTGCGGGGAGAGGAGCTAAATCACCCCTAGCTGAGAATTACTACTGTAAAGGTCAGAAAGCCTCCTTTGGAATGGTAATTTATTTCTAAAAAACTATCCTGAATAGCCAGACATGTGATTAAATTGTTAGGGTCTTTCTCCCCCTTAAACCATAACATATTTATAATATGCAAAAATTGAAAATTACCATAATGTTCAACAAGGAAGAGTTGGTTGAAATAATGATGGCACAACCACACAATAGAGCACTGCACAGAAATCACATGGCAGAGGCACTGAGTGAGCACATTTCCAGCCTCCTTGACAGTTAGGGGGAGGCCAGGTGGCCAGTCCAGCCACTGGTAATGGCCTGGGAGGAAGTGTGTTATTCCTAGGCCAGGACAGTTAAAAGTGGGTCTTCTCGTCTGGCTGGGCGTGGCTCAGCGGTTGAGCATCGACCTAGGACCCAGGAGATGGCGGTTCAATTCCCGGTCAGGGCACATGCCTGGGCTGCGGGCTTGGTCCCCGGTTGGGGGCGTTCAGGAGGCTGCTGATCAATGATGACTCTCTCATCACTGATGTTTCTATCTCTCTCTCCCTTCCTCTCTCTGAAATCAATAAAGATATATTTAAAAAAAAAAAAAAGCAGGTCTTTTCTTCCATCTTTCTCTTCCCCTCCCCTTTGGCAGCAACCATGGAAATCATGTGTTGAAGTGACAGTGCCCCAGGATGGAAGCCTCGTGGGTCCCTGAGCCAGCACTTGGAGGAGAGCTGCCCAGAGAGCCACCTGGCCCACAGTGGCATTTTCCTTTTTATCCGGAAAAAATTTTTGAGCCTCTAAGTTACCAGGGTTTATTTGTTCCTCTTGAATGTCCTTTCCTAACTACTACAAATATTCGTGTTCATAAGAGACTGGAAAGACAAAAAGCAAAATGTAGACAGTGGCTACATTTCAGTGGTGGGCTCACCAGTGATTCATTCATTCATTCCTCTCAGCAAAGGTTCGCTGAGCCCACGTGCACCAGCACAGTGAGGGTGCTGGGGTTCAATGAGAAGCATGGTGTTGTCTTCACCTGGGGAGCTCACAGTCCTTTCATATGTGAGAAGAAAGAGCGGTTAAACAGTTTTCATACCGACGGTGAAAAAAATAAAGGAAAGGAAGGTCCTAACACCTATGGAAGAAAATTCTGCCTCCATAACCCAAAGATAGAAATAACTGGGCTCATCCTTCACGCACTTTTTTAAAAAGAAATACCGTTATTGATTTCAGAGAAAGAAAGGGAGAGGGACAGAGAGATAGAAACATCAGTGATGAGAGAGTCATTCATCAGCTGCCCCCTGCATGCCCCCGACTGGGGATGGAGCCCGCAACCCGGGCATGTGCCCTGACGGGGAATTAAACTGCGGTCTCCTGGATCCTAGGTCGATGCTCAGCCGCTGAACCACACCAGCCAGGTTCTTTGTGTACTTTTAATAGAGCATGTGTTCTACAACTTGGTACAAAGTAAGATTAAAAACACAGAGCTCCAGGATGTTCTGTAGTGGTTGAACAAACCCAGCTGTGAGCTCAGTTCCTGGAAAGAGATTTCATTACACTGTATAAAAGTGCCTCCCCTGTATAGGAGTAGGTGTCTGTAATCTTTCTGCTCTATTTGCTGCATGAACATTCATTATTTTAAATAAAAGAAAACAGAGGAAACTACTTATACTTCCCCAGTGTCTCTCTCTCGTTAAAATTAATTATTTTCCACATTCAGTCCTCTTTGTTCACAATTGTGACCAGTGAGAGAAACAGATCTTAGGAAACCCAATTATGTCTGAGGCAGTTTCAGAATCAGATAAAAGGGTTGGGGGCTGGAGCTTAAGGAAAGCCTGGCAGGGAATAACTTCACATTTCCAACGACCGGCCATATTCAGAATTCTCCTCCTTGGGAGTAGTTTTGAAAGCACTGTGTCTTAAACATAGGCATTTTCCAGTTTTAATTTCTAAAACGGAAAATAATGACTTTCATTCAGAAAGGAATGAAACAATATTCTGTACTACTTTATAGCACATGAATTTAATTACTACATCAGCCAGTAAAGGAAACACTGCATGCTGAGAACTATTTGGGTAATATTGTGCAGCTATGGGTTTCACTTATTTTATTTAATGAACCTGTAACATACATGTGAGTGATTCCTTCAAACAGAGGGATCTGATTCTCAGTTCCCTAGGGAATTAGCATATTGATTATTGTCAATGCATAAACCATGCCTGATTAAATGTTTCAGTAGAAATAATCTCATGGAAATGAGGGCCTGATAGCACAGCTTAGTATAACTTATTTTAATTCTCATTTGTTAATAGCAAACAAGAATTTTGTATTCCAAAGACAAAAATGCTGTGTTTAAATTTTCAAAGGAGTGGTAACAATGGAAAACTTGGTGCTCTCTTTCACACAGACTCATCTTCACAGGTCACGAGAGCACCAACGTCACACACCATCAGAGTCCGAGGAAGGCTCTGGAGAGTGGTGTTCCATGCTTTTCACTGTGGCCTTTCATGCTTGTTAGCTACATGCTTAATGGCCCCATCCATCTATACCTGGAAAACAGTGGCAACCTCCTCCCTGAGGATGCAGGGATGCTGGAGCTGCTGCAGGGACTAAGGCCCTGTGAGAGGCGTGTGCACAATCTCCCACAGGGAAAGGAAGAATGACCTGGACTTTGTTCTTGACTGGCCCTATCATGTTCAGGCAGCTGGGCAGAACCTCAGAAAAGTGGGAGGTGACAATGAGGTGGTGACTTTCCAGTGCTGCTGAAAGCACAGCCTGCTATGGACGGAATGTTTGTGTGCCCCCAAATTCATATATTAAAGCTTAATCCCCATTGTGATGATGTTTGGAGGTGGAGCCTTTGGGAGGAGATTTGGTTATGAAAGTGAAGCCTTATGAATGGGATTAGGGTCTTTATAAAAGAGACCCAGAGAGCTCTCTCACCCCATCCGTCCATCATGTGAGAACACAGCTGGAAGACCACTGCCTATGAACCAGGGAGCAAGCTCTCACCAAACACCAAATCTGCCAGCACCTTGACCTGGACTTCCAGCCTTCAGAACTGTGAGAAATACACATGTGTGCTTAAGCCACCCAGTCTATGGTATTTTTTCTTTGTTCACTGATGTATCCCTACCTCTTGAAATAATGTCACCAGATAATAGACGCCCAACAAATAGGTCTGAAATACACAAATGAATGAACAGTTGGTTTCCAAGATCACATGGGCCCTTGCACAGGCTCCTCCAACCCGCCTCTCCCTCTGCTTCCCACTGCAGGTGTGCCTCACCTTTGATAATCTCCTCCTCATTTTTGGACATGAGATTGGTATCTATTCCATGATGAAAATATGGAGGGAAACTGGCTGCAGGTATCCCACATTTCCTTCCTTCCAAAAGCATCCACCCACCTCTCCTTTCTCAGAAGTAGAGCTATATGTCTTTCTTCCTTTCAAAGTCTGACCCTTCCATCTGTACTTCGTCTCTGCCCTCAGTGCTTTTAGGAGGGATTGCTCAGTCGATATTCTGTCAAATTGTTGGGGTTTGCATCCTTAATGAAGCACCCTTTCTTCTGTGAGAACTAAAAAAGAGAGAGGCGATTTCCTGCGTCCTGGCCTCAGGGAGGAAAGCTCTAAAGAAGAAAGGGGCAGAGCTACACAGCTCAGAGTTTATGCAGCTGAGGTCAGATCCTGGGGCCTGGCCAGGAGGACTGTGAAAGTGAGGCTGAGGAAGAACTGCTGAGTGCAGTTTGCTCAGCCACAAGGGGGCAGGACACGGGGGAAGAGAGAGACCCCTGAATGCTGTGAGTAAGGAGAGGCTCCAGGCGAAGAGGCAAGGCCCAGATCTCCAAACATATTTTCTTCCTATGGTGGCAGCTGAACAAGCGCCAGGGATTTTAAGGTGGAACCTACCAGCAGCCTCCCCGAATGTGCTATTCCCCAGCCCCACCTCCTGCCCACTTCCCAAGGTCAGGGATAGCAGCTGCCACTGGAGAATCTCTGCCACCTCGTGGCCACTACAGCAGTGACAGCCTTGGAGCCCAAGATGCCCCTGCAGACAGGGTTGGCTGCTCTGTTCTCTTCTCTCTCTACCTGTACTCAGAATTGGGTAACCCCTGGTGTGAATAACCCCTGGAGTTTTTTGCTTGATCACGGGGGTGAAGGGGGAAGGGGAGAACCTGGAAAGGAAAAAAGGCATTAGTGCAAGAGACAAATGGAGACCAGCCATTTTGATATCGAAGGAGATGTGTCATTTTATACGGTCACCCTGGAGAAATCAGGTGGAGGCAAGATCTGGGAGGCTCTGCTTGCCATGCTGAGTTTGCCTTTTCCCATCGGCCGTAGGAGAGAGGGATTTTAAACAGGGGAGATGAGTGATCAGAGATTGCTTGGGTGAGGGTGAACGGGCTAGAGCAAAGGGAGGGGAAGGGGCAAGGGAGGGGAGGGAGAAAGAGAGGGGGAGGGGGGAGAGGAGAGAGGGAGGGGGAAGGAGAGGGAGAGGAGGGGAGGAAGAGGGAGGGGAAGGGAAGGGGAGGGGGAAAGGGAGGGGAAGGGGGAGGGAAGGGGAAAGGGAGGGGGGAGGGGAGGGGAGGGAGGGGGAGGGAGATGAGCATGGATAAAAGTAGGGAGACTACTGCAGTAGCCCAGGTCGTGCTGAGGGCCTGACACAGGGATAAGGGGCAGAGGGAAATAAATGGGTGTGAGAAGTACTAAGAACGAGAATTGACAGGGCCAAGCAATTGCTGGTCTTTTGAGGGGATGGGGCAGAGGAGGTGTTTGGCTTGAGTGACTGAGTGGATAACGGTGTCAATCACTGAATTAGGGAACAGAGGAGGAGGGGCGGGTTTGGGGAGAAAGTTTTTGAGTTCATTTTGGGACATATTGGGTTCTGGGCTCCTGGGAGCAACCCAAGAGGTAGAGCAGTTAGGTAACTATATGTGCAGGTAGAAAGCTCGTGAGAAGCTCTAGGCTGAAGCTGTAAAGGGGGAGTAAAGAACAGGGGGGCAGTGGCTGAGGCCATGCGGGGGTGCAGGCTCAGGAAGGCCGTGCGCAAGGAGGAGAGGAGAGAACACAGGCAAACATCTTCGAGGATCAGGCAGAGTTTTTGGGTTGCAAGGGACAGAAACCAAATCTAATAAATGTAAGCAATAGATTAAAAAAACGTATTGGAAGCCTCCTGAGTAGTAGGTCACAGAATAAATAACTGCATAACCAAGCCTCAGGGACAAGAAAGGAGCTCCAGAATTTAGGATCCGCTGTGTTGTTACGCTGGGGGCTAGAGCAAGACTATCACGGACTGGTGGCTCTCCACAGACATTTACGTTTCACAGCTCTGAAGGCTGGGAAATCTGAGCTCAGGGGCAGCACGGCTGTGTTGGAGCGAGAGCTCTCTTCCTGCTTTCCCCCCAGGGAGAGAGAAAGCAGCACTCACGCTCTCTCTTTCTCTAATTTGAGGAAGGTGTCTCTTTTTAGAAGGGCACTAATCCATAGGGCAGGCTGTGAGGAAGGGCAGGCCGGACCTCTCTGGACCAGTCTGGCACAGACTGAAGTTGTCATCCACAGGCACAATTTCTTCTTTTTCAAGGAAGCCTCAGCCTAGATTTTAAGACCTTTCAACCGATTTGATTGAGTCCGGGGCCATCCAGATTATCTAGGATAATCTCTCTTATTTAAAGTCAACTGCTTATGGACTTCAATCACATCTACAAACACTTTCATCATAACACCTATATTAGTGTTTGGTTGAATAACCTGGAACTGTAGCCTGACCAAGTTAACACATCAAACAGATCATCACGGGCCTGTTCTAAATATTCAACATACTCTAAACATTATTCTAAATATTTTATGCAGAATATTTTTTTTTTGAGGTACTGTGGTTACTCCTTTTTTACAGATGAAATTAAAACTCTGAATGAGTAAAAAACCTGTTTAGTGTTTCATAGCTAGTAAAAGGTGGAGCTGGAATTTGCCTCAGATAATCAGACTCTACAACCAGTCAGCTGAGCAGCTCTCTGGAGAACAGGATTACGTGTCTCTAGAGCAGAGACCAGCTAGACTCACTTTTGTATTCTTAGCACCTAGCCTGACAGATAATAGGAACCTAATTGTTGAATTAATTTGTTAAGGTATAAGATTTAAAATATTCTGTGTATACTCAAGGGAAGATGAATGAAATCTACTTAATAGGTTCCTTAAACTGCAAACTGCTTAAAACAATTTTCTTAATTATTTTAAGTGTTCTTTGGTTTTCTAAAGGAATTAAGCAGTTGTTTGGTTCAGAGCTGAAGATTTTAAGTAAACTATTTCAAGGGAGATTTTTTTTCTAAGTTGCTTCTTTAATTTTCTACAATGTGGCTTTATTTCTTTATGCATGATATGAAGCCAAATTCCAAATTTAATTAAAATTCAGTATCTTTAGGAGAGTACAGGAGGCTATTTTCTTTATGAGCTTTTTTCTTTGGAAACTAAACAGAACATATTTAAATGTACTTAGTGACAAAAATTAAATTGGGAGTTTTCAGTATTTAACTATTTTACTGACATATCCAAATGTAATTAAATTGCAAAGCTGCCTGGCTCGCTCCTTCTGCCACCTCTCAGTTCCTTGATTTCCTCACCCCTTATACTCTTCCTCCCTGCCTTAGCCAGCCTTCTTCCCCCATCCTGCAGCACTTCAATATCTGGGTCTCACTCCATGCTTTGTTCTCACCATTTCTGAAATCTGATTTCATGCACCCCCACCCCACCCCCGCCTGTCTGATCCCACCTCCAGTTCTTCCAGCTGACAGGCGCTTGCAGCAATTCTCCAATTATAACAAGACCTCCAGTCCACTGACCCACTTTTTTGAAATCCTCGTTTTTATGCCCTTATTTACCACAATTCCATTTCATCTTCACTTCCTGCCTTAACCAGCTTTCATCCCACCCGTCAGCGATGCCATCGCTCCCTTGTCTCGCCTCTGTCTTACTCCCCTTGCAAACTCCAGCCCCCGGTGAAGCCCAGCGGGCCGCCTTCTCTGCCTGCCCGGAGCCGCTGAACACTGCTGGGGAAGACCACGCAGGCCGGCTCCTGGCTTCACTTGAAATTCGTGTCTAGAAATGTATGGGCACTGAAACCGCTTGAACAGGGATATGTTTTTACGCAACCACTAGATCAGTATTTTGCCTAAGGAGGAAAAAGAAACAAATAATTCCCTAATGGCGTTTAATATCCAGAGCATTCCCAAAATGGCCTGGTGAAATTTGAATAAGTTGGTAGATTAGCTCATAGTACTGTATTGATGTTAATTTCCTGATTTTGATCCTTCTACTGTGTTTATATAATAGAATATTCCTGTTTTTAGGAAATCGACACTGAAGTATTTAGTGTTAAAGAGCCAATCATGTCTGTAACTTAGGTTTCAAACTGTGTTTTAAAAGTGTGTGTGTCTGTAGCAGGGAGAGGAAGTGGTTTCAAAAATGTGGTAAAATCTGAGGAATTTGTACTATTCTTGCAACTTTCCTGTAAATCTGAATTAATGTCAAAATAAAAACTTCCCTTAAAGTTGGCAATTAATAGCCTTTGAGATTTATTTTAAAAGTATGATGATTTTATTCTTTGGGTAAGGATTTATACAAAATTAAAATGAGGAGAACACCTTTTACATTTGTTTAGATAGAAAATAAGGTTATTATAAAAGTTGATTGAAAAAATCAGCATATATACTGAAAGAATAACAGGTGATGTATCATTCATAACATCAATTCTGTTATTAAATTAAAAATCTATAAAACACTGATTATAACTCACATTTCTCTACTAAATTACCCATCTTTTTACCTCTTTCCTCAAACATCCCAGTATTGTTTTGCATCTTAACCTATCTCTACTGTTAATCTTTGTACATATCAATACATAAAACTCTACCTACAGGCCTTGTCTCCCTGCAGCCACAATGCCTTCAGTGTCTGCTTCTGTCCAGTGCCCTCAGGACCTCCCCTCCCCTCTACTCTATGCTTGTAGCTTCCTTTTTCCTGAATCATCCATTTCTTCTCCCCACTGATGCTACAAACATGCTCTAGAATCTCCCACCTGTAAGATCTCCTCCATTGGCTCTCATCCTCAGATCAGACCCTTTCCTTGTTTTTATCTTTAAGCTAGAGGATTTTATTCAATCCCAAGGCCATAAATGCAGCCATTAGACTACACTCTAAATTTCCATCACTGACTTTTACTCTAAAGTCCAGATTAGCTACCTGCCATCTTGAAGTATCCACTTGGATATCTAATACATATCCCAGAACCAACAAGTCTTCTACATCTCAGTACATAGAACCACACTCCACTCAGTTCTTTAAGCCTATACTGGAGGAATTAGGAGAATCTGTCCACATGTCTCCTCTCCGCTGACACCACCTATTTTAAGCCACCATCATCGAGCTCAGCTATTGTGATAGGCTCATAGCTATTCTCCTGTACCAAATCTTGCTCCTTTCTTCACAGGGTACTTACAGTGATCTTTTCTTAAGCAACAACAACCACATAAATAAGACCTGGTCATGTTTCAACTTAAGATACTTAGATTATTTTTCATTATACTTGGAATGAAATGTGAACCCTTCACTGTGGTCACTACCGCCCCCTATGACGTGATTCCTGCCTATTCTCCAATCTCTTTTTCACTCTTTCCTTCCCTGCTCACCTTATCACCCTTTTCCTCTTTTGCCCTCTGAGTCTCTGACTCAAAAGCTCTTTCTCCTCCCCGGCTTCTTCTCATCTATTACATCTCAGTGGATTTGCCCTGGCCACAGATAGGCCTTTCCTGGCCATCCTATATCTGAAATAGGTACCCCTCTTCACCGCCAGACCCATTTCATATCATCACTCCATTTACTTCAGGCACAGTAATGATCAGCTTCTTAAGTTTTCTAACTGGTCTTATGTTTACATTCTAGATTGTAAGCTTCGTGAGGGCAGGAACCTTGTCTATCTCATTCAGAACCTGCAGAACCTGGGATGGTTCTTGGCACTGTGAAGAGAGCAATAAATATTTCCTTCAGGAATGAATCATGTAACTTAAGCTCATATTAGATTTTGGGGCATTGTCATCATGTGGTGCCTTTGATAATTTGTAATATTTTTTCACCAGCACTGTTAGCTAACTTATCTTTGTTTTCTTGCTAACTGAGTCAGAGCTGTTCTAGCTTCTAAACTATGTATAATATTGATGAAGGGGATCAATTTGGAAGGCAAAACGGAGTTCTCTCCCTGACAGCCTAATTTTTAAAAATACATGAGGATCACCTGGCTGGGTGTGGCTAGTCAGTTGAGCATCAACCTAGGATCCAGGAGATCGCGGTTCCATTCTCAGTTAGGGCACGTGCAGGGTTGCAGGCTCGATTCCCAGTCGGGGGTGTGCAGGAGGCAGCCGATCAATGATTCTCTCATCATTGATGTTTTTCTCTCTCTCTCCTTCTCTCCTTTCCTCTCTCTGAAATCAATAAAGATATATTTTTTAAAAAACAAAAAACATGAGAATAATATATGAGTGTATATGCTCATATATGACATTTTGTTTATCATTGAAGTTTATGTTATATGATAGGTGCCGTGTTAAGCACTGAGCTATGTAAGATATGCACTTCTATATACTTATAGATATATACTTATGTATATAGAAAGATGTAGACATAGATCTATATTCCCATTTAAATATAAATATATAGACATTCTTCCAAGACCCAGATGTTCATCAGAATCAACAAGAAAGATCAGGATCTCAACCGAACTCAACAAACTAACAGGATTTGGAATGGGAAGAAAAGATGTGAGAAATGCATGCTAATCTGATTGCTAATCCCTCAGTCCCCATGTCACAGGGTTCCTGTAAGCATTAGGTGAGATGCCCACATAAAGCTCTTACCACAGAGTCTGGCACAGAATACGTGTTCAGGAAGAGCTAGCTGTCTCCAGCGATGGTTTCTACTCATTGTGTGATGGCCTTGCATTAGGTCCCTCCTAGGACTTCCAAGGCCTGCGCCTCAACCCCTCCAGTAACCAGCAGTGTAAGAGGGTTCTGAATTCTCCACGTCCTTGCCAATACTTATTTTCCATTTTCAAAAAAATAATAGTCAAACTAGAGGATGTGAAATGGTATCTCATTGTGACCTTGCTTTGTATTTCCCTAGTGACTAATGATGTTGAACAGTCAACCCTTGCCCTGCCTGGATGCAAATTCTGAATCTTCATTTCTTCTTCAACCTCACTTTGCCCTTTGTGTGCTATTTTTCCTTTTATCTCAAATTGATCTCATAATGTCAAGTATTCTTAACATCCTCTTGTGAGTGTCCTTGATTGATGTTCTTGGACATAATAAAATCCATGATCTCTCTCTCTGCTCACAAGTCTTTCTGGGCTCCCTATTCTGGCCTTTGTCACTTGACTCAGTCTATAGTACTCAGTCTCCGGCTATGACAAAAGTGGGAGAAAGGTCTGGGAACAAGGAAGACAGAGCTGAGAAGGGAAGAAGCAGGCCACTCTCCTGAGACCTGGAGGCAATTTCAGAGGTTAGGGGGTGAAACTGACATGGACAGGATAATTCAGCATCTGGCTTCCTTCACCTATTTCTTATTATATATAAAAATGAAGTTGCTCAAGAGGGAACTGCAGCCAATTAGGTTAGAAGTGAAAGTTGCTTGGGCCAGAGGGAGCTTTAGAATAGCCTACCGTACTTTAAAAATACCTGTTCTTGTACCTCACCTCAGAAAATATGACTCAAATGACCTGCCATGTGGCCCATGAATCAGAATTTGTGAAAAACCCCTCCCCTCCACCACCACTCTGCCCCAATGATTTCAATGAGCAACCAGGGTTAAGCAGCACCAGACTAGAGGCAACAGGGACTACAATTAGTCCCAGATTGTGGTCAGCAAAGGACAAGAAATCTGGGTGAGCAGAACTTGTTTAAATATGATAGCTATGGTTTGAGAATAGACATTTTCTCAGCCTCACAGAAAAAAACCAAAGGAAAACATTCAGCTCAAAAAAAAACCCATCAGTTCAACAGAACATGTCCACTTTATTCATTTTTTCCTAGAATTTTCTTCTCTTTAGAATAACCCAGAAAAATAGCACCACCGTATAAAGGCATATTCATAAGCATTAAAAAATCATATCATCTGCACAGTTCCATTGCTATGCCTCTTGCTCAGCACAAGATTAGAAAAATGGCCAATGTTCGTAGAGTTTTCTACACACATTACAGAAAAGCTTTAAGGCTTAGGAAGGGTCTGTTTGGGGCATACTGAAGTCTGTGTGTATCAACTCACCAGAGTTGACTCTTATAATCATTTCCTAAATTCATGTTCAGCCCTGTTGCATATGTAGTTTGAATTCAAATACTCTGGGAATATTTACACCATGAAAACTTGTAAATGCTTTAAATCAAGACTTTTCTTTTGGAGTGCTAGTTGTTACCAGATGACCCTGGGCCTGATCAAAATCTCTGATGTTCTTTGATAAACTTTTCCAAATATTCCCCTGTATCATTTGCTGTCAGTGAAATGAAGTGCAGCTGCTGACTTTAAGGAGGTGTGGTCAGGAGGATTAGTGCACCGTGACAATTAACACTGCACCATCCCACAGAGTGAGGCTGGGGAGGTGAGCACTGGGTCATTCTGTTTGGTCATGGAGCTCACCTCTGTTTCATTTTTATCCACACTGGTTTACTTCTATTGGTTTTGCATGTTTCATCTTTTTGAGAACTTATGTTTGTTAGAATCCTTTATCACTTAATAATTAGACAGTAATTCAACAGTAGACAGTTCTGTCAACAGTAATTATAAATGCTCTTTTAAGTCTTGCAAGTTTGAAAACAGACTGTGACATAGAAAACATGAAAAAAAGGAAGCATAAAAGAATGCTCTTTTACTAAACTACTGAAAGAAAGTGGAACTCTTTTCTCATAAGTAAGGACTATGCATCTTTTGTTGCTATTCTAAGTTAACTTATAGGCTATGTATGAATCCTGTATATTGTATATAGAAAGGCTAACTTTTTTTTGTTGTTGCTTGAAATGGTATCTTGGAAAATTCAGAACAAAGCCAATGTCATCTTAGTTCAGATCATAAAATTTCTTTTCTTAAATATCTTGACTTCAGTGGTGGTCAATCCCTATTCTATCCCAGGGCTAGTAGACTTGCTTCCTACTGATACAAATCATTTTAATGAAAAAAGACAGGTTCCTTCTTTTACCACTGGATGAGTGATCCTCAAGCTCCTCATCCTTGGCCACAGCATTTAATCTCCATCAGACATGATAATATGCAGTCGGATTCATTATTCTCTGAAGGGCAATAGACACTAAACTTTCATCTACTCCCTGACATCATCAGCCTCCCAAATTATTTCTATTTGTTTGGCTCCCTCCACATTTCCTGGGTAGGGAGTTATTATTTGTTAATGTGTGGCATAGTTTGATACATATAGTGCTGCTGGTGATAAGAAACAGGGCAGAGCTAGAATTTACCTCAAGATGGAATGTAATTAAATATTACTATACTGTTTTTAAAATGTCTAATCTATGCCATGTGGGGCTTTAAAGTGATCAGTAATTCTAAGAAAAACTGAGACAAGCCTGAATTACTATAGCATTTTCACCAGGATACCAGAAATGACTATTTCGGGTCTTGGGTTTATGAGTGCAGCACATTTATGAAGAGTAGAAACTTATTACTAGATCTCTGTTAGTCCAGGTCCCAGGCCATGGGCCAGCATCTCTCTTTGGAGCAGCTTTGTCTATATGTCACTGTGGTGAAAAGCAACCCTGTGCAAACTCTTCAGAAATGCCCTCCCGTGATCCCATGCTTTACCACTGGGGGCGCTAAAGAGCCAGTCACCCAGATACAAAACCAAGGGGCAACCAGAAGACAGGCTAAAAGGCTGAGGTACTTCACATAGAATTAATTTGAAAAGTAATTCTTCAAATTGCAAAAAACAAAACAAAAACAAAAACAAAAAAAACAGCCAACAAAACCCCCCAAAAACATATGATGTTCTTAAAGCAAACCCCTGAAAGCCCCTGACCAACTTAATTTTCCCAGAATTGTGTTCTTTTTCCATGTATTTTTTTTCCACAGAGCCCATACACATGAAGGCTTAATGACTTTCTGACATTTTAACAGAATTTCCAAATATTTATATATTTAAATGTCTATATTTTTTTAAGTAGCAAGAGAAAGTCACTAATTAGGTATGCTGAAGGAAAATTCAATTCATTACAAATTATCTAGGAGCTGTATGCACCATTCCAGCTATGGAGAATCAATCCTTCTCAGGGAACTAATGAGCCTTAGCTTCTGCATTAAATTGGTGCCTGTCATTTAAAATTATACACAGATGTATACATACCTGTAAGAGGGGTACATTATTTATATGCAAATAGTATATATACCCAGTTTTTCTAACAGCAATTAATTTGCTACAGACTTTAAAATCTGTCTTGCACTTTTAAAATATCTTATCAGAACCCAAATTTAAAGCTATTTCATTGATCACCAAGTGACAATAGCATGCATATCCTTGAAGGGGTATGCGGTGCAAAAATAACATGACATGACTGTTAATTAAATCATACCTACATTTCTGATCCCAAGCTTACATGTCTCCAAATAGCAAGAGAACACCATGCCTCTCCCCTTCTCTCTCCCCCTCAGACCTCCCTTTCAAAGTGCATTAACACATTCGATTCTTTTTCCATTTTCTCTCTTCATCAATGCTGACATCCAGCTTCCATCACGGCTATTAGAACTACTGAGCACAACCACATGACAGGATTTGTAGACTCCCCATGGCTAGCACAAAAACAAAAGCATAAATAGAACAAGTAGGCAGCAATTTCTGTGGGCGAGGAAGGGGGGTTCTTGAATTAAAGGCTAGCTCCCTCCACAGGAAAACATGGATCAGCCAGCTCACTGACATTAAGATCATAGGCCCCCAAATCAGGGAGATTTAGATGTTTCAAGAATAATGATTTGTTTTTATTTGTTTGTTGGTTGGTTTCCATTCCAACCTGTTTAAAAAAAATGTGTACAACTCCCTCGCCTCACCATATTTTTTAAACAATATAAAAATGCCTACAAATATAGGGGGATATGATGACCAGTGTTTCCTCTAGGGTTATATGTATATAGAGAAAAGTTTATACTGTGGCATGTCTCCTGCACCCTCCCTTATAGGTATTGCCACATGATTGGTCTCACCAAATACAGGGCATTCACCCAAATTTCCAGGCAAATGTTTATTCCCATAACTTACAATATCTGTGAAATGTGAAAACCTAAAAATAAGAGTGGATAGAAATGTTTAATGTATTGCCTCTAATGATAGAGCCCAGGAAAATTTTTAGAACAAAAATGCATTGGGCAATTTTAGCAATACCAGAAATCTCAAAGTTCCACACTCAGCTGACACAGATTTTCAAGTCTTCACTGCTATCATTTTAAAATTTTCTTTGGGAGTTCAGAATGATATATTGGTATCAATATACCAAAAGCACATGTGAAATAGATCAGTCTGCCCTACAAAAAATTTAGCGGGAGGTAAGTCTGTGGGAAATTTTGTCTCTGCTTTGGGGAATTTTTCTCTGTACCCCTGTAATGCCTTCTGTTCTCACGTTTTATTTATTTGCTTCTAAAAACCTAATCTTAGAAAAGGAGCTGATACATCCAATCACATTAAGGCATAAGCCACTAGAAATTGACTCCCAAGGGTTAAGCCTTAAGCCAACACTAAAAAATTCTAATAGTGGAATTTTATCCCAAATCATGTTAGCAATCAAATTCTAAACTTAAAAATATTAAAAAGAGACTGGTGGTTTTGCCCCAAAGCATAAATAATTTCCATGAATGAACTACCTTGTCTAAATTCCGTATTTATAAATAAATACATCTAAATTTTTGCAAGGCTACAGATGATCCCTATTTAAGATGGTTTGACTTACAATTTTTTGACTTTACGATGGTATGAAAGTGATAAGCATTCAGTGGAAACTGTTCTTTGAATATTGCTCATTTCCTGGACTAGTAAGGCGTGGTATGATACTATCTCGTGACGCTGGACAACAGCAGTGAGCCTCAACTCTCTGTCAGGCACAATCACAAGGGTAAACAACGGATGCCGTACATACTGTGTTGCCAGTATGTCCTAAATATTGTGTTCTGAGCATGTCTAAGGTAGGCTAGGCTAAGTTATGTTAGTCAGTAGGTTAAGTGTATTAAATGCATTTTTGTTGTTTTCAACTTATGATCTGTTTACCCATTGTAAGTCTAGGAGCACCTATAGTCATTGTAAAATTCTATCGAACTTCTATGGTGAACCAAAAGCCATTTTAGAAAAATCTCTTTGTCCACAGCGGGATGCATATGATAAAATACAAATGTGTGTTTAGATCCATTACAGCAGTAGTTATGATCACAGAAAAACTGCAAACAACATAAATGTCCATCCATAGGGGAGTGGCAAACGGATTCAAAGACAATGAAATACCACACAACCTGGGTTTGTCTATTTTTCCCCTTTGGAAATTTTTAAAAATTGTGATAAAATATACATAACATAAAACTTTACTGTCTTAACCATTTTAAGTGTACCATTCAGCGATATGCAACCACTTAAAAATAAGGTGGACCCACGTATGCTAAAATGATATAAACTCTCCCAAATATGTTGTTGAATGAAAAAAGCACAGTGTGTATCAAATGAATCTACTTTGCTTTTTATCTGAAATACATTTAAAAATAGGTAATGTACAGAGAATAATTTATCACTCATGAGCTTATTCTCAAAACTGGCAATTCTTTTCCCCCCAAGATTTAGTATTTTTTTAAACTTTTTTATTTAAATAAGGAGAATTCTTTCATATGGAAAGAGCTGGTACAATCCCACATTTGAAAAGAGAAACAATAGGTACTGAACCTGAGGGGAAATGTGAAAGGTGAATGTGCCACCTCACCCGGCCTGTTAAATCCATGATTCCATTTCCCTTCCAAGGTAAAACTTCTCCAAAATAATGTATAAACAAACTGTACATTACACCTTCTGCCTTTTCAAATATCTGGTCTACATGAAAAGACAAAGAAAGGAAAGGCCAAAAAACCACAAAACAAAAGGAAACAAAAACAAAACAACCCTCTCAAGAACAACAAAATAACCCCAAGCCCTTTTTACTACACAAAACATGAGTTAAAAGCTTACAGTATAGTGTCCCCTTTAAACAGTGGAAGGAAGTCATCCACTCAGAGCCGTCATAGAAATTTCCTCTCTGAGGCTTCCTAAGGCGCAGAAGACGGGGCCGGGGATGCTGCTACCAGCTTGGAGGCCACCCAGCTGGGGTGCAGAGACGGTGAACAGCAAGTTGGATGGGCCTGGCTGATTCCTAGCCAAATACACGCTGGTGGTTAGGGGGAGGGCGCGGCTGGGAACAGACAGTGCCCGACCCCAACACTGAGCCACTTCTGTCCCGGGTGATCTATGTGTCTTATGTCCACCTCATGTTTTCAAACAGGAAGAGCTGGCTTTCTGAAGTCTTCCTTTCTGATTCATCTCAGAACACGACAAAGTACAGACGCTTTAGTATCCTTGATGATCAAGGCCACTTCCAACGGATCTTCTAACCCAGGCTTGCTCTGCAAGCGAAAAGGGACACATACAGAGGAGAGGCCACGCGCAGCTACTTGGTGCAGGGGAACCGAGGAGCAGGGAGGGAGCTTTACCAGTTCGCCAGCTCTGAACACAGCCTTGACCGTGGGCACACCCTCAGCCTCCTTGGCTCTGAGCATTAATCACAAACCTTGTCAACCATCCGGAAGGCAGATCCAGAAGACAGGAGGTCGAGAGTGTAGCTGGAGATAACTGAGACCAGTACTTACCGACAAGATACCCCAATATTCCTAGAAGTGGTTGGAATGACCATGGCTTTGGAACCAGAAAAAATGATTTTCTGAAAGTGTAGCAGTCATCCTCTGTCTTCCTCCTTAAGGAACATAGAGCTGAAACGGGCAGTTCTTACAATTGGTCACATTTGCTTCAATATGTATATGTGTGTGTGCAAAGAAAAACAATTCCAGATAAATCTGAAGTCCATTTGTCCTTCATTCCCTGTCCCTTGCAGCCAAGTCACCTCTTGAGAATCACGTGAGTTTAATGTGTATCTGATTCATCTGCTTTTATCCATCTATTTTTTCAGACAAAGAGAAGTAACATGAATACAATATTATTTTGTGTACCTTTTAAAATTTGCCTAAATGTTATAACCTCTTGAACCTGCTTTCTTATTCCACCATTAATCTGAAGCTTGTTTTCTGCACCTGACATTGTTTTGATTGTGAATGCCAATTGTGTGTTTTTGTGAAAGGATACGTGTATGTGGTTGATTTTGCAAAACAGCTTTCTGGTGGTATACGCATGACATTGTTAATAGTGTTCACATCTAGAAAAACAGTGGGGGAGGTGTTTCAATGGAAGGAGGTAGAACTTTTACCTTTCATTTTACACCCTCTGAAGCATTTGAAATTTTACTACAGTTGTTAGCTTCCTAATAAAATAATTCATTTAAACATATAACAATTTTATCCTGTTCATGTGGCAAGGTATGTTCATGTAGCAGGTTAAATGGGGTAAATTATTCTTCCCCAGTTTACACATCACTGCCCATTGTGAAATAACAACATTGTGCGTCATGATGAACGCAGTAGAACTTGCAGAGAAGTTACAGGTTCTAGGGGGTAGGGGGTTAAGAGATCACTCATCTCATTCAGTTGAGGAAAACTTAAGACAACCTGCCTGCTAGGGATGCATCAGATTGGAACAGAACTGGCTGAAAGGGCTGTATGTCACGTGTACAAAGAAAATACATCGGGATAGGAGGGAATACCGCTGACTTTAAGTCCTGGTGCTGTCACCAACAATCACACACCTTTCTCATTTTAGGGGTTTTTTTTCCACAGTAAAATGAGAAGACACAGATTTCTCATTCATTCATTCTGTAGATATTTGTGGGCTCTCTTGTAGGTGCCAGGCACTGTATTAGGCACTAGAGACATAAAGGTGAGCCCGATGGAGTCTCCTGCCTCAGAGAGTTCCCAGCAGCACCCTAGGAGCTTGGGGACATTCCCTGAGTCCAGCCTCCAAACTGGAAATAGGCAGAGTGCCAGGCAGGAGGCCTGCAAGCTCCGGTATTGCCCTGGACACACTCGGCAATGCTAAGTCAGATGCCAGCTGACAGAAGAGAATAGTTACTCCAAGGGTCTCAGCAGAAGTCTGGGACCCCAACAGAAAAGGTCTCTACTTCCTGTGGGACTTGGGGAACTTGGCTTCAGCGGAGGAGCTGCAGGATGGACTAGAAGCGCCACAGCCAGGGCGATAGAGGGAACATGCAAAAGGAATGTTCCATGAGTGAGCAGAAGAGAATATCTGACTCTTTTAACTTGAGTCAAGTTAAATGGGGCTATTCTACATCTTCGTAGCGTATATTCTGAGAGTCCCTTGAATTTTTTTTAAGTGTATGACCTTTAAAATGACTGACCGCATAAACTGTCACAGTGGGTCGTATGGGAGATGGAGTCACTTTGAGGGGAGAAGTCTCCTCTTTCCTCTTGAAATTGCCGAGATGGTCACTGTAGTGACGCCGTGACAGGCCGAGGTTTCCATGTGCTGGGGCAGAGGGCTGTTCCAGGAGGGCGTCGTCCTCGGGCCTCTCAGGGAGGGATTTTCCACCAGAAGCTGAGCCAGAGCTGAGGATGAGCGGGAAAGTGCTGACTGATTTGGGGTTAGATTTTGAAGCCTGTGATATTAAGAGAGTGAACTAGTATCTTATAAAATGGGGATAATAATACCTAATTCATGGGATTACCATGAGGAAGAATAAATTTTAAAACATGGATATATAAACTATAAAGGGCTTTATAAGCAGGAGGCTATTATTATTATATTATCTGGTGTTCTGGAAGATATAGGTAATATATTTCCTAGAAATTGTTTCATTCCGTGGGCTCATGAAAAGGTGCCAAAAGTCCAATTGGCCCTATCGATCTCAAGTCTCATCTGGGGATAGTTGCCTTGTCTCTTACTTGTTTGTGAGAAGGACTCTCATTCCTTGAGGGTGTATTATGTGACCTAGTTCAGTAGAGGCCTGGGGACATTTAGGGAAATATGATTTTGACAAAAATCTAGGAGGGGGGGATTCAGATTGGCATTTAAATCAAGAAATGCATCCACACACACCAGAATCTTAAAAGCCCGTATGGGTTTGGCTTATGATGACAAATAAAGAATCACTATCTCTGTCTTCCTTGGATCCTTCCCGGTTATTCCTTATTATAGAAAAATATATTGTCATGTGCATCTGAAATTTAAAAAAAATTTTTCTTTTCAAAATCTTCCAAGCTAATAATGGCAATACTAAAATTTGCCTATTTTTTTTTATATCCTTACAATCTTTGTCACAAAAGATACAATGCTCAGTAGCTACACAGAGAGAAATGAGCCCCAGATAAAATACTTTTGAAATAGCATGGCTCTTTTTTTCTGTATACACAGACAGGAAAAGCGATTTCTTAGCCCAATACTACCAATAGCCTCAAAAGATTTTCCAGTGTTCCAAAGATGAAATGCTTTCTGCATACATAACTCAAATCTAACAATTTCTAGTCATCCATTATTTAAATGAGAGACTTGAGTATGTTAACAATTTAGGAGACATTTACATAAAAAGAAATCATTTACACTTTATAATTATCCAGTCCACAAGAAAATTATGGTGCACTCCTCTGGGAAACACAGAACAGAACAAATGGAAAGATAATGAAATAGAGTTGCCATGATTCATGCAATAGCTTTTGACTAGTTTTTGAGAGAGAATTTCGCACATTAGACTCATGCATACATCTTTGGAGACAGCTCCAGAATTAACAGTTCTCCCTTGGGATTCTTGAAACCTTAGGTGATGTGGGGATAAACTCAAAGCCCAAAAGTTAATGTCAAAGGGAGCAAATTTATGCAAGAAAGTCATGGCCAGACTAGCACAAATCATAGAAACAAAGGACCAGGAGAACAGGGATCAGATGGAAAACTTTCTAGGTCCCCCTGGAAGTAGTACAGGGGCAATAGGGCATCACCCATCTTGTACCAACTGGATACAACTGATATGAAAAGGCCCAGTGAGGAATCTTAACTTATCCAAGTACAAAAATGAAAGTTTCTATTTATTCCCAAAAACTTCTATTAATTCAGTCCTACCAACACCTCACTTGCATGCATTTTTTTCCCCAGTAGCTAACAGTCTCCCTCAAAGAGATCTTAGACTGATTTCCTAAGTTGTCAAACATGCTTGGCTATTAAGACAGGGTCATTTTATTTTTTTGTTGAAAGTTAAACCTCCCCACTTAAAATTTCTATCTCTTACATTCCAGGTCTCCTCTTTCCCCTGTTACCAGAGGCTTGGATAGGAGGACAGGGGAGGAGTGTTGGGGCCGGAGAGGTGGAAATGGAAAAAAAGTTGTGTCTTTATAAAGCTACACAAAGCAAATTGGCTCTTGTTTTTTGTTTTTTGTTTTTTTTTGCTATCAAGGGGGCAGCCCTTTGTCCATGGTAATAGGGTTGCTGTGCCTATTCTTTTATTAGTATAGTTTCGTTATCTAGACTTATCCCAAACAACTTCCCTGGCACCATAACCCGGCACTGGGGCCTTAGTCACAGGCACACACTTGGAACTTTAGGGACAGTTTTGTCCTTTCTCCACCAGACTATGTCCTATGTCAACTTTCTTCCATTTGAAAACACCAAGGCATGTCATCAAGCCCGATGGCCAAGCAAATACTCAATCAGGAAACAAGAAACCAGTTTTCCCTTTTTAAACAAGACCTTAGACCTTAATAATTGTTCTCTGGGCTGGAGAATCATTAGAGGCCAGTACTGTACCAAGGACAAGGTGGTGGGAGGAGTCCACCCCAGTGTAGGTAATAAGCTAGTGCATTATCTGTAGAAAATTTAAATACAATAATAAAGTCAACTCGAAGTCAGTATGCCTTTTATCATTACTATACTGCCACAATTCTAAGCAAAGTCAGTGATAAAATCTCTCCCTGTAAATATTTTTTGTTGGCCTAAGTTCTAAACAATTATTGATCAGAGAGGGAAGGGAGAGGGAGAAAAAGCTTCAAATTAATATACTTTTATTGCTTATCCTTTAATAAATATTTATCCTGTCTGGAAGTTAATTTGGAGAACTCATCGATCACCTGGTTCCCAACACACAGGGATTCTGTAAACCTCATTTCTTTCTGAAGTAAGTTCATAAAGGTTGAATTTGGGCACAACCACCAAGATACTTCATATTCCTATTCTTTTTTTATTTTTTAAATCTTACCCAAGGGTATGTTTTCATTGATTTTAGAGAGAGAGGAAGGGAGGGAGAGGGAGAGACATCGATGTGAGAGAGAAACATCCATCAGCTGTCTCCCATACTCGCCCTGACCATTAATCGAACCTGCAGCCTTTTGGTGTATGGGGCGTTGCTCCAACCAAGTGAGTCACCCAGCCAGGGCAATATTCCCACTCTTTTTGTTTTTTAATATGTCTTTATTGATTTCAGAGAGAGGAAGGGAGAGGGAGAGGGAAATGGAAACATCAATGATGAGAGAGTCATTGATCGGCTGCCTGCTGCACGCCCCCTTCTGGGGACCAAGCCCACAACCCCAGCATGTGTCCTGACCAGAATCGAACCTTGACCTCCTGGTTCATAGGTCAACGCTCAACCACTGAGCCACACCAACCAGGCAATATTCCTATTCTTAAACAGTGATTCAAAGTTAAATAATGATAGCCTGGCAATTGTAAAGAGAAGGAAATAGAATTAGAGAACTTCAATTCTGTTCATCTAAGCAGCCACTTGGAGTTTTTATTTGTGTTTAAAATGTAAAAAAGTGAAACTGCAAACCATGAGGTATGCTGTATCTACTTGATATGTGCAAATTTCAGTGTGAACATGCACTATTTTACTGAATTTGAGTACTATGTTTAAGGAGTTGATATATATTCTTCTTTTAAAATTTGCTAACTAAAGAATGAATCAAGAAAATAAAACATTAAATAAATGGTACCATTCAGTAGCGGCAGATATTTAAGAAACATAATAATTAGGAATTCTTTTTGCTAGTACCCCCATGTTTCACACACTAACCACATATGCAACGTGGTCAGGTACATCGGTATTGAAGATGGTAAAACTGAGGCAGAGGAATCATTCTTGAAGTTCTTTGCGATTTCTGAAAAAACGTTGCTAAGCCTATGGAAGAGATGTTGAAACAACTGGATGATGGAAGGGCATAGTCATCTATCATGGTCAATGATATGACAAGGCTGAAACTATGACAGATACTCACAGTAGTGTCAGGCACAAGTCAAAGGAATTACTCCCAATCCTAACATATGTCTTGTGTAGAGCACTCTTTGAACCTTTGCAGAGCTCTCTTCTTTTGGAAGTGTTGCTTTGTGTGGCTCTCTTGGAACTTTGGGGAAAATGTATTCATTCATTTAATTCTCTCCTCATTGATGGAAAACATTGCAGAATGTGTGTATAACAGTGAAAACACCTTCCAAGATGAATGGTGTGCTCCTTATGGAGCTGTACAGTCAAAGCAAAGCATCTTCAAGGTACTATGCAATCCAAAAGAAAATGCAGACCCAAAAGGATTAGCTTAAAATTTCTCCCTGTTACATGCACCTTTTCTGAGTTTTCTTTTTTTCTAATGTGACGTTTTAGATGAAGTTAATCAGACCCCAAAATATTTGCAAACAGACAAAATCAGCCTTGAGCAATGCACAGTGAAACAGCAAGCTTTAAAAAAACTGCTTGAATATCTCACAGAAATTCTGAAGAAGGCTGTAATTATGCCACATAACATCGAAAGGACCAACAACCCACCAAAATGGTATCAAAGTGAAAATATCTGAGCTACAGAAGATGCAGAAAGAAATCTTATCTGAACTTTCCTTATCTGACTAATACAGAGCCTTATAAGAATCAGTTGTCACTGAGACAATTGTCCTTGGGCACTGAAATATTTCAAAAAAGTGTGTAAACAGCTTTATCAGAGCCTTCCTCCCTTTGAAGCTCTAACTCAGTGCCTGCCCCCCTTACTAAGTTGGTGTATAAACCTTTGTCCCTGGATGTCTCTATAGAGTACGCCCACGTGCATAATCCATTTTTGTCCTGTTGTCTGTCGATTGTCAACTAATTCACAGGTGCCTGACCATGTGGGCCTAAGTTGGTAGATTAAAAATTTTCCCTTCCAATAACATAAAGAAAATGAGTATTTAAATAGGAAAAACAATCGAGTTTTAAAGAATGACAGGAGAAATAACCAGAGATGCTGGTATTACATTGCTAGGGGATATGAAAACAGCTGATTGAACCACCTCCTGTTCTTACCAAGAACTGGACATTTGTTCTAAAGTAAGGGATCAAGTAATGTCTCTGCAGAAGAAAAACTTTGAAAGAGTTTATGGAACATGATATAAATTTATGTTGAATTTACTAGTAAAGATATTTTGGTAATTTTTTTCTGATTGGAGGCATTTGAACGCTGCTAGAATAAATCCCAAAGAAACCATGACACGCTCGGTACTGAGATTTCTGGAATTTATTGTGAAATTGGATTTTTATGAGTCTTTGCTGACCTTATACTTAAGACTTCTTACTACTATATGTATAAGTATTGCTTCATGTGATAAAAGTTTTTGAAATTAAAATGAATAAAAAGTAGTTTTCAACCAACCATGAGGGAAGATAGATCGACCAATTCAGCAAAATGTGGATATGTGGAGAACTATTTTGACATTAAGGTTTGAAAACAGAAACTGTAATGTTCATCACTGTGCCAGACCAATATGAAGAAGTAAATATTTCCCCCTTTTCAAAAAAATGCATTGACCTAATTAAAATATATTAACCCATTCTTTTTTCTATTTTTCTGCAGTAATTTGTTGACTTTTTGTTATTTTTTTACTGACATGATTATACTTACCAAAAAAAATCAACAAAGCATTTTTCACTGTTTGCATTTCTTTTCTGTCCAGTATTATCACTTGTTTCAGTTTGTGATCATTACCGAAATAATTTTGTTATGGACAGGAGGGATGTACAAAAAACTATTCTGGCTGTCCCTTAGCTTAGGTGAGCCTCTAAATTCACCACCACTTGACCCCTCCTCCTCGGGGTCCCTCCCAAACTTGCCTTCCACCTGCCCAGCTTCTCCCTCTTTCCTCTGGGCCATCTCCTTTCAGTCAGGGAGGCTGAGATTGAAATGAAGCTTTCGTATCTATAATGTCAATCTACAGACACTTAGACACACTTCTAGTTATTCTTTGAACTAGAATGTGGGGGTATTTGGTACCATTTGGTCTCAGAATTGGCCTTTGTCTTCAATTCTGGAAAACTAGAAAGATTCTGATCAGCCTCTCACACCACCACACATTTTAAACCAAGTAAAGAAATCAGTGCTATTGAACTTGATCATACCAGATTGGCATTGCTTAATATGAATACAAATGATTTTAGGTTAATGGGATAATTTGAGACTTTCCCTAAAAACAATTTTTTAAAATTCTCAGCTTTAACTTAACTATTGTTCATCTCTTTTTTTGTGCTTGTTTTTTATTTTTTATTATTGATTTCACAGAGAGGAAGGGAGAGGGAGAGAGAGATAGAAACATCAATGATGAGAGAGAGTCACTGATCAGTGCCTCCTGCACCCCCCCCCCCACTGGGGATCAAGCCCGAAAACCAGGCATGTGCCCTGACCGGGAATCGAACCTTGACCTCCTGGTTCATAGGTCAACGCTGAGCCACGCCGGCCGGGCATATTGTTCATCTCTTAGACCTGTAGTTTTAAAGTAGAAAAGTAGAGAAATTTAAAATAAATGATAACATAACTTAAACACACAGGAGGAAAAATAGGATGAATTAACTTCTTTGCAGCTGCTAAAAGACTGATGGGATTTCCCAGTAATGGGAAACTTTGCTTCCATTTCCGCTGAAAAAGACAAAAATGGTTCTGATAGGCACAGTGTCGTTTGGCAAAGATTTATACTTATTAAATTAGGTTTTAAAACTTGAGACGACAGGACATAAATCCTCTCCGAATCGTTCCGAGTTGCTCTCAGGCAAGTCCTGTCCCGTGTCCGTCTGCGTGTGGCTCCCCAGGCCAGAAGTCTGAGTTTGAGGGTGAGTGATTCTCCCTGTGGCTCCCTCCTGGGAAGAAGCCATCAATGCAGGACTGCAGCCGAGCAGCCGGGGCTGTTTCTTGGTCGATGAGCCAGAAGGCTGGGCAAATGAAACACAGCTTTTGTTTTTCTTTTTGTCGTGTTACTGGTTGGTAATTTAGGGCCTTGAGATCAGTGCGTATTTCATTTTTCTCTGTGGAAGCTAACCCCTTCAGGTGGAGCCCATGAAGTAACATTGCAGAGCGAGAGAGAACAAAAGACAATGAAGCTTATGTGTCTTTTGCTTTGGAAAAGGTTTTATACTTTGTTTAATGATTTCTTTATAACTTACACTGCGTGGAAAGAGAAAATTAGGGCTTTCATATGTCTGTTCTCCATTTAAAGAGAATATTGGTTTTAGTCCACTGACACAGAGGCAGGAAAATTGGAAAGCTGAGTTCAATTATGACTGATGGCTCCCTGAGACGACCTGTAAAATTATTCTTTTGTCTTTAACAAGAGACACTATCTAGATTTGGTTTTTTTAAAAAAGTATTTCAAAATGTTTAAAGACTGATTCTTCAAAGGAAAATGCTTAATTATAAAGGTGATAGATCCAGTATGGTCTTGATACACATGTAATAAGGTTTTTCAACTTGGGCTACACTACCAGCTTTAGGCCATTTTATTTTTTTATCATTTTTTGAAATATCAATGCTTGAGTGAAATACACTCAAACCTGAAATAAATATTTTCACTCTTGATTAAGATTGGTTCCCAATTGTACAAGTCACAAACCACTTGGGTTGAGTGCATCAAAACCTTTTTTTATAATGCCTTTAACCTGCTTTCCAAATCAGTGTTTTCCTAATGGAAGGAAATAATTGTGAAACTACAAATAGACATTGAGTAGAAATAAAATACAAGTTGTGTTACTTTTATTAATTTATAGCTAATGGAGTCAACTGAGCCTGTGATTGGATTTTGTCTACCCAAAGTTTTTCAATTCCATTCTTCTCAAAACAGACCCTAGTCCTTTGGCCACAGAGCTGGGATTAGCCAATCCTAGTGCTTTTTCCCTCGTGGAAACAGTGATTGATCAAGGTGTGAGTCTGTGACAATGCAGGTCACCGTCCTCCCCTGGAATTGATAATAAACAGAGGGGAAAGAGTTCTCTTTCTAGCTGAGCTACTAAATTGGGACTGCTAAGGGGATAGGCTCCCTGCTGCAAGAAAATCACTAGGAGAGAGAGACCATGAATATAAGACTTGAGAGCTGGGGGAGATAATGAACCCTGGCCTCAGTGATCTTTGGGGCTCATCTCTCAGCCCTGGTTCCTAAAACACGGCCTTTAAGTTTGTCATCTACCCAAGTAATTCTTCCAGCTATCTGAGCAATAAATAACCTCTCTCTTTTTTTCCTGCTTATTGATCATTTGAGTTACTGCAACTTGCGACCAAAAAGTCCAGACTAATATTTGTACCATTTTATAGCACTTATTTTTTACTTTTTAAATTTTATTTATTTTTTTGTCTGGTAGGTTTTCTTTTTCTTTTTTAATTGGATTTCATTGGAGTGACATTGTTTCACAAAACCATACAGGTTTCAAGTACTGTACAACTCAATAAAACATCATCTGCACATTGCATAGTGGTGTGCCCAGTAATTCAGGTGAATCTCAGCTTCCTAAATAATAATGATAATGACAATAGTTTTCTTATGTGTTGTGCCCTACTGTTAAAAATGATTCATGTACATTATCTAACCAGTGCTCACCACAATGCTGTGGGACAGTTTGGGAGTATGGTATTGCCCTCATTTGATAAATAAGCAGACCAGATCTCAGAAAAACCTGTGGCTTACTCCAGGTTACAAAGCTGGTGAGTGACAATTGGATCCATGTCTTCTGAATCTAAAAGTGCTCATGAGACTCTCAAAGAACTAGCCATGTGCACAGTAAGGTGAGGTCCGTTATACCACCTCTAATTTTTCATTACAATGATTAACTCTACCGTAAAATAAACTGCATTACATAACACAATAAACTAAGGCACAGGGTGAAAAGTTTCGATCTGACTGGCAGTTATTTAACGTAAGTATAACCGGTCGTTTCCCATGACTGCAGGATAAAGCCCAGGCGCCATAACCATAAGCATCTTGGCTCTTCCTTATGGATCTCAGCCACTTTCCTTCCATCCCTGTTCCAGGCTCTATAATTCTGCCACATTCTTAAACACCTCAAGCCATTTTAGAGCTGACATTTCTCTTCTCTCTGGTTTCTGCCTCCCTGCGCCTCTGTGGAGCCCGTGGAGCAGGAACCACCTCTGAGGTTACCATGGACGAGATGACTTCATCTGTGCTTCTTTACCGGTTCTCTGTGTGCCTGCTTCTTTCCTGCTCAACTATGAACTCCTAGAGAGTGGGGGCTAGTTCTTACTTGAGTGTGAATCCACAGTCCTTAGCACAGGACACAGGACACACACAATGCGTGTCTATCATTTTGTGAGCGAACGAATAAATTGAAACACAAAAAATACTTTTAGATACAATATTTTTATGAAGTATTACAGTTTGAAAACACTTTTATATGTCAATATCTAACCTTTTATTTTCAAGATTTCTGGAAAATACTAAATGCTGTCAAGTAAATAATGAACAATTGACTAATGATCCACTTAGTGGAAAATAATGCAATACTTCCATGTGTGTCTAATAACTACTCTCACTTTAAAATTCAATGCAGTTTCATGTGTAATTCACTCTTAACCTTCACTGACACTTAAATCTATAAGCTCACAGACTTAATCCTTAAAATAAATGCAATGTAAAATGTTTAAAATTTGTCAGGGAATCTGAATGAAAAGGTATCAGCAAATATAACTTGCCATGTTAGATATTGATTTCATCATTTCTTCCCTGGGAAAATAAAATCAATGTTTACTATGGCAGCGGATGACAAATGGTGGGGGCTAAATGAGCTTCCTGTGTGCATTCATTCTGATGATAAGTGAAACAAAAGGGATCCACTGTGAATTACATCTGCGGCGAAGTTGATTAAACCTGCATGCGCAGTCACAGCATGACTGAAATGTCATGGGATCCGTGATGAGTTGCTCCTCCGATGCTGTTTGCCCTGCGGGAGTAGCAGGCAGGCAGATCTTCCTCAGTTCAGTGATTTTACTGCCTATATACAATTTCAGCCAAGTGCAAGAGAAAATACTCAGAATAAGGAGAGCACCGGAAAGATAGCCAAGCCATAAATAACAGGATGGCTGTTTTAGAGAGCCAGATGCAAGGAACAGGGCAGCTTGGTAAGCGTTAAGAAAGGAGCGATGAAAGCCGGGCATTCCATTACATTGTCAAAGCCAGACTAGAGAGAATCATGTCTCTGCTGGCTTTGTAAGCAGGCAAAGAAAGAAAAATACAAGCAAATATTCAAGGAGAGAAAAATATAAAAGCACTCTTTTTACATCTGGCCCAAGGACACCATGCCAGATTAGAAGAGGAATTTAAGAACTGTAGGGGAAGGCACTACCACAGAGATAGAAAATTCTGTCATGTGCTTGTTTGTGGTAGTTTTCTTCCCCTCTCCATTCAATGGATAATTAATAAGAATCTTGCTAGGATATGTAGAGAATGCAAAGGGAACAGGTCACATCTGAGCTCAGGTTGCCTTATTTAGTTAAAAATTCACTTTGCTATTATCAATCTGATTGAAGTTGGAAGTTGTGATGAAGAGCATCTGGTTCTTGCAGGAACACATTCCCCACAGAGTCCGATAATCCTATATTACACTGGATTCCATTACTATTGTGGTATTATGGAGATATTTACTTTGGGAGGCATTTAGCACCTTTTTGGCCATAGAAATGTTCTTTAGGAAATGATTTCTTCAAGTGCCTGAGCATTAATATCTATTTCAGCAGAGGGTGAGAGTTAGGGTATGTCTACATTCAGCAATGTACTTATTTCCTAAGGCTTTTTATTAATCTGGTATTCTCCCAAGCCATTTTAGAAATCTCTTTGAGACATGTCCATTAAAACTGAATTATACTTCCTCAGCAGGTAGTATATTAATACTAGGTGTCATTTACTTATAAAGTATTTTCAGCTTTTATTCTAACATAACCATGAAAATAGACATGAGTCCACAAGCTCATAGGCTAAAATATGTGCCAAATGGAAATGGGGGCGGGGGGTGGCAATTTACCTTTTGTGGAATTCTGCATTTGTGGGTTTTCAGAGAAACTGCAGGCAAACATGTTCACAAAATCACTTTACAAGTTAAATATGAGAACCAGAGTAGGTGGTGGAAATTAGCAAATATAAGTACAATGTTTGAGGAAACATGTCCAAAAAGTTATTACTCAGACTGATGTCAAATAGTTTGCTACCTATGTTTTCTTCTAGAAGTTTTATGGTTTCAGGCCTTACATTTAAGTCTTTAATCTATTTTGAGTTTATGTTTGTATATGGTGTAAGATAGTGGTTCAGTTTCTCTTTCTTTCTTCTTTCTTTCTTTCTTTCTTCTTTCTTTCTTTCTCTCTTTCTTTCTTTTCTTTCTTTCTCTCTCTCTCTCTCTCTCTCTCTCTCTTTCCTTCCTTCCTTCCTTCCTTCCTTCCTTCCTTCCTTCCTTCCTTCCTTCCTTCCTTCCTTCCTTCCTTCCTTCCTTCCTTCCTTCCTTCCTTCCTTCCTTCTTTCTTTCTTTCTTTCTTTCTTTCTTTCTTTCTTTCTTTCTTTCTTTCTTTCTTTCTTTCTTTCTTTCTTTCTTTCTTTCTTTCTTTCTTTCTTTCTTTCTTTTTCATGTATCTGTCCAGTTTTCCCCAGTACCACTTGTTGAGGAGACTGTCATTACTCCATTATATATTCTTGCCTCCTTTGTAATAGATTAATTGACCATATAGGCTTGAATTTATTTCTCAGCTCTTTCTTCTGATCCATTGATCTATTTGTCTGTTTTTGTGCCAGTACCACAGTGTTTTGTTTTGTTTTAATATATTTTTTATTGATTTCAGAGAGAGGAAGGGAGAGGGAGAGAGAGAGAGAAACATCACTGATGAGAGAGAGTCATTGATCGGCTGCCCCCTGCACTCCCCCGACTGGAGATGGAGCTCGCAACCTCTGCATGTGTCCTGACTGGGAATCTAACTGTGATCTCCTGGATCATAGGTAGACACTCAACTGCTCAGCCATGCTGGCTGGGCAGTGCCATAGTGTTTGACTATTAAAGCTTTGCAGTATAGTTTGAAATCAGGGACCATGATACCTCCAATGTTGTTCTTCTTTTCCAAGACTGTGTTGGCTATTTGGGGTCTTCAGTGTTTCCATATAAATTTTAGGATCATTTGTTCTAGTTCTGAGAAGAATGTCATTGGTATTTTGATAAGGATTGCATTGAATGTGTAGATTGTTTTAGGTAGTATGGGAAACAAAAGCAAAAATAAACAAATGGGATTTCATCAAACTAAAAAGCTTCTGCATAGTGAAGGAAACCATCAACAAAACAAAAAGACAGCCCACTGAATGGAAGAATATATTCACAAATGATATATCTGATAAAGGGTTGATATCCAAAATATATAAGGAACTCATAAAACCCCCACTGATAATGAAAAAACAAACGACTCTTTAAAAAATGGGTAGAGGACCTGAAAAGACTTTTCTCCAAAGAGGACATACAGATGGACAACAGACATATGAAAAGATGCTCAACATCACTAATCATTAGAGAGATGCAAATAAAAACCACAGTGAGATACCACCTCGCACCAGTCAGGACGGTTATTATCAAAAAAGTCACAAATAAGGTGTTGGTGAGGATAAGGGGAACTTTGTCACGTTGGGTGGACTGCAAATTGATGCAGCCACTATGGAAAACAGTATGGAGATTCTTCAAAACACTAAAAAATAGATCTACCATATGATCCAGCAGTTCTACTTCTTGATATTTATTCAAAGAAAAGGAAAACACTAATTTGAAAAGATATATGTACCCCTATGTAGATTGCAACATTATTTTTAATAGCCAATATATGGAAGCAACTTTGGTGTCCATCGACAGATGAATGGATAAAGAAATCTTAGCACTTGTGACAACATGGATGGATCTAGACGATATTATGCTAAGCAAAATAAGTCAGAGAAAGATAAATACCATATAACTATATGTGGACTCTAAAAAAAACAAAAACAAAAACAAACCCCACTAAATCAATCGATCAATCAATCAATCAATCAATCAAAGTAAAACAAAGCAAAACAAAACAGAATCATAGAAACAGAAACCAAAGGGATGGTTACCAGAGTGGAGGGGGTGAGAGGATGGGTTTAAAAGGTGAAGGGAAATATAGTCAATAATATTGTGATAACTTTGCTCAGTGACAGATGATTACTAGAATTAGTGTGGTGATGACATTGTAAGTATAAAAATGTCGAATCACTATATTGTGCACCTGAAACTAGTATAACTAATATAATATTGTATACCAATTATACTTAAATTTAAAAAATGTAAGTACAATGCATTTTGGAGACCTTAAGCTATTTCAAAAATTGTCCAAAATGTTCTCTAGTTTCTTAATGACAAGTAGCCTTTATCTGTCTTTACTATATTTTCTCAATTATTTGGCATTTGGAACAGATACTTCACTTTACATTACATTACAATTGTTTAATTTAATCCAACAAACATTTTAATGCTTCTACTTTTATTCTTTTCAACTGAGAAGCATGTATCCCAAGAGCTGTGGGCTGGAAAATCTAACTAATTAAAGCATAATCCATGGAGGCAGTTGCTGCAGTCTAAATTTTGCACAGAAGTCAGTTTAAATATGTTTATTTTAAAATTATTAATACTATATGATAGATTTGAAGGCAAAATTTATGTAATTTTTTAAAGATAAAGCAAGGCTTCAAAGAAATTCTATCCTAAAGCAGTCTGAAGGCATAAACTCCTCTGCTGTAAGTCATACCTAGGGGCGGATGCAAGAGGGATCTTCTCTGTTGTACCAGGAGATATGGCATAGTGTTGGGTGTGTGGATTTGGGGGTCAGTCAGATCTCAGTTTGAGCGTGGCCTGGCTATTTATCAACTACAACCCCTGGAGAGTTATGTGGTCTCTCTTTAAAGCCTCAGTTTCTTTGTCTGTGAAATGTTATGTGAACTATAGTAATAGCTAACCCTCAGAATAGCCACATGGACCAGGCTGTGTGCCCAGTTCTTTACAGACATCTCTCAACTGAGAACAGCCCTCAGAGTTGACTGTTTTTATTATCCCAGATGAGAAAGCTGAAGCACAGCAGCTCCCTGCAGAAATGTGAAGATTCACTCCACTGTGATGGCTTGTAAACTGTCCCATTTCATGATGAAGGCCTCTACTTCTTCTCCAGGTTCCTCCTGGCTTATGGAGGAGAAGTCAATAAACTGCTCTCTAGATCCACTAACTCTCCAGGGGATGTGGGTTCCAGGGGACCCTGGCTCTGTGATGCAGAGGCGAGGAGAGCCCATGCTGCCTTCCAATCACACTATGAAATATAATTGTATTCCTGCTCCACCCTTCAATCTCCACCTGACCAATGAGAGTGATTCATATTCCTCTTATTTGAATGCCTTTATCTTTATTTTGTGTCAACCAATGCTCCTGATTCCAATTTGTTGAGTGCATTCACACCATCCCTTCTCTGTGGTGCACTCTTAGGCTTTCCCTCACTGATCAGCAGTGAAGGGGATCATGCCCCAAAGATGGCCCCCTTTTACTTTACTTTCTCCCGTGGTTACAGAAGAGGCTTGGCCAAAATTATAGTTCACCCAGCCACAGAAATTCTTTATCTAGTGGTCACAATATTAACATTTGCCAGATCCATGTGTGTGGAAAAAACTCTCACATTGTTTTGTAATGTGTATTGCATGCCCAGGTAAGACTAACCCAGGCTAAGGTGGTATTCAATGAAGAGAGTTCTAACCTCGTCTTCCTATCCAGAATACCAGAATCTTAAAAATTACTGATTGTTTTAAAATATAGGTTTTGCTATTATTCGGGTATGGCAAGGCCAACAGATCAGGAGACAACTGCCATAGGAAAGACAGTTTGTTAGATTCATAGACCCCAAAGGAGGAAACACGCTGTGCCCTGCCCTGTGGGCCACATGGAGAAGCACCAGGCTCCATCAGAAAGCAGTGGGAGCAGGGGAAAAATGTGGGCAAGAGCCTTTATTGTGGTTTCTCTGGGAAGGAACCAGTGAGGCAGGGTAAACAGGTTTAGGATTGACTAATTTGAATAGTATCAGCAGGCACCAAGGCATAGGGACTATACCTAGCTAGTTGTCTGGTGCCTGACCTGGGGTGATTAGGGCAGGTGGATGGTGGCCCAAAGCGTGAGAACTCAGATGAAGGAAGTGGTTGGAGCGTGTGTGTGTGTGTGTGTGTGTGTGTGTGTGTGTGTGTGTGTGTGTGTGTTTTGGCTCTGAGAATGGCCAGTATGCATATGAAAGGTGTGTTCACAGGGAAGTTATTTACTACCTTTAGGAATTAGCTAATCCTGGGAGGGGCAGTTTCTCTGCAGTCTGCAAGGTCCCAAGATGTCAAAGGATCAGAAAATAAAAGGCCTGATTAATACATCAATTCAGTGAAATTGGTGTCTATCAATTAATGATCTAGACAGTAATACTAGAGAAGGTTATTAATTCAACCTTTAATAAAGATCACAGAAGTTGTAATTGAGAATAACTTAATGAAGACCATATGGAATAATAGTTATAAACAAATTACTCTAAATTAGATTGGGCATAGTCCTTTACTATAAACTAACACTCTGTGAGCACAGTGCTTTTTATAGCTCCCAGTGTTGCCTCACTGGGAGTCCCTGGGGCCCTTAGCAGCGTGGCTAAAGAAAGTTTGTTGATTTTCATATTCTCTTCTTCATTCCTGATGCCTTGTCACCTGCTGAAACCTACAGTGATTCTCATCAGTGTGCTGACATGGTCATTTCTTTATATTTCTTATACCTCATTTCAAAAGTTTCCATTCTCTTCATCCATAACTATCAAAAACTTAGAGTTTTAGGAAGGCTGATTTTCTCCAGTTGTATTTCTACAACTTTGTCAGTATGTTATTAACCTTAAAATTTTTTAGTTCTTCATGAAAGGCCCATTGAAAATTACTTACTGAGAATCATGTTGATTTTCAGAGTGACAGAATTCTACTGGTTTGTGTTACAACGGGTTTACATCTAATACTTGGTCATGAAATAAATGAGTGTCTTCGATTAGCCTTTGAATTTTACCTTGTACAGTGTGCTTCCCTGTGCTCCATGCAGACTCACTCTGCCTGCACTGAGAGCTCTGCTAATATGTGGAGGCTAGTGTGTTTTCACAAGGTGAGGGCATTATTGCATTCTCCCAAATCAGACTTTATGTTCAAATTCTATTTCTGCCATTTACCAAATGTCTGATATTCAGCAAGTTAATCTAATCTCTATAAGCTTCCTTTTCTTCCTCTATAAAATACGGTTCATGATAATACTCACTATGGCCCTGGCCGGTGTGGATAAGTTGGTTGAGTGTTGTCCTATGCACCGAGGGGGCAGATTTGATTCCGGGTCAGGGCAAATACCCAGGTTGCAGTTTGATCCCAGGTCGGGGTGTGTGAGAAAGGCAACTGATGAATGTTTCTCTCTCACATCGATGTGTGAGTCTCTCTCTCCCCCTCTCCCTTCTCTTCTCTCTAAAAATCAATAAAAATATATATTTTTTTAAAAATTACTCACTACATAAGGTTACTGTGAAGATTAAAATGAGATAGTGCACATAACTCAGCACAGCATCTGGTACATCATAAATGCTTGGTAATTATAATCACTATCACAGATCTCCCAACTGTGCTCTTCCTGTATTTTAAGTAGTTTTTGTAAATTATTGGTCTCGTTTATTATGTTGATATACTAGTTTAACACTCAAATGTAATTTTATTTTTTAAGTGTCAATACCAAGTACTTAGAATGCAGAGATCCTATAGTCTCTCCTAGGTTTCATCTGATTGGAACTTTTATAAATTCCTGTACATCACAACCTATAGTGGATTGGGTCGCATTATGACTTGTGGGTTCTTTCCTCCATAAAAATAATATCAACATTGTAATTTATGACTGAGTTGGTAAAAAGATAAATATGGTCAAGGTGGCATTTGTTATATTTTAATCATTATTATGTTCATTTTTCTTCTGATTTTAAAAGGAGTTAAAATAAAAACATTTTCCTGGGCTCCTAAAAGTGCCTTGTACCCTACTGTGCCTTCTCCTGTGTATAGAAGATAAGTCAGCCCTAATGGTGAACTCGGGCCACAGTGAGGGTCCAGAAACCCCAGTAATAGCATTTCCGAAAACACAGCTAAAGATATTGCTATAGCCGTTTTGTTAACAGTGACAATAAAGCTATTACCAAAATCATTCTTGGAATAATATATTATAGAATGACAAAGGTGTCAAACCCCCTTGAGACCACCTAGTTCAAGGCCCATAGATCATAAGTAAAAAATTTAGGCTCAGTTTCCAAGTGAATTCATAGAGAGCTCCAGCTAGAACCCAGTTCTCCTGGTTTACCAGGCTGTATTTTTTTCACCACACCATCCATTATTCTTTCAAGCTTGATTTGAGCTCATGTCAAAATGTAGTTAAAAATCATCTTTTGTTTTCCTAGCAAAGCTGTTCTCCTGATAGTATACTTCCACAGATATTTATAGACCCTTGTGGAATTGGACATGAGCTATTACTTGTGGGGTGGGACTTGAAATCTCTCCCTTCCCCACTGCATTAGCAGCAACTATCTTCCCATGTAAACTGACACCAGGTTGGTAACACAGAAGTCCCTGTTCGCAGGGGATACATCCCAAGACCTCTAGTGAATGCTTGAAACTGCAGATAGTACCAAGCCCAATTATTTTCCTATACATACATACCTATGATAAAGTATAATTTATAAGTTAGGCACAGTAAGAGATCAACAGCAATACTAATAATAAAATAAAATGTTTCCAATACCCAACCTCTATTTCTGCAGTTTGTCTTTTTTGCTAACTCTTAGTTATGGTGGTTTATTTCCTCTTGCATTTAGTGGTTTTTAATCTGAGCTCATGTTTTCTGGAACATTTCCCAGAACATGTTTCCTCAAGCATCTCTGGAACATTGTTTTGTAAGAATTTTTTGTGTGTTCTGGGTTTATAATCCTTACAGTAGAGAGGAATTCCATTTCCTACTGCTTGTCATCTTGTTTGGAGCAGCTCGGTCAGACCTAGTGCTCACTTCTGTCCGGTCTCACAGTCCCTCCAGGGCACCTCCCATGGAGGCAGGTCATCTGGTCACAGCACCCTGGAAGGAGGGCTCCGCTAGCTGTGGCACCTCCCCAGGGACTGCAGTCAAAGGACAGGGAGCAAAGTTGGGAAAAGGGGAACTAACATTTGTCAAGTGATTATTATATAAAATCCAACCTGGGTGTTTATTATCTGATCTCTCTTCTTTTTTTAATCCTCACCTGATGCTATTTTTTCCATTGCTTTTTCAGAGAGTGGGAGGGAGAGAGAGAGAAACACTGAGGTTCTACTGGTTGCCTCCCAACGTGCCTGACCGGGAGTGGGGAGCAAACCTGCAACTCAGGTACGTGCCCTTGACTGGGAATCGAACCCTCGACTCTTTGGTGTGTGGGCCGATGCTCTAACGACTTAGCTACACCAGCCAGGGCTATCTTCCAGATCTATCTTCTAATCTGGAAACCAGTTATCAAGATCTTATATCTTGAACCCTCACCTCCACCATTTGATAAATGATTCAACCAGGAAAGGTTAGAGATACCTGATCTCTGGAATATGCCAACCCTTTCAGATACCATCTTGTTTTAACCCACGATTTTGGAGTGAATTTCAACACTAATTTAGCCTCTAAGGTTATAGATCCAAGCTTCTCAAAGATCCACTTGTATTTGAATATTACATTCTCTGGGCAAAATGTTTCAAGTGGCCTGGTAACCACGATTTCAGCTTTTTCATAATACACAGGTTAATTATATTCTTTGAAAATGCCAAAAGTTTGGCTTCATTGCTCAAGGGACTGTATTGATCTGCAACAGTATCCGGAGACATTTCTGAGAAATGCCCTAGCCCTATTTCAAAACCTCCCTAATCTGGCTAGATCCTCTTGTGTACAAACCATCAGTATTTCCACAGGATAGTTTCCATATGGACCATCCTCATGTTAACATATTAAAACAGTGTTTAAGATGAAATATTTAGCCTAAGTAGAGAGGTGTTGAAAGCAAAGACCAGCTGTGGTGTCTATGTAGTTGGTAAAGAAACAGCTGGAATCTATATACTATTTGGAGGCATGACTGAAGATGTACTTTTTGTGAGGAATTTGCCCTTCGGGGAAAAGAACCTTTGCATTTGTGTGCAACTGAAGCGGAAAACACTGGAGAACCTTGAAAGTCAGGGACTATCTTCAGTTACATTAGAGAAGTGAACAGTTAGAACATTATGATTATAAGGAGCCATGATAAAACAGAGTTTTAATTAAATCCTGCACATTGGCAGTGAGGCCCAGGCCCAATTTTGTACAAGTTTTAGAAATTAAGTATTAATAGAGCTGCCTAGGATATCTAAGTGGCCTGCACATATTAGATCTGTGCTGTCCATAGTAGTAGCACTAGCCATTTGTGGCTATTTAAATTAACTTAAATTAAATACAGCTAAAAATTCAGTTTCTTGGTTTCCCTGGGCACATTTCAAGTGCTCAGTAGTCACATGTGGCTGGTGGCCACTGTATTGAACAGCACAGATACAGAATATTTGTATCATTACAGAAAGTTTCTTTGAACAACACTGTATTAGACATTCAATAAACATGTTGAATGAACGAATGCATGAATGCCCAACATTTGAAAGGGGAGAAAATGTACTGCTTTTGTAAAAAGTTGAACTAGTTCTCTTAAAGAAGACAATTTTTATTTGGGGGGAAGCCCCCAGTGGGTGAAATAATAGAATGACCCATTAAGAAGTATAATGTCATGATTTCATTGGACATGGTTTAAGTTTCTGTGATAAACTCCTCCTCTGAAATCTTCAGTCAAGTCTGTTTTCTTAAAAAAGACTTGTGTGATTGGTTTTCTTTTTTTGAGGAGCTCAGTGAAGCGGCAGTGCCACATAACATTTCCATCAATGACTAACTTCACATACAACAACAGTGGTCTCATAAGATTATAATGGAGCTGAAAAATTCATATCACCCAACAATGTCATAACATTGTTCACACAATGACGAAATCACCCAATGATGTATTTCTCAGAAGGTATCCCCATTGTTAAGCAGTGCATGACTGTATTTCATAGAAGTGTACAGAAGAGAGGCCAGACATGGGGAAAGAGGAATCAGGAGGTTGAGAAGCTCATGATAACATATATCCACGAAGAACAGCTTTGGAATTCCACAGCCAGGGAACCAGGCTCAAGCCAATTTTAGCACTAATTAAAGCACCTTGGCTGATCTCTAAGCTGCACTTTAATATACTATATCAGGGATCAGCAGGCCAGATCTGGCACACCACCTGTATTTATAAAGTTTGTATGCTAAAAATAGGTTTTAGACTTTTCAATGAATGTAAAAAAAATCAAAAGAATATTTCATGACACATTAGAATAATATTTAATTCAAAATTCAGTGTTCATAAAAAGTTTTGTTGGAAGGACCACCTCACTTGTTTATATATATGTCAATTCCTGACTTTATGCTACAATGGCAGAGTTGAGTGGTTGTGACAAAGACCACATGGCCTGCAATGCTTAAAATATTTACAGTCTGGCCTTTTATAGGGAAAGTTTGCCAACACCGGTACTATATCATCAATAGTGGGAAAAGGAATCTACATACCAGATACCACAAAACACTGAGGCCAGGAATGGGTTGCACTAAACGCAGCTGCTTTATGGGGAACCAGAATAAAACAGGTTTTAGAAGATTAGAAATGATGGGAGGAGTAGAGAATTTCTTAACAGGAAAAATCCTCTACATCAAATGGAAACTGCTAAATTTTTATTGATGATGATAGCAGGAAACTGTACAGATAAACAGAAAATGGTATGATTTAATCATCTAAGCTATCTGAGGATCAGTTCAACATCACTTGTTTTTCATATCTCATAGTGTTATTTTGAGGTTCAAACGCAAATATGTATATATAAAAGCACTTCGTAACATGTAAGTGTCATACAAGTGTAAAATATAATCCCTACTGATTAATAAGTATGATTAAGAAGCTGATTCTGAATACTTACTGGAGATAGAGAAGATGGTGATCAATACTTCACAGAGGATTTGGTAGACAAAGTTCCGAAATAACTACTAAGAATATCATTGAGTTGCCTTCCTGGCCCAGTGACCTCCCTACAGCATGCAAATTCCAAATATGCCAAGCATTCAACAGCTGCCCACTCACATGCTGCCTCACTCCCTCCTTCCCGTGGACACTTCCAGCTGCCTGTTGGACACCAGGAAAATGTCCACCTGAGATACAGAATAGTCTAGCACCAGATGCTGCAAGTCATTTTCTCAACAAATGCCTATTTAGTGCCTCCCATGGAAGATCCCATGCTAAAATCAATGAGAGGGAAAAATAGGAAGCTCAAATTATGGCTCTTATTTGCCAAAATTTATATTGACTTATTGGTGATGTTGAATTAATTCAAAACATATTGAATTATTAGTGATAATCAAGTGGCAAACGAGAAATTTTGGAAATAAGTTATAGAGTCATTTAGAAAAGAATGAGCTACAAAGACCAAAAGTGGCCAAGAAATGCCCCTAAAGAAGGAAGGAAAGAGTTGGGTTGGAGCGTGAAGGCTGCTGGGGCTGAGGGGAGGGAAGGAAGGCGTTACGGGTGAGGAGACAGAGGAGCAAAGGCCACCCACCCAAAGAGGAGGTCAGCCAGGCTCAACAGTGGGTATGTTGGGGAAGAGCAGGTGAACTTCTTTGAAAAGGTAGTGAGTAGAAGCCTTGGCACCGACAACAGGCTCCTTAGAAAAAGTGTTCTAAACAGCTGGGGAACCACAAATGTCCCTTCCCCTCCCGAACAGGTTAGAATGAAAGAGAAAGTGGCTAAGGGGAGAGATCCAGAGGACATTTGCGAAAGCCATCGACCCTGAATAGGGGAGGGAGAGATGCTCTGAATGGAACCGTGAGTAATATTTCTTGTTATCTTCTGGCATAGTCTTTCCAGAGTTTCTCTCCAGATTCCTGGAGAGAAGGGAGTAAAGAAAGTGTAATGCTCAAGAGTGAATCAAATAAAATATCTTTACTATATATTGCTGAAGCTGACAAAGAAATAGCACTATCACCATATTTTTTCAGCTTCTTTCTTGAGCATTTCAGTGTGACAACAATTGAAACGAAAAAGTGGCGACAATCACAACTTCTTTTGCCGATAGGTGATCTCATCCACTTTGGTAATGTTGAGAAACAGCAATCAGAGCCATGAAGCTTGGAGATGGCCATCAGAGGGATACTCGGTGCACATACGAAGGGCCACGTTCCCCTCTGTGAAGATGGTAAAAGGAGCCTAAGGACGGACGTCTCAGAGATTTCACTAAAGTGGCTAAATGGCTAATAGCAGATACTACCTTTTTTTGTTTTTTTTAATCCTCACCTGAGGACATGTTTACTGATTTTATTTTTTTTAGGGAGAGGGGGTCAGGGGTAGGGGGAGGAGAGAGAGAAACATTGATCCGCTGCCTCCTGCGTAAGCCCCAACTTGTGCCAGGGATTGAGTCTGCAACCTAGGCGTGACCCTTCAGTGTCCTGGGTGACGCTCCAACCAACTGAGCCACACTGGCCAGGGCAGATGCTACCTTTTCTCCCCCCACCATTTTACATATGAACAATATTGTTTTACAGCATACCTTTATATCTTTTATTTCATTGGTCCTCATGGAGATTTTGTGAGTTTGGCAGCCTTCACAACCAGATCATTTCAAGGGTAGGGAACCCAAATATAGAGAAAGTGACTTATTTGCCAAATGTCACATGGAGATGAAAGTGTAGATGCCATGGTCAGAACCTACATCACATATCCTCTAGTCTTGTCCTTATTTTTGTATATCAGTGGTCTCCAAACAGTGGTCCAGAAAGACATTTTTAGGGGCTCAGAGCTTCTGTTTAGTAAACTTCTGAGAATCTTCCTTTGACTTTGAGGTCTCTGAGCTGTGTAGCTTTAAGGACAAGTAAATCAGGAAAGAACTCTGGTCCCCTTCTTGAAGCTCTTGTGGCCTGCCTCTACTTTTAATCTTCAGGGTCTTGAAAATATACAAGATGGTAAGATGAAGTTTGACTTTCACTTTTCCAAGTATCACTCTGTCATTTGGGAGACAGTTTTTTAGAGGTGACTTTTTCATTTTTTTTTTAAGTTTCTTTATCTTTATTGTTGAGAATATTACCAACACTACCATTTTTATACTGTCCTTAAGAACCAATATTTTTACCATTAAGTTTAGTGACCAGTCTAAAATATCTCGACTCATACAATAAAACAAAATAATTTTATAAACTAAAGAAGAAGAATTTTATTAGTTTTACCAGCAGATTTGTCATTGTGTGTGGTTTTTACTAGGATTCACTGAGTCCCAGTGGTGATGTACTAAAGAAGACTTTTACTGCGACCTCAGTGAGCTGTGATTTGAACAGGTCAGACTAGCTTAGAATGAATGAACCAAAGGCCAGTTTTATCTAACATGCAAGTTCTTGTCAAAACTAACCATGAATGCACTTAGTGTTTGCATGAGAATAAAATGACTGGGAAAAGAGAATCATAAGTCATAATTATTCCATGATTAAGATGAATTCTTATAGGTATGAAATAACAGATAACCAATAATCAGATTGACCTTTCACATTTGTGAAAACAGGCTTGTTAAAAAGAAAAGTTAACAAAAACATCAAACCAGTTTCTTGGTGAACAGAATTCATTGTCTCCATATATGAGTAGATTTAGTGTGGATGGTAAAAACACATAGACTATAGTTTTATGTTTAAGAAGATGTTCAAAACATCTAAGTGTCTTGCTAATCAATCCACAACTACATGAGTAACTAGAATGGCCAGGAATTGATGGCACTGACATTAAAACATGTTCCTAGGCTAATTTATGTAGAATACGGTGATTATACTGCTAAATGAACTAAGCTCTATGAAGAATTAAAGAGTAAAAGGATCTAATTCCACGTGATTTATTTCTGCCAACAGAGGGGAAAGGTTTAAAAATATAAACTTAAAAATAAAATGTAACTGGTTTATTGTAAAAGCTTTTACAATTTTCATTAAAAATAACTGTAGATTAAATTCTTCCCATTATATTTTAATGATTCTTCTTTTTTTTTCAGTTGTGATTTGGCCACGACTGCAGCATGGGTGCTGGTGCTGGTGACCATGGGGCTGGCCTTGGGCAGAGCAAGACCTGTCCCCCTTTCACACCCACCACAACCAGGAGGGGCTGTGACATTGGCCGGTTCAAATCTCTGCCACCAATGGAGTGGAAGGCCTTCAAGAAAGCCGAGTGCCTTGGTGAATCCCTATCATTTTGTTTTATTTTGTTTAAATTAATTTTTGTAAATTAAGGTATAATTGGCATACAACATTGTGTTAGTTTCAGGTATACAACATAATGATTTGATACTTGTGTATATTGTGAAATAATCACCACAATGTCTAGTTAACATCATACATACAGAATTCTTTTTCTTATGAGACCCCTTTTTTTTTTTTTTTTGGCCCTGCAGCTAACTTTCTTGTTAAATTCCCTTATTGATTTTAATAGTTTGCTATAAATTCTTTCAGTTTTTCTCCATATATGGACATGTCAAATGCAAATGACAGCTTTATTCTTCCTTTTCAATCCCTTATACTTCTTAATTATCTGGCCTTATTAACTGACTAGAACCTCAAGCAACATTGAATATAAGTGATAATAGTGAACTCATCTAAGTCTTGTTCCTGAACTCAGGGAGAAAAGTGCTATTTCACTATTAAGCATGATCTTTTTTTTTAACCCATCTCCCCCAACCCCCTTCCCTTTGACAACCATCAGTTTGTTCTCTGTATCTATGGGTTAGGCAAACAGCATTAGATTTAAAAGCTGAAGGAGATGCTCCCAGAAATAAAGAAAAAAACAAAACTTCCATTGAAAAAACAAATTGCTAGCTTGGAAAAAAATTATTGTGTACTTTTCAGATGAAAACACACACTTAAATCTCTAGTTTCTTTAAAAGGTTATTTTAAAAAGTCATGAAGTTTAGGTCAGTTCCTTCAGTGAATACTAATAAGTGGTGAATGTTATTCTGGTACTTTCTCCAACTCCATAAATTCAACAGTAGTGCAATGTCAAAATAAAGGCATATGGTTGCTTTTCTGCTGAGAGCACCACTTCCCGAACCCTAATTAGAGGGCAATGCATAAAGCTTTTTTATTCTTTTGCATACTTTGAGTTGAGATACTGTCCAGGGAATATACATTCACATGAAAAAAGGGAATTTGCTTTGGGTAATGATTACTCCTGATTATTAAACGTCTCCCTCTTCTCTGCTTAAAATTGAATTGCTCTGAGAGAAATGTTCATTTTAAAGCCGGAAATAGGAACACAAAAGTTTACACAACAAACTTCACCATTTAATGGGTAAAGATAGGATTGTGGATGGAACTTAAACATAATTTAACACTCACTTTATGGCTAGAAAAAGGGGAGAGAAAAAAAGCACCATCTCTCTTTTCAAGTAGTGAGTGTTTTGAACACAAACAAGGAGTCCAGAGGTGGAACGGCCTCGACCCGCCTCGGGCACAGCCCTGGCCAGCAGCTGGCTGACTGCGGCCTGCCCGAGGGAGGCTCTGCTCACTCGGACAGAAAGTGGAATTCAACACGCTAGAATTATTTCACGGAAGGTGCTCTGTTTCTCCTAGGACGGTGTTTATAAACTGCATGTCACAACCCAATAATGGGCTGTGAAATTAAGCTACCGGGTAAAAATAAAAATGTTATGGACTGCATTGTGTCCCCCAATACTTACCTGTTGAAGGCCTAACTCCCAGTACTTCAGAACGTGACTTATTTGGAGATAGGGCTGTTAAAGAGGTAATTAAGTTGAAAAGGGGCCGTTAGGGTAAGCCCCGATCCAGTATGGCTGGTGTGCTTATAAGAAGAGGAAATTTGGACACAGGCCTGCACAAAGACCATATAAAGATAAAGGGAGGAGATGGCTACCTGCAAGCCAAGAAGAGAGGTCTCAGAGGAGACCAACCCTGCTGACACCTTGATCTCAGACTTTTAGCAGTCAGAAAATTTATTTTAGCCTGTGGAAAAACTTGTGTTGTTTTAGCCATGCAATCTGTGATATTTTGTTATGAAAGCTCTGACAAATACACCAGGATTTTAGAAATGGAATACACTGAATTAAAAATGTCAGGGAGCTCTGTACATTGGAAGAGTAAATAATACAGTTTTATTATAATTATATGGGGTGTGTGTGTGTGTGTGTATTGGTGTATTGGGTCTTGATATGTGATGTGTTTCTCAATGTCCCCCATGGTCAAAAAGTTTGAAAGCCACTGGTTTAGAATATAGTAGGCGCTCAATGTGTTTGCTAAATGATACTTGCATCATCCTGTCACAGTCCCCCTGGGGCTCACTGACAGATTTCTGCTCTTTGTCTCCCCTTCTCTACAAGGACTTCTTCTCTTTTCACATGACTTCTAATCTCATATTGTCATCAGTTAGGTTATGATCTTTTTTACACTGTCATGTCCCTGACTCTGCCTTAAATCAAGTTCTGCTTTTCACACAGTCTTATTGCTTCTTGATTTGGGTGGCTCTGAACATTTTCAGAACATCTACAAATGGCTAATTTCACTTATTATTTGGGAGGTAGTAGACATCTGCTATTTCCATCTGATCAGCATCACTACTGTCATCTGGCAATAGCCCTCCTGACTTTTTGAGGGAGGAACAATCCCTCCCTACTCCATGAGGTTCTGGTAGACTCTTTTTTAGGGTGGGCATGTGATCCAGACTGACCAAAGTTTTCCTGATATTTGACCTAGGGTCCATGAGAACCTGGGGCTGTTTGTTTGTTTTTTCAGCATGAAAGACCCTCTCTGTGGAATGAACCTAGACAAGACTCAAGCAGAAAGTTGAAGAAAAGACCATGGCTGGAGACCTGAGATGCAGCCATGCTTAAAGTATTAACTTTGGTATTAACTTTGGTTCTCAAATCACTACTCTGTTTTTATTGCTTGAATTTAACAAAGCAGGTTGGTTCCATTTGCCTTCCACCCAAAGTTATCCTTGAGTTATAGTTGGCCACAGGTTTGGGTTATGTGAACTGATAATGGACACCAGGCTACCCTCTGAGGAGCACTGGTATGGTAAATAAGGAAGGTTTAAGAAAAGACGATGGAGGATTCAGTACTGGAAAGAAGACATATAAACTGGGGAAAACGACAGTAAACAAATAGTTTTACATGAATAAAGACCGTGTATGGTAGGTCTCCCTGTAGGGCCAACAACTAAATTAAACCAATTAGCAGGCAATTTAAAAATCTTTCAGATTTATGATGTTTTGTTTAGAGGAGAAAATTCTCATACGTAATGATTGAGTAAAAATAAAGACTACTACAAATATAGTAGCCTCACATTTTTAGTTTTAATTACTTTTTATAAAAGAACACAGAAATTATGGGAACAAAAGGGTAGCTTCAAATCAAGTTACAGTGAGTTATTCTAAAATAGGAGAAGGTAAAGCCAGTCACCCAAGTGTCTGTGAGGTTTTGCCATTCCCCTGCATGGAAGCCTTCCTATGGGCTTGGAGTAGAAAAGATCCCTAGAAACATACATTTTTTTGTAGAGACTAAAATAAAACAAAATTACTGTGATAGAACATCTCTGTAGCTCATGGACTGTAAAGCATTAAGAAAGTATAAGAACTTGATGAAGTCCATCCAGTTTCTAATGCACGTAGGAGTGAATGTGGAGAAGTGACAGGAGGCCTCGTGCTTGGAGAGCTTCCAACACATTGTGTAGCATGAACAGCTAACTGAGAAGCAATTAGTCATTAAGACAATAGGCAGGATGAACTCCATATACTTGCTCTTAATGAGATAGCATAAAACTCTCTTAATGACTCTTAATGACCACAGTTAAAAAAGCAGAGAGTCACTCCTGCCTCCATCACTTATGTCCAACTTTCTTCTCTATTTTCCTTCTGTAAAAATCTTCACAGAGCCTCTAACATACCTCTGATCTCCATTTCTCATTTTCTTCTTCTCATTTCTGAGCTCCCTGTGCTGCAGTTGGCTATTATGAGATTCCTGTGGAAGCACTTTCCTTTACAAGTGGCCTGCTTCCATGAGAGTCCTTAAAATCACACTTTCTACTACAAGTCCACTTGCCCCAACTTAGATTTTTTTTCTTTAGTAACTTTCTACATTCATTTACTGGTCCTATTCCATTTCTATTCAATATCTCCCAATTTCAGCAATTCTTTCTCATATTTTTTTGGCATGTAAATAATTAAGGAGCTCACAGCAAACTTCCAGAATGTTAAGTTCAAAGGCTGCATTCTAGTGTTTGTTTGATCACACCTTCCTTTGAGACTCTTCTCCCTCTCAGCTTTCCATACAATATTTTCTACTGGTTTTCCTGCTCCTCCGGGTAATCCTTCATTTTCCATTCTCTGGGACTTCCTGAACTATCTCATCACAGCCATTCTGCTGTCCAATGGTAAATTTAACCACCTGGGTATTTCACCTACACCTCAAACTCATAGTGTAGAATAGCAGTCTCATTATCTCCCCCATTTTTGTTAACTACAACCATCAACCAAGCCAGAAAATGTGGGTGTCACACTTTACTCTTTACTCTCCCCAGCTAATAAGACATCTCCATGGCCATGACCCTAGTTCAAGCCCTCTCATCTCTGAATTAAGTTTCTAATTAGTCTCTCAGCCTCTATTCCTTCCCACATCACCCTTCCCTACACCCCGTCTTCTTCTCTCACTGCCAACTCTGTGATTTTCTGAAAATGCAAATTTGATTCTTTGACACTCTTGCTTTATATCCTTTGATGCCTTCTAGTATCTACAGCAGTGGTTCTCGGACCTCAGCCTCACTTTGAATCACCTGGGAGGTTATTAAACATGATTTTGCTGCTGTTCCTTGGACCACACTCTGAGTATCAAGAGTTTCAAGTTCATGACCAAATGTTCAACAGGGACCCCTTACAGCCTGCTCCCTGCTTAACATTACAGCTGCGGCTCCTGATATTGCTCAAAGAACTCCTGTGACAGATACCTCAGTCACTCCAAACCTTCACCCACCTTCGTCTAGAGACCCTCACCGTTTACTAGCCACATGTCTCATACCTTTTGTCAGTCAGTAAAATGAGCAACAGCTGGGGATTAGTCCATATTCAAAAGGTAAAAATCAAATAAAATTTCCATAAAAGCAGGGAAATACATGTGTTACAAGCTCTTTGTGTGAAATGGTTCAATAATATCACATTTGTTTCACATTTCTTAACAACTCACCTTTGAATCTTTACCACGGTAATCTTTTTTGCTTAATGAAAGTCTCACTAAAATTTTTATGAGGCCAGTGGTGAGAGAACAGAACTATATTAAGAGCCTTATGAAAAATATATGTATCTTTCTCTAGATATTGTCTTTTAATATTTTCATTGGATTATCAAGTGCTTATCTTCATTCTAGCTTTATGGCTCATTTTTCTTTTATCATTAGAAGTGGCTAATAAAGAGGTAGAGTAAAATGCATTCGGCTGTTTGACCAGGGTTGAACATCATTTCCTACACCACTGGGAAGCAATGTTTATGTGAGAGATCAACCCTCACTTTTTTTTTGAGCCCAGAACAGATATTATCGTAGGAAGAACAATCTCATAACGTGGTTGAGCCATTAGGTTCAGGCTCATCTCCCACCACTTACAGCAAGATAATCCAACATCTTATTAATCATGGAAACTGCTGAGCTATTTTACATATTTCTGTACTTTTGCATATGCTATGTGCTCTGCTTAAAGTTCCTTTTCTCGCTCACAGAGCTAATTCTTCCTGATGATTTAGAATTAGGTCAAATGTTACCTGGATGAGAAAACCTGAACTGATTGCCTCAGCTGAGCTGGCTCCTTACTGAGTTGCCTGTGATCACCTCCATTTGTACTCCTTACAAATCTGATTTATTTGTAGGACCCCATCCCCACCCCCTAAGAGGCAGGGACTTCATGCCTCCTGAGCCTGGCTGACACAGTGCTGACTTATAAGTGCTTCTGGCAGGCAGAATCACGCCCTCCTCCTCACTCTAACCCCCTGAACCTGTGAATCTGTAGCTTTACATTGGCAAAGAGGACATTGCAGATAGAATTAACGATCTTTAAATGGAGAGTTCATTCTAGGTTATCTAGGTGCCTCCAATGTAACCACAAGGATACTTTTAAGAGAAAAATAGAAGTGTTAGAGCCAGAGATGTGAGGTGAAAGCAGAGGTTGAGTGATACATCCTTGAGCTAAGGCATGCAGGCAAACCTCTAGTCTAGAAGGTGGAAAAGGCAAGGCAATGGATTTTCTCCTAAAGGCAACAGAAAGAAATGCATCCTTGTCAACAACTAGATTTTAGCCCAAGACCCATTTTGGACTTCTTTTTTTTTTTATTTATTTATTGAGAGATTTGTTGTTCTGCTTATTTATGCATTCATTGATTGTTTCTTATACAGGCGGTGACTGGAGATCGAATTTGCAACCTTGGCATATCTGGACAACTCTCTAACCAACTGAGCTACCCAGCCAGATCCCATTTTGGACTTCTGACCTCCTGAATTCTAAGATATATTCTTGTTGTTTTAAGCCACTAAGTTTGGATAATTTGTTACAGCAGCAACAGGAAACTAATACAGTACTAAATTAATGTTCTTTTACAGAATCCATGAATAGAAAATGCCTTTGGGCTCATTTTCTCTGTCCTTGTGCTTTTTCTATCTCTTCTTTCTCCTTGAGCTGCAAGCAAAGCCACAGGTGATGCTCTAAGACCTGGCCAGGTACTTTTCACACCCATAGGTGTTTTGAGCCCCGCGTTCTGATGGCCCAGCTGGGTCAGAGCTGGGAAGGGCTACCTGTTATATCACTCTGCCAGCATGCAAAGTCATGCTTCATTAAATATATTCTACCGCCTCTTGGCACAAGTCTCTGTGGTTGGTGCTGTGGGAAATTTTATTTAGTCTATAGTTTACTTTAGAATTCTCCAGAACTCCTTGGGGATAAGTATCGCAATCAGGTAAATTCAAACATAACACCTCTTGTGATCATCTCCTGCTTTCCACCAGGTCTCCCCACTCTGCCTGTGTCCCAGCAAAAGACAGAAACACCTACCTCCATTAAAAGCCCAGGTTTCCTGACCCAGTTAGATAACTTTCTAAAAAATACTTAAAAATTCCCCTTCAGTAGGTCTTCCAATTTAGGGTAAATGTATATTGAAAAAGACTTTAAGGAAAATAAAAAATGTATATTTCCTTTTCACAGATAATTTCACAGGTTCCTTTAACTGCTTTGCTTGCAGCTAAAATGAAACACGAAGTCCACTCTGTAACTTGTACTCAGCTGTCAGGCCTCTAGGTGTCGCTACCACCCAAGTCCTGTTATCAAAGCATTCCTAGCTCTAGAAATAACTTGCTAAGCATTTAATGTGGGTTTTTTAAGATTATCTAGGAAAAAAATATATATATAATATAGATATATATTTTTTCACCTGTTATATATACAATATATATTTTTTCATTCGTGTGTGTGTACAATCATAGAACATTGCCATTTTCCTCTGTTCCATTCTAACTCTAGTTTTTTTGTGCAAAATTCAAACTAAATGATGTAAATGATGTAAAGATTAAATGATATACCGGAATACTTTTACATTTTATTCTTGTTCCATTTCCATAAAAGCACTGGATCATCCTGGATTTTATTTGACTATCAGAATATTCATTAAAGATGCACCCAGTTCCACTGACACACAAGCAAATGGTTTTCCTTGTACAACACTGTTTCAGTGTTTTACATTCCTCTAGATTTGTATACATTTTTGGAGGCTACTGTGAGTTCATTTGGATTTCAAAGCAGGAGGAAAGCAGCAAACATCGAAGAGTGCATTTAGAATACTGGAGATATTCTAAAGTTCCCTAGTCAGTAACATTAGCTTCTTCCCCATTCTGAAATTTGACAGCTTATAAATGTAAATACATGGCATATTGAATCTGAAATAAGAATGCCAAACGGGAGAATTTAGAAGGGTTCAGAAAGGTTGAAACTCTGCTCTCCAACACTGCTCTTTTCTGATTTTATAAAGTTCTCTATATTATTAAATTGCCTTGATTCCAAAACATATGACAAACTTTTACAAAAATCATCTGTTCAGCCCTGGTGAGTGTGGCTCGGTTGGTTGGGCGTCGCCCTGTGTACCAAGGAGTCATGGGTTTGATTCCCGGTCAGGGTACAGGCCCAGGTTTCGGGTTCAATCCCCTGTAGGGGGCGTGCAGGAGGTAACCATGTTTCTCTCTCTCTCTCTCCCTCTCTTTTCCCCTCTCTCTCTAAAGTCAATAAAAATATATTTTTAAAAAATCACCAGTCTCAGTTCTACTTTTTCTTTATGAACCGCCTCCTCTGTCCTTGTTTACACTGTTGCTATTGCTACCACTTCTGCAGTTCTGTCACCCTTTCCCTCAGATTCTTCTTGTTGCTGACTTTGTAATTACTACATTTTATTTCTGGTGGCCGCTGTGGGTCACATTTATAGGCTAGACCAAGGCTTAAAGGGCATAACTGGAAAGAACATTCTGTTTAAGGACACTCCTTGCCTCTGTCTCTCTTTTTTTTTAAACTAAGATTTAGTACAATTAAAAATTGAAACAAGTCTCCATTAAGATATATGTATATGTATGTATACAGAAACACAGGCACACACAAATAAAAATAAGAGCTTTCTAAATCTTACATTTAATATTTATACAGTCCTTTTCTGACAGATCTGAATATAACCAAAGCTATTGTTAGGCAAAGAGCTTTGACTACAATCAAGGCTATTGTAAGACAGGAGAACATGCTGTTTTTATCATCCACCCACTTTTCTACCCAAGAAAAACACTGAACAGCAGTTAGCTCATATTAAGGGCTCTATCTAGTTACTGCTAAACTGGCAGAATTCTCAGGCTTCTAAAAGCGATTTGTATTGATTTCTGACTTCGGAGCTAAAATTAATAAGGAGCCCAGGAAGGCCAGGATTTTCCCTTGGACAGAGAAACAACGCCCTGGTTATATTAGGGACTAAATTGGATGTGCTAGTTAAGGGTGTTTTTTTTTTAAATTATGTATATAAAAGAATAACAATCAAAGTGAAAAAGTGGGTGGTTACATAATAAAAGTGAGTATCAGATTTTGGTCTGTTTTCATAAAATAATACCTAGGCCCAAACCTCCCCGGTAACAAAGTGTGGGCTTGGGGGTAAGGGTAATTAACTCCCAGAACTAACTCCAGCGTTACTACTGATCTACAGACACCTGTAACATACAGACCAAGGAACCTAGGAATTGAAAAGGCGCAGAGGCTGCCTGGCACAGGTCTCACCATGGCACAGATCTTTTCCACAGGTGGGCTTGGTCGAGACCACAATGACATCCACACTGCAAACTCCCACGACGGGGCCACACTGGAAGTTCTTCGTATATTCCCAAAAGTTCAGAACGATGCAGGTGCTCTGAGTATCTCTTTGTTAGTCTTGTTTTTGTAAACATGTCCTAATGGCACACAAAAACCTCAAATACTGATGAGGGCATCGAAAAAGAAAACTGGCAAACCCAGCATTCCAGGAGCAAGCCGAGAGGGCCCTGGAGTGTCCTGGGCTAGCCATCTTTTGAAGCTAATTACTTTCTCAGTAAAGTTCATTTTTCTTTTACTTCAGGCTCACGTAAAAGTTAATAAAGGAGGGATATCTGGCAGGAACATCTATCTCTCGATCTACCCACCCGCTTAATCACTAGCCGCCACAGACGGAAAGTCTGGGAATGAACAGAATCATTGGTTTTAATTGGGTATGGCACCTACTATCTCCTAATAACCTCCTGCCTGTCTTCCATTAGAGGTAAGATCTTTTAGGGTGAGTGAGTAGGTCAAACTTTACAGAGACTCCCCCCCCCCCCAATTTTCTATTTGTTAAAAAAAAAAAGATAAAGAACCAATAGTTAAGTCCTTTATAAAAGTATTGGGTTCTTGGTATTTATTTTTTTGTAATTAAAGAGAAATTCTACTGCTACGATAAGGCCAATGCTCTAAAAATAGTTTGATGCATATCCTCTGAATAACTGATTACTTGGAGTCATTTCTAGAAGCTTTAAATATATACTTTAGCATCATGCTTTTCCTTTAAATAAAATTTCAACAGCTTTACAAAACTGAGAACCACAAAGATGACTAGAGGGAACTTTGCATCTTCCTGTGACATTTCTATTTGTCACAAGACCCTCATCAGCTTAGTTAACGACAGAGTTGCTAACTCCCACAATGAAGTTCTGCATCCTGGAAAGCAAGGCAATCAGTATTATCCGTAATGCAAATTTTCATTTAAATGACCCATACTTTGCAAAACACTGATAGTCCTTTTGCTTTTAATGAGCTTGGCTAATTCCAGATAAAAAGTCACTGAGAGAATCCGTTTATGATACACGTCAGTTATCAATTTATCATGTGGTAAATTCACCCTCTAACACGTTCTGTACTAATGGTCAGAGTTCCTTTAAGCATCTCTCCTTGGCAGTGAGCACGATGTTAAGCTTTCTCAGTAGGGGGTGCTGGAGGAACACTGTAGGGGGAAGGGGCTCTTCTGTGGGGTGTTGCACAGTGGGTCTTCGTTGTGGGCCTGATGGTGCTGCCTCAACTCGGGGGTCCCAGAACACATGGATCCCCAGGGACCTTGCAGCTGTGGTCTGCCCTGGTGATAACCTCCAGGTTTAGGTTTCCTGCCTGCACTGGCACCTCAACTCCCTCTGCAAGCACACGCTGGGCCAAAGCTGGTCTGGTCGCGGCCTGCACTGGTGCCAGTGACTAAACCAGCCCCGCCCAGGGACCCCAGGGAACCTCTCTGCCATGCAGTGGACTGCAACTATCACTTCTCCAAGGAGCCTGGCCTCCCTTCCAAGGTTGTCCTTCCTTGGGAATTCTTCCTCTGTTCCAGGATAAAATATAGCTTTCTTATATCTGACAGACATTCTTTTATCAGAGTTTAATAATTCTTTATATTTAACTTCCTGTTTAAATCACCATGTGGTGTTTCTCTCCTAGTTGGTCACAGACTAACACAACACATTTCACACTTAGTAACTGGCAATTGCCAGCAGAAAAGACATAAAGAATCCCAGGTTACTAGTGATACAATAAAAAATAAAATAAATTTAAAAACTAGACTTTTCAGTGCATGGCTATGTATTTAATTATCAAATAGACTATTGAACATATACTAATAAACCAAGTATTTCATTTGACTGTAGGGTCAGCTTTTATATAACAAATGTGCTGTTTAAGTAAAAAGAGAACATACAAGTAACTCCTCTCCCTTAATACAAAGCTGACCCACACCAAATAGTATGAAATAAGCAGCACGCACACACACAACACACAGCAGCTTCTCAGATACTGAATAATAAACATTTATGCTCACAAAGAGCACTACTCTTTCACCAACATCATGCAAATGTAAATATCAGTACCTGGTATCAACGAACCCCACAGAATTGTCTTAATACAAGATAAGAGATAATGGACCTGGTTTTTATATTATATTTGGGCTTAACTGGTGAATGGAGATAATGCCCTTAGTCAAATAGGAAAGGGCTATTCTTTCCAGGTAATAAAGGGCTTATTGTTCACCAGGTAGGATACAAGCCAGGGTCCAAAAAAATGACTTCATGGCACAGGATTCTTGGAATCTGGCTGGACAGCTTCGGTGGTGGCTCCTATGTTTACCACAAGCCATGCAAAGGAAGCTGTTCCAATCAGCAAAAAATCAGAATGTAAATTAAAACAGTATATTGAAAATACTACCCAATGAAAGGCCATTTTCAATGAAAATGACTAATAGCTTTTGATAATGATGAAAACATTGGAGACAACATCTTCACCAACGCTTAAAATCCATTCTCTACTAAAATGACCCGTTTTCGGGAAGAATGCTCTCTTTTGGTAGAAACCACTACCACCCAAATTCCGCTATCATTTTGCCTGCTTATCTGATTCCAGCTGTACCACTCTCACTGCTGCTGCTTGTTTTAGGGCTCCTGTAAAGCTGCCTCTAGATCACTGGGTTCCTCTGGAATGGTTGCAGGGGACCCTGGTCCCGAAATGAGACAATGGCAGGGAAGTGGTTTCCTTCTGTTATTTAGAAACTCTCCACAAGCCAGAATGTGGTGGTTTTACCTCAGTATTTAACTGCTGAAACCCTGCCTGCCCAGTCACCTCATGACAGGATGGGAGCCTGTCAGTCCTCAGGTCCTCACTTACGACCGGGGCACAGCGTAACACTATTACACGGGAAATGGTGCGGCTGGGCCATTCCCTCTGGCTGCCAATCTGGGAGTAAAAATATTGCTGTTGCCAACACTTCTGCTACTCACCGTACTAGTTGGTTAGGCTGTGGCTAGGAACAGATTATTTAAGAATGATTTACCACTAAAGACAGGAAGAGAGAGAAAAATGGCCAAGTCTGGTCTAGCATACCAGAATCAATGTCAAATTGCCGGCCTTTTTGCCCCAGCTATTGATCTCGGAGGGGTCATCTTTGAGCCGTGGGGCTGTTCAAGAGCCCAGAATCTGTATTTCAACCTAGTGATGTTATTAGTACGTGAAATAAAATGGATTGACAGGGAGAAAAATAAGATAAAAATATTATCCCAACTCAACAGATGGTATAATATCAATAAACTAAATCAAATTAGTGTGAAAAATGTTTTGCCTATAATTTACCTCAGACAAGTTGTTCCACCCATCCCCAAAGGCAAAATCCTACGTTGCTGTGGTAGTCATTAGAATGACAAATAATGAGCCCCAAAGCAACATGCAAAGCAGCTACGGGGAACAGATGGCTGGCATCTCTGGGCTTGCAAGGGCCGGAGCACAATTACTCTCTTATTTCAGGGAAGGGTCTCCAACAAAATAATCCCCTCAAATATTCTTCCACTTAACCCAGTACTGCTACCATCAATTATTTTAATGACAAAACTAACACAAGTTTCCCCAAAAAACTGTTTTGCTAAGAGTAGCAAAAAGAAAATGTTTAAACACTCTGGGTAGGGAAAGGAAGATATTTTCCCCTTAATACATTGTTTTCATCACTGGCAGTGAGATCAGAAAGAAACTTAAAAAGCAGATTATCCATATATTCTTACGAGCTCAAATGGGTTTTACAGATACAGAGAATTAACATTTTAGGAAATCTGGAACAAAAACCTATTAATATTCATCGCTGTTCTGCAGATTATAGACGGTATCTGTGGTTCATTAAATTCCCTCTATAACAGAAGGAAAAACACAAAAATGCCACCATGACTTGGTTCACAGATGTGGGTCAATTCAACAGGGGACAGAGAGAGATGTCCTTATTATAATACAGAAATATCACTCTTTATTCCAGGTAAAGAAGAACCCCTCCCCCCACTACAAAAAAGCTTCGATCCAGAGGGACAAAAAAACAAAATGAGAAAAGCATTGATCTTGGCAGCAGTGTTAGAAAATTATATTCCAAAAGATGTTCACGTTTCCTTTTGTATCCTTTTGTAATTATAAATGAAGGAAGGAGATACTTTGCCCAAACCCTAAAAACCTTTTAAAGGTATTAATTTCTCTATTGTAAATTCAGGTGAAGAGGCTGGTACAGAACAGCACTGTCTAGTAGTACTATATAGCAAGCCATAGACATAATTTATAATTTTCTAGTGGCCACATTAGAAGTTTAATATTTGGTTTAATCCAACATATCCTGACTATTATCATTTAAAAATGTAATCAATATACAAATTATTAGTGAGACATTTTATTTTTTTTCATACTAACTCTTCAAAATCTGGAATGTTTTACATTCATAGTACATCACAAATCCAACTAGGTAATTTCAAGTGCTTAGTAGTTACATGTGGCTTGTTGGTACCATACTGGATAGCACTGTTCTCTACTATAGAGCTTTCATTTCCATAACATTGATAAGTATTTACACTAGAGCTTTTTCAGTGGAAAGTTTGATTATAGTGAATTTTATTATAGAATCAGAAATGATGTATATTTAAAGTGTGGAGTGCTGTTTTATAAAAAGGTCTAAATCTTTGTGCAATTCACTATAAGCAGTACCAGATTTTCAGTTGATATCCTTTCAAATGGCAGGGTCCTTGGTCTATTAAAAATGCTGTCCTCGGTTAGCAGGAGCCTCAGAAGATAAGACTGCATTGCACTTTCTTGTTCTTATAGCAACCAATCTATTTACATGCAGGAAAACATGCTTCTGCCACAACACACTGGCTTATATTCACGATGCTGATCTTCCTCATTCAGCTTAAGGGTTATTTAATTATGAGTATAGGTTCAATACAATCTCCTATGACTTAAATGTTTTTTCAAAAAGGACTTTATGTATATCATTTTGGCCCACTGACATAAGCCTATTATGTGTTGGCATACTAAGGAAATAAGCATATATAAACATGCAGTCTATATAAAGATTTCCTTCTGGTGAAATTCTGTAGCAGAAAACCAAATTATGACATTCATTTCTTTCCAAATAACTGGAATTGATGAGCCTTAAAATAGCTTCAAAGAAGGAACACTTCCGAAGCATTGAGAGGTTTCCAAAGTACATCTTCTCTTGGCTGATAATGCTTACAAGCTAAAAACCAGCACACTGTAAAAACACACAATATATGCATTTTCTCCAAATAGAATAAAGTTTCACATGCTTCTCATACTTCTGGAAATGGCTTCAGAAGATTTTTCTACTCTGAATATGGTTTCTCTATTAGTTAAATAAGTATTAACTGGTAAGAGATTTAAGTATAAAGAGCATCTAAAAATTACGAAAGGAAAAACACGACACAACAGAAAAGAGGTAAAAGACTTGAAGAGGATTTCCAAGAAGAGATAAGTATTCCCATAATAAAAAATGTTCAACTCATTAGTAATCAAATATATGCAAAATGAAATCATAACGAGATACCATTTTACACTCAGCTTGGCAAAAGTTTGAGTCTGAACATCCCCAAAGTCGGTGAGGATCTAGATACCTGGAAATTCTAGTCTCCAGGTGGGGGTGCAAGTTCGTACCATTACCTCGGAAAACAATTTGGCCTTATCCAGTAAAGTTGGTGATGTGCTTCCTAATATGACACAGCAATCTTATTCAAGGTATATATCCACTCTTGTGTATGTGCACCAGAAATCACACAGAAAATGTTCATAACATTCCCTTTTTCTGCTTAAAAGAAAAATGCAGTTCAACATCCAGCCACAGAAGGGAAAAACTGTGAGCCACACAACAAAATAAAGTGTAATAGTGAAAATAAACAAACCAGGGTATTTGTTTCAAAATGATAGCACCCAATTGCAATGGACATAAAAAGGAAGTGACAGACGAACAGTTTAATTTCATTTATTATTAAGGATACACACATGGAGGTAAAACGGTAAAAGACAGAGAGGCAATGATCAACACAGAGTTCAGAAGGGACTCCCGCCATCAACCTGGGGCGGGGCAGGGTCAGAGGAGGGCTCACTGTGCTTGAAAGGAAAGGCCACAAGCTGGTGGCAGGCACACGGGGGCTTGCTTATTACTCTTTACATTTTAGTGTACATATATATATATATATATTCTATGTGTGTGTATGCATATATGTTCCATTGCATGTATAAAATAATTTTAAATTAGAGTGGTTTTAACAAACATAAACGAAGATTATACATCGTGTTTCAGGTGACGCCCGTCTCCTGGAGCAGTACGCACTGACCTCAACTTTGTCATTAACGCGGCTTTTGTCTCTCTCATCCTCGAGGGTGGAGACGACTGTCCTGCTCAGACAGCCCATAACATTCTAAGGGCCCCACACCTGCTGACTGAAAGGATGACTAAACTAACCTGACCTGCATTTCTAGAAGAACCAGGAAAATCTGAAAGTCAGGGTTGTAAGTAGGTGGCTTGTTTGGTTTCACGTTTTAGCACATTCTGCAAACTTATGGCCTGCTCTCTTTCATCTCGTCCCTCACCCTCCCTGTCTTGGTGTCTGAGGTTTGAAATAGTTCAGTGATGAGATCAGTTTTAGACACTGCTTTCAGAAATGTTTTCTTCTGCTTTCAGAGGTGGCTGCATCAAAGGGGGCCCTCTATTAAGGGTGGCAGCTACACTGTGCTTGTTTTCTGCCCCCAATTAGGGGAACAAATCCACCAGCCTGGGGCTTCAGTGTACTCAGGAAACCACACCAACCAGGAGCTAAGTGATTTATTTAATGCCATCCTTGGTCCGGGTTGCTGTCTGAGATGATTCTGTGGTCACACACACACACACACACACACACCACACACACACACACACACGAGATGATATGTGCATCTCCTCAAATGGTCAAACAATATGTCTGCATTTTTACAATTAATCTGAAGGTATGGGGCTCATGGATGGGAGTGGAAACACAGCATCCCAACTAAACAGGGTTTCAACCAAACACAGAACATCAGAAAAGGTATAAGAAATGGTAGGGAACAAACACTCCATTTTCAGAATATGTGTTTTCTGGAAATTATTCCTTTTTAATGTTGAATATAAAATCTGAGATTTCACCAGTGCCTTTAGGGACAAATGCATAGAAATTGAAATCTAAAAATAACAATTATGAAGATTAAAGTGGCCCTGACACTTAAGAAAAGCTGGTAAATGAAAAGCATTTCTAGGAAAAGCAAAACCCTCTGTAGCAAAATCAAATTTTAAAAAACCAGAACAAACAAAAAAGAGAGACTTTGGTACCTTTCAATAACAGAGGAAAAATAGGTTTAGTTAATTATAAATTCATGTAATACAAAAACATCTACATGGGAATGTTGAATAAATCTATAAAACAGAAACAAATCTAAAATATATTAAAGTCTGAGAAAAAAAATCTTCCTTTTCTCCTCTTTGATTTTAATAGAACATCAGAATTTGGAATAAAACAAGTATTTCCCCAGCTAAATTTCCTTCTGGACTGCATATAGCTAGCAGGATGGCACTCTGTATTTTATCTAACTTTAAAATGGCATACTTTGATTTCTGGCAGCACATTTCCTTTGTTCCCAACAAGCCTACTATAGAAATAAAAATTCTGTCTTGAAATGCCCTGAATATTACATCTATGCCTGCAATTCCCATCCACTTCTGTCCTAGGCTTCTAAGACTGTGGTTATCTAAATCTAAAGGCAGCTAGCTAAAGAAGGGAACAAGGAAATCATTACATGTTTGAAATTCAGCTGGTAAAATAGCATAAGGACACAATATTCTCTGAAGACAATGCAGTCCCAGAGGGCAATCCCTCAGTACTCTGCAGGGCCTGGGTACTGTGTTAATGCCACACAATGTGCTTCTAGCTCACTCATAACAAGTATAGTGCCAGCTGAGGCTGGATCATAAAAAAAAGAAGGTAGGGTGAGGGGTAGATGAGGTGTAACTGTGACAGTAATTTAGCACTACTATTCATCTAGTCTGCTTAAGAGAATCATACTGGGCCTACCATAGCCATAGGAATTAAAAAGTTTTAATACAAATCTGAGTAGCTTTCTTTGTCTAGCAAGTATTGTATTGATCCTACAACCCCAGAATTTAACTTACTAAGTCTCCATCTTAACAAGTTGGTTCTTGGTGCTCACTGGCAAGAGTAGACAATATAAATTAAATCACTGTAACATTTAAAAAAATTTAATTGCTGTAGCTTAAAAAGAAATTAGAAGTCTTATCAGAAGACTCACATACTCAAACACAATATCTAGTTTAAAAAAAAAAATCCTGGATAGTCCCTGGGATTTATCAAATGGAATTTGACCTGGATCTTATTTAATGCCAACTAAGCAGTAATACCCATGATTTCACAACAGTTTTCTTTGGAGAGAAAACTGTGGATCACATATCTGTTCCAGTCTAGTAGAAATCTGTGGCATGCTTTGCTTCTGGTTGTAGTCGTGGCTGCAAATCTCAGGCTGGGATTTCAGCTTTTGCATTTAACAAGTCCACATTTAGCAAGTTGGAGGGTCAGAGAACATATGTGACAGGGCTTTAATTCTTCCATCCTTTCAATTTCTTATAAACTTCCTGCTCAGAATCTAAATGGCAGGTCCTGAATCGGGATGCTGAGAATAGCAGAATATTTTAGGCAGCCCTCTGACAGTTGGTCCTATTCAAGACTGTTCCCATGTTTGGCAACTAAAAACTCTAAAAAATGTAAGCAGGGTCAAGGATGCAAAAAAGGAGCCTCTACCCTAATAAATTAGACATGTTCAGTGTTTATCAGCATCCACTCCAAAGGGAGTAAAGATTTTGCATGCCAAGTACAATTCAGATTTATCTCCAACAGCCCCTTTCTCATATATGCTGCTCTGAAAACTCATTGAGCTCATATATGGAATGAGAACAGGTATCTACATTACTCTGAAAAATCCGTGACAGTGCATTGTCCAGAAAGATGAACTACCAAAGTTAGAGAACCAATAGAAAGAAAGGGAAAAAATTAAAATGTGCAGCAATATTAGCATTTTTTAATATGCCTAGTCAAGGGTTCACAAAATATATCTAACGAAGATCTTCCTTTATCAAAAAAATATAATCCCTTCACAAAATAGAATAAGTAGCTGTTAGTCAGGGTAGCTGCATTTAAAAATATATGTGCACTTAATGTATAAGCTGCTAGAGCTGAAAATGCCTTCAGATATGAGTCACTTTTCCTATAAATTTACTATCTAATTAGTGCACCTCTTAAAATATATCTTTTAAGCAATCTTATGCATTTAGGTGAAACTTTCCTCTTGTAAGAGATAAAGAAGCATCTATTTTCCAAAATAGCAATTATTTTAATCCCTGTAACTTGGTTCTGATCACACATTGTTGCAACAGTGATTTCTGGGAACATCTGTAGGAGCTTGGAGGATTTATGGGGGTAAGAGTTTACATTATCGAAAGGAGGCTAGAACATCCAACTCTTTCTATAGGTGTTATTACAAAGCACTGGAATAGTGACATTTGTGATTTTACAGCAAAAATCTTCATCCCTTTGTCAACCAGTATTTCTTTTTCTTTCTGATCAAAATATTCTAATATCCTGGAAGACAAATTTTACAATCCAGGCAGCTTAAAAAGAATCAGGTCTGAGCAATAATGGCATCAACTACAACCTAGGGAGATCCAACATTTTCTCTCTGATGGTACCCGGCACTTATCTTTCAGTCATTAAGGAAGCACACCTGTAACAGGTTACAGTACCTCCAGGTGAGCGAGGCAACTGCAGGCAATTCTGAAAATAAGAAAAAACCCACCACAGTTCTGATTTGGTTTAAAGCAATCATGCAATCCCATTATACCCATGTCTTCCAAAAACACCTTTTCCAAATGCAAGCAAAGTTACTGATGATGCATGTGGCTTTTGTCACAGTGATGCATTAGGTAAGCAGGTGTGTGCTGAGTACCAGGGGGCGCTCCAAAATGCATCTCCATCGTCTTCCACTTGTCTTCTAAGGTTCTGCCTATTTATTTAAAAAAAAAAAGTCAGTTATTGCACTATGTTGACAAGAAAATTCACACTGGCAGTGATATTTTAAATGTCAGGAACAGAGATGTTGGGAATCACAATAAATCACCCCCCATGTGATTGATAAGAACAAATCCTGGGTTTCAGGATAAAAGGCCAGATTTAAATGCCAAACACCTGACCTGCGAAATATAAAAGTGAAAAGAAAGCCACGTTTCAACAACTGCCGAGACACCTCTTAGAGGTACTGTTCCACTCACACCTGGGTGAGCGGGATGTGTGGGTCCCCTCCCTCAGGGGCCCTGTGGAGTGACAGAAGTGAAGATCAGCGCTGTAGGGCCATGCCTACTGGTCCATAGCAGCTGCTCCAAACCCCAGGAGGGCTCCATGCTTCAACCACTGAGGAGACACCTGGCATAAGGGGCCTCCGCCCTGCTCCAGCTCTGGCTGCTCAGTGCCCAGGGGTTTACCAGCTGTTATCACCCCCAAATGGCAGTGAACTGAAAGAAACTTCTACTTCAGTCCCTGCTTTGAGTTATTAAAATAACAAACTTGATGGGCAAAACACTGCTGGCTCCAGCCAGTCATAGAAGAAAGTGGTTTTCCCCACGGTTTCCATACCTTTCAACTTTTCAAGGAAAGTGGGAATCTGTTATTTTAAATATTAACACAACTCATTTAAATTCTTCTAAAAATCTTGTGCAAACACATCTAGAGTCAGTGTGGCCTGAAGGCTGCCAACTGTGTGACCTCCCACCTTCCTTTCCCCAGTTTACTTTTGAGAATTGCCAGTCTACACTGCAGCTGTGCCTTCTGGGCCCATAAGTGTTTTTTTCCTACCATCTCTCTTCTCTCTCCTCACTGTGTAAGAGCAATTATAGGCACTAATGGTATCCTATGTTCCCTGGCAGGCTTTCTAGCCCTGAGTTTTATGTGTGTATACTGTGGAGAGGGCAGGAAAGAGGGCCTCCATCTTCTACTGCATTACACCTGTGGACGCTCTGTCTGGGCCTCATAGATTATATAATGAATTAGCACCAAGGTAAAAATGAGTAACCAGAAAGGAGGGAAATGCTCAATTGCTCTTAAAGACACTCTTATTTCTCTCCTATGAAGGTGAATGGAGCATGAGTTGCTATTAACCCCAAATGATTCATGGCGGGGTGGTCCACACACTGTGCCACGCACTTCCATCCGGGTGCCACGTGCTCCTGCTCAGAGGGACCGACGCAGGCGCCTGAGAGCGGCGGCTGGAAGCGCGGGGCCGCCCGGAGCCCGCGCACCCTGTGAACGGTCTGCGGAAACCAGGCGCTGCCAGTGGCATCCACACCAACTGTCATGGGAGAATGCTTATTTTACAGATGGTAGGTTTCTAGAGAAATTTCTGAGAGAATAAATGTTTTTTCTTTTTTTTAAAGGTATCTTTTGATTGATTTCAGAGAGAGGAAGGGAGAGGGAAAGAGAGAGAAGCATCAGTGATGAGAGTCATTGACCGGCTGCCTCCTGCACGCCCCCCACTGGGGATGGAGCCCGCAGCCCGGGCATGGGCCCCAGAAGAGAACTGAACCCCAATCTCCTGGATTCTAGGTCGATGCTCAACCACTGAGCCACGCCCGGCCGGGCGAGAATAAATATTTTTAAAGAGTAGAACAGTCATCCCACAGAGTCCCCAAGAAAGTCAAACCTTTATGGAAAATAAGAACAAAGAAGGCAAGCACACAGCATTTTTTTAAAAAGGCTTTTGCATAGACAATGATGTCCACTGGATTTATGCATCCATTAGATTACTCCTACCACAGTCTTTTCTAGCTCTTTGAAGATAAATACGGATGGTTTAATATCCTTGGATGAAACATGTTACAAAATACTACAATTTTCCTAACAAGTATTCTAATGTTCCACCTTTATAAAAATAGTCTTAAGAACCTTTTAATATTATACGTGTGGGTTTTGCCTCTGTTTAAAACATGTGCATGGAAACCACCCACAACCATCTGTGGACTTACTGATGTAAAAACAAAGCAAGATTTCCCATCGGCTATAAACTACAGGTGCTGGTGTATAATTTATATCATTGATAGTTGCTGTATTCCTCCCACAAGTGTTCCAGAAATGGTACAAATCCTGTGTAGCCGCAAATGACATGTTACTTAGAGACACCAAAGTCCCCAGTAATGCACTTTCATTTCAATTCGGTATTAAAAATGACACTCTAGAACTCAGTCTCATCGAAATACAGTAAAAACCTCAATTGCTATATATATAAAGATGGCAAGGAAATACACCAAAAATGTTAATGTGGTCATCTCTGCGTGGTGGAATAACAGGTGATTTTTATTTTCTATTCAACACTTTTTTGTACTTTCCCAATTTTTCTAAATGAGCCTAGGCTACCTTTATAATCAGAAAAAAAACAACCCAGCTGGTGTGGCTCAGTGTGTTGGAAAGTCATACCATATACCAAAAGGTGGTGGGTTTGATTCCTGGTCAGGACACATACCCAGGTTGTGAGTTCAATCCCTGGTTGGGGCATGCATGGGAGGCAATGGATAGATATTTCTCTCTCATATCAATGTCTCTCTCTCCCCCGTCCTTCCTCTCTCTAAAAATCAATACAATTTAAAAAAAAAAAAAGAAAACAAATAAATAAATAAAAAACCAATGTCTTTAAAAAGGGAAATAATAATCAAAATATTACCTTATTTAATAAGGAAATGCTAGTTTTTATTTTGAAAGTGAACTCATGTGCTTCACAAAGTTGTGATAATATATATCATTTCTAGGTCTAAATATTAAAAAACCTTGAGCCTTTTATGTTCTCTAAAAGACATAAGACGAAAAAAAAAAAAAAAAAGGCATATGACACAATGAAGTAGCTTTAAGAACATTTTGATTAGTTTAAGAATTGTAGAGTTTTTTTCAAGGTTGACTATTTGTTATTGCAGACCATCTGTTTTAATTTAAATGAATTAAATATGCAAAAGACCTTAAAAGTATGACTTTGATGCTGCTAGTTCAAAAAACATAAAGTAATGTAAACATGCACTTTAAAACAGAAAGCACCTACTACTTTTTGCTACCTTAAATTCTTCAAAAGGGATATAAATTTTAAATAAATTATAAGTAAAAATAAAGTCTATATACAGCAAGAATTGAAAACTGGAAAGAAAAAAAACTAGTCTTCTTTTTGTGTTTTTACACTGGGCAGCCTCTAACTGTGCATTTGAGAAAGCGAAATCTAAATATTTAGGGTATATATGCATTCCTCTAACACCTCCACTTCAACTGAGAACAATTAAGAACAACTGAAGATGAATTTTAAAGCAAGAAAAGATTTACCTACCTTTGATGCCAACCGTGACTTCAGGCCTAAGAATGAAAAGACTGTGTTGCTTTCCTTTGATTCAAAAAAACTGTCATAATCCTAGAAAAAAAAGGGGGAGGAATAAATAAACAGCAAACAATTATCTTTGTATTTGGTGCTTTTGACAAATTCTTTATGAAAATAAAAAATGTACCATTGCTCCATCCAGGCCAGGGAAGAGCAATACAAATCTACTAATTTGCTCTGCTTGGGCCTAAAAATTTCTCTAAGTATGATGATAAATGTAACAAGTATTTAATCCAAAGCCTGTGACAGGATTAAAACATAAAACACTGACAACGGAGGTGAAGTTGGAACACACTCCCTTTCCTTCATGTGCCAAACTAATATTTATTTGTGTGAAATCGCTCTGAGCTAAGATTTTATTCTAGCGCTTCAATATGGAAGGCTGCCTCCCAATTCTACTCCTGATATTTTGTTATCTAGGGCTTTAAAAAAAAATCCCTGGGTAAACAGAAATCTGTAAAGGTCTCCATGTGTCAACGTGAGTGCTTCTATCCTGCTTCTGAAGTGGTCTACATTCTTTAAGACTGTGTCTTCAGAGAGAATGAGAAGATCAAATAAAAACTAGAGAAAACTAAACTCTGTAACATTTACCTTTGCCTCAGAAGCAGAATCATTTCTCTCTTTCACTTTCACAAAAGAAACCATTAAGGAATTCTGATCAATATGTTCATCAATTGTTTCTTTTCAAAAGTCTGCACGTATAATACTGCACAGTTTCTAAGTTGATACAAAGCAGTCTTAAAATCCGGTAGAGGCCCCTTGGATAACTTTATCCTGGGAGTAAATATTGTAAGCTGGCAGGACCAGAATCATTTTGAAGCACTACCTTTGCGAGGCACCTTACAATCAGTCTGTCACTCGATCCTCACCACAGCCCACCAGGCTAGGGACTGGCTCAGGGCAAAAAGGAAAACGTTGCCCAAGTTTGACAGCCAGTACATGAGAAAGAGCTGAGATTTGGGCCCAGCTCTCATTGATGCTGCAATTGATGGTTTTTGTCCTCTACGATGCTTCCTGCCCAAGGGGAAACCAAGTGTGGGGCACCCTGTAAAATGAGTCACTGAGCTCGAATGAATCCACTGCTAAGGCAAGCCAGTGGCATCACAGGTACTTCTGAAACCTGTCTAGGAATCTAAATGAGCCGCAGACTTACAGAGATCTGCTTCTTGCAAAGCATGCCTCAGTTGATCAAAAAATCTTTGAATTATTTGACTCTCTTGTCCAAATGCTTTAGCAGGGTGAGGCTGGAGTTGAGTTTCAAAATGTTAAGTCTGAGAAATTGTATGAGATACACAAGCGAAGACGATTGTCAACTGGGCAGCTGGAGGCTCTTAGTGACTCCACAGTATCAGATTTCATAGAATTTTACGAAAAATTTTACAATTGTTTTATAAGAAAACTATGTCACAAATAATGCAAGTCTAAATTTGATGTGGAATCTAGGCAAAATCCCATGAACTGAAAATGTTATAAATATTCTTATTAACAAAGATATTTCCAAACAGTTGAGTGACACTTCACTGGGTTCAAGAAAATTCTGTTCAACATATACATTATCTAGCTGATCATTTGTTGCTTATATTTAATGTGGTAACAAGAGGAAGACAGCTAAACTACAGCCAGATATATCTCATCCTTTTAGATATTCACTAGATGAAAACTGGTGTACGTGTTCCTCCCCTGCTATGTTCGGCCACTATTCAGTCTAAATTCTTTCCCTAGAGAACATCATTTAGAGCCGTGGCCCTAATAAAATTCACATTTTTTGCTCTGATTTCTCCTCTCAGTTCCGGTTCAACATAAGAACTAACTGTTCACAGACTCTTAATCTTAAGGGATTTAAATCGCGATTCATCATCTTCCTGCCACACCACAAGATGGACCTCTAAGAAAAATGGTTCCACCATCTAATGGGCTCTACCAAGTCGGAAATCAAGTACCACAGGAGGCCTCTCTTTCCTCAGCCAGTAACTATCTTTCATATTCATGTAGCCTCTCCATTTTCAACAGCTGTCCCATTGCCCTAATCCATGAGAGACTTCTGCAGTAGCACCCCAATTTATCAACCCTCCTCCATTCTAACCTATTTCCATCCACTCATTCTCAAGTGAGGACTAATCTTTTAAAAATAAGATGTTAATCATATTGCCTTCTTCTTAAGTCCTTTCCTTTAAGACTTCTCACTGCTCTTACAATACAGATTAAAATTCTTAACGTGGCTTAAAAGGAGCTGTGTGGTCAGCTCTTAGTCAAGGCTGAGGAGAAGAGAAGTCTTGTATTTCCACTCACCAACCACTATCTGGGTGACAGATTGATTTCTGGGAAAATGAGTGGTATATATGCTCAGTCATCTGTAGATGTGATGTCCTGCGGTCTACTGAGTTATATGACCTTCATCAACTCATTTAACCTCCTCAGACTATTTCTTCCTTTCTGCATCAGATACTTCCAAAGTCCCTTGAAGCTCCAGGATTCTATGAAATGATGCAGCATTCAGGAGAGTTGCTCTTAAACGGGCTGTTAGCTGTGTCCAGGTGTAAAGTCACCTATATACCCCAGGTACTAAAGCTACCTATTTGAAAAATTTACCTCTCTCTGGTTTAACTGAACAGGAAATGGAAGAGACAATAGTGAGAGATAAAATATTAGAATTAGTGACTTTATCAAAATGCTGTCCCTGTTTTGAATTTTGAAAGGGCTTTTACTTGTTTCTACTTGATTAATAATCTCTCATGTTAGTGTAAAATGCAAGAAGGAAAAAAACGAGGACTCTAAGAAATAAAAAATGAGAAACAATGCCTGACTCAATTTCTATAAATGTAGCATGAATTTCACTATAAAAGACTAGAGCGCTAACATGAAAATATCTTGCATGTAAAAGATCAAAAGGCAAGTTACAATAAAAATGTGTATAATTCAGGTTTGTGTTTATATTAAAAACTTTAATTTAAAAATAATTACAGTTCCTCATATCACAAAACTAGAAATAAAGTTAACTCTCACAAGCAAGTTTCATATATAAAACAGGACATGTAAAATCTATACATGTAGAGAAAATATGTAACTTTATACACAATCCATTTAACATTGAATCAAAACTGTTCTCATAAATTTTAGTCACCAACAAAAATATTTAGAAATTTCAGATATTTAGAAATCTCAGAAGGGCAACATTTCTCATTTAGATAAAAAATCCTCTTTAACAGTATCTCTGTCATAAACATCATAAGCATTATTTTTATGAACCTTTAACTCAGTGCCTCATAACTATAGCTAGGGGGCTTCTTACCTGAACACTAAATTGGATCCTCCCAACAGTTTAGAAATTGTCACTTAAGGTAATTAACTCCTTCCAAAGTGACAAGTATAAAATTTGGTAATTAACTTTAAAAGCAGAATAATTTAATGAAATCATTTGTAAAAGTCAATGTTAGAACAGTACCTGACACACACCAGGTTACCAATAATACCTGTCAAGTGGATGAATTAGTTGTCTGCTAATTAATGACTGATGTGCCATGTTTTAGTTAATCTCATGGTAGCAACATAATTTTAATAAATCCTATTTCTACTCTATTACTTACAGGTTTTAAAGAATTATGTATACAATTTACTTTTTGACATTCAAAAGCTTTTGAGTGGTCTGATGAATCTCAAAGTGTAAAGGTTAAACTGTTTTCCTTGTCATGTTTAGTCAAAGAGTACGTGATTGATAATTTAAAATCTAGGATTTCTGAATGGTTAAAACCTCCTTCCAGAGATAATAAATTCAATAGTATGATGTGAAATAAGAGCAAAGTAGTATTAGAAATTAAAAAATCACATCCTACTGATTATTAGTACAAGTTATTATGGCCTTAGGCATTCCCCAATAAGAGAGAAAGATCCATTTTTCTTACCAGATTCATTTCACTTATCAGGCTTATATTTTAAAAAATATATTACTGTTTATACTGCAAACGTTAAAATGGCTGTATTTTAAGAACTCGCTATAAAGTTTCTAAATAGGCCTGCTGAATTCTTTATAGTCAGACACTATAAAGTGTTTGTAAATACACGTCTGCAAATGACACATTTCAGGACAATTAATCTCCTATTGATGACCAGGAAACAGCTCCTCTGGAGAAGGGTACAAACACACAAAGCATATGCAGAATAAAACTGCCCGTTTTTATCACATTAAAGAAGAAGCATGAAAAATTCCCTTTGTTTCCAGTGTCAACTGCTTATGAAAACAAACATTTCTGGACTATGTAGGTATCAGCATAACTGAGCACTATTACTAACGGAACATTTATCTGAATGTTGCAATTTTAAGAATAAAGCAAGCTAAATAGCTTTTAGAAAGAAAAAAATGACTCCCATCACCTATACTTCTGTTTGTGTTCCAGTGAAAACCAATATTAGAGACATTTATAAGCCCATGATAAAATCTACAACAGGTAGAGTTCACAATAGTCTCATTCTTCCAAGGAGCTTACTTAAGGACATTGGCCGCACACTGCGATTAGACTATTATGGACTAGACAAGCATTTGAGACAAAGCCCTTAAAGTTCTTTGCCCTTTTAGTGTTTCCTAAGAGAACTGTGAGGAAAACCCACAGCAGCCACTCTGAAAAGCTGTGCCGCTTCCCACGCAAAGTCAATGACAATTAAGTGACAGATTCACTTTATTTCTACGTGCCAAGGACATATCCAAACGGGAGGTTGCAGGGAACAAAAAGAACACAAGCCCTACAAGGAAATGGTGGCAGTAATCAATTCCAAATGAGCCAAAGAAAATTTGGTTTATCTGAAGGAAGAAAATCTTTTTAAAAAAAATATTTTTTGTTGTTGTTGCTATTAATCCTCACCTGACGATATTTTTCCATTGATTTTTAGAGAGAGTGGTGGGAGGGAGGGAAGGAGAGGGAGAGAGAGAGAAAGAGAGAGAGAGAAAGAAACATGGACATAAGAGAGACACATCAATTGGTTGCCTCCTGCATGTGCTCTGACTGGAGCCAGGATGGTACCTGCAACCCAGGTACGTGCCCTTGACCGAGAATCCAACCTGTAACCCTTCGATGCTTGGGCTGATGCTCTAACCACTGAACCATGCCGGCCAGGGCAAAAAAATGTTTTTCAATATTCTTTTTAAGACTATAAGAATTACTGCTGCTGCTGCTGCTTAAAATGAGCTAAGGCTCCTTCTTCTTAAAGTTTCAAGCCTGAGGGTATCCTCTGAGCAGGACTTCTTGATTTGGTGGTTAAAGACAGTTAGTACTATATTCTATTTTATGAAATCTTAGTATAGAAGGAAAAAATAGTTGGCAGTTCCAATCCTGGTAGGGTATGTAAGATGTGGTTGTCTAAAACAGGTTCATTCAGCAATTTTTATGCCAAATACTAAAGATATGAGTAAGCCCAAAGCTGAGGATTTTAAATTCCTAATTCATACTTAACATTTCCAACCATACTAGAACAAGATGGCAAAGCAAGCAAAAACCCAAAAACCAATTGAAATTGGATGGAAAATATTTTTGTGCTAAACATAGCAAAAGGAACCAGCAATAAAATTTGAATAACTACCCACAAGAGTAAGTGGAAAGGCTAAAATTAGTTAAGAAAATCTCTTGAATATCGACACTTTTGTCATTCTCTTTTAAGCCACTGGGATTTAGTAAAATACCCTCCTCTGTGACTGCTCACAGAACTAAACAGTTCTGTAGAGAATAGTATTTATATGTTCAAAACAATATAAATATTTACATATTATCATAGTTCCTACAGTTACAGAAGGGAATGTGACTGTTATAAACTTTAAGCAATGCTTAAGTATGTGTGCATGTGCATATATGTGTGCAAATCAAAATAAAGGAGAAATAAGAGAAGCTATAAGAATGCAAATCTCTCTTCATCTTTCAAAGAAAAAGGTAAACACTGTCTACATTTAAAATCAAGGAATACAGATATTAGTATATGAAACAGAGTAGTGATAACTTAAGAACCTCATAAAAAGGATACATCTTGGGAATCTGGGGGAGGTCGGTTATAAAGAAGGGCAGAGGAAAACTGACGCCTTGCTTTGACCCTCCTGTCAACAGGCTTTATTGTCTTAACACTTATATCAACATGGCCTTAATGTCTTAACAGTTTTGTTTTCTTTTCATTAATTATATCTGCATAAGACTCAGAAAGAGAAAAATTTTAACAAAAGGAAAACCATCAGTTTGGATATCAGTTAAAATACACTGCTAAACATGCAACTGGGTAGCCTGAAACTGTCTGGATGAAGGTTTTCAAAATTCACAGCACAAGTTGTTTTTATAAAAAAACATGTCAGGGACTTATCACTGTAGAATATTGAAGCAAACATCTCAGTAAGGTGAAAATGGAAGATTAAACATTTATAGACAGAAGAATAAAAACTAGAGTTATATAGAAGAGATAAAACTGCAAAGAATGTCTAATTAAATTATTATGCTTCTAGGCATACAGCTGATCAGCAATCAGCGATAAAGAGGACTTTATATCATCCCTTCCCCAACACCCAGCTCTTCCTTTTCTAGTAGCTGGGAGAATGCCAGATAAGATTATTTATTGTAAAATAGCTGAAGGAGAAGATTCTCCTTGATTAGATAAGTGATCTTTTAGACTGAAGGCCTTGGAATACAGATTTTCAAATTCATATCAAAAGTTTCCTAAGGAAATTCTACCTGTCAAATATGTGAGCTTCTAATAGAGGCGATTTCTGAAACAGATTTCATTGCAAATTTAGAAGTTTCGGTAAGCTTGCTTTTGAGGCATTTGGCTTTGACTTTTATTAATAAAATGAGAATACAAATGCTCAGAACCCTGACAAGGCAAGACCCAACAGAATGGGGCAGGTCCCTGCTTGGCTGAAAACATCTGTGTAGCTACTTACCCATTCCCGGAACCAATTTTTGTTAAATATGATCTATGTTCCTAGCATTCTGATAGGTACCAGATACTAACATAAATATGCCACAGGGCCTATGGAAAGTGAGCACAAGGAAATTAGAGACTGATTGAAGGGAAAGACATGAAGAAAAAAGAAAAGAAAATTCTATGAGATAAATGCCATAATAACAGTAATGAGGCACAGGTTTGCTTGACATGGGGGTGAGGAGTAATAAGCAGAGTCCTAGTTAATTAGAGAAAACTCAATAACATATTTAATGACTCAGTTTTATAATTCTTACATTATAAGGATCTACTGAGCATTCAACCCAGTGAATGAATAACAGCTTATAATAATTAACCAAAAAAATTTAGAAATCTCATATATGTAAAAAAAGAGACCTTAAAAATTTGCATAGAAGAAACTGACAAAAACATACAACAGATCGAGGAAAATGGCATTAGACTTCTAAATTGCAGAACTGGAAACAGAATTATAATGAAGCAAAATCATCAAAATTCTTCCAAACCTAGAATTCTATACCCAGCCAAACTACCACTCAACTATAAGACTAGAATAATGGCATTATCATACCTGCAAAATCTGAGAAACAGAAAACTGCTAGGTTTTTATTTTAAGCCTTCTAGCACTGTTTGACTAATAGCTTTACATTATTTTGAAACTGTACAGTTTCCACACATTTTCAACTATTACCTCCTTTTGGTCTGCAGGCACAAGAATACATTTTCTAGACTCAGTAATTGTGAATGGGATACACCCTTGGTTACTACATTCTTCTCCTAATAAAATATGAGATCAGGATATAAAAAAGTTCCACAAAAAAATAACCTTTATTCTTATATATAATGTACTTATAGATGAGAAAATTGAGACTTAAAGAGACAAGTGACTTTCTAAAGGTGTCACAGCCAACATAAAATAGTAGTAGAACTCAAATCTGTATCTAGTGCTATGTTCAGGATTCTCCACTTGACACATATATAAGAACACTGTGCTCAATCTTTATAGCTTTGTTTTAATATCTCATTCTTCCTTATGCACACAGGAAACTTTCCTTTCAAACCAGCAAAAACACTGTTACCCCTTTTCTCCACCTAGTGGCAACCCAGCTTTTCATTTCACCTCAAGCACCTGAGCACTGTAGCCTAGCCCCTTGCCCTTCGCCAGGCGATCCTAAAGAACTGGAGAATAGGTCCCAAAATCAACACTGACTTATATACTAGAGCTCTGGCAAAAGGCAAATTCTAAAGGCTCATTAGAAAGAAATGTCTTGATTTTTTTCTTAACCTAAGGGTGAGAAGGAAATAGATAATTAGACAAAAGAGAGTTCATCTTCACATATGCTACATACAGCAGGAAAGCACCTAATGTATTTTACAGGTTCATAATGATTCATCCAGATTATAATAAAAATTAAACTACTGTCTATAAACAGCTATTAGTTTTTTTACTGTAAAGGAAAAAAAGACTCAAGAATAATTAGCCCTTCCAGTCTGCCCCCAAAATGTATTAATCAAAAAATATGCTTTAAAATTTAGGACACAATAAAAACATGCACACAGCTTCCCTTCTCACCCCCTTTTCCAAAGCAGAGCCAGGAAAACTCCCAGACACACATGCACTCAGACTCACACACACTGTCTGTGACCTTGGACTCATACCCCCTCCTTCTCAACCTCCTCCTTCGTTAGACCTGTGGACCTGAACAGGCACCGGATGAAGAGGTTCCAGTCCTCACTGAAAACCCCCTTGTACTCCAGGTGACTCTGTGATTTGAGTATTGCAAAGAAATAGTGTAATAACAATGTAGCTACTTACTCCGCAATATCGGTCACCATTAAATATCTGAGGTGGCAGAGGGTTGCCCTGAGCGGGCTTCTTTTCCGGGGGCACGTTTTTGTACATCCACTGCCTCTGTTCTTCTGACATTGTGATATCCACCTCCTCAAACTCTATCTTGTTGGCTTCCAGAAATCTAACCACATCTTGCTGCTTCTTCTTTATCTGAAGAGAGAAGAAAAAAAAAAGAAATGCTCAACTGAACTAGATTTGATTTCTCATCGTCAGGGGTCACTGATAAAAACAAAACAAAAACAAGAGGCGATTTACGTAGGCGCCATGCCCTGTCTACTTTGTGGAAATGCAACAAAGCCGTCTAAGCAGGTCCTGACACGACGGCTTCGTCACCTGGACTCCCCAGAACTCAGGGGCACAGCTCAGGCTGCCTGGGACGGACAGGCCAGGTACGGGGTGAGAGAGTCACACAGCGCTTAGCAGGCCGTCACCATTCCCCCATCCCACCCCCGGGAGGCGACATTTAGAGCCAGGAATGTTCTCTGCACAAAACCACTTGAAACTCCATCTGAGATGTCGACATTTCATTGATTCCCGGGGGCAGCAACATTTTTATTCCCCTCAGAAGCCTCCTTCAGCTAGTCCACGGCCATAGCCACCGGCATGGACGCACCCTTTCATCAACTCAGGAGCGACAAACGTCCTCTCCTCCCAAGGGGAGGGCAAACAGCACGCACCATTCTATTTTGCTCTCTATTTCCTAATCCTCTCCATTCTTCCGACCTGTCACGCTCCCTTCCTCAGTCACTAGGGGTCAGGTGTGCTCCTGAAGAGCTGCACACACATTTGTAGTTCTCAAAATGTTACCAAGCTTCTTAATTTAAGGATCTCTATTAACTAATTTAGATGGGGTGACAACAGCCAATGTCTTAAACACAGTGTGTAAAACGTGAGGAAAAAAGCTTGGTTTTCCTAAATGATTCTGGAAAATCTGCACAAAGAACACACTTAAGTGAAGTAAATCTTGTAACAGCCAAAGAAAAGAATCCTTTTGAGAGATCAAGCGGCGAGAAAGACCTCTTGTCGTAGGAAGTAAAATATTTGAAGGGCAAGCTGTCACATACCAGTTGCCTCTATCAGCCCCTCCCCCAAAGCCCCAATGACAGATGTCCCTGAGGTGGAAATCTGTCATATGCCATGAGCAAAGAGACTGTGATCACTGGGCGGAAGTCTATGAATGACTAACAAGAGCAAAGTCAGTACGGACAGAAATAAAAAGCTGACATAATAGGACATCTTTAAGCAAACTGATATTATAAAATGAGAATTACTGTATGATTATAAATCTAAATTGATAATGGCATTTAATTTCTCGAATTAAGCCACTTTTCATTTCTGAAAAGTTAACTTTTTTCCCCTCACTGATACACAATTTCAGAAATGTAGTGATAATACTTTGAAACTTCAGCTTGCAAAAAAGTATCATCCATCCTACTTAATTCCCCCTTACAACCCTACAAGGTAGATTTTATTGTTCCTGATGTCAAAAGTTGTTGCCTACTTTGATTAAGGCCCTAGTGTGTGTTTATGTTAGTCCCCTATTTAAACTCCTTTATAAATCTCTTACTGTTTCTCACAATACTACCGGACAAAGCCCTATGAATGAAACCCAGGTGAAAGGGTGGACCCAGAGTAAATTGCTTTTCAACAAAGCCACATTGGACAAGAAGTACAAACTTCTAGTTATACAATAAATAAGTCCTGGGGATATAAACAGCATGGTAACTATAGTTAACAATACTGTATTGTATATTTGAAAGTTGCTAAGAGTAGATCTCAAAGTTCTCATCGCAAGAAAAAATATTTGTAGCATGACCTGATGGATGTTAACTAGACTTATTGTGGTGATATTCTGCAATATACACATATATTGAACAATTATGTTGCATACCTGAAACTAATATAAAATTGTATGTCAATTATACCTCATTAAAAAATACAAGGACAGCCCGGCTGGGTGTGGCTCAGCAGTTGAGCACTGACCTAGGATCTAGGAGATCGGGGTTCGATTCCCGGCCAGGGCACATGCCCGGGTTGCAGGCTCGATCCCCAGTCAGGGGCGTGCGGGAGGCAGCCAATCAATGACTCTCTGATCACTAATGTTTCTATCTCTCTCTCCTTCTCCCTTCCTCTCTCTGAAATCAATAAAGATATATTTTTTTAAAAAATACAAGGCCACATCAATTTACATTCCCATTATAATATTTGAAAGTTGTATTGTAGAAGATTAACGTCCAAACAATGTGAGGTGATGGATGTTAACTAAACGTATTATACTCATCATATCACTATATATACACACATCAAATCATGTTGTACACCTTACACTTACGCAATGTTATGTCAATTATATTTCAGTAAAAGTAAAGAAGAAAGAGACATGGTTGTTGTTCCCTCCAAAGATTTCAAATGCATCATTACACACTGACAATGCTCAGGAAGCAAAAGCTATCTCCTCACTAACCACGGTAATGGCTGACAGCTCTGTAAGGTGTAAAATGTAAGGAATTATCTTTTTTAAAGGGGGAAGCAAGGCGAGGCATGACCAGGCTTGTGTTTCAGAGAGATCACTTTAATACTATGCAACTTAAAAAGAAAAAAGGAGAAGTTGTACCGTTAACACTGCTATGGAAAGGTCTCTAAGATATATATGTAAGTGAAAAAAACACAAAGAGCAGGGTTGTGAGTACACTAAGCACATTTTTCTGAAAAGAAAAAAGGAGAAAAATAAGAACACATTTGTATTTGCTTGTCTTTACATTTTTAAAAACTCTTGAAGGTGATAAAGAAATTAACAGAAGCTTAGGGGTCAGGGGAATGGGAACTGGGTAATGGGGACAAAGCGGGAGCAAGAGTTTTCACTCTCTACCTGTATAAACTTAAAATTTTTTTGAACAGTGTGAATGTGTCAATAGTCAAAAGACTAAACAGGAGAAGTTTATTTTGAGACAGAAAGAGAGCTTCATGTAAGCTTCACAGCCCGGAGGGGAGCGGCGGTGCAGGCCACAGAGATGGTGCTTTACGTAAATCAAGGTTCCAAGCAGGACATGAAGCAGGACTCGGAGCGTTTTATTACTCATCGGCTTCCATGTTTCCTTACACTTATAAGAATGGCCAGATGATTAAAATAAAATTTTAGAAAAGGGCTAAGGCCACAGAAAATTAACTAAGTACTACAGCAAATCACCCAAATAAACAAAAAGAACAAATGTAACCTAGAGGGGGAGGTTCTGAAGTGGATGTTTGTGATATTAACATCAGGAAGGAAGATGAGTCATGCCACCAAGCACTTGTATTTAAGGTTTGCCAAGGTGAATGTGGCCTGGAACTGGGGGAGCCCAGGCTTGAGTGGCAGGAGACAGGCCGCCTCCAGAGGCAGGCACTTGGGAGCCCGCAGGGCCTGGGTAATGGAAAGGCATCCTGGGTGGCGACAGGAAGCCATGGAGGGCACTTCATGTGCTGGGCACAACTCCAGAATTCAAGTAACAGTAACTTATATAGTCATTTCCTTAACACAAAGAGCTTTCTTCTCCCCACGTATGACCGCTCTGAAGCTAAGTGTACCTTACAACCATATCAGAATAAATTTGGGAAGCACATGGAAGAGAATTATTGGGTAACAGTCACTGAGCCAGGTCGATTTATCCACGAGTGGAAGGCAGGCACCTATAGCTCCTGCTTGGTTCGTTTGTTTTAAACACACTTGTAAGCCACAGCACATAATACTAGTTATTTACCTAGGAGTCATCTTCCTTTCTTTCTTAACACAGAAACCTGGTTTTGTTTAGGAAAGCAATGTGCTCAGCTACAAAATTTGTTTAACCACTCCCCTCTGCGGCTTGGGGTGATCACACGACTCAGCTCTGGCCACTGATATAAGGCAGATGTTCCTGGGGACGACTCCACCTAATGAATGGAAAGGCAGAGCCCACGCTGCCCTTCATCCTCCCGTCCCCCTGCAGAAATGCAGAAGCGGTGCCGGGAGGTGCAGGAGCCACTGTGCAGTTGTGGAAACCAACACCATATGCTACGGACGGTCAAACAGAATGGTAGGGGCCTGGGTCCTTGATGACATTTCACAGCTGTCACCCAGTCTTGTGCAGCCTACTCTAAACCCTTCCGTATTCGACAAACAAACCCCTAATTAGTTAAGCCACTCTTGAATCAAGTTTTCTATAGTTTGCATCTAAATGCAATGCTACTTGTTTAAATTTAATTGCTACTTCAAATGTCTTCAGAAATACTGTAATATGATGAACTGAAAATAAAAGCTATTACTGCACAGCAGAGCTTAGACATAAAAGCTGTAAAATATGAACTTAATATATGTGAAGTGAATATTCGTCACTGAATAAACAGATAGATTTTCATTTTCTCTGTGAAACAACAACAAAGTTGTTGAACCTACAGCAGGGAGATATATCTACAAAAGCACGAAAGGTGCATTTTACCTTATCACTCAAACATGTGCCATTACACATCACCCAAAGCAACTAAAGGGGACACTGCTAAATCCTCAGGCTAGTTCACAGGTACGCAAATTGTGGTCCACAGATCAAATCTATTATTTATATTTTTAAATGGTTGAAAAAATTCAAAACAATACTTCATGACATGTAAAAATTATATGAAATACAAATTTCAGTGTCCATAAATAAATTTGCATTGTTAGACTGCTACACCCATTCATTGACATGCTGTCTAAGGCTGCTTTTGCCTCACAATGGCAGCTGAGTAGCTGCAACAAAGGAAGTGTGGTTCCCAAAGCCTAAAGTATTTACTAGCTGCCCTTTACAGAAAAAGTTTGCCAACCCTGGGCGAGATGCCAGATTTTCATTTCCAGCTCAAAGTTCACTTTCGCGGTGAGGTCTTCCCTAATCACATGATTTTACATTTTTACCAGCCACCCCAGAACTTCATACTCGCCTTCAATGCTTCATTTTTGACCTTAGCACTTAGCATCTGACATACTGTGAGTTTTATATGTTTGTTTGCCCACCACTCCCTAAAAGAACATAAATTCCAAAGGGCTGGGGATTTTGTCTGCTGTTTTGTTCACTGCTGGATCCCCAGAGCCTAGAATGGTGTCTGGCATGTAGCAGATACTCAATAAACATTTGTTAATGAACAGGTAGGATTCTCACAAGTAGAAGGACGGGTGTAACAGCAGAGCTGACTTTCTTATCATTTTAGATATCTTTAGTATCACCTCCTTGAAGAGCCCTCTCTAGCCACCTTAGCTGAAGTTTTGTGTAAATTTATTAAAACTTTATCTGTTTACTCGTTTTTATGACCATCTCTCTGCACACAATGTCAGTCCTGTAAGCAAGGGACTGGCAAACAGGAAGCCCTCAGTAAATATTAACTGAACGGATGATTAAAGAATATCGCTCCAGTGCTGAACATCAAAGGCTTCCAGGTGATATTCAAGAGATCAAACTCAGTTGGTAATGTCAGTTAGAAACAAATGCAACTGAAGTTTAGTCAAACAAAATGCAGATCAAATGCTGGTATTTCTCAATTAATGCTAAAACTGTATGAATTTAAAATCAGTGTGCCTAGCACGTTACATCTAACTGTAAATAGACTAAATAACTCAGAAGACTCTCTAGACCCTGAATGTGAAAAAGGCTTTGCTTCTAACACGGACACTGATATTAAAGAAGAAAATTGTATGTGATTGTATGTTTAAATAAAAATGCTATTGTCAGTTAATTTTAAAAATTGCAAGTGCATAATGTAGTATTTTGTTTTGTCCAAATGTTTTCTTTTTATTAAATTGTTGATATATTCCCAAACTGATGGCGATTGAGAATTAAGCAAGTATTTCCCTCACTGTGCTTCTGATCGCTACCATGGATTCGACCATCCTTAACCACTTCCCCCCACTTATCTCCAGCAGCTCAGACGCAAGCTCCTTTGATGTGCCTGAAGTGGCCTTCTTGGCCACTGCATGAGTAAGTATGTGTCTCCCCCAAATTCATTTGTTGGAACCTAACCACCAAGGTAATGGTGTTAGAAGGTGGGGTGAAAAAGCAGTGATTAGGTTATGAGGGTGGAGCATTCATGAATGGGATTCGTGTCCCTATAAAACAGTCCCAAGAACTCCCCTGCCCCTTCCAGCATGTGAGGACACAGCAAGAAGTCCACAGTCTGCAACCCAGAAGAGGGCCTTCACCACAGTCCAACCATGCTATTACTGTGATTTTGGACTTCTGGTCTCCAGAAGTGTGAGAAATGAATTTCTGTTGTTTATAAGCCACCCACTTTGTGGTATTTTGTTATCGCAGCCCGAATGGACCAAGACAATAAATTGTCACCCTTCAACTCTAGACCCCTGCAAGACTCAGATCTGCTGAGGACCCTAATGCCTGCACCCAAGACCTGGTAACGCACCCTCACAGGCGCCAGGGTGATGAGCTGTCTGGGCTGCTGTTGCTGAAAATCTGCTGTTGTAGCATGAACACTCAATGACCCATGGAAATACTTGTATCTGGCAATCTCCTGGCTCCACAAGTCCCTCAGGATTAGATCAGAGGGCAGGCTAGATAAATTACATTGTACCTGACTTAGACTTACCCCCTACTCTATACTGCTGATTTCTAAGTAAACTTGCATTCCTCCATTCTCTTCTTATAGGATTAGTTCTTCCAGAAGGCTGCCAGTTAACTTACATAATTAAACAGCCCCTGCCAGATTCCTTCCATTGGCTTCCCCACATGTCTAGTCAGGTTTGAATTCTGAGGTGTACACAGATGAAATAGCACCCTGGGAGTCACTAATAAATAAAGAGACATAATCAATTTGAATTTAGATCGATTTTTAAAAATTGACACTTAATGTGAGCAACTGTGGGAAAGGAAGTTTAAAGACAAAATGAGGCCCACATGGAGGGCAATGAGAAAAATTAAAAAAACGCCACACACAATGTATTTTAGAGTTAGACTGTCCTACTTTTAATTCTGGCGCTGTCAGTTGAGTAGCCTTGGAGAAATTACCTTATTTCTCTCTCATTTCAGTTTCCAAATCTGTGAAATGGACCCAGTATGTTTTTTTCATTGGTCCACTGGCAGGATTAAATAAGAAAGGAATTAAGCAATAATAGGTAGTTGCTCAATTGTTTCGTCCATTCAAACATATTAGCTTCACTTTCTTGCCCTGGATTTAGCCTTCTGCAAAAACTATAAAGTGACTGCTGGGTACTTTCAAAGGCTTTAGGTATCTGATGTGACAGTTTTTTATTTCACCTACTTTCACAGTTCAAATATACAGTTTTCTTTTTTCTGATTCCAGGTAAGGCTGATTAAGGCGTTTCATGTATCTCACATGGAAAAAGTCAAAGACAGGCAGAGGAAAGAGAAAGAAAAGAATAGATTTTTTTCTAACTTGACAAAATTTACAGAGGGGCTGAGCTAAACTAAGAGAGGCAGAGGGCCCTAAAACAATTCCTCTTTCAACTAAAAAGAAAGGGAAGGACTGATAATCTTTTCCCTTGTGAAAGACCCTAGAAACTTTCCAGCAATAGGGTACCTCAAAAACATATAATTTCATGCAAATTCTTCACATCCTCACTATTGGACTCACTATGCATTATACTGTAATAAAGGGATGCAGCCAGCTGGGCCTGGCTCAGTGGCTGAGCATCGATGTAGGATCCAAGAGATGGAGGTTCGATTCCCGGTCAGGGCACATGCCCGGGTCGCCGGCTCGATCCCCAGTCGGGGTGTGCAGGAGGCAGCTGATCAATGACTCTCATCATTGATGTTTCTCTCTCTCTCTCCCTTCCTCTCTCTGAAATCAATGAAGACATATTTTAAAGAAAAAAAAGAAGGGGATGCAGATGGCAAGTACCGGGGCAGATGCTAGGTTAGTTACCCCAGGAGCTATTCCCTACCTCTCCTGTGAAGGCTGTAAAACCCAAACCCCAGTTTTCCCATCCACCCTTGCAGCTGGGGCAGCCATGTGACCCAGATCTGGCCCTTGAAGTGCGAGCCACAGTCCGATGGGTGGAGCTTCTGGACAAGGCTTTGCTCTCCTATTGAAGCGGATGGATTAAGATGCTAGGGCCCCATCTCAGCCTTTCCTCCTGCTTCCTGCTAGAAACCCAGGTATGAGAGCTGGAGGTGCACAGGTAGCCTTTCCATCGTGAGGGAATGAGTCAGTTAAAGGCCAACCAAGAGAATCCTAGAAACCCAAGCCCTGAACAAATCGACCTCCAGGCTTACCAGGAGAGACCAAACACTTCTATTCATTTAAACTCACATTAGTCAGGTCGTCTCTTACTTGCAGATGAACACACTCCTAACTAAGACACTCACCGATGTGCCTCACTGTTGCAGAGTAAGGCAGGGGTGTAGAATAAGCCCCTACAAGCCCTCTGTTAACTGTCAACATTCTAATGCTGTTTAACTAAACATGAGATTACACAAAAAGTACTGTGTCTCCAGTGTCCATTTCAGTTTATCTTACTTGAAAGCAAATACCAGGTTTACCAAGCCAGAGATAACAATGAGAGATGCTGTCTTGCAAGAGATTGAAACTTGAGTTTCAGGGAATCAGAATGCCAGGAAGATGGATTATGAAATACAGAGCACATTTTGAAAGAACCATTATGATATTTTGTAAATTAGGCAATACAATTCTAATGATGGAAAAGATTGTCCCTGGTATTTAACTAAGTACTCAATATGTTTGTATTAAATAAACATTACTGAGCTATAATAAATACTTTTAACATATTTTCATTTTAACCAGTCAACACTTTTTTATCCTGTTTTCTTAATCAATTTACATTGGTTTCTTTTTACCACGTTTATAATGTTAAGTCATCTTTCCAATTTAAAAGTTTTTTATTGAAAAAGCCCATAATTTCATCATGGTGAAGTAATCATTTTTCATATTACCTTCCAGGAATTCAACATTTAGAAACATAACTTTATATAGCTGCTATATAATAACATACACATTTTAGGGTAGGATGTTATGGTTGTATTATAAGTATTTTGTTTTTATAATCTTCATAGTTATCTTACTGAATGCATAAATTCTATCGAGTATTTACTCTAGCATTACCCTACCATTGGAAATTTGAGTGTGTTTCTTTTATAAAAATGATAGCTGCTCTGAGTGTGCTGACAGTTTTCATGATGACAAATAGTAATATCTTCCCAACAAATATTAAAACACACAGACTCTCACACCGACACACACATCTTCTTTCTTCAATATTTTTGTTCCTTCAAGGTAAAGATGATAATCTAGCAAGTAACATTCGTTCTTTTTTTAAAAAAATTTTTTATAATCAAGTAACTTTCTTGTTCAACTTTTACAAAATGAATTTTAGGAAATGTTTGCTATTATAATTTTGTTAATGAAAATAATGCTTGTGTCTATAAAAACGGTCCCCGTGAAAACCTAGAAAGATAATTTTCTAATCTCCTAAAAGTCTTTCAAATGAAAAACTTTAGTGGGTTTTTAAAAAGATGTTATAAAAATACAACATCTTCTGATTGGTTATCAGGAACAACTAATTTACATCAGGGAAGACAGTATGATTTTAACTATGGAAATTTTTACCACTGCTGCATGATTCACAAATGGGATTGAAAAATAAATACCATTCTTCTTCACTTACGACGATGCTCACTCTCCATATGCATCTGTGTATTTTAGGAAGGTGCCTTTTCAACAATTTAACAACTGTTAACAGCAGACCTTTGAGTTGTAGTCTTCATCATTAGTTTACAGTGTTCTCAGTAAGAAAAACTTTTGGGAGAGAGAAAAATTTTTTTATCATTAAAAAATAAAATTAAGAATATTGTTTCAACAGTACCCCATCGTTTTAATTGCTATTTTGTGGACACTTTATGATGCATATATTTTATTAGTACAGTAATATATGCATATAATTTATTTAAAATATTCAGATACTGGCATTATATCCTCAAATTTTTATTATTATTGGGGTATGTGATCAAAAAACATTGCAGACCACTGCACGAGAGAAGTGTGGGGACTAGGAGAAATGTGGGTGTGCAAACACACAAGATTATATATGATTTTCCTTTATAATGTTTGCCTAAATAACTTTCAAGCCAGAAGGCAAATCTCTCTTACGAACATTTGAGAAATACTAAAGTCTATTATTCTCATTTTTAGTGTTACCTCCCTTATAACAGGTTTTAAAAGTCAATTTATAAATTTCTACTTAGCAAAATCAGCAAAAATAAGGGAAGGAAAAATCCCACCATATTTTTTTAAATAACATGGTGGTGGGGGTTCATTTAGGTAGGTTATTTTTGTAACAATGTTAGGTTTTGGCTTTGTATGGCTTAAATTTTGATATTTCTTACCTGGAAGCATTCTAGCATACCTATGACCGGGAAAATTACTCTATTCATAAAGAAATCCTAGAAAACTAACCTGGATTTTTCTGTAAATATAGAGGTATACTATGCAGCTAATATATTTTCTATAGGTTAACATAAATGAGGCAGGGTAATAAATCTAGAGGAAGAAAACAGGAATATTAGCACATACTAATGTGCTTTAATCAGGCAAAATTAAGATATTGTGCAATATACTTTCTGTTTTCTCTCCATACTAATACTTTTGCCCTTGAAGACATCACATACTTCCAGAACTTCAACTACTAACCTTTATGAAGTTATAACCAAAATTTGCATTTCAAAATTGACCTCCTTCAGTAGAGCCAATCCCATAGTTCCCAAGCCTTTTTGAAAATGTATGCTTAAATGTGTCAACCATCACCTCAAAGTTGCCTGGTAAAACAAAACAACAAAAATAACCACAAAAACCTTGTTTCACAAGGTCAACCCATCAATTCACAATTCCCCTCCTTCTCTTAACTTTCCTGTTTCTATAACAATACTCGACTTTGTTGGTGACTCAGCAGGACAATAGAACTGCCTATAAATCCCAAACTTAACATTGTTACAAAAATAACCTGCCTAAATGAAAACCCCTCCCTCCCTCTCTCCTTACTGTGCTTGGTTCGGCAGCACTAACGCAGGGACGGTGGGAAGGTAGGCCGAGAGGCACGCCCGGCCACCGCAAGCCCGCCTCAGGTCTGAGGAGCCCCGGTTCCCTGCGACCTGTCCATGAGGGTTAGAGCGCTTTGATAATGATGCCAAGGGCAGTGGGCCGATCCTCCTCGGGGCCACTTAGTTTTGATTTATGTTCTAGTCCTGCACAGTCAGAAAGGGATCATCTAGTGCAAGTTTCTTACTCTATCAAAGTTTCGGTTTCCTCAGAGGTGAAATGCAGATCATAATTCAGCTCAGAGCACGGTGATGAAAATTAAATGATGCAATCGAGTTCTTAGTGCACAGCACACCCAAAGAGCTCCGCACACATTAGTTACTATTATTACTTTAGCAACTTTTATTCTAAGCCCACAAACCTCATCAGGGTAGTTGGAGGGTGTAGCAAGTGTCGGGCACCGTGCTAGGCACAAGGGGCACACACCTGCCTCTGCCTTACTTCAGCTCGCCCCCAAGAAAGCTGTGAATTACAGGTGTCAATAGTCAAAGCGCTGACAGTGCCCAAACTAGGAAACTTGATTTAAACAGACAGATGATCCACGCTCTGGGAACATGCCCTTTGAAGGGTTTATTTTCCGCCCAAGTTCATGCTAATCTGGCCACGCTCCCACCGCAGCCAGGGGAAGCAGGCTAAAGCAGGCTGGGCGCGATGAGGGCAGGAAAGGGTCTCCCTGGGCACGCCTTGCACAGTCTCATCAGCAGAAAGAAGCCCAACTGCTCCATCTTGGACTAGCCAGACCCAGGAACACACAGGCGCTGTTAGTTGTTGAGTGTTCACAAAAGTAACCTTTTGACTTTGCCATCTCTGCTGCATACAGGGACTAAGAAGGAATGTTAAAGGTAAAACCAGAAAGTGGAACAAAGGGAACCAGAAATTACAGCCAAGTAAAGAGTAATTAACAAATGTCCCCATGGCAGTCCCCTAGGACTTAAAGAATGTCCTGGTGTATTTTTAAATTGAAAAACAGTATCAATTTAATACCTTTTTATTTTGAGTATACTCACTTGTCTCTCTCTTAGAATTACGTATGAAGATCAAGTAACTGCTTAATATGTAATTGAAACCAATCACTTCATTTGGTTTCCAAATTGAAATTTAGGCAGGTATCAGAGTTTATAGTTTACTACTCTTGAGTAAAAAAAATATTTCAGAGCAAATCAAAGAGAGCTTACTACTGCCCTGTTGCGAGCAGAATGATTCTTCCCATGAACTCTAATCAAGTCTACCATCAATAAAAATCTTACCGGTATGTATTTTCTCGTTGGGAACCAATACCTTCAGAATAGTTTAGGGAATTCCCTTCACAATCCAGGTCATAGGTTACTTAAACAATATCTACTTCTAATTTGTGGTAGAATGTTAATAGACAGCTAAATAGAACCCCCCAGGCACCCTGAATCCAGCCTGGTCACAGCCTGCATGTTTCTCGAAGTATCAGTGGTAATGGACCAGTTTGCTGTAGTTCTTTTTGTTTTAACGTTCCAATCTGTGACAAACTTCTACTTCCAGAAATGAATGTCCAGATAAGTGATATACCAAAGATACACAAAACAGAAACCTAGTTTTCATTCATAATAAAAAACCAGCATGAAACCACTATGTAAACTTGCTATAAAAATGTTAACCCTCAATTACAATACTCATATTAGTAACAAAGTTTGGTCCACAGATCACTCTTTAAACAGCTCTGCTCCAGGACTGACCAGGTTTTTACGTAATGGCTCCTTTCCACTAAAATTGTCCCAATATTATTCACACTTCCTACCTAAGTTCTATTTATTCTTCACAGCTCAGCCCCAAGCCCACACTGTGCTCAATTATGTCTACCCAGTAGTTCTCAATTGGAAGTGATTTTGCACCACTCTCCACCATGGGACATTTGTCAATGTCTGGAGACATTTTTGGTTGTCACAACTAGGGAATAGGGGGGCCAAGGATGCTGCTACATATCACATGATGTACAGGAAAACCACCCACAACAGAGAATTTTCTAGCCCAAAACATCAGTGGTGCCAATGTTGAGAAACCCCAACTTATACTAACCACTGCCCTCCCAGATCATCTCCTTCACCAAACTCCCAGTACACCCACGGTTACCACCAACCCAGCATTTAATGATACACAGCCTGGCGCTGTTTCGTAACAGTTGTCGATATCTGTGCCTCTTTCCCTAACTTAACTGTAAATTCCTCTGGAGGATTCAGACCATGTGTGCATCACATCTGCATCCCATAGGGACTCAGTGGGGTAGCTTCAGAGGAGCTGATCTGTCTCCTTTCCCACCTGCTTGATGAAATATAAATAGCTATAATGAATTTTTCCATTAACACGTGTTTTGAACTACTCTTGGTTGGCATTTTAAAAAAACAACTTGTATTACTTAGCAATGTGAAACCATAATAAAACATTAGCAAAAACATGGAATGAAAGATGTGGGTGGTTGGATTTTATAGTTTTTACATTCCCCATAAAGATTACATGTTTACTTCCTTAAGGAAAAAGAGTCAGCCAAGTACAAAATATGTTTAGAATGCCACCATGAAAATTATATATGACTGTTCATACACATGCTTCCTGTTAATTAGAGGATGCTCTGCAGAAAAGCTGCTCTGGCAAAACTTGCTATAATAGTCAAAATCCTCTACAGTAAAGAGGAAATCCTGCTGAGCATAGTATTTTCCACAGGCAAGAATACACACTTCAGCCAAAAGCCGTGCCTTTATCCACAGCTAGAGATGCTGTTCTGTAACACAGTGGATTCTAGAATATGTTGTTTCCATTTCTACATTAGTCCATCCTCAAATGTGTGAAAGTGATCCTATAAGATGATCTAGAAATTACTTCTACATTTGAAAAATAACTGCGGGGATGACAGATCATTTCCACAGTTACATTTTACAGGGGATCACACAATTAGTTCGTATTTCCATGGTAGGCACAAATTGATACCTCTAAGAGAAAGTCTGAATGCTCTTACCTGCATTCTATGGACCCGCCCCGTCTCTTGGGTTGGCCATGTCACTGGCCTTCTCTGCCCCCCTTGGGCTACTTACTGAGCAATGCTAGTGTGCCTCGTCTGCTGAAATTCCACATCTAACTTCAGCTGGACACCACTCTGTTCTGATCCCACACAGACACCACTAGGAGCTCTCACAGCTTCCTCAAATCTCCACAGGCACTCGCCCTTCCCACAGATGTGTCTTGAAGAGTACCTCCAAATTCTGGTGTCTGCACCTCAAATTTCTCTGTGTCTTCAGCCGTATGATTCTGCATTCCATCTTGACTCAGAAGAGTAAGCAGAGAAGTTAACAAAGGAGAATTAGAGAGACAGAGCACAGAGGGCCAACACAGAGAAAAACCGGGCTCCTAAAGGCCAAGGAGCCATTGTTCACTCAACAGGACTTTACAAGACCTTGTGAAGGCCTTTCCATGTGCTAGACACTGCCCTAGGAGCTAGGGTAACACAGGCGAAAAAACAAGGCCTTTAAATTGATGCGATGCCCAGTCTAACGGAGGGTGGGGGAGGTAGGGCTGCCAACAAGTAACTTCGCTGTGAAACTGGCAGAACCACAGCAGCGTCCTCAGGGCGCAGGCAGGCAAAAGGCGGTACTCTGTGGGGAAGGTGCGCAGGCAGGGCTGCAAAGCTACAGCGATGTGTGAAAAACAAACAAAAGCACAGCATCAGAATTATAAAAAGGAGGAATATAAATAAACAGCTCATATGGCGAGGAGGAAAAAGAATCTACAGCTATATCCGAAGGCAGAAAGGAGAATGGAAGGCAGAGGAGGAGCTGCAACAGGGGGACAGTTAGGAGCAAATAAGTTCCTTTCTCCTGGAAGTGGAGATCGGGCTTTCTGTATAATTGAAGCTCACCCCTTTAGGCACAAACTTATTTTTTTATTTTAAACTATTTTTAGTTTAGAACCCTTTCTAAAATGCACCCCATGTCCCTGCGTTGTTCAGCAGAGTCCATCAAGCCAAAATATGCCAAAACTGATGTAATCTGTTCTGGACCAAAAATCACCATGATGATCCGTTTTTGTACTCTGATGTGGTAAACTGACATTCTCAGAGTCCACTTACACCATATGGCCAGAGCTGTGCTTCTGGAATTCTCCATTTCTGCCTTCGACGGCAGCCGTTTCTTCTCAGAGCTTCCTCTCAGTGGGGCCAAAGACCACTGTGGCCTATTTTATTTAGTTTTCTGGGTAAGGCAGTGAAGGGCAGCCTGCAACCCTGCAAAATGTTGAACAGTGCACCGCCTCTCAGGGGCCTGTCTGCTTCCTCTTAGGTCTCCAGCCTCATTTCACACAGGGGTTCTAGAATTCTGATATCTGGATAAGAGAGGTAATACTAAAATAAAATGATCTCTGATAACACAGATCCTTCATACCACTTATTTAAGCAGTAAAACAAATCATGTCCCTCACAGCCTTTACATTTCCCAAAGCACAGGCTCTAGTCCAGTCCCACTTTGATGTGGTCATGAACTCTTGATATAGTTTTATGTTTTTGATGCAGAAGCTACAGGAACAATATTTCTTTTTCACTTATTCAACAAATACTATATATGCCACCTTTTCTAATAGGAGACTTGGGGGAATAAAAAGATGAATGGAGTAGTCCCTGACCTCAAAGAACTTAGAACCTGTAGTTCAAACAACCTGCATACAAAATAATTATAACCAAGAGTGGACTGTATTGAGGCCACAAGAGAGAAGTTCACAGGCTGAGCCATGGAGGCCTAGGGAAGCAGAGTCCTCCCAGTCTAGAGGGCGAACGAGGAAGGGAGGGGTGTGGGTACACTTCACTGGGAAATGTCACTGGCATCAGCTTCAAATAAAAGGGGGACTCTGACTAGTCCCAAACGAGGGTGAGCACCATCAAGGCAAATCAAATGGCATGAGAAAAGGCACAGAAGTCAGGGAGAAAAAAAAAGTCTGGTGTATTTACATAGTAGTCCAAAGAATAGTGAGAGAAAATGCTGGAAAGGGAGGTGAGAATCAGATCATGGAGGGCCCAAAATATCAGGCTAAAAAGTTCGGCCTTGAAGTTCTCAGCAATCAGGGACCAATGAGGTTTTTCTGAGCTTTCTGAACCTAACACACAAATTTAATCTTTTAAAAGGATGAGGCTTCCCTCCCCCACTTTAATGGAAAAGGAATTCAAAGGTGAATTATTAATCAACTCATCCCTGTTAAGTATCCCTTGAACCAAGCTCACTATTAAAACATCCCTGTGGAACTAACTCTAGAGCATCCATTTGTCCTGCTCTCACACGACAGGAAAGGCCAGTGGAAAAGGAGTCATCTCGTCTAAAACAAAGGGCAGCAAGGATACACAAATCAAACTCAGGCCTGCCGAAAAAGAACAGGTAGAACCACACCTGCTGCGGTTCACGAGCTAATACAAAACATTTTGCAAACAAAAAAAAGTCTTTTCACTTTCCAGTGGAGCCTTTTATTTAAGGGAAATTTTCTAAAACCTTAAAAATAGCCACCTTCCTAACTCAAGAGATGCTTTCTTTCTGTCTAGCTCTAAATATGTCCTTCTTTGCCCTCATCCAAATAAATACACCTGCCCTTGGGATAATTTCCTCTGTTTTCTGTGCTCATCTTTCCCCCCGTCAGATCATGAGTTATTTGGGGGCAGAGGAAGAGCAATGCCATACACACACTCATTCTGCATCCTGAACGTGGCTGAATACTGGACAACAGAAGGTTTTCATAAATACATGGGAACTGATTAATTCAATTACTTTCCAAAATACATATTCCCTAAAGACTCAATGCTTGTTACTCATACTGGCTTATGTGTGGAATAGAAGGAAAAAACCTCAGAGCTAGAGGAGCTCTTAAAAAAACCCACTACTAAACTACTAAAATAGCTATAATCTAAAAGACAGAGAATAACAAGTACTGGTGAAGATGTAGAGAAACTGGAACCTTCATAATTACTAATGAAAATATAAAATAAAATAGCTGCCTTGGAAAACAATTTGGCAGTTCCTCACATAGTTAAAATTATAGTTACCATACGAACCACCAACTCTACTCCTAGGTATATACCCAACAAAACTGCAAACATATGGTCGCATAAAAACCTGTATACAAATGTTGACGGGAGCATTATTTATAACAACCAAAAAGTGGAAACAACCCAAATATCTATCAACTGATGAATGAATGTGGTATACTCATTCATACAGTGGAATACTATTCAGTCATACGAAGAAACCAAGCGCTGACACATTCTACGACATGCATGAAAACATTATGCTAAGTGAAAGAAGCCAAACACAAAGGGCACATTCCATCTATGTGAAATGTCTAGAATATGCAAATCCATAGAGACAGAAAGTAGATTAGTAGTTGCCAGGGGCTGGAGGGAGGAAGGAGGGAATGGAGAGTGACAGCTAATGGACTTGGGGTTTCTTTTTCGGATGATGAAAGGTTCTGGAATTACACTGTGGTGATGGATGCACAACACAGTGAATCTAAAAGCCAATGAAACATAAAACTGAAAAGGGTGAATTTCATGGTAGATGACATATGTCAATCAGAAAACAACAAAAACAACACGATGAGAAACCTGAGGCCCAGAGAAGCTAAGTTTCTTGTCCAAAGACACAAAGCTAATTAAATGCATCACCAGACTCCAAGTCTCCCAACTCCTAATGCAGTACTCTCGGTCCACAAAGCACTGCTCTAGAAGTATCAGGACAAGCACTGTAGATCTGAACTAGTCATTTAACGGCTCACACCTCATCAGAAGAGGAAGATGAATGTGAATTAAATGATCTCTTCAGTTCCTTCCAGTTTTGAGACCATCTGAGTCTTGTCATATCGTGCGCGCTTCCTCTCTGCTACTACAGATCAGAACAGGAATTCTCAACTGGGGGTGACTGTGCTCCCCAGGGGACATTTGGGAATGTCTGGAGAAGTTTTTGGTTGTCACAAATGGGAGGCAGGGGTACTACTAGCATCCAGCAGGTGGAGACCAGGCATGCCGCTTTATGACTCCAATGCACAGGACAACCTCCCACAACAAAGAATTACCCAGCCCCAAATGTCAATAGTGACACAGTGATGAACCATGATTTAGAATATGATCAACTTCACCTTTAAGCTTTTCAAGGAAGTTCTGCCTTAAAGAATAATGACATCAAACAGCGATTCTGAGATGAGAGAGTGGCTAGGAGGCTAGCACCAACCACACACAGGAAAGAGAGACACTTTTACCCCCCATAATAATTAACTTCCACAAAAGAGTCGAATATTCAAATGCCCAAGGCAGTTAACATAAAGGAATGAAGCCAACCAACACCTAAAACCACTTAGGACTATTATTTCCTTCCTTCCACAAAAAAACTCTCACTGGCTCCCATTCTTCATAAAATATATACAACCCACCAATATAATCTGTGGTTTCCCACTTTTGATAGACATAGATGCCAAGAAATACTATCATAAGAAAAAAGAACATCACAAGCTCCATAACAAATGGCTCAGACTTGGGAAGATTCACTAACCCTAATAAACAATGTCAGTTTCAGATACTCCTATAAATGCATTCCAATAAAACTTAGGACCCATTGTCCGATTATAAGAACAACTTTTTTTCCTTTAATTAAATCTTAACAGCTCATTTAAAGTTGAAATTCACAAAAGACAAGCGAATTATTGCTGGCTTAAATTTAAATGAAACTCATAGTATTATTAATGGCTGGCATTTCATTAAGCTACAACAACTTTACAAATGAGGATGCTGAGATCCAGAGAAGTTAAAAGAGTTGCTAAGCTACCCTGCTGGTTAGGGTACCAGAGTCATAATTTGTACCCAGGTCTTTGTGTTCCTAAAATCCACATTCTTTCCACATATTACCTTGCTTGTATTACATCAATTTCTTCTATTTACCAAGTTTATGAGGGTTTCTCTGTAAATTACATGTAAAGAATCTGATCTTTGTGATGTGTATGGACAGGGGCTTTGCATACCCGCTCCTGCGGGTCCCTCCTGCCTTCCTATGGGTGCTGATTTAATGACATTATTGCCTTTACACAGAGCAGCCGCCTGCACTCCCACAGGCCCTCCTTCTGTCCCCTCCAACCACCGGTGGCCCTGACTCTGGCCTCCCACTTTCTACTCACTGTTGCACTGAACTCCCACAGTAGGCTGCAATATGCTGATAAACTCTTTCCTCCAAATGGATACTTTATTTGTAGGGTAGAAAACGGGAACTCATCAGCCCATGGAGAAAATGTCTCTCAGAAACCCAGGATCCAAGATGAACAGAATGAGGGCACACACTCCCACCACTAAACGTCTGCTGTTGCCCAAAAGGTCCTGAGAGATTAAATATCTCTGCTTTTGACCCCATCCTGGGTTCCAGCCACAGCTTCTCCCATATCACCCTATCACCCTCCCATCCCATCCTCTGCTACCTTCAGTTCAACACATCAAGTCAGTTCTACTCAACTTTATCACACAAAGCAAAAGAATCATAATTGAAGCAAATCTGGTTTCAGGACACCCAACAAAGCATTCAACAGTCCTTTCAGAGCACTGCCTATTCTAATTTCTCTTTAATCACCGATTCCTTCCTCTGGGACATGGCCATTAGGAAATAGGATGGTATGGATCTGGGTGTCTGGACCTTCTGGAATCTATGACAAGGCAGGTTATTTAAAGTTTCTGAATTTCAGCAGGTTCCTATGTGAGAGAGAAACAGAGACAGAGAGACAGACAGGGAGAGAGAGAGGATATGAATGGCTACCATGCCAAGTTACTTTAAGAAATAAAAATAACAAACAAAAAGACCTCCTGAGTACTTCCTGCACATGGTGTGAATGGTAGTTGTTATGATGATGACCACATATTCACTTTCCATTTCAACCCATACTCCTTATAGCCTTTATCAGTCTCTGCAGAAGCAAAGCCACTGCTTTCACAGGCCCTGGGGACACTGTGCCTACAATTACTTGCTCAATAGCTGAGTGGGGACCCCCTGGAACTGTTCCAGAGGAATCCTGTCCCTCCCCTTTCTTTAGCCTGAGCTCACACACTGTTATCCTAGCCAGCTTTCTGGGTTAGCACGACCCAGGTTCTCACTGATCTCTGATTGTGGGCTCTTCTAGTGGGCAATATAGGATAATGGAAAAAGGTACTAAATATGAAATCGGAAGACAGGGGTTTGAATCTGGATTCATTGAGCTAAATGATCCGAGGCATGTTACTTAATCACCCTGTACCTCAATGTTCTCATCTGTAAAACAGGTGCAATAAACCACAGTTTGTAGGGTCTTTGTAAGGTTTAAATAACCTGCAGGAAAAGTCCTATTACATTGCTGGGTACAGGTAAACACTCATTGTTCACCTGGATCTGACCTTTCAATGCTCCAAGGTCAGCATGGTAGACAGGCATATCCTAGAGTCCACCTATTTCAGTGTCTTTCTTCCTCTCCTGCCTCCACCACCTTTTCCCAAATCCCTTGTTACCTCATTTACCACCATCTACCTGCCCCTCTGCCAGGTTTGAAAACCCCACCTACATGTCACAAGCATCAAGATTCAGCGTTCAGTTTCACAGTCAGGATAATCACTGTCTTTTCTGGGAAGTACCACTCATCTTCATTAAACACAGAAATCCGGGCCCTTCCCTACCCTCACCCCCAAATTTAGGTAACACGTTTGCAGAGGATATTATCCAACAGTTCAACCTAGTGTCTCCTATTTCTCTCACAGACTCCAAATAGTCTACATTCAGTTACACTAATCTGAAAGGCAGAGTCCAACTGCACCGAGTCTAAGACAGGGCTGGCACAGGCCCTGGTCCTCCTTCCTCTGGTGCCAGAGAAGACACCAGCAGTCAATCACATGGCTTGTTTCCCAGACAAGGCTCCAAAACCCCTCTCCCAGCTCTCCAGGCAGCCACCATCCATCAGTCAGAGCTGTCATTTGGAATGAAATCTACTTGCCAAGTTTAGGAAGCTTTAAATCAAGCTGAACTCTAAAATCATGTACTACGTAAAGCAAAGAACAGTGTCTATTTGCATAGTACCAAGCACTTTGTAGGCAGTGAATACATATGGTTTAGTGACTCATGCCCAACATGCTATATACCATAAAAGACAGGGGTCTTTTAAAAAATGTTCAAAAATTACAGAACTCTAATCAAGTGGTTTGTTTGGGGAATGACCTCAAATTGTAATGTTCTTAATTCAAATTTCAGTTGAAAACTCTTTATACTTACATTTACTAACAACTCTCCAAAAATTATACCGGTATGCACTCTCAGCTTAGTAAGTACTATGTACTGTACATAATATTTTTATGATTAAAGATCTTGCATGATCCAAGGTTATAACTTTTATTTTTTATTACTGTATTACTATTGCTGCTGCTGCTGATATAATAGAAATAATAGATAACATACATTAAGTATTTACTATATACCTGGCACTCTGCTAAATGCTTTATGTGGAATACTTCACTCACTCAATGTTCATCGCGATCCTATACAGAAGGTACCATTTCTATCCCACTTTTACAAATGAAGAGGCTGAGGTTACTTGACTAAGGCCACAGCCTTCATCAATGGCAGAGCTAGGATTTGGGCTCAGTCCGTGCCTTATCCATGAGAGAACCCTGCCATCCGATGACACATAACCCATAGATGGGCCAGAAGTAAGCGCTTGGGTTGAATATAAACTGATTCCAGAATTAAATATAACAGCAGATATTCAATCCAAATACTTACTTTGGCTACGAAGTAGTTTATTATAAAAGGACAGTGCAACCCAAAACTCCTATCAGTGGGGGATCCAGGCTTAGAGAGTGGCCCATTCCCATCCAAAGGAACTGTCCTAATGAATATAATTACCAAAGAAGAAAAACAGTAAACTTCAATCCACATGGGAATGTCATGAATGAGGAACACTAACTACACTCCCACGCCTTATGCAACCCACAGAAGGAAAACAAATTACTCAAAGGCTGTGTTGGTTGTTGTTACTTTGGAGTTTTTGCTTTGCTTTGATTCTAATAGTGGGTTAGTATGCAGCAACAGATGCTTACCTTAACTCTATTTGCATTTACCGAATATCTAAACTGACCTGTCAGGCAAGTCACCTAATTGGGTCTCTCTTACCCCTAACCCTCCTCCCAAAGCCACCAGATCGAAGATGGCAAAAAGCCATTTCCTGATGTGGGCCATTACCAAGCACAAAATGGAAAAGGCATCCCGAAATACTTAGAACCCTCTGCATTCAGTCACAGCCAATGTTCCATTTCCGGCTTCTGGAGCCCTGAAGCAATATTGGCAGAGAGCCCACAAAGGTCCCACAACAAGACAGACACACCCTAATGTACGCAGGCCCTGCTTTTCCATTTCCACGGTTCAGGGGTCAGTTCCAGGAAACCCTCTTTGGGGTTCTGCCAGACACTGAGCCAGCCCAAAAGAGTCAGGTACCCCTAGGAATAAATAAGTTGCCAACGGCAGAGGAAACCAGGTCCTGGGGACCAACCGTATTGTTCTAGAGTTTCCCAGGGGCTGCGCCAGCCTACAGGTACCTGGGTTTGTAGGTAGAGGGGGCCCCCAGTCTGCCAGCATCTAGTTCAGCTTTCAGGCCTACAGCAAAACTGTCATGAGTCCAAAAGGGAAACATTCAATTAAGTGCTCTTCCTAGGTTGATTTCTTTATAGAGTTTGGGGGGGAAAAAACAATTAAACATAAAAGAAATACCAACACTAACTTTAAATTACCATAGCCCAGTTCCTGAGTAATTAGCCAGTGCTGGCAGATAAACTCAGGTAAATAAGCCCATTAGAAGAAGCGGGCAGAAGGGAAACTGCACTGCCTGAAACCAGGCAGCTCAGTTGCACTCTGCTGGCACAGGCCACCCATCGCCACCTCTTCCTCCCACCCCCACTTCTCCGGCCACCTCGACCACCCCCCAAAACTAGGCGATGGTACACACTAATCACTACTCATCTAAAAAACCACTCAACAGAAAGGTTCAACGCTTCTAAGCTACATTTATAGAGGACCCAAAAAAGTTAACTGTACATAATCAGAAGTGGAAAATTTCCCTCAAGTATTAATAAACACTTGCCATTTCACAGAAAAATATTCACTAGATAGCTAATTTGGAAAGCTAAGATCCTTTTTTGCATAATTAATAAATAATATAACAAAAGTTAACCAGAAAAATAACGAATACAGGAATGTAATTTAACTCAAAACAACCTAAATTTCTATTAACTCTGCATCTACAATAACACAGATGAGAGCGATTCCTGCTGAAAAATTGCGGAAACCTAAAAGGGTCTCTGAGTTTAGAGTTCAGAGTGTAACTTTTTAAAAACTGACATTTAGCAGCTTAATTAATAATTTCTTGACCCTATTTTTTAAATCTGTGTTTCAAAATAAAGTATTTTAAATTTTTACTTATAATGAACAGTATGTTGTGTTAATTTTTATTTTTAAAAGTGAAATATTTAAAGAATCTAGACTTTTTTCTACTCTGTCACCCAATTCTAACTTTACTAGAAAAAACAACACAAAAAACAATTCATTTCTGAACTTTTTATAAATTAAACATTAAAAAAATCTAAAGAAGAAATATTTTTTGGAGTTAGTATTTTACACTGCTTCCTACTCAACTGTTGAAGTTTTTCCCCTCTATAATTGTTTTCATTTTCTACTTTTGATGAAAACTTGAAAAGAAAAACAAAACAAAAAAACAAACCCAAGACATAAGTAGTCTTACATTCCTGCAATTCGGAAACCACCTTATACCACATATTATCAGTATTTGTCAAAATTTCATTTCCTCAAATAGATAGAAATGTTTACTGAAAGTGTCCTAAAACAAATGGGTAAAAAACCCCTAATTTTATAAATGAGTCTATGACCTTGATCATATTTATATTTACACATTTAAAATAGTATTGTTGAAGGAAAAATATCAAATTTGGGGAATACTAAAATTAACTAGAAAGACTGAGGTGAGGTGTTTACTTGGGATATTGATAAATCTCCCTTCCCAACAATAGACCTTGTACACTGACTACAATCCCATATAATTACATACCCAGCTGCTGCCTTTAAGAGTCAAGAAATTTGCTCAAAATCTTTCCAGTTAAAGAGAAAAAATGCCATCAATTAGCCTTTTTATTTCAACTCTCATATTACATGCTGTTATGGGTCCAATTGTGACCTCAAAAGATGTTCAAGCCCTAACCCCTGGTAATTATGAATGTGGCTTTATTTGAAAATAGGATCTTTGCAGATGATTGAGTTAAGACGAGGTCATTAGGCTGGGCTCTAATTCAATATGACTGTGTCCTCATAAAAAGGGGAAATTTGGACACAGAGACAGATGGCACACAAGTACACCATGTAAACATGAAGGCAGATATCACAGTGATATATCTACATGCCAACGAACCCCAAAGACTGCCAGCAAGCCATCAGAAGATAGGAGACAGGCACAGAACAAGAGTCGCTCTTACAGCTCAGGAGGAAGCAACCCTGCCGACAGACACCCTCATCTCAACTTCTAGCTTCCAGAACTGTGAAACAAGTTTCTGTTGTTTCAGCACCCCTGTTTTTGGTACTTTGTTAATGGCAGCCCTTAGGAAACTAATACACACACCTTCCCAGCCTGACCTTCTCTTACAAGCCCATCTTTTTCCTTGCGTCCCAACATATTTCTGCTTCTAATCATTTCGTGCATGCTCCCACCTATTCCTGAACCTCACTCCACCCCTCCCTCACCAATGCCCTTCGGCACTGTTTCTCCTCAGGGCCACCACTGGCATTCTGCACCAGGCAGTTCTTATGGGGCCTGTCCATCACACTGCAGGATGTCGAGAATCCCTGGTACTCTTTCACCCAGGGCGCCACAGTGCCCACAGTGGAGAACACCTGCTCTAGAAACTTTGGAGTCACCTGTCCACCAGAGTCTGAGTAGGGTCCCACCATTTACTGTGTATGATCTCATCACGTCAGTTAACTTGAGTCTCTTCCACTGTAAAATGGGAATAACTAACTACCTTGCCGCACGACTCTGAAGTATCAATGAGTTAAAGGTGTTAATGAGCCCAGACTTACCCTTATGAACTTCTTCTGGCATCAGAATCACCTAGGAATTAATGCCCAGTCTGTTCTACATACTCACATCCTGACTTTACCTGCCTTGGAATTCCTTTCAGCAGCTTCCTCACACAGTGAAGCTTCACTGAATACATTCTGTGGAGATGCAATTGCTTAACTGATCATTGATGTTTAAAATAGTTATTAATCATGCAAACAGTTGGGTATGCCTTCTACAGTTGTAAAGAGCAAGACAACTCCGAGTACAGTTTCTATGTGTTTTCCCAGCACCCTCACTCATACTTGAAAACATAGCTGCAACCCTGGGCAAAGCTCCATGTTTTCCAACTTTGCTTTCAATTTCTCTGTAACACTTGCTCCCAGTAAAGGTTCCTCTCCAACATCCAGGGATATATTGCTGTCTTGCTCATTTCACCCTGCCCATGAAAACATCCCCCAAGGCAGTGAGTCCCTCATTCCCCTTGACCAAATGGTTAGCATCCCAAGTCTTTGAGCTAGAGAGTCAGCATTGATTTGTACCACGGGGACAGTATAAATCTGCTCTCCTGACCATCACATACACCACACCTAGCACCTAACAACACCTAACACAAAGCCTGGTACTGCACTTAGTTTCAATGATTGATGAATGCAAGGATCAACCCATGCATGAATGAATGCATTGCTGAGTGAACACCTGAATGAATACATTTAGGAGCCAGGATACATGGCTTTCATTTAACCCTCAGCTTTGCACTGACTGACACAAATGACCTTCAGGCAAACCACTGAATCTCTATGTCCTTCCCTGTGAAATTACGTGGCTGGACTTCATTAAAATCTCTTTATGTTTTGTTCCCACTCTAACAACTGAGCCCATGAACTTTTTTTTAAGATTTTTTTTTTTTTTTTTTTTAATTTTTAGAGAGAGGAAGGGAGAGGGAGAGAGAGACAAACATCAATCTGAGAGCGAAACATCCATTGGCTGCCTCCTGCCCATCTCCTACTGGAGTGAGCCCACAACCTGGGCGTTTGCCCTATCCAGGAATCAAACCAGCAACCTTTTGATGCTGGGGAAAACAACCCAATCAAGTGGGCTATACTGGCCAGGGAGAGCCCATGAACTTTAAGGAAGAGTAAAAGAAGACTTGATTTCCTTTTTGAAAAATTTTAGTTAGCACAAGGGTGGGGTGTATTTATCCGAAAACACATTCAGGGGTTCCCTCTCTGTCAGAGAGCACCTTATTCCCTGGAGGCAAAAAGCCAGAGAGAGCATGCATGCTGCAGACACTTTAGACACCTCCAAGACACTGAGTACTATGGACTTTGTGTGTTATCATGGGCTTCTTTCTTGGACTTCGAGTCTATCCTGTCCTCAAAAGGGGTCTATGGGGACCTCTGCTGCCTGCTGTATCCACCCAAAGCTCCTCCCTTTCCAGCCTGAATAAGGTGGGCTTATGCACTGTCTCCCAGGCTCCAAATCTAACTCAATCCCTCTCCCTGCCATCTGCCTAAGGCTCCCACATGCATATTTCATGATTTCTGGCACATTTCCTCCTTATCTGACATCCTGCAATGCATCCCTCTGCTGCCTATATTATTTCTATCTCTGGTAAGAATGTTCCTGAAAGAGGCATGTGTCCTTGGGCTGTACTTTATTCCTGGTGGTTTTACCTTTCCTATCTTATCTCCCCACCTGGTCCCCACAGGACTTCCTTGAGGACATAGGCCACACCCTTTATTCTCCTCTAGCTCCCCACAAGGCCTAGGACTGAGCCAGGCAAACAGCAATCCCTTAGAAAATACTGAATGAATGAAATAACCGAATTCAATGTTTTTAAATTAAAAACTGGTATTAATATATTTCCGGTATAAAGTTACTAAGACCTCCCCTTTTAGGTATACAACCAGGATAAGCCAAATATACGATTTTCTTAGGACTGAAATAAAATGTCCTTTACTACAATATGAATGATAACATTACAGCTGCATAAGAAATCTGATTTTTCAGGTATCCATACCATAATAATGTGGCATTGCTTTTATTTCCTAGTAAAAGCAGATTTGAGCTGGAGCTGGGGAAGATAAAAAGGCACTCACCCTTTGGCGTTAATTATTCCAACTGCCACTGTTATGTGTTGAAGCCAGAGAGTTCAGGGAAATCAGAACAAGATATGAGCATTTTCTCTAAAGAGAATTTCTGAATCTACTGCCAACTGGAGCAGAGCATCTTTTTAGAAATTCCTGGGACTTAACTAAGTCCATTTCTAGTCACATTCTTCCCTTAAGGTTTAATAAACTTCAGCCAAAATCAAACCGACTTGAGAATCAAATTACTTATCCTCACAACACTGCTGGAGAGAAAACACTAAGGCTATGCCTTCGAAGCTTAATATAGGTTAATGCGATAAGCCCCATTAGCCTCCCCAGCCCAACAGTTGACTTAAACAACTTCATTATCTCTTGGAAATGACTATTCTTAAACATAAGCATACAGTTATCATTGCCCAAAGTATCAATATTATATAATTACAGAAAAACTGTGTATTGATATAGGAGATATTACAATTGGAGAGACTCGATGACTGAGGATTAACTGAGACTTGAAAAGATTGGGTCCATTAAGTAGATAATTAGAGTTTCTGGGCTGTACATATGTGATAACCGAGTATATCTTCCAGCTCAAATCACACCATGTCAGAACACATACCACCAAGGGGCTGGTGAGGGCACCTGAGATATCACAGTAAAACACCAAAGGAAAAAGAAATTCACTTTGAAGCTAATAGGTATATTGCTCAAATAAAAGAAGCTATTACAAGGATTTATCCACATTTACCCAACTGATGATGTCAAAGCATTTTAAAGCTAGAGTGCAATTCTGAGTTGTTCATCACACAATTCTTCATTCTACAGAAGACAAACTCAGGCAGAAAAGGAGCACCTCATACTACTAGTCAGAGACTGCATTAAAACTCAGGTCTCTTTCCCTGGCCGGTGTCTCATCTGAGTGGAGCATTGACCCGTACACTGAAAGGCTGCAGGTTCCATTCCCAGTCAGGCCACATACCTAGGTTGCGCGGTTTGACCAGGGTGCGTGCAGGAGATCAACCAATCGATGATTTTCTCTCTCTCTCTCCTTCTCTCCCCCTCTCTCTCCTTTCCCCTCTCTCTAAAATCAATAAGCATGCCCTCCTGTGAAAATTTATAAAAACAACAACACTTAGGTCTCTTAAGTCTAGCTTCATGAGCAAAACACAGAACATTAAAAAGGCACATTAGCAGGGAGGCAATAAATATTTGTTAATGGAATTGAGGAAATGGAGATGCAGGGTTCCAGAATATCTTGATATGCTATCTATTGACAGGTTAAGTCAAGTAATTACCTCAAGTTTTGACCTTGACTTGTCCAATACAGCCTAGACCCCTTAACACTATAAAGCATCCCTGTGCAATCAATAAAATGCTACTGGAATAATTATTGAAGCATGCAAGTTGGTGGTGAAACCAAAGGCTCTGTACATTCTTACGAAGGAGTGCATTTGGAAAAAAAAATCTATCTACAAACCAGTATGGGTTTCCCAACACATGAAGAGTAGTTTCAGTGTAGAAATCTATAAAAGGCAGGTATGACTAAGCAACCAAAAATAATTAGAAACACCAGAACTATCAAGAGTCTGGGGACCAGACCATGTCTGCATATAAAGATAAGTTGGCATTTCCCACCATCTATTGTTCCTAATGCAAAAGGGAGTCTTTTTTGTGCTACAGTGTTGATTTCTTCTTAAATAAAAAGCCTCAGTTGTTTATAAGGATTTGCAAACAGTATTTTATACCATCCTCCATCCCACCTGCTTCAGAAACAAATTTTGGGATTATTGGGTTGAGTTGCTGGCCAGTCAACTGGACAGATCAAATTTTAAGCAATCAATACTGCACTTTTTATGTATTTACATATGTATTATATATCTCACCAAAAAGCTTCTTAAATCTATAGTTTAAATTAAATCTTAGCTAAGAAAACCAAGTCTTAATAATCACGTAAAACATATTGCTACATGTCTTACTCAGTGGGCTATCAAGTATACTCATGAATTTTCCTCAAAGTCTGGCATCTGGCTATTTCTCTTCTTCCTAAAAAAAACAAAAATTCTTCCTAAAAATATTCAAGAATATTGACCAAACAAAATAGCTTACAATAACTAAAGAGACCACCATTTGTACATCCCCAAGATGAAACTGACCACAGCATTAAAGGGGGAAGAATCCAAACACGCTCATTTACATAAAGATGTAAAATTATTTACAGTACTCCAGGGAAAAAACAAAAACAAATTTCTGGCACAACAGGAAAAACCTGGTTTACCATTCTCTGCGCAGGTATAAAGCTAAAGAAATGTACTTGATGGGGAAGGGTGGGTAGAGAGCAATTCCCACTTAAACTTGTTTCACTCAAGAGCTAGGCTAGCAAACCACGTAACCGAAAAAGCTTCCGCACAAAACTTAACCAGGCTGAAAGTCCAAAATGGGGAGTAATTAGCACCAAAGGAAGGTGGACCCCAAAGCTCTTGGACCACCCCTTCCCCCAAATTCCCGCGCCACGCAACCGGACCTGGGGCTCCCCGCGCTGACCCCCTCTCTGGGGGTGCAGGGTGAGCTGGGGGTGAGCCCGGAGTCCTCCAGCACCTCTGCTCCCGCCGTTTTCATTGTCCAGGCGCGAAGGGGTCGATCACCTGCGGGCGCGGGTTCGCGCGGCCGGACGTGCTGCGCACCGAGACGCGCGGGCGAGCGCCGCGCTCGGCCCGCGGGACCCGCACCCGCGCCCCTACCCGGGCTACCCCGACCCCGGCCCGCTGCGGATCCCAGCCGTGCTCACCGCCACGAAGCCCGAGGAGGACGCGATGAACACGCGGATGACCATCCTCCCTCCGGGTCGCGTCGCACCTTCTGCCCCCTTGGGCTGTGCGTTGGCGCGGACGCGGAGGCACGACTCGGCGGAGACGCGCAGCGGCCACCGCGCGGAGCGCTTCCTCGGGGTAAGCTCGCAGGGACCTAGATCCCTCCCTCCCTGCTGGTCCGCAGATTAAAAAGCTGAGCGCCTCTGCGCCGCCGGGCAAGCCGGCGGAGGGGGAGGAGGAGCGGGAGGAGGCGGGGGAGGCGGGCGGCGGGCGGCGGGCGCGGGGCGTGATGGGAGTTGTAGTTCCCGCCTCTGCCGGGAGCGGCGGGTGCACTGGGTCCCGGAGCGCTGCCTCCCGGTCGCCGGTCAATCCCCCACGCGTGCAGGTGGCTGGAGGGGAGCCCGGGGCAGGGGGAAGGCTGTGAGGATGGATGGCGAGGGTGCCAGCGAAAAGAAAACGAGGCAAAAGGGCTTGGTTCAAAGTCCAGGCTTAGGGTCCGTGCTGTGGTTTCCTGGTTTGGAGCATGCCCACCCAGGGCCGTCCGCGTGGGGCCCGCCCCGCGCCCGGCGGCGGTGGGGATGGGGGGCCGGGCGCGCCTCTGCGTTCCCAGCCACTCTGGAGATTGCAGAAAGGTGATTCTTTTTAGATAAATGAGAGGTTTTCTTCTACGCAGTCGCTGAAAATTAGAAACCCAGATGAGAACACAACCGATATTTTATTTTTCTTAGCAAAACTGTAATTGTAGTAGGAAAAATAAATACCAAGCGAAATTAGAATCCTTCTATCAACATTGGGAATCAGGACCCCGCCCGCCCCGCCCCCTGCGCTGCACAATGGCTTTGCCTTTGTGAGCCTAATATTTACAGTTGAGCCAAATCTGTGCCTTTTTCAGACCTGCTGCACATTCCAGCGCAGTCTCCCTGGAGGACGCCGTTAAATAGAAAAGCTTTTATGCAGTTGCTAATAGTTTAGGAATAGTTCTTTAGCAAGTGCTTCTGTTTAACAAAAGCGCAAGCCTCTCACAGTTTAGTGGAAATGAACCAGTTTCCCTGCAGTACTGTATTTACTTTCTTCCTTTCAGCAGGGGAGCTTAGCAGAGTTCTGGGAACAACGTTAATTAATAATTCTAGAAACAAAGAAATTAGATGGTGAGGCCTCTTGGAAAATTTCTTGCACAAATACTAATCGGTTTTGACCATTTGTTTCTTTAGAGCGATTTTGGATATTTTGTGTGTAACCTTTCCTATTAGTTGTCTTAAGTCATTTCTGTACTGTTCCTTTTTAATTCAGTATAATAACAGAAGATACAATCTTAATGGGATTTTATTCCTTTTTAGTATTCAACAATTTTAAATATAAGTTTTGCTGTAATTACTAGCTCTCTTCAAATATACTTTAATTTGACTACCATAGACGTGGAAATGAATGTTTATAAAATTTAAAATAATTTTCTTAAAGGTAGATACTAATTTCCTGTCTAAATGCATCTTTATAAAGGTCAGCATTTTCTTCAGTTTGAAATTATGTAACTTTGAAGATATGGTTAAACTCAACAAATAGGAACTCAGAGCATGTTCTTTGAAAGGTACAAGAATGGATAAAAAGATAAGTCATTTTCTCAATCAGCAGAGCACCTGTTGTCTGCAAAAGAAAAAGGTACAGAAATAGCTACAGAACAAGAAGTGCTGTACCAGTGGAGTGTTGTGTGGATATAAAGGAAAGAGAGAGAAAGGGTGACTTTTTAGAAGAGACGTTAAAGATAAGTAGAATTTCTGCTGGTAGATAGGGGAGAATGCCGGGGGAGAATCTGCAGAGTATGTGAGAATAGCCAGCAGTCAGTTCTGCTTCAGGAAGGGAAACGAGGGCACTCATAGAGCACAGGGCTGAAAAAGAGAGGCTTGAATGAACACAGTAAGGAACTCTCCTGCGTTGTGTGCCTAGTTCCTTGCCATTTTCTGGAATCTGTTCCTCCGCTCTGATCCAAGAGGTTGTAGTGATGATGGTGCCGAAAAACCTTGTTCATACAGCAAGACCCAGACCCTTGGCCACAATTGACTGGTCGAGGGTGGGCACCTGACCCAAGCAAGGCCAGGCAACATCCCTACCCTAAGGATTTGGAATTATGACTGGGAAAAAGAGAATTTGAACTCCGACTAGTGACATGGAAGCTCAGAGCTTTCCGAAACCGTGTTCCAGCGTGAGAACCAGAGAAGCTATAGAAGCTAGTCAGTGGGAAAAGAACAACAAAGCAGACGCATGGAGTGTGACAGATGAGTTTCAGAGTGTCCTGAGAATTCTTTAGTCCGGGGCCCTAAAACATGGGTGTCAAGTCCAGCTGGTTGTCTGTTTTGAAAATAAAGTTTTATTGGGACACATTCTTTTTCATATTGTCTATGGCCAAATGACAGCAACCATATGCCCTGCAAAGCCTAATACATTTACTGTCTGGCCTTTTACAGAAAAAGTTTGCCAGTCCTGTTTATGGTTCAACCTATTTCTATATCCCTGCTCTTGAGGCCTATGTGATATTCCTGTATTATCTTGCTTAAGCCTCCTCAAATTTTGGTTTATGTAACCAAAAGTGCCCTGAGAAGTCTGTATTTAATTTATAAGCATTCTGACAAAGAGAAGAAATGATCAGAGTTATACTTTAAGAATTACTCTGGTAATAATTAGCTATGTTTCTTCCACCCTGGGTGAAAAAGTTTATCTCTAGAGCTTGTGTGCAGGACAGAGTGCTAGCAGTCCAGGAACCCTCAAAGGCCAGTATGGAGTTGAGACTCAGAGTTAGTAAATAAAGTGGAAGAGTGACCAAGAGTAGAAAGCAATCTGGGATACAAGCTAGAGGTCCAAGTTCAACACCAGCGTATCATACTACAGAGAGGATTGGTTGCCCATCTGACAAGTAAAGTCTGCAGATAAAGCAGGCAGCTGAAACTTACAGACAGAATCAAGAAAACTGAGTAGGTCATTAGGTTTTTGGGAAGTTGCTCCTACATTGCCTAGGACTTGATCTCCTTTGCAAGTCATGATAGACCATCTGGCTAGAGTGTTTTTTTTTCCTTAGCTTTATTGAGATATAATGGATATATAGCATTGCATAAATTTGAGGTAACAAAGTCACAAATATTTGCTGCTATTGCAGTGGTTTGTCGCCTTCATTCATAATTGAAGGAATTGGCAAATTTCAGTTAGAGTTTAGTGAAAATATAAAGATATTTTTTTCTTAATCAAGTTCATGAACTTCCTAAATTCTGTGTGCAAGGTCCTTGTGGCATGGGCGTCGTGTGTGTTCAGGAACCCCAAGTTAAGAGATGGTGTTGTCTCACAGCACCCAGATCTGTAACAGCCAATGGATTTGCCTAAGAAGAAAGTACAGAAGGAGGCAAGAGGAGCCATGAAGAGTCCCTTGGAAAACTCCTACATTTAAGAATTGGGAGAACAAGGAATTTAAAAGAGTGGAGGAACAACCAGAAAAGAGCAAAACAAGAGTCAGGAAGTAGAGAATAGCAGGAATGTTCCTCAGCCTGGAAGCCAAGAAAGCTGATAATGAAAATGGTGGCGTTGAGTCGTTAGCCTGGGTCACATTCCAGCTTTGCCACTTAACACCTTGGGCAGGTTTTGTCACCTGTCTAAGCCTTGGTTTTCATGTCTATGAAATGACTAAAAATAATGACTGTCGCTCAAGATAGTTATGATGATTAACTATGCTTAGGATATTCTCTAAGTGATGCCTAGTAGGATCCCCCAGCCCGCAGCCCTTGTGAAGGACACTGCCAGCTCACCTGGTCACAGGCGTTGGCACCACATCTGTGTGCTTCCCCCAGGGTGACCTATGACAGCTTGAAAGTAGTTCATGACATATATGACCAAGCTTGAAAGTACACACGTGTCCTCTTTCAGGAATTTACAGTTGGAAAATTGAAAGACTAAGGCGATCAGCAGTAGGAATATAAAGGAAGATGCTGTGAGGGGCCTGAGGGTGGGGATGAGAAGCTCTGAGTAAGAACGAGACCATGAGGGAGCTGAAGTGAAAAATAAGAGAGGAAGCTGGTCGGTGACAAGAGGAGAATGGAGCCTCTGGGAGTGAAAAGCAGAGACACTAACGCGGAGGCTGGTGGCTGTCTTACTTTCAATCTCGGCTTCCATGGATCCAGGTCCGCCGCAGTTCCTGCCCTTGGGTTGCCGTTTCACAACCCAGCCTTTAATCTGCAGCTAGTTTAAGCGGGTCTCTTCCTCCAGGGGTCGGGCAGGAGACGAGAGAGGCAAGGAGAGGGCAAGTGCACGCGTGTTCCCTGTGAGTGAAAGGTAACCGTCGGTGCTGCGCCGCCGGGGAGGCTAAAGAGCCGTCTCGGACGGGTGAATAAAGAAAAGCTGAATTTATTAAAAGGGGATGCGGGGTGGGGATATCCAAAGGGAAGGGCTACACAGCACTGAGCCAAAGGGTATTCGGTCCATGATGGAAGCAAAAATATACGTGGGACAGTGGAACAAGGGTATAGAAGCAGCAACAGGAGGACCTAGGCCGGGCTGCTTTGGCTCCGAGACGTCGGAGACGGAGAGGAGGGCCTTGGAGACAGGTTCGGGGGGTAAGCCCGGTATGAGCTGCTGCTGCCCTGGGCTCTCCTGGTTGCAAGTCTCGTGGGGTCTCCTCGGAGGGATGGAGATGGCACTGGCATGCTTCCCTTGGCAGGGCGGGGGGACGACGACTTAGTCCTTTGTCCTGAGTGGATTTCTCTCTCTCTGCAGGCGGGAATCTGAGGGGAGTATCTGAATAGGATATTCATCAGCTTTCCAGGGTGCTCTTTCAGGGTTGTGGTTTTCCACTGATTGGTCGGAGCCAGGGCAGGGGGTCGTTTGTCAGTGTATCTGGTCCTGAGCCAGCCACAGGGCCACTTGTCTGGTTTTGCTGCTTATCTGGGCTGGGAGCTGAAATACAACTGAGGCCTAGATGTTATCTTTAGGGAGGTACGCTAAGGGGTCTAAACCCTAAACTGCATGACCAGCGATATGCTAGCGGAGGACACAGATTACCCTGGGGACAAAGTTCTTGTTTTCCCAGTTTCGCCTCTTGCCAGGCATCCGTGGCTTCCTGCCCTGGTGAGTTTCTGTACCCTAGCTTCTGTACCTGGGTTTCTGTACCTGCCCATCTAACAGTGAGGACTGTAGAAAACTGGACAGCACATCACAAAAATTCAGATATTGGTCTGAAATACTTTGATTTTTCAATGTAGACTTAATTTTTAAAAAAATAGCCAATTAAGTCAAAACCACTTGAAAGTCCTTCCTCTACAGCCTTGTAGTTCTCCAGGTTTCTCCCTCCAGTGTAAATAAAGCACCGAGCCCAGTGTTTGACGCCCAATAAATCCACAAGAAGTACTAGGTGTTGTTACGATGATGGTTTATTATCATGGCTAACCTTTGCAAGAGCACTTCCCGCACAAGGATGGAGGCAAAAGCCAGCTGCAGAGGCTCGAGGACTGATGGATATGAGACTGTAGAGGCAATGATAGAGCCTTTTCTAATTAGAAGTTGAGGGATAATGGGAGGGGACAAGCAAGGACAGAATTTTGAAGGGGAATCAGGGAACATGAACATTGTTAAGGTTTAGCTACAGATTAAATAAAGAGCTCTTTTAAGCAGCCTGGAGTATCAACTGTCCAGATTTTATTTATGGACTGGAACTGAATCTGAGAATTCTGTTCTGCCCTGTTCTTAACAGCCCTTAAACCAATACTATTCGGCTCCCCAAGGATTTGAGGAACCTCAGCCACCACACCAAGGCTGTCACAATTCCTGCACTGCTCCAGGCAGCTGCTCCTCCGAAAGCTGAGTTGGCACTTTTGGCTGTAAGTGGGTGACAGATTTGTGGGAGAGGAGGTTATAAGGCAAAGGGCAGGGGCAGGTCAGAGTCGTTAAGAAAGGGGGCTCCTAGCTAGAGCCGGATTAATGCCACAGCCGGATGACCTTCCTTAGGCAGTTTACTTAACTTGCCGATGCCTCACCTTCCACGTCGTTGTTGGGGGGCTTAATGGAGAAGATGCCTATAAAGTGCTCTTGCACAGCTGGGACATAGTTAAGACTCAGTAAGTATTAATTATTATTAATCATGCCAAGTAAAACACGGATGGCCTTCATTTCCATAAAGCATATAAATTCTATAAACATTTCTGTTTCATGTCTGTGATTTTAAGTTTCTCAGTAACAAGGAGCTGGTTGATTAAACCTCTTTGTACAGTGTCATGGTCAGTTAAAGTACTTATCAAAACCCTTTGATGTTAATGAAGTTCAGAGGCCATACTGAAAGTAAAAGGAGTATTAGTGAAACGAAGCGGCAGTAGAGTCAAATGATGTAGCTTGAGTTGCCTGAGAGGAGTCATCCACCGCTTTTATGTTGCTCCATCAGGCCCCTTCTATTTTTAATAAAATCAAATCCTAATGAACAGGAACTGTACTGACCAAGCCCTGGATCGGGTTGAACTTTCAGGACTCACGTTAAAGGCCTAGAGGCAAATCACAAAGCAAGGAATTAGGCTTGAAACCAACATTCAAGACTTAAGCCTTGAAGCAGTTCACATTCAACCCAACCGGGAGGGTCCCCCATCCTCTCCGACAGGAGAAGACACTTTTATTTCCCCAGTGCCTTATTCCCAGGAGAAACGGAAAGCAGGGATGAAGAGAGAGAACTGCACAAGCTACCGTCTTAGAGCTCTTAACAGCGAGGCCTTGAGATCTGCTGGTAACCACAGGGTCAACTAAAAGCCTTGTGTGCAGTTCATTTCCTGCAGTTCATTCATTCGCTCTGCGCTAGATGCTGGGGATCCAGCAGTAACTCAAACACAGTCCCGCCCTCATGGAGAGTATGCTTTTTGGGAAGATGAAGACGGAACAAGGGCATGCTACGTGCTTGAAGGGAAAGACTAGATTTGGGCCTTTTTTGTTGTTGTTTTTAAATATGTTTTTATTGATTTCAGAGAGAGGAAGGGAGAGGGAGAGAAAGGGAAACATCAATGATGAGAGAGTTATCGATCGGCTGCCTCCTGCTCGCCAATGTGGGGCTCAAGCCCACAACCTGAGCATGTGCCCTGACCGGGAATCAAACCTCGGTCTCCTGGATCCTAGGTCGATGCTCAACCACTGAGCCACGCCGGCCGGGCTGTTTTGGTTTTTTTGTTAATCTTGTAGGACTCTCCTAATCACTTTTTTTTTTTTTTTTTTTTTGAGATATATGTGCATTCCTCTCCACCCCCAATAAGATTACATCATAGGTCAGGCAATGATATCTCCATAACAAAATAACGGTTGAAAGTTGATATTGTGGCAGGCCGGTGTGGCTCAGTGGTTGAGCGTCGGTCCATAAACCAAGAGGTCAGTGGTTGGATTCTCACTCAGGACACATGTCTGGGTTGTGGGCTTGACCCCCGGCAGGGGGTGTGCCAGAGGCAGCTGATCAGTAATGTTTCTCTCTCAACGATGTTTCTATCTCTCTATCCCTCTCCCTTCCTCTCTCTCTAAAAATTAATAAAAACTTTTTTTAAATAAGTTTATATTGTATAAATAGTTCTAAGCAACATAAGTTAGAGGAACTTCTAATACTCTACAATATTTTGGTTATTAGGTCACTACTTTATAAATGATTACCATATTCTAATAAATGAACATTTACATTTAGGCTATTGTTGAATTCTGAAACATTTTGATTTCTTATGAATACATTGCTAATGAGTTTTCTCATTATAATTTTTCTTTATGCTAGGCATAAAGGCTATTTAGAGTAATTACAACAGAGGAAGTATAAGAAAATGCTTATATATAGCTATAATTAGAGAAAATGGAAGTCAGAGTAAACAAACAAAGTGTTACTGTTGTAGTAATTATTTTTATTATTGTTTTTCCTATAATTTTGAAGGGCCTACTTAATGGAAATTATGAACATTTGCTTTTAAGTACTTTTTAATACCTGGAACCATAACATTTTTGAAAATAACGATTTTGTAAAGGTTTTTACCTTTAAATTCCTCAGCTCTTTCTTAGAAGTAAAATCAAAGGATGAGAAAAATATAAAGCACTTTAACATTAGGTTAGCAGCTCTCTTCCTTCGTTCTTTGCACCTGTCTCTATATAGTTCATTCAGAGGCAACTTCAAGCGCAGATACTACTCTGCGGTACTTTGGGTTTGCTCTCTACCGTAATGAGAGCCTTTGGGTTTAAACAGAATCTTTTGAGAGGGGAAACACTTGGGCACTAAGTGAAATTCCATTTAACACTGATGTCAGGGAGCAAGACTTCCTTATAAATGCAACTTACTGTACTCAGAAGCCATGAACTGGCCCAGGTGTCACTAAGTTTATGACAAAATAAAGTATTTAATAGTGGAATTCTAGTCCTTCCAGTGTTAATTGCTCCCTGGTTGTAAACCAGACATATTTTTAAAATTCATTAAATTCTCCTTACCCCAGGAACAATATAGTACAATGCCTTATTTTACCTTAACCACAGTTTACATTTGTCCAGAACATGTAGTTTTTAAAAGCCCAGTCCATTCAGTTCAGTTTATCTGTTGAACACCTGCTCTCTATCAGTAATTTATCAAACTTTCTCTCTTCAGCAATTTGTATTTATTTAAAATTTTAATAATTATTAAGAAATAATCTCTTACCCTAGCTGGTTTTTCTCAGTGGTTAGAGCGTCAGCCCACAGACCAAAGGGTTCACCCCAGTCGGGGTGCAAGTGAGAGGCAACCACTCGATATGTCTCTCTCACATCGAAGTTTCTCTCTCTCTCTCTCTCCTCCCCCCTCCCCTTTCCACTCTCTTTGAAAAAGCAATGGAAAAAATATCCTCAGGTGAGGATTAAAAAAAATAATAATCTCTCAAGACCAGAAAATTATTACTATGTCCTTGGAATTCCTGAGTAGCCTGTGACTTTGATAGCTGTTCAGTAGAGGGGTGTTATGAAATTTTAATTCCTTACCACAAGCATTTACCGAGTTTGTGTTAGGCACTAGGCGTTCTATTAGATACTGGGAATATGAAGATTAATTAAACAGAGAGTGTGTGGTGGGGATGGGGTGAGACCATTTTAGTACAAACTAAAGTCCTGGGTGAAAGTACAAAGGGCAGTGAATGAGTGGCTGTGTGAGAGCAATGTAGAGAGACATGGAATGTGGGTCTCTTGAAAGGAATCTTTATAGTATGATCTAAAGTTTACTTGCAATTTGTATCATTTTTTCTGTTCTGGATATAGAGTAGAACATTTTAGGTAGTTAATCAGTATCTGTTTTCCTGTAATTTGCTACACTTTTGCTTTTGTTCCTTGGTTAAGAGTAACAACTGTATACTGGAGTCAAGGTGGGGGGGGGGGGCAGTGCTGGAGGAGACAGTTCTGCAAACAACCTATCAGCCTAAAACAAAGAAAGTCTGTCCAAAATCTGCTTCTGCTCCCATGTCAGTTGGTATAAATGCAGCTACAAGTTTGGCTAAACCTGACAAATTTCTAGCAGTCATAGTGACATTGGATTATTTCACACAATGGGAAGAGTCCAGGGTGGTGAGCCCTGGTTTATTGTAGCAGTCCAGCAGTGTCCTCAAAGCCCAGGGCACTTCCCACTTTCCATTCTGCCATCCTTAGCATAATGCTGTTCTTCCTGGGGCTCGTTGCCTCATGGTTGCAAAGTGGCTGCCACAGCCACAAGTATGGCATCTTCATACTGCCATCCAAGAAGGAAGAAAGAAGGGGGCAAACAGAAAATATGCTTTTCTTTTATCACCGAAGGAAAGCCCTCCCACAAGCCACCTCGCAGACTTCTCCTTAAACCCCGTTGGTCAGAACGGGGTCACACTGCCACCTGCAAAGGAGACTGAAAAATGTACGTTAGAAAGGAGAAGGCAAGAGCCAGATGGGTTTAGGTCTGTTATCATTCATCCCCTAGGAATAGAGCGGAGGGCGAGCATATTGGGAACCCAAACTCCTAGGGCTCTGTTAGCAAGGAACACAATGGGGGCGGTGAGTGGCAACAATGATGCTCCAGTAGTTTGCTTAGTGTGACCTTGGGTAAATTATTTAGCATCTGTGCCTCAGTTTCTACATCAGTAATGTGGAGACAATAATAAAACCTGATCCCTAGGCTTGGGTGAGAATTAAATGTTGTATCCCTGCCAAATGCTTGAATAAACTACTGGTGCTTGTTAAGCACTCACAAATATTAGCTGCTAATAAAAAGAGACTGTATTTCCCAAAGTGCTTGATTTACAACTGCATTCCTCAGATTCCCTGGACAGCACCCTGTGCAAAAGCTAGAGAACTGGAAAGCGTGGCTTCCAGCCCTCAGAGAAGGGTTCTTTCCACCAGACCTACGTCTGTGATAAACTTTAGACCCTTTCGAGTCTTTCCCGGCAGCACCCCCATTCCTCTCCCTGGCTCCCATTCTCTCCTCTCCTTCTTCCCCACTTTTTCTCTTGCATCTACTTTTCCGGTACATGTTTCTTTTCTCTCTCGTGACCCACTCCCCTTCCTTTCAGGCCAGGAAATTATCGCCATTTCACCCTGCTCCCGACTTCAGGGCTGTAAGGGATGCCGACCCTCACACAGGACTCTAGATTCCTGGACGCGGTTATCCTCCAAGGACTAATGGGTGATATATTCAGAGCTGGTTTAATTTATTCTGCATGTGCTAAAGCATAAGTAATTCACAAGCAGGTGACGGTCGCGCAGCTCGCGTGTGTGGATCTGGTGATAAGCACACCGCATTGCGTTAGTTTCTTTTTGCCAATACCACTCTCATAAAGGTCAGAAGAAAAACATTTAAGGGAAAGGCAAACACATTTTGATTTAACCAAATTGGCTTATTCACCTTTTTGAAAAAGAGTAGGGCAGAAATAGGACAAATAGCTTAAGAAATGAACTTTGAACAAATAGATTTGCCAAAGAATTACCCAGCAGGAAAGAACATTTGTTTATCACCTCAAAAAAAAAGAGGCAGCACCTGGCTCCCGTGAGGTTGATGAATGGTACGCAGCAGAAAAAGAAAACCAGAGAATGTGTGTTATGAGCTTTGAAGATGAGCGGGGGGGAAAGTCAGCAGAAAGAGAACTCAGTGCACTGTATCGAAAGCTCTTCCGAGAAATCAGAAACATTTATTTTTGAAAAGGGAAGCTCAGCTTCAGTGTGCAATAAAACCTTTCTTCCACCAAGTGGAATGACGTCTGAATGTTAGTGAAATCCTATGTCCCTTTTCTTCAAAATGCCTTTAAATGAGCAGAGGAAGGAAATCACTCCCCTCCGTGCCCACCAGACAAGGGAAAGGGAACAGCTGCAGAGTCAGAGCCAAGCTGTGTCAAAGCCACACCCCGGCCCTCCTTCATTATTCCCCAGCCCTCCCTTGAAACGGGACGAAGCCCAGGGTACCTGGGGCTGCATCGGAGGGAAAACAGCAGCAGTTCGGCTCCTGCTTCCCCTCATCTGCACCAAAGGCAAGTGGGTTGCTGTGATGAGTCCTGTGGACTCAGCTGTACCTGGCGTCCCTGCCTGCAGCCAGCAGGTCGGCCTTAGCGGAGGTCAAAGCCTCAAATGCCTCAGAGGACCAGATAAACAAAGGCAAAAAGGGCCACCAGTAAAAGTCTACAAGCTAAACTGCTTGTTTTGCACTAAATAACAAGAGTATAGCACTGCTAACTAAAATACACAGTAACAAAAGAGAATGAATGAGAATGATACATGCTTGCTTAAGGTTCTCAGGGATGTATGGTTAATGTTAGTGAGGAAAAAACAAAGCACGGAACAGTGGATATATTTTGCTTTCTTTTGTGTAATAAGGAAGAAAAAAAATTATGCATACAGTTATAAAATATCAAACCTACAAAAGTAAAATAATAGGCTACCTATAGAGGTCAGGGGGTGGGGAGGAAGATGGGCAGGGTGGAGGGGATATGGATGGATATAATAGATTTCTCTGGGTACATTTTTATATAGCTTTGATTTGGGCCATATAAATACTCAAACATGTTTTACCTATTCAAAAATAAAATTTAGTCACAAAAATAAAAGCAAACCAAATTTGAAATCAAACTGAAACAAATTACTCCAACTACATGTCATGTGGGTGATGTACATAGAAAATAATTATTTCAAGTGACTTTGGAACACAGTACTCTTAGTGTTCATCTTTAATCAAATATATTCTAAGAACAAAAACGAAATTGCCCCCAACATCTAAAATTCACTAAGTAATTATCGGGTATTTCAATTTATTTCCATAGCAAATAAATAAATATGTTATTGATTTAGGAACTGAGATTTTCTATGTTACAAAAAAGAGGTACAAATATAAAATCATAAGCGTTAAGGAAAACTGTAATATTAAATTTGAATTGGAAGTATCATATCAACTCATGATTTAAATAAATATATTTCTTAGCTTTAACCACTGAAGAGCTTAGGGGCAATGATACACCAATGGCAATGAGCTCACTGAGTTCAGAGACCTTGGTTTTTAAATACTATTCTCCAATAAAAGGGCCCAAGGCTCCCTGGAGAAATGGCTGATTCTGGGTCAGGGGCTTGGAACTTGCAAGATAAGCCCAGGGTTTTTCATGTGCCCCAAACTGGGAAGAGCTCAGAGAATGATGGGGACATCTCAACACAGGAGCCGGCCAGCTTGAAGGAGCTCATGCTGGCAAAATTTGGGGCAAGTTGAGGACCAAAAATAACTGCAACTGATTATAAAAATTGAATAAATAAAAACAGAGTAAATAAATAAAAGTTGAATAAATAAAATTCCATAGGAGTATTCAAAGCAGGAGAGACAGAAAGACCTAATTTGCCACCATTGAAAGTGACTATAGCAACTTCTTACTCTGAAAGTTAGCAAACTGAAAGATGCTCTTACCCTGCCTCTTTAAAGGAACTGTAATTCATCCCCAATTGGTAAGGAAGAGCTTGTTTACTGAGGAATGCCTGCAAATAAACAAAGAAGAAAGGATAATTTAGAAAATCACCATTTTGCAACTGTCAAATTATATGTGCAATTAAATAAATATCAACAGATGCTTATATCATTAAGTACAAGGTGACTGTGGGGCAGATTATCCACACCCCACCAAGCAGATTTTCAAGGGAACCCCCCAGCTGTACACTGGAAGGACCTGCGGGTCATCACATTAGTCAAGTGACTGCATTTAGCATCACTATTGTCCAACAACCTGGCATTCTGTGTCTCCTGATTGAAGTGATATGCAATACAAATCACCTATGAAATATCCCTCTCAAAAATGTTTAATCTAATTCCAATCTGGCCTTTAGAACCAACTTGCAGGTTACAGGAAAAATTGGCAGGGGCATGGGGGGTGGTAAAAAACATCACAAGGAAACTGTCAGAGAAATGCAGAATATAGGTGTTTCTACGAAACTTTGGCCTACACTCTTCTAAAAGTCAATGTCATGAAACAAACATACTAAAAGTTTGAAGAACGATTCTTATTTAACTTGCTTAACCGAATACAATGAATGAAACTTGATTGGATCTTGGTTAAAAAAAAAAAAAGCTCTAAAAGCTTTTGGAGATAAGGAACTTTAATCTGGGCTGACTGGTGATTAAACCTGGATATAAATAGGGAACTATTGTTAATTTTCTTTGGTGTTATAATGGTATGTGGTTATGTAAAAAGATGTCCTAATTCTTAGGAGATACAGGGTGAAATATTTAGGAGTGAAATCTCAAGATGTCCCCTACTGAATTTCAAAAATTCAGGTAGATGGTAGATAGATACATTGATTGATACAGAGATAGATATGAAAGAATCAAATGTGGCAGAATTTTGATAATTGTTGAATCAAGGTGTTGGATAGTTTTCATAATCAAAAGTTAGCTGAAAGTTTATAAATGAATTAAACAGACAACATCTGGCACTTAGTAAATAGATACTCTGCACATTTTTCTTTTGACCTCAATCGCTGAGCAGAGCTTTCCAGAGTGACAAGGGCAGCAAGTGAGAGGTGGATGGGACCGTAGAGGTCATCAAGGAAGCTGAGGTCTGGTCCCAGAACACAGAGGTTGGTGCAGATTCGGGACCGGCCCCTTTGAGCCTTTGTTCCTCCCAGTAAGAGAATAAGCTCTGGCGTCAGGAAGACATGGATACAAAGCTCCCGTGTGATCTCAGGCAGGTCACTTAACATTGCTGAGATGTATCGTCTTCCTGTGTCTTCCTGGCAGGATAATATGCCATCTCTCACAGAGTCATTTGAAGATGAAGTGAGAAAATGCGTATGAAGAGCCTGGAGCAGAGCTGCCACATGTTACTCCAGCCTCCAGCTCCCCACCGCCCTCTACTTAGCTCCTTCCCCAGCTTTTCAGCATCCATCTCACTTGGGCTTTCATGAGAAAGGCCAGGTGCAGGATCATAGTGCCAGTGGGCTCCTGCGTCTCCGTGTGGCTGTCCTTGCCCTGCCGTGGGAGCCATGCTGTGCCATTGTGAGAAGGGACCCTCGTTAACAGCTGTTCTGGGCCTCATGCCTCCCAAACACGACAAAAGAAGGTGGCTTCAGCCCACATTCTTATTAAATAAAACTGAAGAAAGCAGGGTGGGTTAAAACGGATCTTTAGAAAAGAAATATAAAGTATTAAGAAAAACATAAATTTGGAAATCATTTGATGATAAATATCTACAGTTCATTGTGTGCTACAAGCAATAAACAGGAAGAGCCCATGGCACTTGAAAGAAAAATAAATACCCACAACTTGTGGCGTATTTAATGTGCGTCAGTTGCTGCACTGGGCACTTTGCAGGAGTGATCACACTCATCGTGATAGCGACCCTGAGGGCGACCTTACTACCCCTGTGCAGGTGAGGCTGCCCAGGCTCAGAGAGAAGTGATTTGTCTAGTAGGCCGCAGAGCCACATTTGCCTCTGGGTCCCACTCCAAAGCCCCACTTTCATTAACCAGTTCAGTGCTATAGGCTGCAGAGTTTCCCTGCTCAGAAGCAGCCTCACAGAGGTCACTGGTGGTAGCGACCACACAGCTGGACTCTACAGCTATCTTTCTGACCACGGCAGCCAGGGAGCACCGTCAATGTGTAAACTCTTGAAGTAGCCCAGCCCGATTGCTGATTGGCCGAAACCAGAGCTCCATTGGAGCCCCTCAGTCTTCTCACTCCTGGAGCTGTGATCCCTGCAATGGGGTTTTTGAACTTAAAGCAACCTCCGGGCTTCATGGCTCTCCGAGTAGTGAGGTGGCTCCCAACCAATCCAGGGGTGTTTGCACGCTGGTGCTAAGGCCACTGTCCACTGCAGACGCTAATAATGAGTCCTCTGGACAGCCAGTGTCCATGTCAGTCCCTTGTGCGAGCAGCCTTTGGGCTGAGCCTGAGAGGGGACCGGGGAGTGGCTTACTTGGAGCAGACCTGCTTCCCAGGGAATAAACTCCCAGGCCACCTTGAGTCATTTCTCTGGTTCTGTTTCTACTTCCAGAGTGGCACCAAGTCAGAAAGTGGCTTTTAGCCAGCTGCTTCTTCATGCACCTGGCTGCTGTCTGTCCTGGGTTGCAGTCTCAGCCCTTCCTAAGCCCACCCTTTTCCTCTCCTGTGGCCACTGACCTCCACAGTCAGGAAACGCACACTTCCTTTCCATCCACATACCTGATTTGGGGTTTGTCTCAGTTTGAATCAGAGGCTTTTCTACACAATGTGCCAAATATTTACTCATAAGCTCCCCTGAATCCTTCCTGGAACCAGTTCGGTAAATAAATGAGTTCAGAGGGGGATGCTTAAAATCCAGCAGATATAAAAAACACAAAAACACAAAGGCAGAGTTGGTTACAGTGTGAGGCCCAACACAACTGTTGTAAGAAGAACACCAAACAAAATGCGATATGGTTAAAAAGAGAGAGAGAAAACCTCTGGTTGTTAGAAATAAAGAGCTCAAGGACATAGCATTTTGCATTTATGTGCCCACCTTATCTCTTGCCATTCCCACATACCCATTCTACATTCCAGCCAGGCTAAATTATTGGCTTTACCCATAATGTGCTCTACCATTTTTGCCTCTAAATTGTTGCTTTTTCCTACGTGGATCACCTCCTTGCAACTCACAATCTTTAAATGGTTAAATCTAAATTACCTCCCAAAACTCATGCCAGTGGTTCTCTTCTCCAGGATGTCCTCCATTTGGTGTCCCCTGATGGCTCCCACAGCGACGTGTGTCTCTCTTTAACAGTAATGGTTCGGGTGGGGGTTATTAGTATGGCTTTCAGAGCCAGAATGCCTGTCTGGCTGTGAATCCTACCTGCTAAATTAACTTTACATAAAAGGACTGAGTTTCTACCCATAAGGCACTTAGAATAGTGCCTGGTCATAGAAAGCACCTAACAAGTGTTAATTATTACTAATACACACTCTGGGTCATATGTAAATGTATTTCTTACTATAGATCATCATAGTCAAAAAGATTGAAAGTACTTCTCTTTAGATCCCTTCCAACTCTAAAATTCAAGGTGTAGAATTTTTCCAACTTTCCAAAGCCACCTAATTCCTGTTGATACGACTCTCTGTACAAAGTATATGTATACCAGAAATATTGGTTTTTCTATTATCTGCTCATCAACTAAATCTTTACTTCAAGCCTCTACCTGAATAGACCTGAACTTCCATTTAGTCAGCATTGGGGCTCTTCCTCCTCCTTCCAGGGTTGCATTAGGATCTTGGAGAGAGGCTCACAGAGAGTTAACCTTTAAAAGACGGCATTTAAAAGACAGCATCATACAAACTCCGTATATTTTCCAGGATCAACTGTACAAATAATGGTTTCTTTCCTTTTGCCTGTAAAAAAGAACGTATATGCTTAGGTTTCTGAGTATTTAACCTTTAAAAGACAGCATTTAAATTCCGTCAGCATTTAAATTCGGCCAGCGGGACCCACTCCTTCCCGGGAACTAAAGTTCCCTTTCAGCGGATAAAGGTTAAAAATGATGAAAAGTTCTCCAAATAATGGTTTTTGATATAGTCTGTGAGTCTCTGTGTGTCCTAGTTAGCTCAGACTGCTATAACAAAATACCAGAGCCTGGGTGACTTCAACAACAGACATTTATTTTTCACAGTTCCAGAAAATAACTGTGATCTTGGACCTGGGAGGTCCAGGATCAAGGTGCTGGCAGGTTCACTTCCTGGCGAGACTCCCTTCCTGGCCCTGGAAGGCCACCTGCTTGCTGTGTGCTCGCCCGGCCCTTCCTCGGTGCATGCTCGGAGAGAACCCCCCTGTGTCTTTTTACAGGGGTACTGATCTCATCATGGGGGCTCCACTTTCATGACTTAACCCAAACCTAATTACCCCCTAAAGGCCATCACATTGGGGATTAGGACTAAAGTATATGAATTTTGGCAGGACACCTACATTCAGTCCATAACACGGTGCCAGCCCCACATCTCCCCAGGCCCAGAGTCGTGTGATTGTGCTTCCGCCACGTGTCTGGCACACATGCTGGGCACTCAGGGCCTGAGTGTATCATCCTTAGGAACTATCCACCTGAAGCTTGGTGCCCTCTTCAGAACAGAGCCCCCCTTCTTGCACAGCTCCCAGCAGGGCGCCACAGTGCTCTTTCCTCCCCTGGGCAGAGGCCTGGGAAAATCCCCTTTCTAATCTAGTCGGAGGCCTGCTCTCCCTCCGATGTCCTCCAGGCCTCTGCCTCTCCCTCAGACCCTGTCCCCTTCCATGGTTTTGGCTTGTGGAAAACAAAACCCAGAAGGGCCTACAGACCCTCCTGCTTCCCATCTCGTCCTGTGCCTTCTCTGAGACAATGCAACGCAAAAGGGGAGAAGCGGGTAGGGGGGACAGAAAATGTATGTGGAGAAAAAACATAACTTATAGTTTATCCTAGCATCCAGCCACAATGTTATGCACAGTCTCTTCTCAACACGCAGGGCAGCAAATGTGGCTTCTCCCGGCCTGGCTCTGGTCAGAGCTGCCTGTTTCACATCGCCTAATGCCCCAAACTCGCCTTCCTTCAGAGACTATACAAGAATGTCACTAAAAGAACCAGGTCAAAATAGTTTGCTTTTCAGGAGGAACTGAAGCAGAATTATCTGACAGGTGGTGGTTCCAAAGTTCATCGAAACCTTATTTCTAAAGTTTACACAAAGCTTATCTCCAGAGTACAAATACTGTCAGCTGCTGAGAGGGAGGGACCACAACTCCTCTTCTATATTATGCCCCCCTGCAAAAGAATCCCCAGAAACTATAGATTATAATATACTATTAACTAAGATACAATATTTGCAAGTGAGCCTATTCCACTCACTTAAGTGAATGCAGCTTTCTTTCCCTGGGCCTTTGCTTACCTATTTCAGGCACGTTAGGGACAAAGGCCCACTTCAGACACTGGGACAGCTGGGCTTTGATGCTAGACTAAGAATGAAGAGAGATGTCCTTCAAAACTTTCCTCCTTTGAGTTGCAGATCCTTTTGATTTCTGACTCTAAAAAGAACATACTGGCTGCTCTTAGCTGTGGTCTAAGCAGAGTGCTCTAGCCTTCAGGATTAACAGGCCTGCAGAGGTGTCTTCACAACTGCGGCCTCCTCCTCTCAGGTGATGAAAGTACCAGTACATCTGGCCTTTCGGGAGGAGGGTGGCAGCGGGGAGCCTGAGGTCCCCGGAGGCAAAGCTGATGTCCCTGAGGGCCGCATCCAGACCCCTACATGGCCAGGAAGGGCTCAGGTGCATGTGAGTGGGACGGGCCAGCGCCTGCTGAATTCACAGTCAATTCTCCACATGTTTCCCACATGATGAGTAGACGAGTTTTGGTTCTGTGCATTTTGTGGATTGCTGGAGGATTCCTGTGGCAAATATTAAACAATGAGCGAGATGAGCTTCTCTGAAACCCAGTAGGTCTTGGAGCTGCCTCTTCCTGCTTTCAGTTGATATGGGCTCAGGAAGTAGGAATTGATTTTATCCAAGACACAATTTGGAGGAAGTTTGCTGTTGAAACATCCCAAGCTTATTTCAAAGTCGAATCAAAATGATTTCTTAATTACTCACTGGTGTGGATTACTTAGATATTCCAAGTTTGGATTTTAGCAAGACTGGGACAGGGAGTAGGTTGCAGTAACTATTCTTACTGTTGGAACTGGGGTAAAGTTTCTCACCCACTTATCCGATCCTTGATCGTAATCTGGAAGTTCCTGGATAGAATGGGTGAGGGGAGTAAATCCTCATGGTGCGTTCTGGCAGAAATGATTGTAGGCTGCAGTTGGGAGAAGGGAATTTGATAGACAACACATGCTTCTCCTGTGGATGGCAAAGTTTAAAACACACACATACACCCGCCCCCCCCCCAAAAAAAACACCTGGAGCCCAGTCTTGCCTAACAGCATGGATTTGTGATTGTAGCTAGTATTTTTTGAGCCATTACTGTGTCACTTTACACACGAGGTGACTGAGGTTCTGAGTAATTAAGTGGCCTGCCCAAGTTTACACAGCTAGTAAGTAGCTGAGCTAGTATTAGAATCTGGATTTGCCCAACACTGCAGTTCGTGAATATTTTCAAAATAGAGAATTGAATTACTGTAGAGTTAATTTAAAGCCAACTGATTTAGCAAAACTCATTAGCTGAAAGAGTAGAGGGAACATTGTTATTTAATAATGAAAACAGCAACAACTGTCATTTGTTGGGCCCCTTCGCTGTGTCAGGAATGTTTCTAGGCACCCACCTCACGCCCCTTGTTTCATGTGAGCCACAGAACAGTGCTAGATTGTGGTCCACCTTTGTACATGAGGACAGTGAGACTCAGAGAGGTTGTCTAGCACCCTTTCATGGAGCAGTTCAGGGCATCAGCCCCATATAGGAAGATTAGGGTGTGGATCCAAACTGTAGATAAATAGCATATAAAATCATAGGATCTTAGAGCAGAAAGGGATAGTCAAGATGACCTAGTCTAAATCCTCTATTTTACATTTGGGAAAACTTGGATTTAGAACCTTGCCCCAAAATCACACATCATCTGGTTAGTTGAATCCAAGGCTAGGATATAGGCTCAATTCAGTTAATCAAGTTTGATTTGAGTGCCTACTGTGGTCCACACATGTTCAGGTCTCCTGTCTCCCAGGCCCAGGACATTTTCTGCCAGACCTTGTGTAGCAGGTAGGACGTGGGGCCCGAGATCATAAAGTTTGCCCCTAGTTCTGCAGGGCATAACCCTGCAGCCGAAAGAGTAAAGAAAACAGGTGAGGACAGGATTGGGGAGGGAAGTGTGTTCATTCGTTCATTCACTCACTCCCCAGTCATACAATGTACCTCTAGTGGAGTCCTACTTGTATGCCAGGCACTGTTCTTTTTTTGAACTGTGAAATATGACAGATGTTCACGTAATTCCTAAACACTGTCAGACCTTGTGTAGAAGGCAGGACATGCTTTACATTGTATAAGAAGGCTGTGTGGCCAGGACATGAGCTCTAAGTCATGGGACTGACCGCAGTTAGTGAGAAAAACTTTCCGCCTGCCCTGAAGCCAGAAGGGAGAGATCAGACTGGAGCATGAGATATAACTTGTTTCTAAATGTGAATGTCAAAAATAACATCTTGAGTTACTTTTGTGGCAACTTGTCTGTACAAAATGAAGTCCAAGCCTTTTGATTAGAACCTCGTTGGATGATTTTATTTTAATGCAGTTAATAAGAATAATGAGAAGCCTCTGTTTCTATAACAAGGGCCCATATTCATCAAGTTCATGGTGTGAACTGCTGGGGGCATTTATGAAGATAAGAGCATTCCCACTGTGCATAAGGCAGGTGGGAGGGATGGCTTAAGGACATGAGACCTCTGTCTCTCTAAGCCAAAAGGGTGAACTCCCAAAGCACTTTATTTATGAGACGCTTTAAGCTCTAAATATTTGCAGATTATTGAAGAAATGTATATAAATAAAAAATATGTGACAGAGAAAAGTGAACTCAAGGTGTTAAGTGACTATCCATGGTTATATATAATTAGCAGCAATCTTGGACTTGAAGCCTCCATCCAATTTTTATTTCATTCTCCCAATTTGCTTTTTTGGAATTTTTCCACACTATAAAAAAGTATAGTCATACTGTGCCTTCCTTTGTTCCAGAATAAGAATGTCGGTGAAATGTCTTGCAACCTTTGAAGAGGCAAATGTAAAGTCAGTGCATGGAAAGGCAGGCATTATCTCGGGAGCAGAGCCCTAAAAGTGTAACAGGTTGAATAATGACATTTCTGAAATTCTCTCATTTGACACTGGAAGTATGCCTTCCACGTGAGAAATGCAATAATAATTCTATTTGCTGGGGCTACATGAGAAATGAGACTTGAATGGTCTGCTTTCTTTGCCCAGATAAACGGATGACAAGGTTCTAGCCAGTCTCTCCTAACTCCGTGTCCACAGGCATATTTGCCGCCTTAGTGGTAAGTAAGACTGTGCTTACAATAAAGGCAGATAGGCTGACACACGACTGATTCAGTGTTTTGGAATCCTGACAGCTAATGGAAACATAGCTCTGTGACTGCTTGGATCAATATGGCTATTGGATCAACTGTGGATGAATGAACTATTAATACTTGCGTAGAAAAAAGGAGTGTGCCAACTCAGATGGCTCTGTTGATTTAACCGTGCTGTGGGACTAGGATGAATGAGGCTGGAAGTAACATTAGGAATGAAAGAAAGAGACGGGGCTAATTGGGAGAGCCCGAGCTGCCTGTCAGCAGGGCAGAGGGCGGGCCCGTGCAGGTCAGGACCCTGGGCCTGGAGAGGCAGGGCACATTCTTGAATCCAAGCCAGGATCAGGGACGGCCATTCCTCTTCTTCTAGTCAAACTCGTCTGGATGTATCTAAGCAACGTCTGTGGTAGGCAAACACAGACTTTTTAAATGGTACATGCTTCCTGCTCTTTATATACATTTTCCCCTCATAAAACTTTCATTTGGCAGCCAGTCCTATGTAAATTATTTTGACTCAGCACATCAGCCTCAAATACATATTCCAATGTCCAATGTCATGAATGGAAAAGGAGTTTATCACACAAGGGAACATTCTGTTGCTCACCAGTGAGGAGGCACCTCTAGTATCAACAGAAAAGGTGTGTTTAGTGTAAATGCTCAACTTGAATCTCCACCTGATCCTGTTCCAGCCCTGATAGGAAGACGATTGTTAAGACCATGAAGCACTGCACCCTCAGTCTTGCCGGCAGTTTGGCAGGGTGTGGGAGGTTAGTCTCGCCACTTTCCTAGCACGTGGCTATCTGCATGTCAGCTTTCTCAAGGGGCAGTGTACCCAAACTTTGCCAGGCATGAGACAGTCACCTAGGCACCTTAAAATAAGTGCATATTTTCCAACTGTATCTATCCCATATCTAATGAGTCAAAATTGGTTGTGAGGGAGATGAGGTTGGGGGCAGGTCAGCTGTAGTTCCAGCAAGCACCCCAGGGTGTTCGATCTACCACCAGGAAGGGAAAGCAGATTCCTAGGTTGAATTCTGGGGGGAAAAAGATTTTGTAAGTCATAAGACAGAATTTCCCCCAGGAATACTAACTACTGAGACACTGTAGGAATCTTTATAAAATCATGGTCATAATGCCCCATGTTACTTATGTTACTGCCCTTAGTTTTAATTGTAATATTTTTGAAGGGAGCTCTGGATCCTAGTAAGTCAAACTTCTTGAACACCTACCATGAGCCAAGCCCTTTGGGCAACACAGTGGGTTAAACGTGAATCTAGACTGACGCTGAATCTAGACTGTGGAAAACAAGACTGATAAGTGAATAATGATATGATAATCTAGAGACTGAAAGAGCGAGATGTACTGAAGGGATGATCCTGGCACATCTTGGCCAGGTGCTGTTGGGTAACTGTCCTCCTAAGAGACCAGGGAGGGCCCTTTTTCAGTCTCTTGCTACTTCTCTTTCTCATGACTGATGAAACACCCAAGGGTGCAGTGCCTGAGTCCTGGGTGCAGCTGTCCAATAGGGTTAGAATTGAGCAGTGTGGAAGCACCTCCCAGTCTCTGAGGGGGAAATTGAAGAAAGGCTGGAATATCCAGTAAGGCCGTAGGTCTGTGAGGCAAGGACTGAACCAGACTGTGGGTTTAAAGAAGGGAGGGAGATGGTGATAATGAAGGTAAGAAAAATAAATGAGAAGAGCCGGGAACTGCTTTGTGCCAGGTACATCAGGAGCTCAGCATGTGCAATTTGCCCAGCTGTGCTTTCTGACCCTAATATTCCAGTGCTTTGCTTTCCGTTCCTGGATCTAGCCACCAGACAGCTAATTTTCATATTTATGCACGCTCTTGCAAGGCCAATGCTCCACAGCTGTGGTTTTGAAGCTACAGGGAATCGGGATAGAAAGTTCCGCACTGCAGAAAATTTTAAGACCAGCTGAACCAAATTGTATCAATTGAGATCACAATGAGACTGGGAACATCCTGGGACTATGTACAAAAGGGTGTGTCATGAAACAAGGTTATTTACATTCTCATAAAATGAGTGCTAAAGAGAAAGGTGGATGGGTTCTGGTAGTAAAGTCAGCAGCAAAGTCCTTTTTTAAAGGTCTGAAGAATTCTAAAAATGTACTGTAGAGGGCCGTTTGTTTCTATTCTCGAAGAGAAGCAAAGTGTGTTTTAAACAACTAGAAAAAAACTATTTACATCTATCTCAAAACTGGAGCCCAGAGTTTGATTCTGAAAATAATGAATGTCCAAAACTGAAATAGTTTTCTTTAAAAAAAATGTAGTAGGAGGTGACAGCATTACTTATGCAATGTGTACCACTAGCAGAACTTTCCACCCAGATTTTAGTGTGTAAATAGATGACAAAAATTGTTAATTTATATAAACTCATCTGAAAAAGGAAATTGTTCCTGAGCTTAAGTGACAAAAAAATATGGCATTTAGTAAAAAGGAAGGATATGTGGGTTTCTGATTTCTAAAAAGCCAAAGATCAAATATCCTTGACACAGTAAGTGTGACATTTTAACCAAAAAGCGAATGGCTCCTGAAGGGTCTGCCAGCCAGCCAGCCAGCCAGCCAGGCACCAAGGGTCAGATTGTCTGTGATGCACCTGTGTCAGTCCCAGTTATGACCGCCCAGAAGTGCTCAGCAGGGCAGGGGAAATGCAATGTAATTATTATTGTGATAGCAGGAAGGTCTGAATTCTTCCAGCAAGTTCGTGTAATGCCTAGCATGAGGGATATCAGTTTTCAGAGGCCTGAGAGTACAAAGAAGGTAGTTATAGATGTGTATGACAAAGAAGAGTTAGGAAAAGCAAAATATATGCCCCACCACCTGAAACATGTATTTAAGGATTGTCCTGAGACTTCAGGCGTACCCAGAGATCTGAGCAGGGCACCCTTGTCCTTTCCTTCAGCAGAAGGGACGCTTCGCAGTCCCCACCTGGGACCACTAGGACGCCAGGTGGTTTGGATGCGTTCCCTCAGCCAGCCGCTCTACCCAGCTGTCTCCCACCCCTAGAAAGGCCCTTTCTTTCCACCCTTTAGCATCATCAGTTTTCCAACTTGCCAAGTCAGGTTTTGAAGACCACTCTAGTAGTACTGTAACGTTTCATTACATTACTGTCGATTTTAAATTAGAAGCCTCTGGATTCTTTCCAGTGGGGATTAATGTGATGAAGTCAGCAATCTTATGTCCAGAAGAACTAACCAAAGTAAAATTTGCCGCCAAGATTATATTTCGAGGTAAAATTGCTTCCAAGTGACCAGACCTGTCATAATGCTTGCAGACACTTGTTTTCCTTCCTATCTGCTCAGCAGAAAAAATTTCTCTGTTGAATGTGTTTAATCAAACTGGCTGTAATAACCACACATGTTCAAAGTTTTCTTTACTGGACTTGCATATTGACTCTCCTGTGTTGAATAGTGCGCCGGTCAGTGAATGGTAGCGATGCTGTTCAGCTGCTTGAATGCCCATGCCACAGGTTTCATACTGTCACTTAACATTTGACTCTGAGTGTTTATTAAAACAATCCTCCATATTTTAAAATTTACTGCGAATGTTACACCTTGACCCTGACATTGCAGATTCGGGTGTTTTGGATAATACTCTGTGAAGAAAGTTATGGCCTTAATATTTGTCTAAGTAATCCCTCATGCAACTTAAAGGCAGGGAGTAGGGCCCGGCCAGGCGTGGCTCAGCGGTTGAGCGTCGGCCTAGGATCCAGGCGATCAGGGTTCGATTCCCGGTCAGGGCACATGCCTGGGTTGCGGGCTGCAGCCGATCAATGACTCTCTCATCATTGATGTTTCTGTCTCTCTCTCTTCCTCCCCTTTCCTCTCTCTGAAATCAATAAAGATATATTAAAAAAAAAAAAAAAAAAAAAGGCAGGGAGTAGGACATTAAGCTGTAATGGAAGACTGGAAAAAGATCCTGAAGGTACAGGAAGTCCTTGATAGGATCTGTGACAGTAAGCGAAATGATCTATAGCAAAACCAGTTGTTACCACAGACTAATTGATATAACAAGAGTTAAATTCCTCCAGCATCTCGCCCATGTTATAATGAAAAGGTATTGAATGAAAGGACATTGTTGTACCAATGTCATCCCAGTAAATTCAATAATAAAAAAGGATGTTATTGTAGGACCTGCTGTATTTATTCATATGCTTAATAGTTTAACAATTTATTTTTTTCTCACAGTGGGTTGTGGGTTATGTGGGTGATTCTTCTGCTGGTCTCTCCTGGCATCATTCATGTGACTATACCCACGTGGTGGATTGGCTGGGGGCTGGGCTCAGCTGGGCTGTCAGCCACAGCAGGCACATTGATCTTACCCCACGTGGCCTCTCCACAGAGCCACCTTGGGCTTTCTTACAGTGTGGTGGTCTCAAAGCAGCGTTCTTACAGGGAACATTCCAAGAGTGGAAAGAGAGCTATAAAACCTTTTAAAAATAGAAAGACATAGGTACAGAGAACAGACTGATGGATGCCAGAGGAGAGGGGGGTAGGGGGGCTGGGTGGAAAAGGTGAATGGATTAAGAAGTACTAATTGGTAGTTACAAAAAAAATATATAGTCACAGGAATGTAAAGTACAGCATAGGGAATACAGTCAACAACATTGTAATAACTATGGTGCCAGGTAGGTACTAGAAATACCGGGGGAAACACTTTGTAAAGTATACGATTATCTAACAACTATGCTGTACACCTGAAACTAATACAAAATAGCATTGAATGCAAACTGTAATTGAAAAATTAAATTAAAAATAAAAATTCAGTAGGAAATTATATTAAAAAAACCTTTTAAACAGCACTATAATACCTGTGTCACTTCTGTCACGTTTTTTTTTAAATCCTCAACCAAGAACATTTTTTCCATTGCTTTTCAGAGAGAGTAGAAGGGGAGAAGGGAGAGAGAGAAACATTAATGTAATAGAGACACATCGATTGATTGCCTCCCCCATACACCCTGACCAGGGCGAGGAATGGAGCCTGCAACCGAAGTAGGTGCCCTTGGCTGGAAGTGAATCTGGGACCCTTCAATCTGCAGGCCGGCGCTTTAACCACTGAGAAAACCAGCCAAGGTTGTCACATTTTATTGATCAAAGCAAGTTATAAAGCCAGCCCAGATTCAAAAGGGGAAAAAACAGACTTCACCTCTTTTTTAAAATTTTTTAATCTACTCCTGAGAATATTTTTTCCATTGCTTTTCAGAGAGAGTGGAAGGGGAAGAAAGAGAGAAAGAGAGAGAGAGAGAGAGAGAGAGAAATGTCGATGTGAGAGAGACACACGGATTGGTTGCCTTCTGTATATGCCCTGATTGAGGCTGGGGACGGAGCCTGCAACTGAGGTATGTGCCCTTAGCCGGAGTCTAACCCAGCGCCCTCCAGTCCAAGGGCCAATGCTCTAACCACTGAGCAACTGGCTAGGGCCAGACCTCACCTCTTGGGGCAAAAAGTGGCAAAGGCACATTGCAAAACGCCTGTGCAACGGGAGATATTGATGTGGCCATTTTGGAAACACTCCACTAAAACAATCCATGTTCCTCCCACATGCAAAATACGCTAACTGCCACCTCCACCCATGGCCCATCTATGATGGCATCTGCTCCAAGTCCAGGGTCAGCTCATCTCATCCGGCACAAATATGGAAGGATGAGTTCCTCGTGCCGTGCATTCGGCGGCTCAGGTGTGCTTCTCTCCGTCTGGGAACATATGAACTAAAAAGGCAAGTTTCCTGCTCCCCACACACCAGCAATGACGACACAGGAACAGAAAACTGCAATAGGCAAAGATTACATCCTGTACATCTCGCAGCAGAGAATAAACATGGGAAAAGTGGGGGAGTTCTGCCCTGGGGAAGATGAATGAGGAGCCTGCGCCTTCATCTGAGGGATCATCATAAAACCAGCGCCGTTTCTGAGTGGTCTCCACACCCTTTCTCCCTTCACCTCATCACTAACTTTAGAAGGAAGGTAACTGCTTGGCAACTGGGGTAAACCCAGGCTAGGCCACGATAGGTGAGGTAGCTCATCTGAGCTGCGTGGCTACGTGTTTGGAGGTGGGCACGCTGAAGGCAGCTTCCAGTCTCCCGCGTGGATAGTGGCTGGGATAGAGAAAGCAGAACAAGTCATAAGAGTGGAAAAGTTGAAATAATCTTTGGACTTGTGGGTTTTGAGGTGCCTGCAGGATATCTCTGGGGAAAAGCTGAGGGCTGCACATACAGACAGAAATGATTGGCTTTCCTGGGACCCTAACGCTCATTTCCCCAGGGAGACTGAGCAGCAGTGCAAGGGTGGAACCTGGCAAAACCCGACACCTGCCTAATTCTAGCTTGTCGGGATTGGAAGCTGCTTATCTGCGGCCGGTGTTCCTGACGTCCCATGTTGTGGGGCTTCCTGGGTTCGGCAGGGTGGCTCCGGGCTGTGTTTTCTGCCAGTAGTGATAAAACAGTTCTTTTCCACGTGGACAACAGTTCTTGTGTTTTCGTCTTAGCTTTTGTTTATTTGTAAATCAGTTGCAGTTGAAAACATGTAAATGTATTAACTGCTGTGACATTGCCTGATTGTGAATTAAATAAGAGCAACAGCCTCTCAAGGACTGAAAATCAGGGCCACTGTGGCAGTACAGAGATTCCCCGACGCGCTCACGGGGAATTGTGCCTGCGTCCCGCAGCGCTTCCCGTGGAGGGAGACAGAAAGAGCAGTTTCGTTTTGATTTTCAGTCACCCCTTTTAAAGGTAACAAAAGTAACTGATTCCAGTGTTAAGTCCATTTTAATACTAAGGTAGTTACCAGGTTATATGCCCCTTTGGTGTAGGGTGGGCAAGAACACAGATGGTACAGTAACCATAGCAACAACACTTGGGCTAGTTTTCTGCCTGTCAGCTTTTTTCAACATATTTCCTTTTAAAGGAGAGGCTTTCTCTCTCTCTCTCTCCCTCCCTCCCTCTTTTTCCCTCCCCCCACATTACTTCCACTTTTCCCCCTTTCCCTCTCCCTCTGACCCTCTCTCTTAGCAGACTAAAAAAAAAACCGAAGAAGTTTCATATAACTTCCTCCTGGTTTTTCAATCTCTAAATTATTCAAATTTTAATACAAATCTGAATTATAATGTTTCCATTATAAAACTGCATTTCTTATTTGTCCCTCTTTTACTTAAATAGGAGATATGGGAGGGAAAGCAATTATAAGGCCAGAAGTTGCTAAAATGAGACCATTTTCCTTTACCTTTGAGTTCAGGCAAAAATCACATGAGCCCAAGTAGGCAGGCATGTACCCTCAAGGACTCTTGGAGGCAGACTCTGCTACTTCTTCAGGAAAATCTAACCTCCAGCCACCCTCACAGTAAAAGTCTTCCTTCACTCTCGACGCCAAGGGCCTCATACTTAGCCATTTTAATAAAAAAATCTGGAGCCTGTATTCCAATTTGCTGGAGCCTGTATTCCAATTTGCTCCTCTGCAGCGTCGCTAAGCAGGATATCTGACAAGGACAGTTGGAGTTTCTCCTCAAAAATCGATCTTCTGTAGGTCTACTTCAGGGCCTTTTCTCCCCTGAAACATCTCCGTGCAGACTTGTTTTTTAAATGTTACCCCCTCAGAGAGGCCTTCCCGCTGGGTTATTCTCTTAGTTCCCTGTATACTTCTTCAATTGTGATTTATATTTATTTGCTTGATTACTTGTTTGTTGTCTGTCTCTCCCAATAGACTCTAAGGTCTTTGAGGGCAGAGACAAGTTCTGTAATGTTTCACATCTCATTCCCAGTATCTTATGCAGGATTTGGCTCATTGTAAGTAGTAAATAAATACTTTTCAAATGAATGAATGCATGTTTCATTTTTTATAAACTCCTTTTAGATTTGATTTTAAAACAAAACCAAACCTTTTTTTTTTTTTTTTTTAAATTTGAAGTGTTGGTATGGTTTCTGTTTCCCTTTTACACTTTGGCTGCTAGGAAGCTCAGGTTAGGTTAGAGCTCAATCACTGTAGTTGTATTTGCTACTAAACTAAACATATTTGTTTCCTTTGTTTTTCATGGCTTTTATTTTCTTTTATTATTGTAGTTGTATCATTTTTATTTTAAGTCACTTCAAAATCTTCTTGAAAGCAAGTACCATATAATAATAAATATCAGATCCTTCATAGTTAAAGAATTTTTCAGCAATCTCCCAGAGAGAATGATGTGTACTATGAATGGTTAACTCTTAAATGTTGACATGAACATGAACAGTGATAAAAGAAACTTTCAATAGGAGAAAATTGAAAAGGCTTTTTTTTTTTTTTTTTTTTTTAACTCTTCAGCTATGTTACAGGGCATTGAGTGAGAATAAGTAAACGTTACATACTAAACTAATCATGTTGATTAGCAAAATGTTTGAATTTTTAAAGAGTAAAATCCACTTGAATTGCAGAAGCATTACTTTATTGCACTTTATACAAATATATTTTATATACAGAGTATCCTAAAAAATGTATGCACACTTTAACAGCTGATAGCTCAATTTTGAGAATGAAATGTATTTTAATAAACACTGCCTTTATAATTACTCAAAGTGTGTGTATACATTTTTGGGGGATACCATATACGTATGCACATCCTTGCAAACCCACTTAAAGCTCCTTTCTGGGACCTATGTGGTTCCTTGCTGCCTTTTTGTGGAGAAGAAAAACCTGTCTGACCATCATGATTCCTGGGTTTTTCCACCTTAAATAAACAGTGTTGCCAGGTGATCCAAGTTTGCAGATTCAGGACGTGAAATCCTTCCATTGTTTGCAGTTGTTGGAGAGGGAGGAGAGGCAGCTTCAGAGGGACTCCTGAGACACTTTTAAGTATCTGTGGCCAGAAGAGGAAGCTATGGTGAGGTAGCAGATCAATGGCATCAGTGTCACCTGGGAAGATGGCGTGACAACGGAGGGTTTATTAATAGAAAGGACGACCGAGAAAATGTCACACAGAAAAGAAATGATTAGTGGCAAGAGAAGCTGGGAACCACTTCAGATGAAAGAAGGAAGTCCTTTTCCCAGCAGTAAAAAGACAAACAGCACCTGCTTCTGTGCCTGAGGGGCCAGGAATGAAAAAGGGCAGATCAGTGGGTTTTCTCCCAGGCCTCCAGGCGAGTGGGTGGAGAGTGGCGGGAAGGTTAATGTGGCTAAGGCAGGTTCCAAACCAGCTCAGGAAGGAGAGTCCAGGCTTCCTCTGTCCCTGTACCTGGTTCTCTGGGGCGGGGGGTGTAGCCAGAGGACAAATGGAGAGTGATCTTCCTACTGCTACTTTTCCCTTGGGCATAGCAAGGGACAGAGTGTCCTTCACCTTATAGAGCCCCATCTTGCACCTTGAGAAACAGTCACCAAGCCCCCATTCTCTCTACTCTCACATTATCTCTATGAATCTGAGCTCCTGCTGGGCTAATAATAGGGTGCATTGCTTTGTAGACGTCTGAGGGAGCTAGGTAACGCAACTATATTCCCTGTGAGTGAGGGACCTATGGGGACAAAACCCACTCTGGTGTGTGGAGGGTATTTGTTTGGTGGTGGTGGTGTTTTTTTGGCCATTCCCCTTTCCTAATAATACCCGGTTTCCATTTATAGAATGTCATCTGCCTCATTGTGGAGTTTTCATAGGACAGTTTCCCAGCCAGTTGAATCCGTTCCACAGTTGATGGGCATTTGGGTGGTACCAGTCTTTCGCTGTTATAACAGATGCTGTTACAAACATTGTTACACCTGTTTTCTGGTGTTTATGTACAGAGAGGGGATTTGCTAGGAATGGAACTGATGGATCACATAGTAACCCCCCTCCCCCCTTTTTTGGTCCTGATCCATTTCCAGCACATTTTCTTCAACAAATATTTATCAAGCACTATCATGATTAATCAGGCATAGGAGGTGCTGGTGACAGTGAACATAACAAAAATCTTTGCCATCATGATGCATATATTCTAGTGTGAGGAGACCAAAATAAATAAAACAAGTTCATTTATATAGTATGTTACACGCTGTTTTATGTTGTGGAGAAAAAAAGTAGAGGAGAAGGGTCAGAGAGCCGGTGGAGGGAATTGCAATCAGACCACCTGCTTGTACAGTTGTGTCCTGCACAAGGATGCTTGGGGAGGCCTAAGTAGGGGCTGAAATCCAGCCACTTGCCGGAGAGAAAGGCAGATTTTCCTAACTGATCAGGGTGGGGCTTCAGGAGGCTGCAGGTGGCAACCAAAATATCTGCCTTTAAATGGGGCATTTCTAGAAATATCCCTCTGGCAATATTGAGTTCTTGAGCTTTTGAACTCTTTGGATACAAGCCTTTACCTAAGTTTACAAACCTGAATATTTTAACTGTAAGCCTTTTTTGTTGATGAAAAATCAGGTATTATAAAAGTGAAATCTTGTTCAAGTCCACAGCGCTCCATCAGTTGCATTCACCTTACCCAGATAGCCTGGCTGGCTGTCATGGGGTAGTAATCTGGTTTCATGAGATTTCCTTTCACAGTCAGGCTGAGCATTTTTCCATAAGTGGCATTGTTGATATTTTTGCATCAATCTTGTGAAGATTAAATCCAGTATCTTTCTGGGACTCTAAGTGAAGCTGAATTGCCTATAATTTACAGGGCTTTCATAATTTTTCATTAAAAAAGAGCATAAATAATGTTTGCCCTTTTCAAGCATAGTACATATGTACTGACTTTCAATGTTTTTAATAAGAGCTAATGGCTTGGCAGTGTAGGCTAATTTCTTGAATATTTTAAGTTTTATGCCAATTAGGCCTCCCTATCTAATGCACATTTCTCCATTTTCTCCCCAAGGCAAATCAGTCTTGACTTGTCTGCCACTTTCTGGGTACAGATGGTACATATTACATGTATTAAGCTTCAGTTACTTAAAAAAAAATTAACATTAAGGTTTGAAGTCTTCTGGTCTACTTAGAGATATCATTTATAGAGTATGCCATGTAAAAAGAAGGCAACCTTTTCACTGCATTTCTCCTTTCTCTGGCTATCATTAATAATGTTTACTTTTGATCTTTTATTTTCCTTGCAATTTGTTAGATTGCTTGAGTCAACTGATTTTGCCTTATATATCTCTGTACTCTCTTAACCTTTTGAGAAACTACCAAACTATATTCCATAGTGGCTGCAGCATTTTACATTCCTACCAATACTGTATAGGGTTGCAATTTCGTCATATTTTCACCAACTTATTGTCTGTCTTTTTATTATATCCATCCCAGTGGATGTGAAATAGTATCTCAGTTTGGTTCTGATTTGCATTTCTCTGAGAGCTAGTAATACTGAGCATTTTTTCCTGTGCTTATGGGCCATTTGTAGACATATCTTTTTTGGAGAAATGTCTGTTCAGATCTTTGGCCTATTTTTAAAATTGGGTTAACTATCTTTTTATTATTAGGTAATGAGACTTTGTTATATAGTCCTCATACAAGTCTCTTATCAGATACAGAATAGCAAAAATTTCTACCGTTTGGTGGGCTGTCCTTTCACTTTCTTGATCATGTCCTTTGAAGCACAGAGGTTTTCAATTTTGATGTGTAATGTATCTTTTTTCCTATTGTTGCTTGTGCTTTTGGTGTCATATCCAAGACACCATTGACTAGTTCAAGGTCTTGAAGATTTATGTCTTTGATTTCTCCTAAGAGTTTTATAGTTTCAGCTCTCACATTTACACTGATCCATTTTGAGTTAAATTTTGTTTATGGCGTAAGGTTGGGGTCCAACTTTATTGTTTTGCATATGGATATCCAGTTGTGCCAACACCATTTCTTTAAGAGCCTATTCTTTTTCCATTGAATTCTTTTGGCACCCTTTTTAAAACAGCCAGTACAATGTTGATTAGAAGTGGTAAGAGCAGCTGGTTGATGTTCCACTCTCACATAGATGTTTCTCTCTCCCTCTCTCTCCAAAAATCAACATAAAATCTTTTAAAAAATCGAGAGATACATGCTTCTTTTATATTAGTAGGTAGAAAATAGTAACATTTAACATTTACAGTAAATAGAGGTGGTATGCAGGCAACAGAGTAACAATGAGAAGTTTTGTGATCCTTGTGTTTCGGTAGCTGCACTTATGCCTTGGAGGGGTCTGGAAAAGAAAATTACTCTGACAGTTCAAAAATATGTTATCCTAGATGCATAAGAACAATAGACAGGGCTAGATTAACCTTTTACTAAAGATAAAGATTAATTTTTTACAAAGGAAGCTATAGATCTGGGACTTCACTACCTACCATGACCTGCGCAGTTGGGAATTTATGATCAGACCATCCTGTGTGGTTACCTTTGGTTACTGAGCTTGTCAGATCTGCCCTTTTTTCATCCCCATAATCAAGAGTTGCTAAGCCCAAGAAACAAGTTCCACAAATATTTTATCCTGCTAATCTAAATTCAGAAAAGGAAAAAAAAAATCTGAACACTCTGCTTCTGCTGAACTCTGCAGATGATCCAGGAGTCTGACTTGGCGAGAATTCTTACCTTTGCCAGCTCGTGTTAGAGGTCCCAGGACCTTTCTATTGCAGTAACTTTGGAGTGAGCAGTACCCCGAAAGTGAGATGTCCTGTTCACAGCCCCAACTATTGGAGAGGAAGAAAGTTTTCTCTACCCTCTAGGTTCTTCTGGCTGGTCTAATAATTAAATTGATATGAGTCAGGTTAACAAGAGAAAATAACAAAATTTAATTATATACAATCATTTGGGGATCCCACATACATGAGGGAGTCAGAGACTCCCACATACATGAAAGGTTCAGAGACAAAAAATTTAAATGTATATAGGGCATTCTAAGCTAAAGATGAGATAAGGTGCCGTAGGGCTTCCAAGGGGAGGAAGGTCATTCACAGGGCAATAAAGAGAGCAGATGCTCAGTAATTAGAAGTTTGCCCTGCCCAACAGATAGGTAGTAAAAAGTTATTTCTGGTGAAACTTATTATGGGCAAGGCCCCTAATTTAAATTCTTCAAGGGAGCGGTAAAAGTTTCTCAGTATGCTGCAGCTCAAAATAATTCACCTGCCAACAGGGCACATCTTGGGGTGGCCTCTTCTGAACCCTTCAATATCCTTAGTCAGACTGAAGAGTTTTCCTTCTATTTCTAGCGTATTGAGTGCTTTTATCATGAAGGGTGTTGAGTTTTGTCAAATGCTTTTTCTGTTGAGATCATACAGTTTTCTGTCCTTTATTCTGTTGCATGAGGCATTGTATTAATTGCTTTCAAATGTTAAGTTTGAGCATTTGAAAATATGTTCACAGGCCACTTGTGTTCTTCTGTGAAATACTGTTCATAATGTTTGCCCTTTTCCACTGGGTCGCTTGTCTTTTTCTTACTGATTTGTAGTAATTTTTTCTGTAGCCTAAAGATCTTTACTGGTTATGTGTGTAGCCAATATTTTCTGCAAGTTTGTGGTTTGTCTTTTTCTCTCTTTAGGAGGTCTTTTGATGAACAGTAGGCTCTTAACCTTAATGTTATAAAATTTTAAAATCTTTACTCTGTAGTTTGTGCTTTTGGAGCCCTGTTTCAGAAATCCTTCTCTTCTGAAGGTCATAAGTCTGTTCTCCTAAATTGTCTTGCCTTTCACAGTTGAATTCCCATTCTACCTGGATTGCATTTTTTAAGGTCTAATGTAGGATCAGATGTCTTATTTTATCATGTGGACATCCAGTTGCTTTGGACACAGTTAACACAGATTCACTTAGGCTCAGCTAGCCCAGGTCCTCAACTGACTGCCCTTGGGGAGCTCCTGGTGGCCCCACGGGCCGCGGCTGCTGTCTCGGCCTTCCCCGCAGAGAGCGCCGGCGCCAGCACTGCCCCCAGTCTGAGGCTGTGGGGCCTCCAGGCCCAACCCACAGGGACCCCTAGAGTCCCTGGCTCCTCCTGCCCCTGCTCCCTCCGCATAAAACCCAACACTAAGGCATCCAATCCTGGCATGAGCGTCTTAGGTGTGGCTCACAGAGATCAAGTGATACAGTCTAAACCTGTGGTGGCGTTAATGCTTCCTGGGACACGCTGACCAGTGAGGACGAGAAGAGGGAACCAGCAGATGACTTGTCCTCCCACCCCCTCTGATGGCCTGTTCTGAAGCACAGTGATTTGAATAAAATGTCCAGCCTGACTAAGCAACGAGCAACCAGCTGTGTCTCTTTGTGAAGCTGCGGCTAGCTTGGAAATTATTTGTTTGCCGCTCCTTCCCAGCCTCACTTCCCTTTTCTATCACTTTTTGCTGCCCTGGGATTAGATCTCCCACTAAATAGCTCTTCAGCATGGCCTCAGATTCTGGTTTCTGGGGAACTAAGGTTGAAATACTTATCTTAGCCTTTCCTTTACTCACTTACCTGAAATGCCTATTATATTGTAAATCAAGTTTCCCTAAATGTGTCTGTTTCGAAAGTGTATATTTTGTTCCATTGATCTATTTTTGTAGTTTTGTTAATGCCACCCATTCTTTCTTATATATCCCCCAATCTTAGTCATCTTCAGGTCTTCAGGTAGTTTGAAGATATATTTTAATCTTCACCCGAGGATATTTTTTCCATTGCTTTTCAGAGAGTGGAAGGGAGAGGGAGAGAGAGAGAGAGAGAAACATGGATGGGTTGCCTCCCACACTCGCCCCTGACCAGGGCCGGGGATTGAGCCTGTAACTGAGGTACCTGCCCTTGGCTGGAATCGAACCTGAGACCCTTCAGTCCTCAGGCCGACGCTCTAACCCCTGAGCCAAACTGGCTAGGGCGAGATCATAATATATTACACATTTAATATTCACCTGGTTTAGTTCATCAGTGACCAGAAGAGTTTGTGTAAAGTTGGGATCACATGTTCTTTGATAGAATTAGATGTGCCTTTCATAAACAAACCAATTAGCTGGATTAAAAAAAGCCCAGCCTGGAAAGCTTTGTTTTCTAATGAGATGTGAGACATTTAAAGATATTTTTGTTTGACTTTTCACCTGTTTTGTTTATTTTTACTACCTGATATCATGCTCACTGGTTTCCTGTTTTTATCTTTTGTTTCTTCTTTCCTCCCTTTTTCTTACTCTATCCCCCTCACTACTTTTTTGAAATGTTGTACACTTACATCTGTTTTTAGTGTTCACCCTTGCCATTTTACATGCACACTTAAAGTCTAAATAGTCAGTATTTTTATCTCCCCCCTAATTATATGATTTAACTGTTCTCACCCACTTGTCAACTCATATGCTATTACAGTTCAGTTTTTTAGCTTTATCCTGTTTAACTTTCACAATTAGACATTCTGGTTATCATTTACCTACGTTTATACTCATATCTTTGCTCATCATTCCTTTTACCTCTCATGCAATCCGTTCAGGATCACTGTCTGCCTAGAGTACATCCTTTAGAATTTCTTACAGTGAAGGACAATTCGTGCTAAGTCTCCCAGTTTATGGTACCTGAATAATACCTTATTTCACTCTGACTCTTGAAAGAAATTTATAAATCTCTATTTATACTCTTTAAAAGAGACCTACTAATAATATACCATGTATGTGAGTACAAAGACTCAAATATAAAGATATGAATTTTACTTCAAATTCAACACAATTCCAAATTCTACCAGGTTTTTTGGTTCTTGTTTTGTTTTGTTTTATGGACCTGAACACACTGATCCTAAAATGAAAGATTCTGCTAAATGGGGCATCTTTCAGATATAAGACTTACAAAGATATGATCATTAAGATCATTTGGCATTAGCAAAATAATAAAAGGAGAGAGAGAAATGGAAAGAAAAACATGTCCAGAAACAGAGCCAAGCACATATGGAAACTTGATCTTTAACATCTTTCGCACTGTGGATCAGCAGGGAAAGATAAGCCTTTTAATAAATGCTGCTGGGATAATGGATATCTGTATGGGAGGGCGAGACTGGATTCCTACCTCATGCTATACACAAAAATCTACATTAAGTGGAGTAAAAACAAAACATCAAACTTTTAGAATATTTTTGTGCTTTCAGGGTTGGGAAATATTGTGTTATCCAGGAATAAAAAATTAAACCTTTAAGGAAAAGACTGTGAGTCAGTTAGACCACATTAACATTTAAAAACATCTGTGCATCCGACGTCGCTGTTTAAAAAAGTGATAGAAGACAAGCTACTAACTAGAGAAGAAATTTTCAGTGCCTAATGTCAACTAAAATTTAATATGAAATATATATCTACAAGTCAATATAAAAAATCAAATATAATGGATATGAACAGTCATATCACAATGCAGGAAACACATGAAAAAAGCTGAATATCACTAATAAAGGAAACAAAAATAAAAATGGGTGCTATTTCATACCCATAAACATTGGTAAAAATGTAGTCTGATGATACCAAAAGCTGGAATCCATTTGGAGCAGTAAGAACATTCATTTGTTTGTGAGAATGTATGTTGGTATGAGTACTTTGAAGAACATGTGCACCATGACATCATATGTATACATAGAGATATCATAGATATATTAACGAAAAACTGGAAACAACCTAAGAAAACATCTATCAACATAATAATGGAGAAATAAATTTCAGTATAATCATACAGTGGAAAAGTGAATTTTAAGTGCAATGCAATAATCCAGATTAGATTCTGGAACAGAAAAAAGGATATTAGTAGGAAAACTGATGATATCCAAATAAAGTCTGTAGTTTAGTTCTTTGTGATGTACCAATGTTGATTGCTTCGTTTGGACGAAATGTTCCTTGTTATGTGGGATGTTAATATTAAGGGAAGTTGGGGAAATGGCTTATGGGAGCTCTCTATACTCTGCAACTTTTCTGTAAGTCTAAAATTATTTCAAAATAAAAATTACTTTAAAAAATGAATGAATAGCGCTACTTGTATCACGGATAAATCCCACAAGCCATGTTGCGAAAATAGCAAATTGCAGGAGACACACATACTATGTAACCAACCTTAGAAACATTCAGTATAATATTTTATTTAATGATGCATTCACATATAGTATAAATTTAAACATATATGTGTGTGAACAACAAACACCAAATTCTGAATATTAATTTCTTCTTCAAGGTGACCGGCTGGCATATGATTGGGAAGGTTGAGGACAGAACTTGGATTTTATTTGCGATGTTTAATTTCTTGAGTTGAGTGGTACATACAAGTAAAAATTTTGTTATACGCTTCTTCCTTTAAATTACCTGAAATGTTTGATAATAAAACAATATCAGTTTCTCTGAAAGAAAAGAAGGAGGGAAGGAGAGAGGGAGAAGAGAAGAGGAGGTGGAAAGGAGGAAAGGAATGAGAGAAGAAAGGGAAAGTCAGTTCAAGGAACATTTAGGACAACAGCCACCTGAATCAGAATCCAGGGACGCTCGAATCGAAGTTTGATTCCTAAGCCCAAGATGCCAAGAGATTTGAGTTTAGATAGGACCCAGGAACTTGAACATTTGTCAAACGCTCTAAGTGTTCTTGTATCAGTTAGGGTGTGGCTGGATAGGTAAACTGATTTGATTTACTTTAGCCATAAGTTGATTTAAAAAATTTCTTATTTATTTACAGACATGCATGCTTTAGTGGCATATGAATGTCTGTATATATGAGTTATAGGTTGCCTGAATTACTGAGTGGTACAGCTCAAAGATAATTTGACTAAGAGATTAGCCAGCTAGGTAGCTATGCCATACAGGAGGCTTTAATGGACCCGAAACAGTGTGGTGAAGTTTTGGATCCCTTTTCAGAATAGTGCATTTAAATGAATAAAATAGCCACTACAGAAAACAGTACAGAGTTTTCTCAAAAAATTAAAAATTGAACTGCTATTTGACCCAGTGATCCCGCTTCTAGGAATATATCCTAAGGAACCTGAAACACCAATCAGAAAGAACTTATGCACCCCTATGTTCATAGCAACGCTATTTACAATAGCTAAGATCTGGAAACAGCCCAAATGCCCATCAAGGAGATGAGTGGATAAAAAAGCTGTGGGACATTTACACCATGGAATACTATGCAGCTGTAAAGAAGAAGAATTTCTTACCCTTTGGGACAGCATGGATGGACCTGGAGAATACTATGCTAAGCAAAATAAGTCAGTCAGAGAAAGACAAGACAAGTAGCACATGATCTCACTCATATGTGGCATATAATAAACAAAATAAACTGATGAACAAAATAGATCCAGAGACATAGAAGCATGAAACAGACTGAGGGATCTCAGAAGGAAAGTGGGGGTGGGGGATGGGGTGGCAAGAGATTAATCAAAGAACTTATATGCTTTTATGCATAACCTATAGACACAGACATAGGTACGGGGAAGGCTTGGAGGCGGGGTGGATGAGGGGTGGAAGGGATCAATGGGGGGAAAAGGGGACATCTGTAATGCTTTCAGCAATAAAGATAAATTTTAAAAAATTGCATAAAATTATAAAATAAAATATATTGAAATACAGTTACAAATTATTAAACAGATTTTGATATATTGTGTTTTTTTAATTAAGGCATTGAATAACAAGATATACTGCAGCTATAATAACTATCACAATCTGAAAGTACTGATGAATGTAAATGATACTTGGTAATATTTGCAACAACCATAACGTCATATGAAACAGCCCTAATTTCTACTGATCTCCAGGTGTAGGTAACGCCTATACTGTTGCGGCTTGTTGCCTATGTTCATAGCTAAAGAAAATGCTCAGTTCCAGTTAGAAGTTTGTGAAAATAATAATAGTCCATAGATCAGACCAGGACTAGTAAGAAGTGAGTGAAGCAATCACACTCAGTCCGACAATTTAAGGAGCACTAAAAAACTCAGTTATCAAAATATTTTAATGCAATACTTTAAAAACCAAAATTAAGGCCAAAAGTCACGATGAACAAAATATCAAGGTTTTTAAATAAGGAGAGGATCAGTATAGGCGTCCTGAATTCTTAACTATAGACCCAACCGGTCCTACCCATGAACCCCCCTCCCCAGCTTAAGAATTCCTGCATTATAGGCAGGTGGTCTCACTTTTAAAAAATTTTTATTACCACTTATTTGGCATTGTTTGGGCAGAACCATCAAAATCTTCCAAATCTCATTTTTTCATCAATAATCTTTATTTATGACTAGGGATACAGATAGGTTTCTCTGTGCTACATACATTCCTTATAATAAAATAAAGTTTCAAAATCCAATAATTCTGTCTCAGCTCTTTGGCATTGTTGACAAAGATTAGAAAAACAAGTGGAAAAAATAAGTTTGACCTATTACATTTTCTGTGTTTGTAATCTAAAGGCAAGTCGTTTTAAAAATAATTCTAATTATTTCTCTTATGATATGAGATTTTTTTTTTTTTTCTATGAAAATACATTTTCTTGGCGGTGCCCCTATAAGAGGCAAGGAGAACTGTTCAGGAGAGCATGCTGCCGGGTTAGGACCACGCCTCGCCCATAAGCCGCCTTGTGGAATCGGCAGCATTGAAGAAAGCCTGCTTCATGTGCTTGCACCATTTCTCACGGAACCGTGCTCTTTAGATGGCTATTCTTCAGCAAGAGGCATGTCTCTCCATTCAGCGGGTTCCTGTGCTGGATGGACAACAATAGCAAATCAAGCTCCTCAACAAAACGTTATCATTCCTGATGGGATTGTTGGAGGACCTGCATTTTATTTTCAACGTGTTCTTCCGTTTGTGGCCACCAGTACTGAAGCTCCACCTAGGGCCCTTTTCTGTAATTACATTCACATTCATTAAAGCTCATCTGGAGCAGGGCTGTGTGGCCACAGTTATGCAAATGGAGAGTGGCTGGGCCTTTGTTTGGCTCTGTGCAGGAGAGCTGCCGTCTGACTCGCACGGATTAGATTTGGTCACAACGAGGGACCGCGCGCCAAGGCGGGGAACGCGCGGGCTGCTGGCCCGGCAAGGACGTGGTTCACAGCTTCTGTCTGCCTGGGAACGTGGCCCTCCGGGAAGGCCGCCCGCTGACCTTTGCCACCAGGTGGTCCCAGCCCGGGCAGGCGGGAAAGGGGAGGAACGGTAGCCTCCTTGTGCCTCGCAGAGAAGGCCGGCTAGGAAAGGTGGGAGAGGCTTAGGTCAGATGGAGGCAGAGGGAGATCAAAGGGCAGGCCTGAAGAATTTGGTTTAGAAGTTGCAATACAACTCTTGAAACCTTGGTTGTCTGCCCTGCCTTTTCTATTTCTGTTGGTTGGGTTTTCGGCATTTTAGTCCTAGCCCCCTGGGCGGTTTGTTGTAAGATTCCCCCTCTCCAGCAGTGAGGGGTGCGAGTGGATTGAGCTAGCGCCCCGGCGTGTTTTGACTCACACCTGCCATCTGTCTGCTTAGTCACTGTGCAACCAGCCCTCCCCTAACTGATGATTTTCATTTGATATAAGAACTGGCAGGCAGCAGCGGTTGTGTTAGGAGATTGCTGCGTTCCCAGCTTTCTTTCTCCTTGTGGTGATGGCAGTGCGGCGCATTGATGCTTCAGATCTCCACTTGGCTTTTTCTGGGAACTGCCGTATGTTCCTAAAGATACTGCGTGTGAGGAGAGCTGTAAAACAAGGAGAGGGAAGGGGATTCTTTTTGAAAATGTTATTTAAAAATTGTAGACATGTAGACCATTACCGCTCAGCACAGAGTAAAGTGGAAATCTCCCGAATTATTTATATACAGAGTTAATATAAATAATCAGCTCTCAATTTCAGCAAACTACCCTGGCTTTCTGCATGTTCCCATTGATAGTCTTACTCTGTAGAGTTTGGGAGTCAATTCTCTGTGAAGGAAGATAGAGCTGAAAAGAACTAATTGTTTTTACATTCAGCCATTGAAACCATGCATCCAAAGCAGAAATTGTGCTTAAAGTGACCACTGTAGGTACAGATCCAGACAATTTGGGAAAACAAGTCCACTTTAGAACCAGGTTACAAATCAGAAGGACAGTTATTTAGCTAAACATCTATTACTATGGTAACAAAAATATTTGTTTAATTATTTTATATATGTAAAGAATATAATATATATAAGTACAGTATAAATAAGAAAAATAAACATTCTTGTCCACCACTCAGCTTAAGAATGAAAACTGTAACATTCTGAAGTCCTGTCTGCCTACCTCACCTAGCGTCACCACCCTCTCAACTTACTCCACTCCTTGTTTCCTAGGTAACATTATCTTGAATTTTGGGTTATCATTTCTTTCTTTCTTTCTTTTTGTAGTAAAAAGAAAAAACTTATATATTCCTAAATAATGTTTGTTGGGTTTTGCATGTTTGGATTTTATATAATTGGGACTGCAAACTATGTATTTTCTGTTACTTTCTTTTTCATCAGCATTATGTTTCATTCATATGGATGCATAAAACTACAGTCCATTTGTTCTCACTGCTATATATTAAGTATTCCATTATATGTATGTACCACAACTTTTTTATCTAGCCTCCTGCAAAGGTCCTTTGGGTTGGTTCCAGTTTACTATTTAAAACAGTGCTGCAATGAACATTTTAGTATGTTTGTTCTGTTGCACATATGTGAGATTTTCCCTAGACCAGGGTATTTATGTAGAATTGGAATTGCTGACTGTTAGATGGATGCATCTTTAACTGTACTAAGTAATGTCAAATTATTCCCAAAGGGGGGGTTGGACACATTTACTCTCTCATTAGCAGCATATAAGAGCTCCTGTTGTCAAGCGCAGTTATCTGTCAGACTTTAAAATGTTTGCCAATATTGTGGATGTAAAATGGTATTTCAGCCTTTTCCTGATTAGGAGTGAAGTTGGACATATTTGTATAAATTTACTAATTATTGGCTTTTCCTCTTTTGTGAAGTGGGTATCCATGCTTTTTGCCCATTTTTAGTTTGCATGTTTTTTTTACTGGATACACACACACACACACATACATACACACTGGAATATTATATATAATACTGGTATATTATATATATAATACTAATACTTTGTTCTAACTAATATATGTCAGAAATTGGAACACATAAGCTTCCCACCATACTCTACCCTGGCTTCTGTCTTTTCATACTTTTAAAAGTGTCTTTTAATAAACAGGTTCTTACATTAATACACTTGTATTTATCTCTTTTACTTTATGGATTCTACTCCTTTTTTGTCTTAAGAAACCCTTTTTGTAACACAAAGTAGCAAAGATAATTTCCTATATTTTCTTCAGAAAGTTTAGAAATTTATATGTACTTAATCCATCAGGAATTTATTTTTTTGGTTATGATGTGGGTGCATATAGAAAACAAATTGTCCAGGCATTACTTACTAAGTTGCCCATTCCTTCTACACTGCTCTAAAATTGCAGAGATGTCTTTCATGTATGTACTGTGTCCGTATCTGAGGTTTCTGTTTCATTGGTATATTTGTCTATCTCTGCACCTGTGACATACTAATGAAACTTGAAATAATCTTGAAAATACGGTGGGCAAAGTCTTTCCATCCTCACATGCACGTGTTTTCTTCAGTAGTGTATTGGCTTTTTTTTTTCTCTTTGGCTATTCTTGATCTTTTGCTATTTTGTATAAATTTTACAATTTGCTTACCAGGTCCCACAAAAACAATTTAATAAACATGTCATGCTGGTTTACTTTCTTTAATTATAATTTTTCTATAACATAACTAAGTCTGCACAAATAAATGTTAAATCATTTTAAAGGAGTGCTGAGTGATCAAGGAATGAGTTAACTCAGTAACATTATTCCTAAAAATTTAATTAGTGAAATTTCATTTTGTTTGTAAAATGAAACATCTCAGCCTGTAGGAAACCAGCCAACATCAGTGAATGGAGATCTTAAATATTCTGTCCCAGCTAGCTCATTTTTGAATAAGGTCTATCTTGGGAGAATCTAAGCTTTTAATAAAAACCAGTGAACAAGTATTTATTTAAAGGCAATTATAATGTGCCCAGCCTTGTTCTAGCTAATACAGAAAATATATAAATGGTGTAAAGTATGGTTTAGGTCTTCCAAGCATTTATAATTTATTGTGGAAACAACTGACTATCAATGAAATTCCAAAGTTTGTAGTTCTGACCACGAGCTAGTATGGAATAAACAGAAAGGAGAGAACAACGTGGATTGAAATAATCAGGACAAATTTCATATAAAGAGGGAGGGTGGTTGTTGTTGTTTGTGGGTTTTTTTTTTCAATAAGAAGGAAAGGAAGGACAAGGTCTGGTCCATAACAGACATCCAATAAATATTTGTAAAATTAGTGACATCAAGGAATGTTTGATCAAATAGGTACAAAAAGCATACATGGTGGTCCAGTGGAAAACTTGTTTGATAGGTTAGGGGGCGGAGTGAATCAAGGAAAAGCTGAGCCTCGGAGAAAGTTGATTAATCCAGGTTTAAAGCAATAAAGGTACAAGAAAAGGGTCATGGCAATGTGAAAAGAATGTAATTCCGTGAATTAAAATATTTATAAAAGGATCGATGCAATTAGTACCATATTAAGGTCACTAAATAGGAATTATGAACACGATAGTTACTATCTAATAAGAAATAACAGGAAGAGTCAAAGGTGACCCAGGTTTCCTCACCTGGGATCATGAAGTGTGATTACACTACTGATTCCTCTCCCTCTTCCACTACTCGTCTCACTTGATACTAAGCGAGGGAATGTGGAAGAAACATTTAAGTTCTGAGAAATAAGTTGTACCAGTGTTTACCTGGAAAGAGCTGTAATAGGAAAAGCGCCAACGATGACGCGCTGGACATCACTGCAGAAAGCTGAAGCGGGAAGAAGGGAGGAGAGGCTGTTCCCTGAGCACCTGCGGGGGCTCCTTGGGGGCGCCCATGACTGTTGGGAGAGAGTTAGAAGGCGCAATGAGAGAGCTGCGGATTTCTCAAGTTTGCATTATACCAGTGACTCTCATTCGATTAGAGACAGTACCATACTCCAAAAGGGAAATTGTAAATGTGCATTGGCTTCTTTACTTATCACAATGACTCTGGCGTCCTAGACACATTTCCTGTGTTGGGACCAGAGATGAAAAGCTAATGCAAGGCTCAGGACAATCTCACACAAGGAATTATTTTTCTGCCCCAACTATTAACAGATAGTGCCTCTATTGAGAAACTGTACATTATAATGATGCCAAGTAACATGATAAACTATGAGGTGTGCTCTGTCTTCTATGATATGTAAGATATCTGATAAATGACAGAGCAACTATAGTTAATGCACATTCATTTTTAAATCAAATACCGTGGCAGAAGTAAACACATAATTTTCAAACTCAAGAAAAGTACAAGCCAATGTTGAATTTTAAAAAAACTAAAAATTGAAAAAATATAGCAGTTTTATATCCTTAAAATTTCTACTGCCACACAAAAAGGTCATTGTAGGAAGCCTGATTGTTACTGTATTCACACTGTAAAGAGCTGGAGAATTTTCTCTTTTCTAAATCCCCGAAGAATGGAAATTATGAGGAAATTCAGAGAATAAAGGACTTAAAGAAATTTATCATCTGTGTTCTATGATTCCAAGAAAAATAACATATAAGTCATTCTAAAAATAGAGTTTTCTTTCCTTTGTGGAGGGAGGAAAAAAGAGCAATTATCTGAGCTGAATGCATCTCTCCCTTCCTAGCAGGTTTGCATCCTTGTTGTTGAAAATCCATTTCTTCCATGTTCTCTGCCAGAGAAAATTCTGTTTCATTAATCTAAGTGGGAATTTCCTGAATAAAAAGAGAGAGAAAGCTCACCCAGAAAAAATGGAAGATACTAAGTCAGAAGCAGCAGGAGATATACCAGGAGAGCTTTACGGGTCAGATATCAAAGGGAGTTCACCGTCAACTGCACACACCGCTGGGACACAATAATTTCCTCTCTATTATAATTACAAAAGTGGGAAAGCATCTTCTAGCCCTTCATACATAATGTATCATTCTGTCACCCATCTTGAATATTAAAAGGATTCAGGTTTGTAAAACTCATGTATTTCTGGGGAATCAGTTACAAATGAAAATATAGTGTACATTTTACTTTAAGTAAAGTAACTCATAAATTGGAAGGCCCTCCTTGTTGAAGGCGTTTGAGAAACCAGGAAGAAGGAATGAGCACGGATCTTGAATTCAGATAGCTCAAGATCAAATCCTGGCTTTGCTACTTGCTGTGTCCTTGTGCAGATATCTTAGCTTTGATACATTTTTTTTGAGGTCGCCTCATCCTTAGCCTCAGAGATTAGCATTTTCTAAGAAAACTTCACGGCAGAGTTAGTAAAAGGTGCAAAATATGCAAATTCAGGGAAAGTACAAGTTCATGTTGAATTGAAAGAGCTAAAAATGGAATAACATATAGTATAGTTTTATATTCTTAAAGTTTCTCCTGCCGGGCCTAAAGGCCGTTGTCTTCTAAAGTCTGTCTGCAAACTGAACAGTTTCTTCTTTAGCCCGTCTCTCTCTCTCAGTGTTTTCTAGCACTCGGCTAGCAGAAACCAGTTGACTCCCGATATCTCTTTAGTCAGTTTCCACAAGTTTATAAGGTTTACTTCCTAGCTTCCGAAGTACCACAGGTGACAGTTTTAACAGTTGTTTCACTACTGCGCAGCATGAGTGGCGGTTTCTTCAGCCCGCTGTAGCAGGCCGCGTGCGGTCCCAGCCTTCACGGCCAGTTCGCTCACCTTTTCCCGTCTGCGCTAAGCTTTCTGGCTGCACTGCTCCAGACTTCACCAGCAGCCCCGGGCACAGCTCTTCCAGCTTCCCCTTGCTGCCTAGTCCCCAAGCCACTGTCACACAGTTATCAATGAAGTGTAGATATTTGTCTAGATATAAGTTGAGATATTTGTTATAGCAACGCCCCACTTATGGAAACAAATTTTTATATCAATTTTTGCTTATAAAAAGCCACTCCAAAATATAGTCCCCTAAAGGCATAATCATTTATTAGCTCACAAATCTGTAGATGAGCACTTTGGGCTGGACATGTCTGGATGGTCCCACCTGGATGCACTCAGCTGGCCTCACTCACACAGATGGTGGTGGCTGGAGCAACAGGGACAGCTGGGTCACGTGTCTGCAGCCTGTAGCAGGCTAGCCTAGGCTTCTGATTGCTGAGTTCTAAGACCAACAAGGGAAAATAGGTTTCAACCTGTAATGACTTTTCAAGTCTCTGTTTGTGTCACATTTGCTACTTTCTCATTGGCCAGGCAAGTCACTTGGCCAAGCAAAAAGTCAGTGTGGGAGTTGACTGTCCATGGTCATGGCATGGGTATAAGAAAGGAAATTTTGAAAACAATCTGTCACAGGTTATGTTGCCTGAGCCTGGTTTTAAAGGACACACGGGATTTTACAGATAGTCCAGTGGGAGGGAAATTCCATTTCAAGAAGAGGGAACATTATCTTGAGAGCCATGGAAGAATAAACGTGATAATCTATTCTGAAAACATGTGTTTTTGCCCTTTCTTCATACGGCTACCATCCAACCTTGCATATTTCAAACTTCAAATTAAGAACTTAGATTATATATTTTTCCATTTTAACAGTTTTTAATGAAAGTTGTATTGAAGAATACTTTATTCCTGCATCTTCTCAACTGTTTCTCCCTTGTATTTGCCTTTTTCCTTTCCTACTGGGTGGGATTCAGCTTTACGTTCAAGGATCTTTTTGTGGTCTTTGTCCAGCTTTCGTCCAGCGATAACCACCTTGCTGGGGGGCGTGCCCACATGAATAGTTGTAAACCATTATCTTTCTCGGGCTGCACTTGTTTAATGTAAATGGCATATTTCTTCCTGTAGACCTGGCCCACTTTGCCACTTGCTGCCCTTTGTAGTTCCTTGCACAACTGAACTTCATAATCCTTTTGGATGGTCATGGATCGAACCTTGTACTTCTGTCTCAGCTCTTCGGAAAGAGAAGATGACATACTCTTCCTGTGAGTGTGAGAAGGTGCATTGAAATGCCATTTATGGTTCTTAATCCAGTTCAAAATCACAAAGAGATTGAACTTCATCTTGGCCGCTAGCGCTTCAGCGATGGCAGCAAAAGGGAGAATTTAGATTATATTTTAATGTCAAATTTGAATTCCAACCAATTTGCTTATGCCTGAAGAAGGTATCTTAAAAATCATGAAGAGAAGAGTAAAAAAACCGTCATTCATATAATTGACCCAAATTGCCTTTCAGACTTCTAAGTGTCTTCACTTTCTGAATATGGTAAAATTGCAAGAGTTCACTCACCACCAAAAAATAAATGAATCATTAATATTATTTTCATTCAAGACAATTCAGATTGGGAGTGGTGGGAGTGGTGGGCAGTACATGAAAACAGTCAGCATACTAGTGAAATTCCTTGAAAAAAATAAACTTTGTTGGCTATGATGGATTTTTGCATAGCTGGGTAGAGGAGAGACAATGTATAAGCCAAATTTGTTGGTGATGGTCAGTTTTATGCAGAAAATGGTTTTGCCAGTGATAATAGTTGACTTGTCATGTTACACATCCTACTCTATTCTTAAGTGACATCACACAACTCACCATATTTTAGTGTTCTGAAAGTGAAAGAAACATATGCATGTAGATACACTTCACATTTAACTGTAGGAGCTAGAAAAACTTGCTACCAGATCTATTTTATGCCATTATCAAGGCATCTTTTTTCAGCATGTTACCTCTGTGATCTAGATGATGAAAACTGATGTTCAGAGCAGTTGTAACCCAACTTTTGTCTTGGCTCTCTCATGACCTATCTGATATGACAGTTTGCAGAAGAAGAATGTCATACATTTGAAGATAAGTGAATTACTAAGCCGTTGTATCTGGAGTCTTTCAAAATTATTTTATTATTTTTGGCAAGGATCTAGAGAGATTGATTTTAGAATTAAATTCGAATTTGAGATTGGAAATATGGTTCAATATTTCATTTTATCAATACCCAGAATGCTGAAGGAACTTACCCAAACCTACAAAGCCAGTTAAATGCAGAGTTGAGACCCTAATTCCGACCACTCATCTTGGTCTAGTGCTCTTTCTACTACATCGTGCTGCCTCTGATCAAAATAATGTTTGCTGTACAAATAAATCCCCATTTCATAACTGTTTCAAAAAGTTATGAAAATATTTGATATCAGCCAAGCTCTGGGTGCTTCAGATAGGACAGTGAATAAGATATAGTACCAGCCTTCGTGTAGCTTATAGCCTGGTTAAAATAATCACATAGCTGATGATTTTGACAACATGTAACTATTTGTCCCTGCATTTATTCATTCAACAAGTATTTTATAAGCACCTAATATATGTCATCAATTTACTAGGCACCGAGAAAATGTCAGTGAGTCAGGAAAATTATTATTGCTCTCATGGAGCTTATAGTATAGCATTCACTTTGAATGTTTGTATTTTTCTTTAGGAATAAATATAATAATATAAACAAAATAAAATATTACATAAAATAAATATTTTATTAATATAAATATACACACATAAGTAATATAACATAGTGCAGACAATTTGCTAGTAATCAGATGTGGATTTTAATTTTGGGTTTTGCCTCTGAACAACTGAATGACGTTAGAAAAGCTACGTAACTTCCGTGGGTCCCAATTTACGAGTCAGTAAAACAAGGACACACTAAACCTGTGCTATCCAATATGGTAGCCACATGCCAACCCTGGAATCCCCATTCCTCCTGGAAGCTCTGGCTCCTTCTTGCGTGGAATAACAGTAGAGACCAAGATATGGGCACTAGGTATACCTGTTACCCTTACATTTTCTTCCAGGGCCCTGTCACTGGGCAGAGCTCTTACTGTTTCATTTCCTTGTATGTACCTGTCTTTTCTCATTGACCGCAGCCATCCCTGTCTGTTTCTGATTCTTTCGTCACTGTTACTGTCCCCATCAAGCTTCTTTCCTGATTTGCCCTTCTTTTTTACACATCCAAAATAGCTTCTTTGATATTCTTCGGAAAGTTCATACAATGTTGATTTTTTTTTTCCTGGTGGATATGTGGTTGGATTGTAATCTGTTCAATTTCACACTTGCATTTTACCAGTTTTTACATCAAATTCGTCTACCAGTTAGAGTGCAATATTCTTCTAGCAGCTGCCTTAGCTCTTTTCACCTGTTACAGCTTTTGGGACTAAATCTGTTTATTTTCTGTTAATTTGAAACATGTTCATTAATTTATTTATATATGCCTCATGACTATGATTGGTATTCCAGATAATATGGTAGAAAAGACAGACGCATCCTACAGTATTACCCTTCAGTAGTAATTCTACTCAAAGTCCATACCACAAAGATATAGGAGTGCCCAAGGTAGGTGTACAGGTGTTTGTAGGGAAAAAGACATGCAAGTTATGACTATTATAGTAGCTTTATTAACTCAAAAGATTGTCACAACTGTAAGCCTACTTTTTTAAAAACAATTATCTTTATTGTTGAACGTATTACAGACATCTCCCCCCCCCCCATTGATCCCCTCCACCCTGCATCCACCCCACCCCCAGGCCTTCCCCACACTATTGTCTGTGTCCATGGGTTATGCATTTATGCATAGAAATTCTTTGATTCATCTCTCCCTGCTGACTCTCCCACCCCCGCCTTCCCTCTGAGATTGCTCAGTCTGTTCCATGCTTCTATGTCTCTGGATCTATTTTGTTCATCAGTTTATTTTATTTATTATGTTCTACATATGAGTGAGATCATGTGATACTTGTCTTTCTCGGACTGTGTAAGCCTGCTTTTGCCCACCCCATATTGCTAATTGTTTTCAGAGATAGATACATGGAGATTCATTATACTAGTAGCTCTATTTTTGCATATGTTTGAACATTGTCATAATAAAAAGTTAAATCGAGAAAATACCTAAAGTACCAAGAATGCACCTTACAGATTCACCTCAGTTTCTTATCAGGAACATTTGCTGAGCACCAGCTGTTTTGCCATCGGTGAGAAGATCAATTAGGGATTTTACTTGTTTACTGAGAACTTATTTAGAGATTTCATTTTTTAAAGTAAATATAGGAATCTATTTAATGAATGGATTCTGTGCTTTAAATACCCTTAAATGAAATCCTTTCAAAAAGGATTCTAAAAATTACATTTATCTGATGTATTCGTGCAGCTATGGAATGCTGGTTTTGAGGCCAGGGCCTAGTGCTATCCTAATGTATGCAACACCCTAAGGCATTGGCTACTTATCTGACAGTGGTTGACCCTCCTGTGTATGGATGACCTGTGCCCGAACTGCTGATTCTACAGTCCATCCATCTCCACTGCTGAGCCGTCTAGAGGGGATCCAGCAGCAGACGGCACACATCCTCTCCCCTGTTGTTGATTCCCCTGGCTATGTCCCTCCTTTCCTTGCATGTATTGCTCATACAAGTGAAACTCATTTGACCTCACAAAACAAGATGCTGACATGTTTAAATTAGTTCTCTCTTTTAGGAGATTCTCATTTAAGATATTAATTTGCATTGTAAACATTTTCTTCCTTGACAATTCAAGGAAAGCAAGAGCTCAGTCAGATTTGAATAATCCTAAATCCTAAATGAGTTAGGTTCAAAATAATAAACTAATATACATAATAGTCTGTCCATTTCAGCCTGATTAATTCCAAACTCTCTGCAATCAGGGTAACTTTTCTCGTGGAAGCACTCTGGAAAAAGTTTTGCCTGGCAAACGAGACACATAAATGAATAATTGTCTCATAAAATATTAAGCTTTGCTTAGAAGAGAGACATTCTCTGGACATCTAATGTTTGCTGGCTGAAGCAAGGCTGTGTCCTAGAAAGCTTATCCCCTACTAATTACAAAGCGCTTTCCTCCAGTACCCATTTAGTCCAAATGTAAATATTCGGAGCATAATTACCCTTGGAAGGCTACAGTCTCGGAACAGTCCCAGTGGAATGCTCCGGTTCACTCATTTATCTATTAATAGTTCCTCACATTTTTTTTTTTATGTTGCAGATGTCCTGAAAACATATGCTGGATGCTTTTTGCTGCTCAATAGGAATTTTAATCTTTTATATTTTAATACTAATTTGGAAAATTCAATATCTCCTTCATAGTCATACATTTAAAATTTTTTGTCATAAACCACTAAAATAATCATAACTTAAAAGGAAAAAAAAGTATAGCTAAGTATTAATTTTAATAAAAATTAAATTTTGACCTAATTGTAATTCTGTATTTTTTCTTTTCCCAATCACCTTATTTATCATTAGTTTTGAAATTATAAAAAATATAAATTGCAAATACTGCTTATATCTGCAGATTAAAACTAAAAAAATTTCATGTTTTTCATCAAAGTTTATTATTCTACATGGACACCTAGGCGTCTGTAATTATGCATATGGTCAGGGGATAAATATAAATTGATAACTGTTATTTTGTATATTTTTCACATAACCAGAAAGCATTGTTGTAAAAGCAAATATGTTACTTTGTAGTTTTCAAAAGTACTTTATCTTTACCTAATCATAAATGTTAAATATGCTCATGGTAGAAAAATTAGAACATATACTAAAAAAATACAAAAAACTCCCTTAGCTCTGCCATCCAAAGACAAAGAGTTAATACTTTTGCACACTTATTATACTTTTATATTCAACTTTGTTTCTTATTATATTTATTTCCTCTTACCTTTATAAACTTTATGAACATTTTCAAAATTTAACCATAAACCATACTATATTTAGCTACATTACTATTTATGATATCTTCAATTTTCTTTCAAAAATAATTTTGTGATGCTATAAGTGCATGTTTGCACTTTACAATTTTTGTATTTAGGAATTCCTTCAAGGAGACTAATTCTAAAAGTGAAATTATTTGGTTAAGGGATACAGTTTCTTTAAGATTTTTGATATATTACTAACAAAAAGGTTTAAACCAGTTTATACCCCCCAATAGTATGAGAGTGCATGTTTTTATTACTTCCTTACCAGCATTCAGTATTTTTATTCTTGAAATAGGAAATAAGTGGAGAGATAAAAGCAAAATCTACTTAGATCTAATAATTTTACTTTGGAATTTTTAAAAAGACTTATAATGACATTAGACTTTTCCGTATTTGTGAACATGTATTAATATATCTTCGACCAATTAGCTATTCATATCCTTTGTTCATGTATTTAGTGGAGACTTCTTTCACCATTTGTGATTTTCGGAAGTTTCCTCCTTGCAGAAATTTGATAATTAATTTTATACTTACTTTTTATATCTTGAATTTGTACACTTAATTTTTTTTTAATCTTTATTGATTTCAGAGAAAGAAAGGGAGAAGGAGAGGGAGAGAGAGAGAAACTTCAGTGATGAGAGTGATTGATCTGCCGCCTCCTGCACGCCCCCTGCTGAGGATCGGAGCCCGAAACTTGGGCATGCGCCCTGACTCGGAATCGAACCGTGATCTCCTGGATCCTAGGTAGACGCTCACCCTTGAGCCACGCTGGCCAGGCTGTACACTTAATGCTTAAATTCATTTGGTATGTAGCTGATGAAATGGCATGAGTAAAGGTTAAACAAATATCTCTACACTCATGACTTGTCCTAGAATCATTGACTCGGCTTTACTTATTTACTTTTTGTTGTTGTTATTGATTTGAGAACTTTTCTTTATCGTATATTTTAATTTTCATAGCACTGTAATATTTTAATATTTGGACATGTTATAACTCTCCTCATAATTATTATTTTTTCAACTTTCTTTGACTGTTTATCTAAATATATTCTAAGATCATTTTGAAAAATTTAAAGAAGTGGCCTTTGGATGTCAGTGAGCCTGTAAATCAATTTGGAATTATTTGACATCTTTAAATTATTTAGTTTTTCTTTCCAGAGACATGGTATATTTTTAGACTTTTCTTTATGTAGGTCACAGAATATGACTGTTGTGAAATATCTTGCTGTTTACATTACCATGCCACATATTGATAGATATATAATAACAATATCTGTAATAACAATGTTTATCTATATAATAATGTTTATCTCTTTTATTGTTTAGTTAGATATTGCCAGGTATAAAGGATGGGGCAAAAGTAGATTTACAATTGTGAGGACACGAAACACAGAGTTTGTTCTTGTATTTTTCTTAAGTATTATATAATTTTCCATACAACTGTAAACCTATGTTTGCCCCACCCTATGTAATAATAATATAATAATACCTACATTTATTAGCCTTGGGTTTACTAAACAATTATCTTATTTAATTTTCAAAATAATCAGAGGAAGTGGACATGATGGTTTCCATTTTACAGATTTGAAAAAAATCTAAACCTTGGAGAGTTTGAGTAACGTGTTCAATTTGTAACTTCTGAGTGATAGACCCAAGTCTGTCTGGCCTCTGACTTCCAAGTCTGTGCTCTTAATTGCACTACTCTGCAATATGAAAGCTACTAAATTTTATATTTTTAGTTACATACCTAGTGACTGGATTTTAGGATTTAGAGAAAAGTACATTTGAATTACAAATTTCAAACCAACATTCTTTATTCCCTGTTGCTGACTCCTCAATAAATCCCCTATTGAATTTCAAAGACTGCTCCAAAACAGGAACTCCCAAAGGACTGTCAGTAGAATTTGTCAAAAGATGATTAGAAAGCTCTATTAATATTTATGCATATGTTTTGTCCTTAGCACAAACTTCATGATTTAGAACGTATGCCTCGTTTCCACCCCCGGAATTTCTTAAATAGAAAACTTCTAGACATTTTAGAAAGACCTACTTAATTTTTTTATACATTAGACAAGCATCATAATGACAAAGTATTAATACACCTACTGTGGTCACAGCAGGAAAAATAAGTAAAGCCAAGTCACTGGCTCTCCAAAGGCTTTTGAGAATTGTACTCATGAACTGCAGTTTCTCAACACAGCTCAGCCGGCCACAGAATTTTAAAATGACCGTTAAGAAATGGACGATGACATATAATAGCTTATAAACAGCTGTAACATTTCTTCAGAATGAAGAAGAGTCCTTATAAAATGGGACCAGACCATAGAATTTTCTAGAAAAACTGTACATTATGGAAGATACTTAATGAAAGAGGAAGGAAAATGGCTCCGTCTTCCCAGATTAAGTCACCCAAGATCTTTGGCGTTTGGTTGGTTCTGTCCATTATGGCTGCAAGAGTCACCCTTCTTGTGATACATCATGTTTTCATGTTCGTTCAAGTGATGAAAAATTTAAAAAAAAAACAAACAACAAATTCAAAACGCACACTGACTTTTTCGGTCCCTCCTCCACTGGGGCCACAAGCAGGGACCATTTCCATTTAGACGATGGACTCTTTCTTCTGTACCCAGTTCATCTGCACTTGTGTATATCTCATCTAAAACTGAGGCTTTGTTGTGATTTTGAAGAGGTTCATCAGAATCCAGTATTTCCATGTGTAATAAAACATACAAACACCATCTTCACTAATGTTCTGCATTTTTTATCAGTGTCACATTGGGACCGGCAGATACAAACTCAGAGGCCATGGCAAATAGGTGGTAAAACTAGAACTTTATTCTTTGACTCCTATTAGCTGTCAACTCTCTTTTCTCCAATGACTGAAAAGCAGCATCTGTACCAAAAACCGAATACTCTTTGGGAGACAGAATCCTGGGGCAAGGAATGGGGTGGGGGAAAGGACACCTGTAATACTTTTAACAATAAAGATAAATTTTTTTAAAAATTTAAAAAGAAAAAGAAATGTCTGAATCACCAAAGCAATGAAGGTGTTGATTCCAAACCCTAGGGCGTAGCATCTTATGCTTCGAATAACTGTGTTTAGAATAACGGCAATTGGAAATACTGCTCTCATTATGAGAAGCATCTAACCTACCTTGAATATCAAATAACCATTTAGCATGCTCAGACGTTCGTTATGAAGTTCATAAGATGTAGTGCCTGGTTTTTGTTGTGGTTGTTTTTGTTTTTTAAATGTGTTTTTATTGATTTCAGAGAGAGGAAGGGAAAGGAAGAGAGAGATAGAAACATCCATGATGAGAGTCATTGATTGGCGCTGTCCCTACTGGAGACTGAGCCCACAACCCACACAGGTGCCCTGACCGGGAATCAAACCGTGACCTCCTGGTTCATAGGTCAATGCTCAACCACTGAGCCACGCCAGCTGAGCTAGTGCCTCTGTTTTGATACCTGAGAACTTTCCCATTGTGACCTTGGATGTCCCTAAGGGAGTCCTTTTCAGACTTGACGGGGCATACAAATCACCTAGAATAAATATTCCTATTCTGTAGGTCTCGGGTAGGGCCTGAGTCTCTGAGTAATTCACAGCAATTGCTGACACTGCTTATTTGTGGATCCCACTTTGAGAAGCAAGACCTTTGCCGAAAAATATCCTAGCTGACTTTTATTTAGCCCACTGTTAAGGCAGCCACAGCTCCCTTAAGATTTCAATAGCTTCTACTGCTCCACTGTATTGTAAAGAATTTGGGGATAAGACTTTGGAATCCCAAAGAGCATATACATAGTTTAAGATGTCTTTATAGTCTGCAGTGGAAAAAGCCCACCAGAGAGATCGGTCAAAAAGGTCCTTCTAAAAGTAACAGTTCTTCAAATTTTGGAAACATTGTACAAAAATTCTCAAATGGTCTTCATCAGGCGTCTTGAAGTGATGGATATTTCTAAAGGGGCTCTTTGCCTGCAGTAGGCTGGCATGCTACCCTTTTGATGTTCAATTAGCACTATATCCATGACCACCGATTTTCATAGAAAACCCTTGCTGAATATTGCATGGAAGAATATGCTCTTCTGGGACATTGGCTGAAAAAGTATTAAAAGAAATGCGTAGAAACAGATGCCATCGTCATGACATTGAAGTACAAGTAAGACAGGTTTTCTGGAGGCACTAATAATTGAGGCTGCTGTACAGAGGAACCTCTAATAGTAACCAGTTACTTTCTGATAATATTCTGCCCTAACCACACCGTATGTAGTGACCATCCTGTAGCAGAACTCAACAGCCTGCATGGCTCTGACTCCTTGACCAAGTGGGGACAGCAGTGAGATCGTGAAGCTAACTCTGGAAGATCATGTCTGGCCTGTGGTGGACATGACCGGTGAGTACAAAACCGGGAAGCAAGCAGCTCCAGGTACAGTATGTCCTAACGGGGAAGGGCTCACTTGTGATCTCTGCTGGTGGTCAGATTTTTATCCGGTTGTGATAAGTAAGGGTGGGGGGTGGATATGCAGGTCTCTTCATACAGAAAAACCTAGATAAGCAGAGATTCACAGTGGGGGAAAATCAGGGAGTGACTCAGTAAACTCCATGGTTGGTCAAACCTTCCATCCCAGTGTACATTCAAAATTTATTCCTCTGTGAAATTGGTGCCAACTTTCTCTCTTCAGTCCCAACTTTTGCGTCATCCTGTTAGCAGTAGCTACAAAGTCCAGCCTTCCCTGTTGGCCTCTTTGATTCTCCCCTCTTCAGCTAAATATTATATGTGAAATACTTTATAGAAAACTCATGGTGACAACATTTTCTTAATGGGTTGTTTTTTTTTTCTGCTATGGAAGTAATGAAAATAGGAAACTTGGGAAATGGAGAATTGTAGAAAACTAAAACAGAAGTTATCTGTAGTTCTTATTTAAAAACAACCACTATCAACATTTTAGTGTATTTCTTTGAATTTTCTTCTTACTAAGCACTTGAAATTATTAAAGCAATATCAAAACTCAGGAAGCTTTTAAAATTATACAAACATGTCTAAGAGTCCTTGCCACCCACCCCTGCACCACCACCCCATGCCAAGTCTCACTCCCCAGAGATACAAATTTAAAATTTTCATCTGTAGCCACTGAAAGATTTTAAGGGATTTTTGTTTGTTTGTTTATGGTAGTTACTCTCTGGCCTCCAATATGTTTCATTACTGTTTATTGACTTATTAGTATTAGACAGTATTCATCAACTTGTTATAAAAGGTGAGGAAATTAGGACACAGATGTTCCTCCACCTTCCTCCTTCCTGATTTTTGTTATATTTTTTTAGTTGATGACGTTTATAATGTTGATATTGTCTCATGGCTTCAAGTGGCTGTTGTGTGCTGTGCTTATAGACTGAGTTCAGAAATGCAAACCCTGGGGAAAGGGGGAAAGGTAAGTGGGGAGGACCTCAGCATTTCTTTAGTTAATTACACTGTACCCGAACTGACTTTTGCTAATGTTGTCTCTGAACTTGTACTCTCACCCATGAAGAAAGGAGTCCTCTCACCCATGAAGTTCTAGGTTGTAGCTTTTCATTCCTCTATTTGCTCCTTCAGTCTGATTCTATTTCTATCTTCCAGAATTTTCCTTAATGATTTCCTCAACTGTAATATCCATTCCATACTCCCATCCATTCATGCTGTTTTCAACCTTTGAATATATATTTTTTCATTTAATTTATAGCTTTTCTGTTGTTTCACTGGGGCTTTGGGAGGCAGGGGGTCGGGCGTGTGTGCAGTTCACCACTTCGAGACACCAGGAATAATTCCCTCCATATGGCCATTGTTTGGTTTCAGCCATCTTATTATAAGCCTGATATCTTACTAATTGGATTAATTAATTTAGATCTTAAGAAAAACAAAGCTGTAAGATCACACCAATATTTATTCAGATGCCGGGGACCTGAAGTTCTTTTTTCTCCTTTGTCTTTGTCTTCTGTTCTAGGCCCTGCCTCCTTTGTTTCTTCCATTAGATCAGTGATTTTCAACCTGTGTGCTGCAAGAATTTTTAAAAATGCAATACCTGACTATTTAGTCAGGGGTACTGACCTCTTTTCCCTTAGATTGTCAAATAAAAACATGACAACAGCCAAACACAACCATAGCTGTCCAATGTGAATGAATCAAAGTGCCAGGCGTATAGAAGAGAGTGAAACAGAAACAACCCCCCTCCTTGTGGTGCTCATATTCTAGAAGGCAGGGATGCGTTATTTACATCCTATAGGACTCTAGCTGTCAGCTCCACACACCTGGCGAACACTAGAAGGGATAAAATGAGTGACCCTGCTGGCTTAGTAAACACGTTGTTAAAATTGCTGGCGGTTTATCAACACCCCGACTGTCTCGTAATGAGTCACTAGGAAGTCAGAATCCCTTCGTCTGTAGATCAGTGGCTATTTGATAATACTAATACTAATAGCCACATTAAAGGAACAAATAAATATTATAACTCAATTCTTAAAATTTGAGAAAAACACCAGTGTCCTACGATAGAGTAATGGTTAAATAGATTATGACATATCTGTAAAATGGAAAGAAGAAACTATTATAAATGGTATTTATGAAGATTTTTTAAGAAGAGAAAATTGTTATTAAGTGAAAAATCACAATATAAAATTACGTATACAGTTTGGCTCTGTGTAATAATTAAGCTGTTTCAGCTCAGTGGATTATTAATAAAAATAGTGTTTATTTTGCCAATTGTTATTTTCAGCTGTACTCTACTGAATGCCAGATTAATATCTTGGACAGATACCAGAACATTCAGGTTACTTTCGGGTTTGAAGTATAGTGTAGTTTTAAAACGTTAGTCTCATTTCTGATTCCGTTGCTTTTCCTTCCCCCATGCAGTAGAAATAAGGGAGGCGGTGCAGCCGGCCATGGTGGAGGGGTCAGAGGCAAGGAGGCCTCATTGGCCTCACTCTGGTTTAACATGTGCATGTCTGACGCCAGCGTCCTAGAGGAGATGGTTTCCAAGCAAGTGGAGTGTGGTTCTCTTAGTACAATGCTTAGATTTACCCAGGGCCCTCTGTTGCAGTAGACTTCCTTCAGGAATAGGGTAGACTTCCCTCAGGTCGACTGGCACTTCACCCTCCCAGCTTCTTCTTTGGGTTGTGCGTCTACCAGCCAGCAGCCTCCTGGACAGCCCCATGCTCTTCTGCTTCTCCTCTGACTCCCCACTCCTTCGCATGGAATCATAAAACCACAGATGTCCTTGCCATATTTTTTAAGGTCATGGCAAACCAGATTGGGGGCAGGAGTCCTCATCTTCTAGGTATGTGATACATTTAAGCCTTATTTACAGTGGTTTTTCTACCCCCACCTTCAGAAGTTTTTAGACTAGAAATCGACATTAGTCTCTGTGGATGCCCCATGAACAGTGGAAACTCTCCCAAGAACTGCTTCAAGTGCCTTATTCCAGTGGCAGCACAGTGTTACAAAGGGGCTGCAACTCAGCAGGCACCAGTCAGGGAGTGAGATGCCAGCCTCCCTTTCTTCAAGGCACCTTATGAATCTCTATGAATTATTCTCCTGGATTTCCTCCCTTTAGTCCCATACACTAAGTCTTTCCTCTGGTGAGGTGAAGGCAAAGGGAAGAGTTTCCTAGGGTGTGGTTGATAGCGGTAAGGTTGGTTGTACACTTTTTAATAAGCCCTGTTAGAAGGTTTTGAGTCCTAATTAATTACTTATGGCTCCTTAGAGAGTGATCTTGACTTAGTTCAGTCGCCACAATTCTGGGGCAACAAGAATAATCCCACATCACATTCCACTTAGCAAAAGTGGAAAAGGGAAAGGCTAGAGACATTTCAAGTTTAATAATTTTTACCCACTATTTGTATTGTTTAATTTATATTTCCTGAAAAAAAAAAGTCTTCTTACATCATCCAACTATTGTGGTTTTTCTAAATGTCTTGCATAATGTGATAGTGTTAGAGTCTACGTGGCTTTTGTTCTCAGTTATAATTTTGCTGTTATAGACTGGACTGAGGCGTATGAAATTACTACCCTGTTCTCCCTACCCTGCTACCTGGCAGATGCCATGACCTCAGGCTTACTCTTGTTCTGTCACTAAGAGCAGCAACTGGCCCCTATGCCCTTGATAAGAAGAAAGAGAGTTCAGTGAGATCAAACAAGACAAGTGGACTCATGCTTCCTGCAGTTGGAGTTCTTGCCTGAGTCTACACAGCCAGATCCCTCCTTGTTGTCTCAGGATCCAACAGTGAATTGCATGGTTCCTGGTATTCAGCCAAAGCCTGGACTTGCCACAGGTCCTGCTTTGCCTCTCAATTTTCAGAAAGGACATTCTGCCTGGCCAGCATGGCTCAGTAGCTGAGCATTGACCTATGAACCAGGAGGTCACTGTTTGATTCCCAGTCAGGGCACTTGCTGGGGTTGTGGGCTCAATCCCCAGTAGGGGGCGTGCAGGAGGCAGCCCATCAGTGACTCTCATCATTGATGTTTCTGTCTCTCTCGCTCCCTTCCTCTCTCTGAAATCCATAAAAACATATATATATATATATATGTTAAGAACTATATATATAGTTAAGAAAATATGTAATTACAGTATGTCCCTCACACCACCCCAGGCCCCCAAAAGAGGAGCAGGATCTTTGCTGCTGACTGTAGCACCCTGTGGAGTACTGGGTTTCCCATGACTATTACCTTTATGATCTTTGCTATTTGTTTGAATCACTTATAATATTAATTACATCACTTTTTAATATAAGGAAACATTACATCACTGGAAAGTCGGTGTCATTTATAAATGGTAAGCCAGTGTCATTTATAAATTCTTTCACAGTTGAGAGAATTGAAACATAGTTATTACATTTTAGCTAGATACTATTGCATGCAGTTTTTTATACCAAAAATCTGCTTTTGTTTAAAAAAAAAAAAAAGAATAGCAAGCATTAGCAAGGTGCTAAAGACTACCACCAGGCTGAGATGTTTTCTTTCCTGAATTTAGAAAGATTGGAAGCCAGTTATTTAATACTCTGTCTATAGACCACTAAAATAATTTCATGTACCACTAGTGTTAAGTAGGCAACACTACTTTCATCGTTTTTGTCATGTTTTCCCTTGTGTTACATGGTTCCTCCATGCTTTACTTAGCCTAACACAAGTTACTTACATAGCTGTAGTGAGAAGGAAATTTAAATATCTTTTATAATTTGTTTTCCTTTGGAACCATATTTCTGAAATTAGTTTCCTATTGATTTAACTACCAAGAACAAATTTTCAGATGCTGAATTCAAAGAAGATTATTTGAAGTTACCCAGGCATTAATGGTTTTTAAAAAAAAAAGGAAAGAGGAAAAGGAACAGCATTTTACTTCCTTTTTAATAATTCCAGATTTCACTGAACAGAAAGTACTGGGGGAAAAGTCACCTGAGTAATAAAGCATGCATCATTTGAATGGATTAAAGTTCAAATCACTGCAAAGCAGCTTATTTTTCATCCATCACCATGGCTACAAAAGGACAGCTGAAGTGCAAGCGTCTGACATCACAAGCAGGCCCCAGCAGGCCTGGGGGAGAGCGCGCACCACAAAGGACCAGAGGGGAAGGGAGGGGGGAGGGGAGGCAGAGCGAAAGGGTCATTGTTAAGACGATGAATCAGAAGTTCAGTTGGGAGAATTAAATAGGAGGAGGCACGAGGCCAATGGAGAAGCTTGGAGACCCGCAGTTGTTTACGTCGACCTTTTAATGCCTTCGCAGACAGAAATAGAGCCAGAGGGAGGCTGAGAGAGAAGGTATATCATCGGATCGCTGGCTACTCAAATGGCAGTTTCAATGGTTTCTTTTAGGTCCTCCTTATTTTATGGTTAGGTTTTAATTTTAACTAATGTCCTAGAGCTTTGACCTGCCTGGCTCTAACATTGAAAATGAGTCCCCAAAGTAGTTAAAACCTGGTAACAGCTTGAAAGAATCAAAGAAACCAGTATCCACAGGACAATAGAAAGCAGTAAATATTGAGAAAAATTGCTATTTTAAGGTAGTTCTTCTTCATAAACAGATACAATTTTTACTCTATTTTAAATTTTGTATTAACTTAAAATTTTGTTTTCTATCAAAGGGCAGTGCATTTATTGTCAGGCTGCTGAGTAGTGTATAAAGACCCAGATGTAGGAACCTTGGGTTCAGAGGTGGCCTGGTAAAGAATTAACAACAGGCTCTATAGGGAAAGCCCAGATTTGTAGCATTTGCTGGTTTCTGCGGTATAAATAGTTTCACCATGCCTGATCATCCAGCATGATGTCAACTGGCTTGCAGAATTTTTGAAAGGGTAACAATTGGCCCTTGTGAGCCAGTACCAGTGAGCTCTTCAGTGGCTTCAGTGACTGGGTTCTGGGCCAGCACTGACACCAACTAGTGGTGGGACCTTCAGCACCTGACTCGGATTAAAGGGTTGGAGCTGGGCTTAAACTTTGGTTGTTAAAATTGTGCATTGGCTTATCTTGGTGGTTTGAGAGAGGACTCTTGGGGGGCTGCTCTTGAAGGGGGTATTTGGGAGATTCTCAGTTCTTAGGGTTCTACCTCCTCACATCCACTTCAACTTTGCAGGGCCATCCTGACTCAAGGAATATTTTAGATTCCTGTGTAAGATACTGTTTGGAGAGAAGACTGTGACTAAGGGGAAAAACTCAGAAAACCACTTGAATAATTGATCTTAAAGACCCCCTTTTATTTATAAAAGTTTATGATCTATGAAACTAAAAATGTGAGTCAAACATCAATATATTGATACCTGTGGACAATACCGGACTTACAATGGTACTTTCTCTCTCTTGATTAAAGCTTAAACTAAACACCAGTTGAGAGAGTCAACCATGCCTGGGTAGAATTGTACCCACAGAATCAAAGACATTTTTAAAACGAGAAGAATCTTAGAGACAATTTCCTTCAAGGGTTTTTTAATATGCCCAAAGGGCTCATCAGAGCCCCCTCAAAATATGCCTCTGTGTGTGTGTGCATAAACACGTGTGTACACTAAACAGGTTGTAATCCACTTGTGACCCTCCCCTCCCCACTGCCATGCCCCCTTCAACGGAGAAGCAGCTCTTACGTTTTAAACACACTCCCTATGTTTTAAACATTAAGCTTCCCTGTAAGATTTCATTTGTGGAAACACTTCCCTGGGGTAGGGTGGGAAAGTAGGCAAATACCCCTGACTTACCATTTGCTTTGTTTAACCAACCAGAAACCAAGTTTTATCAAGTAAAATGCTTTGTCCCACAACCAGCAAGAGGCAGAGTCATATCTGGAATTTAGGTCTCTAGGTTTTCAGAGCATTATTTCCTTTTTCAGAAGCTTGGCTACCTGCGACCACTGCTTCCTACAACCACTGCTTCCTATAATATGCCTCTGGATAAATCATCCAACCCTAGATTGTCAGATAGGATAGCCACAACTCACATGTGACTATTGAGTACTTGAAATGTGGCTGGTCTGAATTGAGATGTGTTGTAACTGTAAAATATATACCAAGTTCAAAGTGTTAATACAGAAAAAAATGTGAAATATCTCATTGATAATTTTTTTTTTAACCCTCACCCGAGGATATTTTTTCCATTGCTTTTCAAAGAGAGTGGAAGGGAGAGGGAGAGAGAGAGAGAGAAACATTGATGTGAGAGAGGCACATCAATTGGATGCCTCCTGCACTCGCCCTGACTGGGGCTGGGGATCGAGCCTACAACCAAGGTACATGCCCTTGGTCAGAACTGAACCCAGGAGCGACCCTTTAGTTCACAGGCCAACCCTCTAACCACTGAGCCAAACCAGCTAGGGCCCATTGATAATTTATAAATATTGATTACATGTTGAAATGATAATATTTCAGATATATTATGTTAAACAAAATATATTGTAAAATTTAATTTCTTTTTAAACCTTTTTAATGTGATGACTAGACAATTTAAAATTAAACATGTGGTTGATATTATATTCCCATTAGACAAATCTGATTTAACCTCAGGGTCAGTCTCCTCACCTATTAAGAGTGGAAAATATCTGCTTTTCCTATTTCTCAGGGTTGTTTTTAAAATCAAATGAGGTAGCCCTGTGAAAGTGCTCTGGAAAGTGCTACAGCAATATAAGGTCATACTCTAAGGCATTTTAATACTTGGTCACCTATTGTGTTACTTGCTCCCTGGAAGGTGCTAAAACTGTTACAGAGTTTTTCTTTTGCTGATGTTTATATGGCTTTTGTGTGTGTGTGTTGGAGGGTGTGTAAAATAATAATGTAGGCTACAAACCTTATAATGAGCACATTTATTCAGTCTTCTCATTTATATTCTGTGTGTGCACTGAGTCCATCAACTCATTAGTCCCAGTACTGAGCCGTACAGATTGTAGACGCTAGTTATATACAGTGAGGATCTCAGCTTGAGTCATAGACCTCAGAATCCTCCTGGGAAAGGACTTTTCCAAGGGGATAAGAGTCAAGCACAGCTATTTAATCGAGAGCTGTCAGAGAAGATAGTGTCTGACTATAGCACGGCGACCATTATTCAAATCCATCCCAGGCCAGCTCCCTCTTGTGTTTGTGTTATAAGGCAAGAGAACTGAGGGCTGCTGTAACAAAAAATGCTATAGACTAGGTGGCTTAAACAACAAATTTATTTCTCAGAGTTTTGGAAGCTGGCAAGTCCAAGATCATGAAGCTGGCACGTCTAGTGTCTGGTAAGGGACCCACTTCAGGTTTGCAGACGGCTTTCTTCTTACTGTAGCCTCACACAGCAGAGAGCAGAGCACTTGCTTTCTGGCCTCTTATAAGGACACTGACCCCATTCATGAGGGCTTTACCCTCATGACCTAATTACTGCCACCCAGCAAAGGCCCCATCTCCTAATACCATCACATTGGGGATTAGATTTCAGCATATGAATTTTGGGAGACACAAACATTCAGTAACACAAACATCAAGTAACAGTTCAGTGGGCTAATGACTGTTTCTGTCTTATATATCTTCCCACTTCCGGTTCTCTTTCATGTAACATGAACTCTAATTGAAGCGTTACTTCCTTTGGGAAGCATATCTGGGCCACTGAGCTGAGTTGAATCCCTCCTCCAAGCCCCCTTTGCACCATTGGTATACCTTTATAATCACCCTTTTTACACAGTACCTGCAATCAGGGAAACTCATCTTTATTGTTCATTAGACAGTGAACAGCTAGAAGACAAGAACTTCATTTTTTATCTGTATTCCCTGAGGTCACCTAATAAGTACTCAATATATATTTAATCAATGAGCAAAGGTTTCTAACTTAGAAATCTCCCATTGCAGTTCTGCTATGCCATTTTCGTGTTTTCACTGGAGAAATAGATGGCTATTTTATTATGCTAGAATGCCAAAGTAGAAAAAACACTTTTTTTCTTTAGCTAGCATATTTATTGTCAATTAGAAATATAATCACTAATCTTAACAGAATCTCCTGTGAATTATTTTCAGTTGAGAACAGGCAGTTGTCTACTAAGAAAATTGTATTGACATTCTCCCTTTCAAATTTAACAATGTGAATACAAACAGAATTATGGTTTCTGTCAAAGCTTTCTTACTGAGATAGCGTTTGATCTGTAGGTCGATTTACTTAAAGATGTAATTGTAGAGTAACAAAATCTGAAAGCATGTATTAAAAACTTGCTCAAACCAACTCTTGGTTTAGTTCTTTTTATGCAAAACAAAAGCAAAAGCCCTTAAAATTCCAATAAACTCATAAATTGAGATACTATTAATAATTCACTAATTATGAAAGAAAAATACTAGTATACATCTCAATAGTTTTATTTCTTTCTCCACCAACAAAATAATTAACTCATAAATTCTATCAAATGATCAAAAAAGATTAAGTTTTTAAACAGAACAATAATCCAAAAGTATCAGCTTTCTGTACTGCAAAGGCAAATAATAACAATTGGACTAAATTTGTTTTTATAAGAGCAGACAACTTTCTGTGTCTTCAATTTTATTGTTCTTTATGCCCAACTTTTTCCTCAGCCATTCAGTTTCTTTTAAGCACCTCAAATATTAGATACTGTTTAAAAGTTATTATACGCTGACAACCTACTATTTACCTGGAATTTATTATTAAATTTAAAATTTTCTAACAATATGGACAACTAGGAAGTTAGATTTAAAAAATGTTATAATACTTATCACATATCTAGGTAAAATATATAAAATTGTGACAGTACTGTTTTTTGTTTTTTAAGAATGGTATTAAATGAACATCTGAACGTTATTTCAAACATGATAGAGTGAATAAAACTGCACCTTGAAAAGATCTTGAAAATGTGCTGCATACAATTAGACAATGTTTTGGAGACTCCAGACCTTTAAAATATTTTCTTGCTTTTCAGCAACTCTATTAACCTGTAGATGAAACATATTAAAGGCATTAAATGTGAAACCTGGAATTGAGCGGCAGGTAGGCTTGAAGCTTGGCCCTGCCACTTACTTCTTTAGTATCTTGTCATAGATTTTTTAACCTCTGAATCTGTTCACGCAGGTATAGTGATGAGTAACAGTGTCTGTCATGAGTGAAGTTGAAATGAGATTATACTGCCTAGCGCACTGTGAGTGAATAAATTAGTCTCCTTCTCAGCTGTCCTTGAGTGTTAACAACCCCCATTTGACTCTGGGAACATACGTTTGTTTTTTCACCTAAATATAGCATGTTTCTTGACTCTTTATAACAAGTTGTAATCCATTGATGCATTTATTAAACTATTTCTTACAGGGTCAATAACCAGTGAGCTATTCTGACGAAGAGCTTTAGCAGATTTAAACAAATGGATGAAAAGTATTTCAGTGCAGTTTTAGGGATGACTCATTTGTTTTTAACTAACAGATGACTGCTGTCTTCTACCGAAACTGGCATTTAATTATGGTATTGTTTAGGTGGATTTGTCTGAAAGCTAAAGTAAAATATATTGACAGGATAAAATAAAAGCTTTTAAATAGTGCAAAGCTGGGAAAACGAAGTCAAGTAGGAAACGGAATTCCCATTATTCATGGTCAGAAGACTGATTAGAACGCATTTGCTTGTCTGGATGAATTAGATTCTCTGCAGACGGAGGTAAAACCCAGTTCTGGAGAAATTAACACTGGCGGTAAAGAGGAATACCGTGTTAAACCATCTTCATGACCAGAGGGTTCAGAGAGGCTCAACATAACCTTCACCGAAGAGCTGATTTTCTTTTTACCTTCCCTAACTCCTACCATCAATTAATGCCGTTTAACGCACTGGCTTTTTTTGTTTGTTTTTAATGCATTGTCATTGTTTAAAGGGGAAAATATTCCCTACAACAGCTCTTGGTGGGTTATTGACATGCACTATGGACGTTTCCTTTTAAAAAAATGTGTGCAAATGTTTCGAATGTCATTCCATCTCAAACCCCTTCCAAAACCTAAAAATCACTTTCAAGCCACTTTCCCATGATCTCGAGGCAGGAGGCAGGAGCATTAATGCACTAACTCCACATCGTCCTGAAAATCAGCAATTTCAGGGCCAAGGCCGAGCAGAAACGAGCTAGGTATTTTTTTAAAAAATTATTTTTTTTATCCTCGCCTGAGGATATTTTTTCCATTGCTTTACAGAGAGGGGAAGGGAAACATCCACGGGGGGAAGGCGGGAGAGACACAGCTACTAGTTGCCTCCCACACGGGCACCGACTGGGGGGGGGGGGGAACCCAGGTTCCTGCCCTGGACAGGGAATCGAACCCGCGACCCGTCCCGCTGCGCGCGCCAGCGCTCTAACCCCTGAGCACACCGGCCGGGGCTGTGTGTTTATAATTCCTTCCAGTCGATTTCCAAAGGGGACTGCTGTTTGCAGTTGCGCAGTCTCACGAGTCCCCTGCGGCCTCCGCGCGCGCCAACCCGCTCCCACCGCGCGGGGCCTGGTCGCGGCCGCGGCGCCTCCCTCCACCCCGTTTAAAGGGCCGCAGGCGCGACCCGCGGAGCTCGGCACGAAAGACCGCCCCGCGCGGGGCGGCCACGGCAGCCGGAGCGGTTAGCCAATGGCCGCCTTCTCCCGCTCTCAGCGCCCCCCCTCCAGTTCCACCGGCGCCAATAGAATGGGCCCCCTGGCAACAGAGGCCAATGGGAGCTCGGCGCGAGCGCCATTGGCTGCGGCCCTCCCGCAGTGGAACCTGGGCCTCCGCCTCCGTTACCTTGGAGCCCAAGTCGCCACGCCGCGGCCGCCCCGGAGCTACCGTCCCGCCCCTACTCGAGCCAGTGTTCAAATTTCCCGCACCCCGGTTCCCTCGGCGCCGCCCCGCAGCCTCCCCGGCTTCCGCAGGGGCCGGCAGGCCACTGTCGGGCGGCCTCAGGCCGCGGCCCCGGCGGGAGTTGGTGCCCAGAGAGAAGGCGGGGAGGTGAGACGCCGCGTCGGCCGCGACGAGGCCGCGGCGGGCGGAGGGTGGGCTGCGGGGGCGGAGGGTGGGCTGCGGGGGCGGAGGGTGGGCTGCGGGGGCGGAGGGTGGGCTGCGGGGGCGGGGAGGCCGTGGGGAGTTGCGGGGTACGAGGTGGGACGGCAGCGTGGGGAGCGGGCGGTGCGGCGTTCCCGAGTGGGAGTGTGCGAGTGGAGGTGTTGGAGCGGGAAGGATGAAAGGATTAGGGATGCGGGAGGGTTTAGGGACGCGGCGGCGGGAGAGGAAAGTCTTAGGAAAATTGATGAACTGGCCGCAGCTGGGAAAGCGCGGGGAGGCGGGGAGGAGGGGAGGTTCACCACAGGTGCGGGATTGGCCAGTGGGGAGGAGGAGCTGGGGAAGGGCTGTTTTGTTCTCTAGGAGGGACCGGGGGAGCTGCGGTGGGTGTGGAGAAGGCGCCGGGCGGGATTTGAAAACCCTGAGGCCCGTGGGGACGGAGGGCCAGGAGCGGGGGAGGCTGTGCAGCTTTGGGTAACTGGGATAATAAATAAATGCGAGAGTGAGACTGTGGTTAGAGTGGAAAGGTTCTGAAGAGTGGAAAAGAAAGTTTTACAGTTCTTTCAGGGATGGGATGAGAGGAGGGAAAAGGGGTTGGCGAAAGTGTGCCTTCCCGGCCTCGGTGCGCTGGCGTGGGTGCTTCACAGGGGCAGGGCCAAGGGACAGGGCTGAACGGTGAGAAGAGCGTGGGTCCAGCTTACCTGCGTTTGAATCCCTCTCATTTCACTTGATAGCCTTGGACAAATTACTAACATCGGTTGGTAACAAATTACTGGCTATTAACAAATTGCGTTGTATTTCTTTTTTGTGTTTGTTTTTTTTTTTCCATTTGGGAATGGAAATAGTAGCTATTGTGAGGATTAATTTTATTGAGATGTTCATACCTGTACTTGGGTAAATGAAAAAAATTGATTGGTTTTGTTAAGGTGGATTCGTTACTGGAATTTGGTTTGTGCGAGCTCTTCGATGGGGGCTGCACTGACTGGCGATTTTCTTAATCTTTTTCTTCTTGGAGTCCCCTCTGAAAGTGAAGAAAGTTTTGGTTCCTATCCCTAGGAAAATAGACTTGGGCACATACTGTTTATGGCTATTCTTTACCTTCAGATTCAGGTTAGAAATGGATTAGATATCTCTTTGGTATCAAAAGTCATCATCTAAATGATTTGGGCTGAGTGGGAGGGCGCCACATGTATTTGGAAAACAGTAAAACTGCAAAAAGCTATGGTTCTACAGATCCTTTATTTTCTCTTTCTTTTTTTTGCATGGTTTAAATCTATATTTTTTAAAGTTGTAGTTCCACATTTGAATTTTATTAGTATTATAAATATTTCACTTTGAGATTTCGTCTCATGCTATCCAAATACATAATAGGAAATAATAGTTTGTTTTGATTCTCTAAGTTGGCAAGTTGTTATTTCAAATATCAAAAAGTAACTGGTGACTTTTGAAAAGAGGTTTTTCTTTTGTCAGAGTCACATTTCTTTTAAGCAGTCATGGAACTGTACTTTTGTAAGACACAGTAAAAGTCCATTATGATAAAGATGCTACCCTTTCTCCTGGCTCTTCTCCTGCCTTATCGTTCTTCATCTCCTTAGTGGGATCCTCTTCCTCTACCCACCGTTTAATTATTGTGTTTCCTCATAATTCAGTCTTCTGCCTTCTCTTCATTCTGTGTTCTTTTCTTGGCTGAGTTCATCCTCACACTTTTGGTAGTGTTGGCTCCCACCATCTAGATTTTATTAATATACTCTTTTTTTTCTTCTCTGTCTCTGGGAACTCTTGAATTAGCCCCATATTTGTGCAGGTAACTTTTGGTATTTCCACATAGATTTCCCACAGCCATTCTAATTCTAAACTCAGTATACCAGATAGTGAAACCATCACCATCAAGCCTATCCTATTGAATGGCACCATAGTTAGCCAATTTTGGAAGCCCCAAACTTTGGAATTCACTTAGGTTCTGCTCTCTTCTTATACTCCACATATAATCCATTAACAAGTCCAGTTTTCTTTACTTGATAAACATATCTGAATCAATTCTGCATTCTATATCTCTCGTTACCCTACCTTAATTCAGACCACTATTACTTGCCACTTAATTTCAAGACCAGCTCGTCATCTTTCAGCCTATTTGCCCTCTAATTCTTAGGTTGGAGATGGATCTTTGTAAATCTGATCATTTTATTCCTACTGAAGATCCTTTGTTTCCAACCAGCTTCTTAATATGACATAAAGATCCTTCTTGTAATGGTTTCTTCCACTTATTACTTTACCACGACTTCCCAGCCAGTGCAGTCATTCTAAACCAGCATTGTCCAATAGAAATATAACAGAAACCATATACATGATTTAACATTTTTTCAGTTGCCACGCAAGAAAATGCACACAGGTGAAATTAATTTTAATATATTTTATCTAACCCAAAATATCCAAAATGTTACTTCAACATATAACAAATATAAAAGAGATTATTAAAGATATTTTATGTTCCTTTTTTTGTACTGAGTTTTCAAAGTCCCTTGTGTATTTTACACTTATAGCATATCTAACTGACTAGCTACATTTCAAGTGCTCAGAAGCCACTATATTGGACAGCACAGTTGTAAACTATTTGCAGTTTAATTATATGCCATGGTGTGTGTCGGGAAGGAAACCAATGCCTGTTCTCACATGACTTGGCAAGCAGCAAGCCATCCACCACCTGCAAGTACCATCAGAAGGGCTACTGCACCTGTGGAACTCATTGCAGCTGCGTGAGTCCCTCTGCTGCAGCTGATGGTGCTGTGGGCTCCATGCCCCACAGTGTGCCCTTCTCTGTTTCCACAGTCCTCACCCTCTTTCCGACCTCACTACATCTATTGTGAAAACTAACGAGCCTGGGAAACGTGAGAACATTGGTACTTAGAAACCGAAATCTCTGGCATGGCTGAAGAAAAGGCTTCCCCAGGTGTGGTGAGTAACCCAGGAGGCAGTGACCCCCCAAGGAGCCCAGAGATGAAGCTGCATTTCTACCTTGATGTATTCAGGAGTGGCCTTGATTACTTAGAAGCCAACAGCTTTATGCCTTTTACTTTTGCACATGCTGCTTCCTCTTACTGAAATAAGGTCTTCCCTCACCAGCTGCCTTCTTTTACTAACCTCATCTATCCCACCTTCCTAAAACACAAAAATATAACCCAAATCATATTTGTGCTTAATCTCTGCTAGTACCTAAAGTTTTCATTTAGGCATTATTGCCTCTGTAAACTTTTCTAAACTTCCTTCTGTCCTCTAATCTTAGTTTTGAGTTACTTGGCCTCCTTTACGTCTCTTTATCATAAGTATATACACTCTTGTGTGACCTTTCTCTTCTTGGCTGGGAGTTGCCTGAATTACCATTCTTGTATCTCCAGCTCCGTCCATAGTTCAGTGCCTGACACTTAGTATGTGTTCAGTAAAAACCCAATGCATGAATGAATATTCTGTGATGTTTTCATTTGACTGACTAAGCTTTAGGAATACGTACTGTAGTTAAGATGCTTTAGAAACTGATTATGTCTTAAATTTTAAGTCTAGCATTTACTGTGATCTGACCGAGTGTCTAGGAAACCATACTTAAAATCTAAGCATAGTTTGATTTTTAAAGCAAGAGTGGGTGTCATGTAAATAAATGTAGGATAAGGAAATGCCTTAGGAATATCCTGGAACATATAAGCAGAGGAATGGAAAAATTTAGTTGGTTTGTTTCTTAATCATTTTTCTCCTTTGTAGGAGAGACGCAGTTGCAATTGTAGTTCAGCAATATTGTTTTTACCTTTATCTCATCTTAGGTTATTTTTCTTTTGGGGGGGAGAGATCTCCTTATTTATATTTTTTAATCTCTTTATTTTTGTTATACTCATCTAGCTGCCTGTTGTGTGAGCTCTTACCAGCAGCAGAGGTAACCAGGCAGCAATGTTTTATACAGAGAAGCCGAACACAGGGAAATGACAGGAACAGTTATTTTATACAGTTTTATTTCCTTGAAACCTGTCTTAAAGTCGCAGAAATCATAGGCTCATTATGATATTCCGTATACATTGGATTCTATAATTTAGATTTACATTCAGCGTCATTTGAAACTGTACATAAAGGAGGCATTCTGGTACTAAAAGAACTTAATCTTTTTTCTGACCGGTTTTGTGTGACATATACTATTTGGGGCTTTTTTTTAGGAAGAAAGTTTGTCTTTGGATGAAAAATGTCTAGTGTTAGATTTGATAAGTTTCCTAGCATTGCCATGATAGCACTCTTGGCCAGTTTTAGAAAATAAACAATTCTTAGGGGTTAGAAGTGGGCAAGACTTACAGTTTTACTTGTTTGTTTTTATATAGTACCCCTATACAGGTAGCGGAAACAAATGAACAACTGTTAACTGATCCATTCTCAGTCACAAAGAATTAGTTAGCTGAAGAACTATATATGGAATATAAATCTTCAACGTTCTATTAATCTTCATAACTTTTTTCTTTTAAGATAAAAATAATTTTATTTAGTTAGTATATTGTGAGTAGTTTATATTAGTCAAATAGAAATTATTGTGACTACAAGTGAAATTTAGTCTGAAGCCCTATTAGGCCATCTCATTTATTTATTTATTTTAAAGATTTTTTGATTTTTAGAGAGAAGGGGAGAGAGAGAGGAACAATGTGAGAGCCAGTCGATCACCCCACACACCCCCCACTGGGACCGAGCTCCCACAGCCTGGGCATGTGTATCCCAATCACCCACCAGGATTGCACCCAGCAGTAACCCACCCCCATGCAAGCGATGATGCCCTAACAGCTGAGCCATACCAGCCAGGGCGGTCATCTCAATTATTTCAAATTAACCCAGTAATAATATTCCAACTTTACTATGATAATGGTTCTGAGCAAAACCTTTTGATTTGCTAACTTTTCTCTTAGGAATTTTAGAGATTTAAGTAAGCCTTATGCAATTATTTTAAAGAGGGAAGATTTAACATTTCCTTTAAAACAGAAAGGCAAATTTTATACAATGGAACTGTTAATACTCTGTTTGGAATAGCATTGCAGAATAATCTTTTATTCCTCAAAAAATTAATAAATGGTGTTATGATTGCCATGGTGAACTAGACAGAAAAGATTTCTGTTCTCATGGTTCTTATATTTAGTGGGAGAGACAATAAATGTAAGATTATTTCCAAAAGTAACAAGGTCTGTGAAAAAAATAAAATAGTAATAACATAGAGTAACTGGGCTCACTTTAATAGAACTGTCATGGGAGCCATTTTTGAGCAAGTGGCATTTGTGCTATGAACAGGATAAAGAGGAGGACCCATCTTTGTAAAGTTCTAAGGAAAGGGCCTCTAGATAAAGGGTGCAGCAAGTAAGTAGTCTCTGAGTTGGCAACAAGCTTGGCATCTTTGAGGCACAAAAGGAGGCCACTTTGGCTGAAAAAGCAGATGCAGGGAAGAGTTGCATGAAATAAGGATGAAGAAGTAGGCAAGAAGGGCTAGATCTTGCAGGAGTTTTCAGGTTTTGTTCAGGAATATGATGGCTGTAGGAAGCCCTTGAAGGGTGTTAAGCAGGAGAGCAATGCCAGTTGATCTCGGTGTCAGGTAGCTTTTTCTGACTGGGGAAACAAGGATGAAAGCAGAATATCAACTAGGAGACTGTTGCAGAAGTTCAAGTGAGAAAAAGATGGTGGCTTGGACTAGGTTAGCAGCAGTGGGGATGGTAAGAAATCATCAAATTTGGAATATATTTGGAGATAAAACCACCTGGTTTTACAAATGGTTTGGATGTGGGATGTGAGCTTATGGAGGAATCCAGAATGATCCTTAGATTTGCAACACGAGTAATTCAGTAATGGAGGTGCCATTTAATGAGATCAGAAAAATAGGAAAGACTGGGGGCAGAAGGGAGATGGATCATGATTTCAGTTTTGGTCATGTAAGTGTGAAATGACTTTTAGATGGAGTTGTCAGATAGGAAGGTGGGTATATGAATCTGGATATCAGGGTAAAAGAAGTCTAGACGACACCACCTAAGGAGAGTATAGAGAACCAGTATGTGGTGCCTTGTGTATCCCAACATTTAGAGATCAGGAATAGGAGGAAGATTTAAAAAAGGAGATTGAGAGGAGACAGCTGGTGAGGTAGTAATAAATGGATGGCTATTGAAGGTAGGTAAGAAAAGAGTTTTTAGGAAGAGAGGAATGATTAGTCGTGTGAAATGCTGCTGTGAGGTCAGGGTACTAATAGGACAGAAAATTGGCTATTAGATTTAGCCAAGATGAACATCATGGCCTGTTTTGACAAAAGCTATTTCAGTGGGGATGAAAACTTTACTAGTATAGATTCAGAAGGACATGGTTGGAAAGGAAGTAAAGATGCTCTAGATTATAAATGAGTCTTAAAATTTTTTATTGTAAAATTGCAGTAGAGAAATTGGGTTGTAAATGCAATCGGACATGGACTCAAGCAGCAGCTCTGTTACAGCCTCTTTGTTGATAGACATGATCCTGTAGAGAGGACACAATTGCAGGAGCACAATTTTTGAGATGGAGAGAAGGTGTGGGGAAGAAGACAGATGAAAGGTTTAGCTCTAAAAAGGAGCAGAAATGCTTCTTCAGTTTTAGCAAGGAGAGGGCAACAGTGTGGGATAGATGCCCATGGAGGTGCTTCACAGGTGAGGTAGTTCTCATCTGATTGCTGATAGTGAAATGCTGAATAGGTCAGTCAGTTAAGATTCAGGAGACTTGTACTCCATTTCAGGTTTTACTAACTTAGCTCTGAGATCTTAGATAAATTGTGATCTTGGGTAAGTCACTTGTTTTTGTGGACCTCAGTTTCCTTAATCTAGTTAAAGAAAGAAGGGATTCCCAAGGGTTCCTTTCAGTGCTAAATTGTTATGTAATCTTATTAAGCTGTCGTACTTTGTTTTTTATGCTTTATAAGAAAAATTAATAGTTATCATTCTAATAGTTGCCTTACCTCATCTTTATTTCTTATTTTTTGGCCTAATATTTCATGTCTTTTTTTTTTTTTTTTAACTTGCTAACTTTTGTTTGCCCATTTGCTTGTTTAAACTGTTTTTCTGACATCATTGTCAGCCAGGCCATGATGTTTTTATAAGGACTAAGGATCAAGTTTTTAAAAGTGACTTTTCACAAGTGTTTAAGTTTTTATTCTCTAGGAAGGCTTAGATCCTTGGGTTGCTATATTTCCTAAGGAATACTACTTGTTTGTTTTCATGAAGAGTACAGGTGATACAAGTATATGTAAGTTAGAAATACCTGGCTTATTTTTATTTTTAAAAAATATATCTTTATTGATTTCAGAGAGAGAAAGGAAGAGGGAAAGAGAGAGATAGAAACATCAATGATGAGAGAGTCATTGATCAGCTGCCTCCTGCACAGCCCCGACTGGGGACTGAGCCCACAACACGGGCATGTGCCCCTGCTGGAAATCAAACTGCCATATCCTGGATCCTAGGTCGATGCCCAACTGCTGAGCCACACCTGGCCAGGCCCCTATTTTACTTTTAAGTAGATCCTAAATAATCAGAAGTTTGGCACAGGTAAAGTATTCTCTAGTGTTCCTGGAGCTATTCTTGAATTTGTTGTCACTATTAAGAAAGTGTTCTCATATAATTAGCATGTAATATTTTTAGGGAATATATAAAGGATACATCCGTAATTTATTGTGACTGTTTCTAAATTGTTTCTCTTTGATGGAAGAGCCCTAGAGCAGGGGTGGAGAGCCTTTTTTCTGCTAAGGGCCATTTGGATATTTATGACATTCAAGGACCATACAAAATGATCAACTTAAAAATTAGCTATGAAAAAAGCTCCTAGATTTACTGAATTTCGAGTCCCGCCTGTGGTTGCTTTGGCAGGGACAGACCAAATGATATATATATAGCCCACGGGCCGGATGTTCCCCACCCCTACCCTAGAGGAATTCATAGTGTGTTCTTGCTCTTCTTGGTTTCCTCGTTGTCTCAAATGGCACCTGCATCATCAGTAATTTTTTGTTGAACTAATGGGTACATGAATAGTAGTTTCATGGGCTTTGAAAAAATGATTGCTTATGTCAAGTTGTCATAAAAGGGTAAGAAAAATTGTTAGAAAGAATTGGCTTTAAAATGACATATTTGCTGTTAATGATGTAGATCTGACCATATGCATTTGTTTTCTCTCTCTTTGGAGACAACACTAAAATAATATTAAAGAAAAAAAGAACAAACGTATAGCAATGAAGGAGTGATAGAGGATTCTCAGTAGATGAGCCAATTACAACACATTTCTGAAAGAGGCAAAAAACAGTGATAGATGAAACAGATTAGAACAGAGAAAATTGTGTCCTAAAATATTCAAGAGGGAACTGCAGCAGAGAGAGATTCTGATGTATCCAACAGAATCTCAAAAGAATCTGAGCGAATCTTGGGATTTAAAGTCAGAGAAAAAAGATGATTGAAAATGGAAACGAAGAATAATTGAAAAACTACATATGAAGTAGTTTTGCCTTCTTTCCCACCCAAGCCCATGTACAGTGACAGTCAGGGTAATACTCCATCCTACACCTCTCCCTCCCTTCCCCATCATAAATACAGAGGTGATTTCTTCTGGAAATAAAAAACAAACACAAGAAGCACAAAAAGAAAAAGAGTTGCCCTGGTGGACATTTGTGTCAAGATAATCCCTCCTCATTCTAATTTTTAGGGAGCCACCTTTATAATGACTGATTCTCTGCTGTTCATCCTCAAGCAAAGTGTGCCTGTCAGGAAACTCTACTCACTTGTACCTGGTTTCCATTCATTCTTCCTTTTTCTTCTTTCAAGTATCAGTGGACAACCAAAACTTAATTTCAAAGAAATAAAAACAGCAATATATATAAATAAAATTCCTAAGGCAAACAGAAAAAAAATGTCACCATGTGAAACAATTTCTGGATCAGAAGAGACCTTAAAATGCCTCTTTAGTTTTTTCAGAGGAATGAAAATGTATTGCCTCTGTAAAGCAAGAACAGAATAATTTTTAAAAATCAGAGCAAGAGAGAGTTCTTGGGAATTAAAATGTTTGCACAAATTAAAAAAAATAACTTGGATGATTTAGAAGGTAAATTGAGTAAATCTCTTTGAAAATAGTACAGAAAGAAAAAGGGTGTGTCTGTTATTTAACCAGTGGAAGTTTCAAAAAGAGTAAACAGTTATCAAAAAGGTAACATAACATTTCTGGTACTTAAAGATACAAGTTTCCAGATTAAAAGGAAGAGGGAGAGAAAAGGGCAATCAGTGAAAAAGACCTATCTCTAGGCACATCATTGTGAAATTTCAGTATACTAGGAGGGAAAAGCCTAAAAGCTCCTGAAGGAGGAAAAAAGATAACTTATAAAGGAATGAGAAACAGATGAGCATAACTACAGTGTAAACTCCATAAGGGCAGGCATTTTTTTGTTCTCATTATTGTTACATAGTGAGAGCTCAAAAAAAAAAAAAAAATGCTGATTAAAAGAATGACTACCACATCTCACAAGCACCTCTGAGGGTTTAGAAGAGTGGAACAGTGCCTCCAGAGTTCTGAGAGAAAATGACTTAGAATTCAGAACCTCTGAAAACTATCAAGTATGAGGACAAAGCAAAAGCATTCTCAGGTATGCCAGGACTCGGAACATTTACCTCTTAACCCGAATACTCTTTCTGGAGAAGGTATTTGAGGATATGAACTAGTAAAATGATAATGAAAACTAATAAAGATGATGGTGTAGGCTACTAGAAATGGTGGGTTAACTCCTGAGTACAGTAAAAGTAATTCCAGGATGACAGCTGTGCAACAGGTCTAGAAAGTACTTGGATTAAGTTAGAATAGGAAATCTCTGGTCTCCATGAAAAATACTGTAAGGGGAAGAATGGAATGGAATTTAGGTTGTAGATAGAATGACTTAAACTGGTGATGACTTAAACTGTAGATATCGGTGATGATAAGAGGGATGCATTTTGCTTTCAATTAGGGGAAAAAAAGGACAATTAGTAATTCTAAGGAGAAAATCCTGCATAACCAACCTGTAGTTGCATATTTTCACCATTTAAAATGAGGTGTTAATTAAATCTTCATCTTTCATAGTCTAAAATTGCTAATTCAAGAAATTTATAAGCATAAAAGTAGAAGCCATTAAAATAGTTGTCCCAGGGATCAGGACTTGGATTTTGGGGTAGTGGATATTTCCTTTCTTTAAAAAATGTTTTTATTGATATTTTGGAGAGGAAAGGAGAGTGAGAGAGATAGAAACATCAATGAGAGAGAAACATCAGTGGGCTGCCTCCTGCACTCCCCCTACTGGGGATGGAGCCCAAAACCCGGGCATGTGCCCTGATCAGGAATCAAACTGGCGACCTTTTTGGATGATGCTGAGCCAACTGAACCACACTGGCCAGGCAAAATTTCCTTTATTTATTTATTTTTTAAAACTACATGCATATATTTGGGGTGGGAAGAGTGCTGATGCATGAGACGAGTGGCAGGTAATGTTTTGTGGATTCTTACCCTTTGCAATGAAAACTTAAGTAGCACCTCTGACTTAGATGATTGAGCTACTTCTGTTATATACATATAAATGAAATAACCTTCATCTATAAATCAACTTTTAAATATATTATTGGAATTAAAACTGACAAGGAACATGAATCAGAATTTACTGAGCATTTCGTATATTTGAATTGTAAATATAATTGTTGATATTTATTGAGTGCTTATTGTGTGATAGTGATTGAATTATCTCATTGAATCATTACAACAATTCTCTAAAGTTACTATGTTATTCCTGTTTTATAAATGAGAAAATTGAAATTCAAATTTAGATTGAGAAGTTGGGTGACTTCTCCAGATTTACATAGCCAATAACTGGCGGAGTCATTTAATTGCTCTAGTCCATCCTTTTTGTCTAGACAATTTTTAAATGTGTAAATATTTTCTTTCATGACTGCAGGCCAATTTACATATTTTTTTAAATATTAGTGTTTGTCAGAATAGCTGATTTCAGATCCAATAACTAATTGTAACAAAGAATGAGATCGATTGTCAGGCACTAAATACTAATTAGTTTTTAAAAGTATTATATGAGCACGGATTTAAACATATCTGATGTGTTTTAATCCTTTGCTGATATAATTCGTATTGATGGTGAATTTGTTCCATCTTTTGCTAGGATGAGCTCCTTCAAGTTGGCTCCTGAGCCCTTTTGACACTGTCTAGTGTCTGATAGCTTCCTTTCTGGTATAACCCCATTTCTGGATCTGTAGATTTATCTTATATACTTTCTCCCTCAGATGTGGAATAAGATATTTTACTGGGAGCATTATTTCCTTTTAAAGGGAAGTAGTATCTTGACACATCTGGGTGCTAGGAATATTCTTTGCAATTTGTCTCTTGTTTTAGGATTTTTCAATGAACAGAGCAAGGAAATAGTTTTTCTTAGTATAAAATCCATCATAAATTCATAATTACACTCCTGATTCAAATTTTGGACTACAGAGTTTTAAAAGCCCTTATTAGCTTATATTTGTTTCTTCCTATGTTGAAAAAAATGCACTTTTTTTTGTTGGTAGGATATATCTAACTAGGGATATAAAATCAAATCATTATTTTAAAATCATTTGAACTGGCTAATCTGTGTGGTTTTGCCACAAACTGTATATCTAGTTAGATTGATTTATTTCATTTTCTTTATAGGAATTGCTTTTAAAATCTAATTTTTAAAAATTATAATTTCCATATATAAGTCTACAAGTCTAGCTCCTATCCCTGCCCTAAACTTTGCTTCCTCTGTTCCCCCAAAGCTGTTTGTTTAATCAGCTAGCCAGCAGTAAATGTGGCTTTTAAATTAATTAAAATTCAAGTAATTAAAAATTTGTTTCTCAGTCTCAGTTGCCACATTTTAAGTGTTGAATAGCTACATGTGGCCATCTTCTATATTGGTCAGCACAGATTATAGAATGTTTCCATTCTTGCTGAAGTTCTGTTGGACAGCCCTGCCCTAGAAACCCCTCCCTTTTTAAAATTAGGTGTTTAACTTATTCTGCTGTTAAAAATATAAAAAATTAGGTGTATATATTTATAACCCTCTTTGATAAATGGAAATATACATACTTTTCTCCACCTTTTTATTAATATATCCCAAAGATCACCCCAGACTGCAGAGAATATCAGAGATAGCCCTCATTCCTTTGAAGCTTTCTAGGACCACTTGATGGTCTGGGTGTGTAGGTGTATGTAGCAGTTCCTCAGGGATGGTCGTTCTGATTGTTTTAGGTCTTAACCACTGCAGTGGTGCTGCAGTGAACAGTAGTAGTGCTGTTTAGTGTACGCCTTATTTCATATGTTACTAGAACCACTATACTTTCAACACTAATTTCATCTATGTGATTTTTGTTTCTCCTAATAAAAATATTCTAATTATAAAAATAATCTGATTTCATTTTATTAAAAAATAAAAATATATTGAGAGATGAAATCACCTAAAATTCATGTTGCCCAGACAGACAATATTTTGGTGATACGTACCCTTTGCTTAGCAAATTTTTTTCAGTTCCTGAGTTAAGATTGTATACTCACTATGTTCAGTATTTTTTCAATGAATGTGTGTAGTTGAGATCCCATTGTATATGCCCATTTGAATTTTTCTTTACCACGAGAGTATAAACCTTTTCGTTGTTAACACATTTTGTAAACATTTCTAACAGCTGCATGATATTATGCTGTATTGATTTTTACACTATTGCTCTTAATTATTCCACAATGGTTAGACATTAGGTTGCTTTTTTTTTTTTTTTTTTAATCCTTACCTGAGGATATGTTTTTATTGATTTGAGAGAGAGAGGAAGGGAGGGAGAGAGAAAAACATCAGTGTGAGAGAAACATCAATTGATTACCTCCTGTACTTGTCCCGACTGGGAATCGAACCCACAACCTTTTGGTGCATAGGATGATGCTCCAACCAACTGAAAAACCTGGCCAGGGCCTTCTTTTTTTTCAAATGTACTTCATTAAACACTTGCACATAACTTTTCCCCTATTTTTAGGGTTATCATCTTGGTATCCGGGAATAGAATTATTGGATCAAAGATTAAAAGCATAATTAAAGTTCAATCCATCTTGCCAACATTTTTTCCAAAAATTCTGTGGCTTTTTTTTTTTTTTTTTAATATATCTTTATTGATTTCAGAGAGAGGAAGGGAGAGGGAGAGAGAGAGATAGAAACATCAATGATGAGAGTCATCCATCGGCTGCCTCCTGCAATTCTCCCACCGGGGATAGGCATGTGCCCTGACCGGGAATTGAACCCCGACCTCTCAGATCATAGGTCGATGCTCAACTGCTGAGCCATGCCCTGTGGGGCTGTGGCTCTTTTCTTGATAGCCATTCTGGCAGCATGGAGTGTTGTTTTGAAAAATCTTTGATAATTTGATAGGCTTAAAATGGTGTTTGAGGTTGAGTATTTTTATGTGCCTATCATTTGTATTGCCTGCTATGGATCTTAACATGTATTTGCCCATTTAACTTTTGGCCGCCTATTTTTCTAGTGGGTGGTATGAGGTATTTATTTATGTGTTAAGGATGGTAACCATTTTTCTGTCATGTTGCAGATGTTTTTCATTAAGTGTTTTAATTTGATTAACATTTACATACATACTTTAGTTTTACATTTTTATGTAGTCTTAAATATTTTTCCTTGTTCTTATTAGCAGGCTTGTTCTTACCACCCCACCCCCAAAAGAGATAAAAACTGGTTATTTGATCATTATTCACCTGTTAAAAATCAGCATTTGTATTATAAATTTTAATATTCAAAGGGGTCAAATACAGTAAACATTCATTCAGAAACAATTATGTCAGGCACTTTACATGTTCTCTCTCTCGGCTATGACAGTCTGTCTTTTCTCCAAATACTGTAAATAGCTATGTGTGAAAATATAGATGAATTAAATTATAGCTTCTTTTAAAAACTGTAAGTAGTATGTTATTTTGCTTTTAGTATCTTTCATTGTAGTTAACTGTAGAAATCTATTTCACGAAATGTGATGAGTTTCCTTCCCCCTTCCTTAATTGTAGGGGAAAAAGTGTTTCTTCTGGTTGCTAATGTGAATTGTGGACTACAGATACACAGAGAAAACAGATTGTATAAACACAAATATTTTCACCAGGATCTAAAGACTTAAGCTCTTCAGGCTTGTCTGGATTTTTCTGGAAAAAAGAATCTGTGAAATTATGTGAATAGTGACTTCTTTCAAAACCATGGGGGAAAGAGAAAGAAGTCCAGATACTGACCAAGAAAATAAGGCAGACAAACAGCATTACTGTTATTGTTCATCTGATTTTGAAACTACACCACATTCTTCTGGCCGGTCATCACTGGTCAATCCCTCCTTACCTACAAGTATTAAGGAAAAAAATGCTAAAAAACAAATTTCAGATAGCCAAGTGCATCACCAAGGTAAGCACTTAGACCTAGAAGACTCATTTTGAATTCTTAAGGAAAGCGTGAATGAATGAAACTCTTCTGTTTGTATGTACTGTATATTAGTGTATGCATGGAAATGGACTGATTTACATTTTGAATTGAATATATTTTTATAAATTTATATAAATGTTGCTCATGGCACTGCATATTAGCCTTTGTTATATTCAAAGTCATACTATATACAGAAGAAAGAACCATAGTTAAGGCTCCTTATTTTGTTTTCTTTCTAAATAAGTACTTATTTTGCAGTTTTGGGAGTACTGTAAAAGCAAAACAATCAAATGTTTATATCTTTCTTTGTCTTAATTTTTGAAAAGTAGTGAAAGGCATTTATATTCAGTGGTTAAGGGGCATTTCGTTTAGAATAACATTACTTCCCTTAGGGGTAATGCAGTGCTGACTGCAAAAGTTCAGATTAAACCCAGAAATAGAATTTGGGACTTGAGATCACCAGTCTGTTTTCTATTAAACTGTGTCATAATGGAAACAAGATCAATAAGAAAAATTATTTCTAATTATTAAAGTATTACTAACCTGGAACTGGTACTAGTATACATTTGACTAGGTAATATTCTAGAAACTTCTTTGTCTTAAGAAATCCCTGGTCAAAAAAACCCTCATGCGTACTTAGTAACAAAACATGTAAGGACTATAAGTACACCATTGAAAATGAGCTAAGTTTAATGAGGTGGTTATACTATGTGTTAATAAATGCGGCACAACTATAACAGCAGTAGCTTAGGATGATGAGAGTTTAGATTGTGAGGCATGGAGTGGCGAAATTGAAATCTGAAAAGCGAAATAGGCCAGGTCATGAAACACCTTGAATCCTGTGCTAATACAGTGATTGTTTCTGTGGGGAAATAGTTAACCATTGAAAAGATTTAAGCAGGGGTATAATTAAAATTGCCTGTATAAGTTCTTACTTTGAAAAATAATGTTTGCTTTTTAAAAATCTACAAGAATATGTTCTTTTTGAAAGCAACCCTTTCATGGACCCCTGATCTAGCTTCCCAGGGACGTTCATACTTTTTAACAATCTGGTGCCCTTCCTTCCGACCCCCCCCCCCCCACACACACACACTTTTTGCAGTACAATGGTGCAGGATTTCGGTCTCTTCCTCCAGCCTGTCTCAGTGTGAGCCTCTTGTTTTGATTTTGTGGTTGAGAGCATAATCTGATATTAGACTTTTGCTCTATGTAATTAAGAACAAATAGATCTTAGGGTTGAACTTTGGAAAATGCATATTTATTCCCAAGAAATAATTTACATACCTAGGGAATTATTGGTAGGAATACTTTGATTTTTCACTCCTTCCCAAGAGCAGCTTTGGAGGCCACCCAGTTAATGAGTCAGAACTTCTTAGGCCTTATCTTATTTGAGAAGATAATTGAGAAAAAGCTGTGAAAAACTGTAGAAACCTATTTCACGAAATGTGATGAGGTCTGACATCACCTGTAAAAATTTCAGTCATTGTCTTCACTCTGACTTGTACAGTTTGCTGCTTTGCATTGTCTTCTGAATTAAAATCTGTGGTAATTTGTCTACCTTAGATCAAGCAACAGGACTAAATTGATACCTTCCTTTAAACACTAAGTTAATTTCCCTTGATTTAAGTTGCAATCACCAGTGTAGACTAAACTAAGGAAAGAACAAATATGATTAAAACAGTATCTTGAACACTTGAATTTGTGGATTTGCATATTTGATAATTATTTCTTTTTCCTTTTCATATTATCTAAAAAAATAAAATTGTGCTCTATGAGAAGTTATAAATAATGATAAAATTTAATAGTTTAGGTTATGCATGTTTCTATATTGCACACTCTATTTCTTTATCAGTAAAATAAACATTGAGTTTTTGGTAGACATAGTTTATCTTTATTACATGTTTTTTAAATGTTATATATATTTTTTTAATCCTGAAAGAAGGAAAAAAGCATTATTTTCTCACTTTTTTTCTTTTTAAATATATCTTTATTGATTTCAAAGAGAGGAAGGGAGAGAGACAGAAACATCAATGATGAGAGAGTCATTGATTGGCTGCCTCCTGTATGCCCCCCACTGGGGATCAAATCCATAACCCCGGCATGTGCCCTGACTGGGAATCGAACCTCAATCTCCTGGATCATAGGTCGATGCTCAACCTATGAGCCATGCCATCCGGGCTCACCCTCTTTTTGGTGGTGAGTTAAGGGGCAGATGAAGAATGATATCCATGGCAGTCAGTCATATTTTATTAACACTACATTTCATCTTGATAGTTTTAAAAATGAAAATCAAGAAGGTAGATGAAATCTGGTAAATATTTTTGAGTTCAGGTTAAGCATACTTTTGTTAATCAGTTTGTAGTCATGCAAATAAAATATACTAAAAGCAAGTGTTCAGATTTTTAAGATGTCAAAAAGCTGCTTTTGGGAGCCCTTTCTGTCTGACTGAATACCTGAATTAAAATAGTAGTAGAACATTTTTATGCTGATTCTTATATAGGCCTCAACTTTGAAATAAAACAGATTTCTATTGATAGGAAATCTTGTTTGCTGAGCAGTATAACTTTATACATAAAAATCAGAGATTTGGAATGATTAATGTTCATCTTTATGTATAACCATTTTTATATATAAAGTTTCTGTCCTTCCAAGAGCTGAGTACATATTCCATAATAGCAATATAGATACCAAAACTTTCTTAACTCTGTATGTTGGAAAAGGAAGAAAATTGAAATGATGGACTCTCCAATTTAGGATTGAAGTATTGCTGTTCAATGGAAATAAAATTCAAGTCACACATATCTTTTTAGTAACCCACATTAAAAAGGTGAACTTAATTTTAATAATATATTTTATTTAACCCAACATATCCAAAATATCAATTTTAAATATCGTTAATATGAAACACTGTGTGTGAAATATTCTCCATTCTTTTCTAAGGCAGAGGTGTTTTAATTTCAGGGTGCATTTCACGGCTGTGGCGTATTTCAGTTTGTACCACCCCTACTTCAAATTTCTCAGTAGTCAATGTAGCTAATTACTACAATATTGGATAGTATAGTTTGGAAGTTACAAGTAGGTTTTCCCTCCTTTTTATTACCACTTCCTTTGATATATTCAAGCATTATTAGAGTTGGAATCCCAAATCAGTATACATTCAGAACACCTTCTTTATAAAGTTTCATTAAAAAGAAGATTATAATGTTAAATTGTAAATACTATTGGTTAAATCTTTGCTTGTTTGCATAATGGAATCGGTATTTATGGCTGGTGAGATAGGTTGGATTTCCTAGTTTTGTGTGGGTTTTTTTTGTTTGTTTTTTTTTTACTCTGGCATGCATTTCCTTCTTGAAAAAAATACGTTGGAGATTAAAGTTCATTATTCTTAACTGTGGCAGACATCCAGAAGCCTCTTTTAAAGAGCAGGTGTTCTCTATATAGAGGCCTAAGTTTAATGAATTTTTAGTAAAAATAACATTCCAGATTTTTGTGAAATATTGAGATTAATATGTACACTTTAAGGATTTCAAATGCTTATATTTTTAGGATGTAGTATTTAGTTTTTATCTTGTTCTTAAATTATGTCAGATGTTTTTGATATGAACATCACACAAAAGAAAGCCCCTGAGAAAGCATTTAGAATCACATCGGTACTGCTGAAGTGTTTTTCATTTTCAATCACTAATAAATGGGATTAAGTTCTTATTACTGACAGAGAATATTTGTGGAGAACTTTGTTTTACAAGCATACTTCATTTAATCTTCAAAACAGCATAATTATGTAGGTGGTATTATCCTCATTCTGTGGGTGGGGAAATAGACCTGCAAAGGTTTAGTTGAATTGACCAAGGAGTTATTAAGTGGTAAATCTTCTCACTGTACAACATGTTGTCATCCTGTTTCACCAAAGAAAGAAAAAGAGTTATAATTAATTTAGAAAAAAACTTACATTTCCACATGTCAAATATCTTGGCACAGGTGACTTGAATGTCACAATGTGTTTGTCCAGTGTTTATTGGGTATCATGCTAATGCTGATGATGCCCATATTCGAATTCTGACTTGCCATTTTATTATAAAGTTACAAATGGTAAGTCCCGATACTGCCACCTTTTAAAGCAATGTAAAATAATTCCTTATAAACTATTGTTATGTCATTTTGATGGATCAGAATATTCTTGGCCTTTTTAAAAAGATTCCAAGCTTTTATTAATAGAAACATTATATTAAGAGCTCTAAATAAAGTCTAATATTTAAATATTATAAAATCATATTTTAAGGAACAGAATAACTGTTATGGGTCCACTTGTTAGAATGAAAAATAATACATTTGGTACAGCTTTCACTTTCCATTATTACTGTTTCTTTTTTAGCCTCTAGGAAACGAAGTCCTAAGCGTTCACCAAACAGAAAGGGAGTCCGAGTGGGATGTCGCTCCCAGAGCCTCAGTAGGGAGCCACCTCGGAAAGATACTGATCTCGTTACAAAACGGGTTCTTTCTACAAGACTGCTAAAAATCAATGACTTGCAGAACGAAGTAACTGAACTCCAGGTCAAGTTAGCTGAGCAGCTAAAAGAAAATAAGGCTTTGAAAAGGCTTCAATACAGACAGGAGAAAGCCCTGAATAAGTTTGAAGATACAGAAAATGAAATCTCACAGCTTATTGCTCGTCATAACAATGAGATTACAGCACTCAAAGAACGCTTAAGAAAATCTCAAGAGAAAGAACGGACAACTGAGAAAAAGATGAAAGATACAGAATGTGAACTCTATAGGACAAAATTTTCCTTACAAAAACTGAAAAAGATCTCTGAAGCTAGACACCTACCTGAACGAGATGATTTGGCAAAGAAACTAGTCGCAGCAGAGTTAAAATTAGATGATACTGAGAGAAGAATTAAGGTAAAATTTCTACAGCTTCTAATTGTGCTCTTTTGTATTATTTTTCATTGGACATTTAATGTGCTCTATTAAGATTGCTTATTGCAGTTCATCATTTGCTTGGAAATGAAGACTATCTTTTTAGTATTTTCTTTCTCAGTTAAGAGATTGGGAAAACTTTAACATTTAAGAGAAAGATGCAAAAGATTAAGGGCCACATGTTAATGGATGAATGTTTAATTCTGTGGATCATAGTCATTTGGGGGAAATACACTGTTTGATTATCTGATTGTTTCTCTAAATTGAAAATACTATAATAGTTGTAGTGTATAAAACTGACATTTTGGGGCCATTGTATGAAAATTGCCACATGAACAATACTTTGTTTTCACTTTGAACATTTCTCAAAGACATCTTTTGGGCAGGTGTGCCCCTACTCCCCAAAATGAAAACTGATATGAAGCATAGGTGGAAGAATGTTGAGTTACTAGTCTGAGAATACAGCAGATCTTTAAAAGAAAAAAAAATTTTTTCTTGAAATGAGAGAGGAAAAGTGTACTACCCCATCACTGTTACACAGGGAACCTATATTAGATACTACCTGCTATAAATGTATCAAATGGAAGCCCTGAGTTAGGGCTTAGAATTGACATGTAGTTTGGAAAGCAAAGGTAAGGAAGAAGTCTGGAATGATGCCTGCTGAAAAGAATGTGTATTCTGCCGCTGTTGAATGGAATGTTATATCTTTTAAGTCCAGTTCTAAAGTGTGGTCCAATTCCAACATTTACTTATTGATTTCCTGCCTGGCCAGTCTTTCCATTGCTGATAGTGAGGCATTAAAGTCCCCTAGTATTATTGTATTGTCTTTTTCTCTATTAAGATTCATTAGTATTCGCTTAATATATTTCAGTGCTTGGGCATTTGGAGCACATATATTTATGATTGATTGTTACATCTTCTTGATGTTTTGACCCCTTTATCATTATGTAATGATCTTCTTTGCCTCTTGTTACCCTTTTTGGTTTGAAATCTGTTTTGTCTGATAGAAGGATGGCTGTCCCTGCCGTCTTTTGATTTCCATTTGCTTGGAATATCATATTCCATCCTTTCACTTTGAATCTCCATTCTTTCACTTGAGTCTGCATAAGTCTCCTGTTGGCAGCATCTAGTAGGGTCTTTTTTTTACCCATCCACCCCCTCTGTACCTTTCGATTGGTGAGTTCAATACACTTACTTTTAAGTTGATTATTGATATGTAAGAATTTACTACCACCATTTTACCTTTTTCCTTCTGGTTATATTGTCTTTCCATTGTTTCTTTTTCCATCTATTTCTGTCTACCTTTGTAAGTTTGGTGGTTTTCCAGGTGAATTTGTTCAGTCTCCTCCCTTTTTTTATGTTTCATATCTCTGGTCTAGATATTTGCTTTGTGGTTACCATGAGGTTTACCTAAAACATCCCAAAGATAAAACAGTCCTTTGTCTGCTGATAGCAATTTATTTTTATTCACTTGTAAATGTTCCATCTTTTTACCCTCCCCCTCTTATATTTTTGATGTCACAAATTCTTTTTATGCTGTGATTTTGTTACCAAGTTGTAGCTGTAGTTATTTTTAATGTCCTTTTCCTTTAAACTTTATGCTATAATTGTTTAATATTACTATTCTAAAAAAGTTAGTTTTATAATTCTGACTGTCACCTTAATCAAAGTTCTGTGTACTTTTGTTTTTTCATTTTGACCTGAAGAGCTCCTTTCAACATTTCTTGTAAGGTAGGTCTAGTGGTGGTGAATCCTCACAGCTGTTGTTTGGAAAAACCTTATTTCTCCTTCGTATCTGAAGGGTAACTTTGCTAGATAGAGTATTCTTGGCTGGCAGTTTTAGTCTTTCAATATTTTGAATATGTCCTTTCACTCTCTCCTCACCTAGAGAGTTTCTGCTCGCAATCGCCTAACGTGCATTCTCTTGTAGGTTAGTAGGGAGTCTTTTCCTCCCAACGGCTGCCTTTAAAATACATTTTCATTGACTTTTGATAGTTTTAATATAATGTGACTTGGAGAAAGTCTTTTTGTGTTGAGATAATATGCTGTTTTATTAGCTTCATGGACTTGAATGTACAATTCCTTTCTCGGGTTTGGGAATTTCTCAGCTATTATGTCTTTAAATAAGTCTCTACTCTGTTTTCCCTCTCTTCTTTTGGTTTACCTGTTGATCTGATGTTGGCTCTTTTAATGCAGTCTGACAATTCCTGTGGGGTTTCTTCACTTTTAAAAACCGTACTTCTCTGTCCCATCTGACTTGCTTTGTTTCTTGCGCTTTGTAATGCATCCTTCATAGTTTATTCAGTTCTTCGGCTCCAGAATTTGTTTGGTTCCTTTAGAATTTCAGTGTCTTTGGTAAAGGACTTCTGTCCATTAATTTTATCCTGAAATCATTGGATTTCTTCATAACAATTATTTTGGATTCTTTATCAGTGAGATCACAGTTTTCCATATTTGGGGGTTTGGTTGCTAGAAAATTGTCATTTTCCTTTTGTGATATTGTTACCATAATTTTTCATTGTATCTGATGAAAAGTCTCTCTGCTGCTGCATTTGATGTAGTGAACACCTTTGATC